>NC_133325.1:480151729-480811229 GCF_042186555.1 Aquarana catesbeiana | reverse complement strand
AGATGGAACGGCTCGGTCTGGTAAAATTAGTGTTCACAATGGATACAGCACTTTCGTCACGCTGTAATGTAAAAAATGGTTTAATACAGCGCACTCTCTTCTTCTTTATAATGTGAGAAGAATGAAGTAGTTTTGCTGCTCATATTCACACAGACGTCTCACAAACTTCTTTCTTTATTATTTATCGTGATTCCCTCAATATATTTTGATTTGTCACATCTGACAAAATTTCTTTTTTGTTGTTTTATTTATTTATTTATTTTCAAGGCTGTTTTTTTTTTTTTTTGGGGGGAGGGTTGTATTTTTTTCAAGGCTGATCTTTGTTTTATTTTATTTTTCAGTTTTACTCCACAATATTTTTGTGTGTGTTTTGTGTGTCAAGTTACCACAACACCATTATTATCTTGTATTATTTAATCTCAAGAAGGTTGCTTGGTGTTGGTGTCCCTTGTTAATTTCACATTGTATTTTTAAAATGTCCTGAATCCTCACAAACAAACTGTCCTTTTTTAAGGAAAACACACATAGGCGAGTATAATTGAAACAAAAATTCCTTTATTAAGGGCTCAGAACCAAACAAAGAGGGAGGCAACACTGGAGAAACATCATAAATTGGTGAAGCCTTGGACCCCCAAGGCAGACATCAAATCTTTTCCTGAAAAATTGGTGGCCTGAGGAGTCCATATCTAAGGGAGTGCAGTCTGGTCCAGAAGTCCCAGAGATCATGAAAGCAGCAGATGACATCTGTGTCCCCAGGCTGTGGTACAAGAGGCTGCATCTTTTGCCAGACCAGACTGGACCCAGGGTCATCACTCTCTGGTCTTCTTTCCACGCTTCCTTCCCGGCTGTGGCTCTGGTGTTGGAGATGTGGCAGGAGGAGGAGTAGGACCTGGAGGAGGAGGAGTAGGACCTGGAGGAGGAAGAGGACTATGTGTGAGGTTACAAATGTGGGTAGCACATGTTATTTGGCCCCTCAACCCCTTATTGAGAGCTTCCAAAATTAAGGACTCACACAGGAGTCGTTGCCCTCCTCCATCTGCAGCATTTTGCATGCAGTTAGGTCAGCAAACTTATATTCAGGGTGGTTTATCTGCCACAGACAGGGCAGCTCCCTGAACGCATCAATGAAGTTTGCCATACAGTCCTTATCTTTCAAGATATCCATTTTCACTACAAGACACAACACAAGACAAACCCTAATGTCAGCCTAAAGTCTTCTAAACTTGTGCAAATACAGGCCTCAATCTAGAAGCAGTATAGGCCCAATGTTAAATCTTACCTTCCTTATCACGATTGGCGCCTCCGTTACTCCTTCCTCCGCTCACAGATCGTATGTACTACGCACGCGTGTTACGCTTTAAAGACACTGCGCATGCTCTGCCCGCCCCTGACGTTCTTTCTAGTCTATTCCCCACCCCTTCTCACTCGGCGCAGTGGGGAAGAGCACATGGCGGAGTCAGAGCAGGTGTCTGATATTTACACTAATGAGGAGGAGGAAAGCCCGGAGCCAGAAACGTCCCGATCCAGAAGGAGACGATTTAAGGCATCAAATATGTCCTTTGGGGAAATGTTGGAGATGGTCGACATCCTGAAGAGGGCCGACTATAATGGAAAGTATGGACCTTACCCCAACCCCAATGTCCGAAAGGCCAAGATCATGGCGAAAGTCTGCACCGGAATTTTGGGGTACGTCGATCGAAAGATCAGCTCAGGAAGCAGTGGTCAGACCTAAAATTAAGAGAGCACGAGCAGTACAGAAAGATCCGGAGAGTGCTGCAAAAAAGTAAGTAGTTGTCCTGTGTTCCTATTCTTTTTATGTTTATTACGTTCGTGCTGCTCCATGTGCTTTTCTTAACTGTTATCCAGTTTAAAATGTCAACTTTCATGTTCATGGGCACATTATTCGTTCATATCAAACATTTTTCTTTCGGCCTATAAAACACCATTGTTTTGGCCATATGCATTTGCCCACATTTTTTAGGGCCTACTTGTCTGAAAATAATTTGGTTGTGTAGATGGGTTTGTTACTAGAATGAAATGCAAACTCGATTCTGTGTAAGGAGAGGACACTCAGCAGCAGTTTTCACATCTGGACGCTGGAGCACTAGTGTGGGACACAAGAACACCCTTTTTATTAGGGGGCCATACAGGTGCTCCAGTGTATACTATAGGGGTGTCTCCATCTGTGAAGCTTGTACAAAACAGGTAAAGTATTGAAGCTTGACAAAGGACACCATAAATTCTACATCTTGGAACTCTGCCAAAACAGACAATTGTACCCCACTTCCAAGCAATGTTTCATATTTATAGTTCTTCCCTCAAATATCTGTGTGCTAAATATACCATTTTTTTTTACATAGGGGAGAAAAGACTCAGAGGACACCCCTCATCCGAGGAGACCAGAGACCCCCCACCTCTGGAAGAAGGGGAAATGCACCCAAGACAAACAGAGCAGAAGGAGGAAGACATGGTGGAAATTGGCACCACAACAGGTGAGTGACTGCGACCACAAGCTCAGGTAAAAGATGAATGCCGGAATATTTATAATACATGTTTTTTTTTGGTTTCTATCTTTTTAGGTGATCGTGATGTTGTGGATCCAGATCCTTTCACCTCGGAAAGTGCACAGATCCTGATTGGGGAGATCATGGGGTGTAATAGGGACTTGGAAAACATCAAGAAAAACATCAATGATGTTCTTCAAAAAAATAAGAACATCATTGATGTTTTGGGGAGAGTTTAAAACCCCTCCAAATCCCTTTGTTTTATGGTGTGCTACAATTTTTTTACATTTTTTGTCAAATTGGAGAAAAGCCACATTTTGAAGATGCACACAGTGTGTCAACATGTGCTATCTGCCATCACAGGAGATCAATGGACGTGTTTTGGGGGTGCAACCCCTTCCTCAATAATAAAGTAGCTGAGAGGAAGGGGTTGCTCCCCCAAAACACGTCCCTTGATCCCCCGTGATGGCAGGTAGCACATGTTGACATTCGGCTATTTGTGTGCATCTTCAAAATTTGGCTTTTCCGGGGTGACTTCACCCCATCTGAATGCAATATCAAACACAATTTCTAAATACTCATGTCTGATATTGCCTTCAAGTTCTACCAAATGTGAACTTTGTAAGTTCAAGATTTGTGTCTTTCTTGTTGGTTTTAAACATGCCTGTTATCTTAAATGGACATTTCAACTTTTTCTAATGTGACCCCAAAAATTGTTATACAACAAACATGTTGGTTTGTTTTAAAAACCTTTTCTAAATGCACATGTGATTGTGCAGGTATTAAAAAGATTGTTAATCAAGAATGTGTGGATTATTGTCTCAATGCTACAACACTTTTGGGGTGCTCTAATTGCTGTTTTCTGTGACAATGGGTGTTATTTCCTCAGGGCAAATCCACTTTGCACTATAAGTGCATTTTCAAGTGCACTTGTAGTGCAAAGTGTCTTTGACTTTAGTAAATAATGCCCAACAGTGCTTTGTAAGGTTACACAAACACGCCATTTTCAGGACTCACCACATTTCTGTCAGGGTCAGCTAAAACAAACACAAGCAGTAAATGTCACCAAAGATTTGCTTATTTTGTTTTTTGTTTATTTGAAAAAGGTTTTACACATTGTCTGGCATATTGATAGCCCCCCTACCCACAAAGAATTCAAGGTATCTTAGCCGGACATCACGGGCACTCAGGGGGGGCAAGCCAGGATGACCACTTTCAAGCACTGTCAGGGTTGGTTCATTTTGAATTCCAGCCTCAGGCCCAACTGAGCCAGCATAGTTGGCAGAATGTTGCCATAAAAAGTTGTGTAGAACACAGCACACCGGGATAATGTGATTCAGTTTGTACTCTGCCATATGTATGGGTGTAAGAACCAGCTGGCCATGATTCCAAACGTGTTCTCCACCACTCTTCTGGCTCTGGCCAAAACAGAGGGTTAATAAAAAACCCTCTGGTCCGGGGTGAGGGTCCTCATCGGGAATGGCTGCATAAGATGGTGGACGTGTTTCCCATCAATTGCCCCTCCGCAGTTAGAAAAGTCCCACCACTGGGCAAAGTGGGAGGCCACAGTCTGCCATTCCTGTGGCGTGGAAGGAAACTGTGGAGTAAAACAAAAAAAAAAATTAGTCTTTTTGCACATAAACATGGAAAGCAGATTAGACACAAACATTATTTGCCAACATCAAGATAACATTTATTTATGGGAATTTTTAAAGACCAAAATATAAGGTATACCTATCATATTCCCCCTCCCCCCTCTCATGGGCCATTTCTAACATTATAGGGGGGAGCTCTTGGACAGGTAACCCTCTCCACTTCATTGAGAGATGAATGCCTAAATAATGTGTATTACTTGGAACAGCCCCTCCTTACTTACACTATTGACAGCCCACTGGACAGGTAAGAAGTGTCATAATACAAAGATATAAATACACACTGTACACATTTTAGCACATTTGGACATTCTGCTATTACCTATCAAGATAATAATAGGATACCAAAACTTTAAGTAGTACCATTTGAAAGCATACAGGCAGGCCCTTGCACTACATGCTTTGGGGAATTCATCCATACATCTGACCACAAAAGAGGTAGGTATAGTGTGTATGGGTTTGGCAAAGTCAGCAGATAGATGATTGAGGATAGATAGAGAATTGGTATCAGCTGACTTAGCAGTTGGGGGAGGGAGGGTTCCAAATGATTTGGGGACCCCCCAAAAAAAGCCTCTGGCACTCTTCCTGAATTTAAAGCACAAATCACATTTCAAAACATTTTAGGGGTGTTTGGGGTAAAGCACTACTATGGAGCTGATAAAATACATTGTTAAGTGACTACATGAGGTGAATATAGGGCCAGGGGAGCAGGCTGGGGAGGTAAGTGAAGGAAAATATGTATGAAGGAGCAAAAAAAAAAAATACAAAAATATCAAGCATGCATAAGGACAAAGGGGACATTCACAGCATATTACAAACATGGTAATTAGGGAATGAGGAAAGAAATACAATATATTAGCAAACATTAAATACAAGAAAATGTGATGTTAAAGGATACAAATCTTACCTTAATATACTCCTTCTGCAGGACCTGGATGATGGCAGAACAGGTCTCTGGGATAATGATACCCAGAGCCTGGGGGGAGATGCCTGTCGAGAACTTCAAGTCCTGCAGGCTTCTCCCCGTCGCCGAGTACCGCAGGGTGGCGACGAGCCTCTGCTTCGGAGTGATGGCTTGCCTCATGCAGGTATCCTGCCTGCTGATATAGGGGGTCAGCAAAGCCAACAAACGGTGAAATACGGGGTCCATCATCTGGAGAAAGTTCCTGAAATCATCAGGATTATTCTCACGGATCTCACGGAGCAAAGGCATATGACAGAACTGGTCACGCTGGAGCAACCAATTCTTGGTCCATGAACTCCTCCCCACCCTGTTCATGGACTGGACTTGTGTCAAGGTCAGGACCCCAACACCAAGCCCCCGCACAGCACGAACTCTACGAGGAGTATATATACGCAACATGGCTAGAAAGCGGTCGGCTGCTCAGAACGTAGTAACAGAACGCACTGAAGAACATCAAGGCCTGTGAAGAGCGACCTGAAAAACAGTAACGAACGAACAAGAACAGAATGACAAGAGTCACGCGTCACTTGCTGCACGCACTGAAGAGCAGATACAAACCCACAAGCACAAACTGAACAGCAGAAAATGATCTGAAAACCACGAGTCTGAAAAAGCGTGAATCGTCTCTCACCAAACTTTTACTAACATGAGATTAGCAAAAGGAGCCCAAAGGGTGCCGCGCTTGGTTCTGAACGGGCCTTTTCTAGTCTTGTCGTACGTGGTGTACGTCACCGCGTTCTTGGCGTTTGGAAATTTCGATAACTTTGTGCGACCGTGTGTACGCAAAACAAGTTTGAGCCAACATTCTTTGGAAAAAATCCATGGATTTTGTTGTCGGAATGTCCGATCAATGTCCGATCGTTTGTACGGGGCATTACAGGAGAGATTAATAAAAATGGATAGGTGACAGTGTCAAAAAGAGGGCACCACCATCCCTGAGTAGTAGATATAGTCAGGAGAATAATTTGGTGGGACTTTTTGGGTGCCGGGAAAGGATATTACAACAAACATCAAAGTAAAAAATAAAATTCATATTTTATTCAACATATACAAAATTTAAAGATTATGCTGGCTAGACATAATGACATGAAATGACATACAGCAATACATATCAAAATAGATTTGGATATGAACAGTCATTCGGTACTGTAGTCACTAATCCCTACATGTTTCGCCCAGTGGGGCTTCCTCAGGGGATGTTGAGGGACCCAAGTGGATATGTGGCTGCATGAAATACGATACAATTAGAAGCCATAAAAATATGCACAAAGAAATATATATAAAGGAAAGCATTAACGGTTGTCCAAAGCTGATTGATTAGGCTGCCATCTGATAAATAGTTACCTGCTAGTAGACTCAAGCCAGGTGTAGGAAAACGGACTTTGCTCTGTATTGGAGAGGTTTTAAGTTGGGGAGGGCCCAGGTAATGGCCGTGGAGGGAAAGGAGAGGAAGGGGAGGGGGGAAAGAGAAGGAAGGGGGGCCCCCCTTCCCTCTCTTTCCCCCCTTCCCCCCCTTCTTTCCTTCCCCCCATATCCTTTCCCTCCCTCCCCCCTCCCCCTTTCCCTTCTCTTCTCCTCCCTCACTTCTGTCTTTCCTTTTCTAACCCCCTCCATATATGGCAGCCACAGATTCCACGGCCGTTACCTTGGCCCTCCCCATCTTAAAACCTCTCCAGTACAGAGAAAAGTCCGTTTTCCTACACCTGGCTTGAGTCTACTAGCAGGTAACTATTTATCAGATGGCAGCCTAATCAATCAGTTTTGGACAACCGTTAATGCTTTCCTTTATATATATTTCTTTGTGAATATTTTTATGGCTTCTAATTGTATCTTATTTCTATTTTGATATGTACTCCTGTATGTCATTTCATGTCATTATGTCTAGCCAGCATCATTTTTAAATTTTGTATATGTTGAATAAAATATGAATTTTATTTTTTACTTTGATGTTTGTTGCAATCTCCTTTCCCGGCACCCAAAAAGTTCCACCAAATTATTATCCTGACTATATCTTACAGGAGAGAATTTCCCTTCCTAGGGGTAGATTTCCTCTCACTGCCTGTTGTCTGTTTGTAAGTAGGAGTCATTTGTAAGTTGGATGTTTGAAAGTAGGGGCCTGCCCTATATACTCTGCAGAAATTTCTGCCTTAGGTGTTGGTGGTACCAGAACACTGTAAGCCCTCACAGTTACTTTTGGTGGGCGATGGAACAGGTCTTGCTATGAAATTTTATATCAAGAATTGTAATTACATGCCCCTGTTGAACAGGGTCAGAAAAATTGGGCCTTTGGTGGTGGTGTGGTGGTTTTGCCACAAAACTGTAAGCCCTCACAGTCTCTTGGTGGGCGCAGGAATGGACCCTGCTGTGAAATATTACAGCAAAAATTGTAATTACATGCCCCTGTTGAACAGGGGCAGAAAAATTGCGCCTTAGCCACTTCTTACAAGCTATTAACATGAACATTGAAGAGGAATAGGATAGTCACTCAGCATAACAGGATAGTCACTCAGCATCAGCATAGGCAGTCTTGAAGGGATCTCACATTCATAAAAAAATTATTCGGTTACATCAGCATCAGGTACTTGGTAGCTGGTGATCCAAGACTGATTCATTTTTATGAAGGTGAGCGGATCAACCGAGTCGGTGGACAGGTGCACTCTGTGATCGTTTACAAAGCCTCCAGCAGCACTGAATGTGCGTTCCGAAAGAACGCTGGATGCAGGACAGGCCAGTAGCTCAATTGCATACTGTGCAAGCTCTGGCCAGTGATCCATCCTCAAGACCCAGTAACCCAGAGGATTTTTGGTTGGAAAGGTCTCCAAGTCTGATCTTGCCCCTATGTATTCCTGCACCATGTAAATCAGATGCTGACGATGGTTGCTGGAACCGATCAGACCTTGGGGCTGCGGACTAAAAAATTCATCGGTCAGATGGCCACCGTCTCCGCTGCTCCTTCTGTGACTGACCGAAGCTTCGGGAACACGTTGTCCAGGACCAGGAATTTGTAACCTCCCAGGCTCTGGAAATGCGTTGCACAAACCTTTCTGCAAGTGCTCCTGAAGATGTTTAATTCTCTGCTCCCTCTGTGATGGCTGGATAAGTTCCTCAACCTTACCCTTGTAACATGGATCAAGGAGAGTTGCCAGCCAGTACTGGTCCCTCTCCTTGATACCACGAATCAGAGGGTCCTTTCACAGGCTTTGCAGGATCAGGGAGGCCATTCAGCCTAGGTTTGCTGAAGCATTTGGTCCGGAGTCCTCTGGGTCACTAAGGATAACCTGATCCGCAGCCACCTCCTCCCAGCCACGTACAAGTTCATGAGTTTCTGGGGACTGTAAACGATCCCTTGAAAACTGCTGCTGATGCTGAGTGCTAGGCTCCACCTCCATGCTAACACAATCCTGCTCCCCCTCCTCCTTTTCCTGTGTGATCAGCCTGCAGGAACACTGTCTGGATAAAGGGGGCCTTGAGAGGTGTTCTGCCTCAAGTGCCCTGTCCATTATTCCATGCAGCGTGTGGTCCAACAGGTAGACAAGAGGGACAGTATCACTGATGCATGCACTGTCACTGCTCACCATCCTTGTGGCCTCCTCAAATGGTGACAGGACAGTGCATGCATCCTTGATCACGAGCCACTGGCATGGCAAAAAAAAAGCCAAGCTCCCCTGACCCTGTCCTGGTGCCATAGTCGCACAGATACTCATTGATGGTCCTCTGCTGCATGTGCAGCCACTGCAGCATGGCCAACATTGAGTTCCATCTGGTGGGCATATCACAGATTAGGCGGTTCTTGGGTAGGTTGTATTCCTTTTGGAGGACAGCCAGCCGAGCACTGGCATTATATGACCATCGGAAATGCACACAGACTTTCCTGGCCTGCCTCAGGAGATCCTGTAAGCCCAAGTAACTGCACAAGAACTGCTGCACCACCAAATTAAGGATGTGAGCCAAACAGGGAACATGGGTGAAGTGTCCCTGTCGGACGGCGGAGAGGAGGTTGGTGCCATTGTCGCAAACCACCATTCCTGCCTGAAGCTGGCATGGCATCAACCACCTCTAAACCTGCCCCTTCAGAACTGACAGAATCTCTGCCCCAGTGTGGCTCCTGTCCCCTAAGCACACCAGCTTCAGCACCGCATGGCATCTTTTTGCCTGAGTGCTTGCGTAGCCCCCTGAATGCCTACGGAGCACTGCTGTTTCCAAGGACAAATCTATAGAGGAAGAGGCCATGGAGGAAGAAGAAGAGGAGGGGGTGGAGGAGAGAGGTGTGTCAGAATAACCACTAGTAGCATTTTGAAGGCGTGGTGGTGGAACCAGCTCCAACAATACTGCACCCTGTCCTGCATCCTTCCCAGCTACCAGCAGGGTCACCCAGTGCACCGTGAAAGATAGGTAACGTCCTTGTCCATGCTTGCTGAACCATGAGTCAGCAGTAATATGCACCTTACCGCTGACTGCCCTGTCCAGTGAGGACAAGACATTGCCTTCCACATGCCAGTAGAGAGCCAGAATCGCCTTCTATGAAAAAAAGTGGCATTTGGGAACCTGCCACTGAGGTACCGCACATTCCACAAATTCACGAAAGGGGGCAGAGTCTACCAGCTGAAAAGGCAGCAGCTGGAGTGCTAGCAATTTAGCCAAGCTAGCATTCAGCCGCTGGGCATGTGGATGACTGGGACTGAATTTCTTTTGCCGGTTTAGCAACTGGAGTAGGGAAATTTGCCTGCTACAATTGGACGTTGGTGTAGCGATAGCAGATTGCCCACAAGTACTTGGCACACCTAATTCTACACCTTCATTCCTCTCAGTGCAGGTTTCTGAGAGAACTGAAGGTATAGTGGGGTTGGAGATCCCGTCTGATGAGGAGCAAGGAGAGGTTCACCTTATACTTTGGTGTGGGTCTTTTTTCAAGTACGCTTGCCTACAGACTGCATGAGAGTTCGACGTATGTCTGGTCAAGCATGTGGTGCCCAAGCAGCTGCTGTTTTGGCCACGCTTGATACGCTTCAGACATATGTTGCAAACAGCAACGGTGCGATCTGCTGCACACATCTCAAAAAAGGCCCACACCAAAGAACTTTTGGAAAAATGCGCGGAGTCAGCAGCGGCCTGCACATGCGGAGCTCTGTGGTGTGATGCAGTCGGTTGGCTGCCCTTAAGCTGGCCCCTGGAGGGCATCCTGCCTCATTGGAGATGTGCCTCCTCCTCATCCTCTTTCTCCTCCTCTCTCCTATCAGGCACCCACGTAGAGTCAGTGACCTCATCATCCCCTCCCTCCTCATCACTGGAGCAAACCTGGCAGTATGCTGCAGCTGGGGGAACATGATTGCCAGTTTGTTGTCCTTCTTGGGCACCCCCTCTCTCTGTGCTCACGTTACTGCCTTCCTCAATCTGGGTACCATCATCGTAGCCTTCAAAATGCTGCACATCCTCCTGCAGAATGTACCCAACACTGTGGTCGAATAGTTCGGGGGACTCCTCAGGGCATGATGGTGGGGCTAGGGAAGGAGTGACTGATTACATTGAGCCGATGGAAGAGGCCGCTTTGGCACCTGCATTGGCAGCCAAAGTACTCAGAGCCTGGGTGACAGAGGATGAGGAGGATGAGGACGGCTTGGTCATCCACTCTACCAACTCTTCTGCATGTTGTGGCTTAACATGGCCAGCTGCCGAAAAAAAGGACAAGCGTGCCCCATGGCCACATGCTGAGGATGCACCATGTCCACGACCAGCAATGTTGGCTGCAGACACAAATCCTGCGGGCCCTCTTTTAGTGGCCTGTGAGCGTATGCCTCTCCTTGTTAGCCTTCCAGACATACTGTATTTGATTTATTTGTAATGTATTTGAATAGGTACACCAGTGTCATAAACCAGACGTGACCAGAACTGTGTGACTGCGACAGAGTGAACCAGACATAAATAGGTGAAAGTAAGTTTATTAAGGAAAATGCATATGTGAACACACCACCAATACAGTGTGAACAACCAAACAGTGATATTAAACCAACCAGCATATGTAGCAAGAGGGAGTACCAGAATCGTAGTCAAGCCAGGCCGGGGTCATAAACAGGGAATCAGTAGCTGGGAATGGAGATAAACAGGACAAGAGAGCATGGATGGATCACAGGAGGGACGGGTCAGGTACATGACTCAGGGTCCAGGGTCCAGGGTTCAGGTAACAGACAGGAAACAGGATCAACAGGTTCCAGGAATCAGGCTTCAGATTCAGGCTTCAGGTTCAGGAATCAGAGTAACAGGATACAGGTCAGGGCTCAAGGACAATACCAGAGCAACATAAGTGTGCAATTGCTGGGTATTTATACTGCAGCTCTGCTAATTAAGGTCAGGTGATGCCTGTCTGCAAAGGGGAATACCTGCTCCATACTGCCAGGATTCCTCCACTGGTGGACGCCAGTACTGCTGCCCAAAAGTGACAGAATACTTGCAGGAAAGAGCTCTTCTGACAGCTCCGAACTGCCAGGAGACACCTGCTGGTGGACCTCAGTACTGCACGCCAAATGATCGATATTACCAGTGGAGGAGACCTTTCCTGACAGTACCCCCCTCGAAGGAGCGACCTCCGGACGCTCCAACTAGCCGTTGCTGGGGAAAGTCCATGGTGTCCAGCCAGGCAGTGGGCACCTCAAGCTGGGCAGCAAGCAGTGGCACATCAGTCTGGGTAGCGGACAGGAAAACACCAGGCTGGGCAGCAGGCAGGAACACACCAGGCTGGGCAGTGGACAGGAACACACCAGGCTGGGCAGCGGACAGGAACACTTCAAGCTGGGCAGCGGACAGGAACACTTCAAGCTGGGCAGTGGACAGGAACACTTCAAGCTGGGCAGCGGACAGGAACACTTCAAGCTGAGCAGCGGACAGGAACACTTCAAGCTGAGCAGCGGACAGGAACACTTCAAGCTGAGCAGCGGACAGAAGCACTTCAAGCTGAGCAGCAGGCACGGGCACTTCAAGCTGGGCAGCAGGCACGGGCACTCCAAGCTGGGCAGCAGGCACTTCAAGCTGGGCAGCAGGCATGGGCACTTCAAGCTGGGCAGCAGGCACGGGCACTTCAAGCTGGGCAGCAGGCACGGGCACTTCAAGCTGGGCAGCAGGCACAGGCACTTCAAGCTGGGCAGCAGGCACAGGCACTTCAAGCTGGGCAACAGGCACATCAAGTGGGGTAGCAGGCCCATCAAGTGGGACAGCAGGAACATGCACATCAAGCTGGGCAGCAGGCACATCAGGCTGGGCAACAGGCACATCAAGTGGAGCAGCAGGCATGGGCACATCAAGCTGGGCAGCAGGCATGGGCACTTCAAGCTGGGCAGCAGGCACGGGCACTTCAAGCTGGGTAGCGGGCACATCAAGTGGGGTAGCAGGCCCATCAAGCGGGACAGCAGGAACATGCACATCAAGCTGGGCAGCAGGCACATCAAGCTGGGCAACAGGCACAGGCACATCAAGCGGAGCAGCAGGTACAGGCACTTCAAGCTGGGCAGCAGGCACTTCAAGCTGGGCAGCAGGCACTTCAGACTGGGCAGCAGGCATGGGCACTTCAAGCTGGGCAGCGGGCATGGGCACAGGCTGGGCAGCAAGTTCCAGGTCATCAGGCTGGGCAGTAAGCTCTGGGTCATCAGGCTGGGCAGCAAGCTCTGGGTCATCAGGCTGGGCAGCAGACAGTGGCACATCAGGCTGGAAAGTGGGCTCATCAGGCTGGAAAGCAGGCTCATCAAGCTGGAAAGTAGGCACTGGCACCTCCAGCTGGAACACTGGCCCCTCAGGCTGGAACACTGGCCCCTCAGGCTGGAAGGCGGGTACCAGGACATCGAACTGGATAACAGGCACTGGGACGTCAGACTGGATTGGATTAGCTGGTGCGGAGGCAGGTTGGGTTACTGGCAGAATCGTCTTGGTTGGAAAAAACTTTCGTTTTTTCTTTGGCTTAGCCACTGAAGCTCTGTAGGTGAGCATACTGGAGAGAAGGATTGGGATATGGTAGAGAAGAGGTAACAGTAGCTGGGGGAAGTTCCTGTGGGTCCATAGGCAGCTGAGAAGCAGCAGGTGGATTGAATGCAGGGTAGGTACAGGGAGCAGAGACCGGATATGAGTATTTGGTTGGTGATGGGAAAACATACATTTGGGTAGGCTGGTGTTTGGTGGCAGAGGTGGTTTGTTTGGCTGGAGCTGCTTGCACCATGTCAGACCATGCTGAAAGTATAGGTTGTACAAACTGTGCTTTTAAAACTCCCTGTCTAACAAAAGACTGAGCAGACACAATGCACTCAGCAATCACCTGTGGGGAACAGGCTGAGAAGTGCTCACAAAAATCGGCAGGATCATCTTCAAAAAGCCATACTAGGGATACAACCTGATTCAAATCAAAAGGAGGAGTGAAATCATCAGGGCCCTCTGGAATACAGGGCAGGGCCAGCTCAGTACATATCTTGATCAAAGGCTGCACCTCCCCAAACAATGTATAACCCTGATCGACCAGGGAGTGAGCCAAACGTATAGTTGCAAACAACTGGTCACTAGACCATCCTTTCAAAGCCTGGCGGCAATAATCACCACTTTCAGATGCCAGCAGAGAAAAATAACCTCATTCATGTTTGCAACCAAACTGAGTCAAAAATGGTTCCCCTGTGCAGCCACTTCCGGTCAGAGATGGCCCTGGTATTCTGTCATAAACCAGATGTGACCAGAACTGTGTGACTGCGACAGAGTGAACCAGACATAAATAGGTGAAAGTAAGTTTATTATTAAGGAAAATGCCTATGTGAACACACCACCAATACAGAGTGAACAACCAAACAAACAGTGATATTAAACCAACCAGCATATGTAGCAAGAGGGAGTACCAGAATCGTAGTCAAGCCAATGCGGGGTCATAAACAGGGAATCAGTAGCTGGGAAGGGAGATAAACAGGACAAGAGAGGATGGATGGATCACAGGAGGGATGGGTCAGGTACAAGGCTCAGGGTCTAGGGTTCAGGTAACAGACAGGAAACAGGATCAACAGGTTCCAGGAATCAGGCTTCAGATTCAGGCTTCAGGTTCAGGAATCAGAGTAACAGGTCAGGGCTCAAGGACAATAGCAGGGCAACATAAGTGTGCAATTGCAGGGTATTTATACTACATCTCTGCTAATTAAGGTCAGGTGACACCTGTCTGCAGAGGGGAATACCTGCTCCATACTGCCAGGATTCCTCTGCTGTTGGATGCCAGTACTGTGGCCCAAAAGTGACAGAATACTTGCATGAAAGAGCTCTTCTGACAGCTCCGAACTGCCAGGAGACACCTGCTGGTGGACCTCAGTACTGCACGCCAAATGATCGATATTACCAGCGGAGGAGACCTTTCCTGACAACCAGGAATGGCCTGCAGTGAGATGTAGCTGCACAAAGCTGGGATGTATATATATTCTGATTCTGAATATACTGCAGGTAACTGAAACAACTGCCTGCCTATAGTATATTAGGAACAGAACAACAGGAATAGTCTGCAGCGAGATCTACCTGCACAGGATACAGTACTGAATATACTGCAGCTAACTGAATGAACTGCCTGCCTGTAGTATATTAGGAATAGAACAATAGGAATGGTCTGAAGTGTGATCTAGCTGCACAGGATACAGTACTCAATATATACTGCAGCTAACTTAATGAACTGCCTGCCTGTAGTATGTTAGGAAGAGAACAACAGGAACGGTCTGCAGCGAGATCTAGCTGCACAGGATACAGTACTGAATATACTGCAGCTAACTGAATGAACTGCCTGCCTGTAGTATGTTAGGAAGAGAATGACAGGAACGGTCTGCAGCGAGATCTAGCTGCACAGGATACAGTACTGAATATACTGCAGCTAACTGAATGAACTGCCTGCCTGTAGTATATTAGGAACAGAACATCAGGAATGGTCTGCAGCAAGATCTAGCTAAACTGGATACAGTATACTGAATATACTGCAGCTAACTGAATGAACTCCCTGCCTGTAGTATATTAGGAACAGAACAACAGGAACGGTCTGCAGCGAGATCTAGCTGCACAGGATACAGTACTGAATATACTGCAGCTAACTGAATGAACTGCCTGCCTGTAGTATATTAGGAATAGAACAACAGGAATGGTCTGAAGTGTGATCTAGCTGCACAGGATACAGTACTCAATATATACTGCAGCTAACTGAATTAACTGCCTGCCTGTAGTATGTTAGGAAGAGAGCAACAGGAACGGTCTGCAGCGAGATCTAGCTGCACAGGATACAGTACTGAATATACTGCAGCTAACTGAATGAACTGCCTGCCTGTAGTATATTAGGAACAGAACAACAGGAATGGTCTGCAGCGAGATCTAGCTGCACAGGATACAGTACTGAATATACTGCAGTTAACTGAATGAACTGCCTGCCTGTAATATATTAGGAACAGAACAACAGGAACGGTCTGCAGCGAGGTCTAGCTGCACAGGATACTTCACTAATATTTATATATATATTTTTCTTATATATATTTTATATTTTTCATCTTTATGCTGATGTTTTCTTTTACGGTTTATGACTACACATATGTGTCACTGGACTTTGCTGGTTTTTGGGTTTTATACATATATATTTTTGCACATTTTATAATGTAAAAAAATGTATATACATTTTCAATTTTTTTGGACAATAGGTTTTTTATGGTACTGTATATGGACCCAATGAGGTTTTTTTCTTAATGCTATTCTTATGCACGCTTATATATGTGAGGTTTATTGGGATCCACTTAATATTTATTTTTATTTGTGTATTGTATAATTTTTTCCCTTTTTCCTTTCTTGCACACATTGGTATGGATGCACGGAGCCTGCATTATTAGGGCAACTAACCCTCCCGTACATGCAGTCGCCACTGGCATGCCCATTGCCACTATATTTATCCTTATATGTCAGCCAGTAGGTAGCGCCACCAACCCCACACCTGCACATCATTACTTTCTTCAGTTCCATCTCAGGGACTGATTAGGGGAGGATGCAACCTGTTATAATGTTGTTATAATATTGTTGCTATCCTGAGCGTGGAGTTTTTCTCTATATTTTTTAATGAACTACCTGCCTGTAGTATATTAGGAACACAACAACAGGAACGGTCTGCAGCGAGATCTAGCTGCACAGGATACAGTACTGAATATATACTGCAGCTAACTGAATATACTGCCTGCCTGTAGTATGTTAGGAACAGAACAACAGGAACGATCTGCAGTGAGATCTAGCTAAACTGGATCAACTGCCTGCCTGAAGTAGATTACAAATAGAACAGCAGGAACGGTCTGCAGTGAGATCTAGCTAAACTGGATCAACTGCCTGCCCAAAGTAGAGTAGAAACAGTATAGCATGATCGTCTGCAGTGAGATCTAGCTAAACTGGGTCAACTGCCTGCCTGAAGTAGATTACAAATAGTACAGCATGAATGTTCTGCAGTGAGATCTAACTAAACTGGATCAAATGCCTGCCTAAAGTAGATTAGAAATAGTACAGCAGGAACGGTCTGCAGTGAGATCTACCTAACTGAATAAACTGCCTGCTCAAAGTAAATGAAATGACAATCTCTCTCTCTCTATCTATCTCTCTATTACGCCAGCAACGCACTACACAGGGCCAACCTGCAGGCAGCCTTATATAGTGTGGGGCATGTACTTAAACCCCTGAGCCATAATTGGCCAAAGACACCCTGCCTTTGGCCAATTATGGCTCTGTTTGCTTAGGGCGCTGTGATTGGCCAAAGCATGCGGGTCATAGTGCATGCTTGGCCAATCATCAGCCAGCAAACCGCTGCAATGATGCAGTGCATTATGGGCCATGATGCGCCGCTCTAATTTGGCGCGAACGACCCATAATGTTCGATCTTCATCGAACGATCGAACAGACAATGTTCGAGTCGAAGTCACGTTCTACTCGAACTTGAAGCTCATCCCTAAGGATCAGCAAAGGAAACTTTTGACAGAATAGAAAAATAAAAGGCTCTCTGGTAAAGAAGTAGACCCCTCACAGTAATGGCTATAAAGAGCATTTTTGTAAACATTACACAAAACGTTATAATCCTAAATTTATTCCCAGTCAACACATTTATTCACTGATTGCTAAGGAAAAAAATACATATTAACCAGCGGTGGCCCATCCATTGAGGGCGCAGGGGTGCCGCCCCCCTAATCCATGCGCCTAATTTACATGCAGGGTGCCGGGCACATCGATTTCAATGGGAGATTTTTTTTTTCAGAAGCACATGATTAGAACCTGAGGCTCTAATTGGCTTTATAAAAAGAGTGGGCTCGGGGCGCACCGAGCCCAACCACTTCTGTGACAATTGCAAATTAATATTCGCTATTGTCTTCCTGCTTCTCCTCCTGGCCAATCCCAACTCAGGAAGCAGGTCCTGAGACCCGATTGGCCAAGAGTAGAAGCAATCCTATTGTGGCCGAGGAAGAGGCAGGAGACCTGCTGTTTGGAGGAAGCCCGTGACCTAGATGGGGTAAGTGCGAGGACCAATTGACCGACGGGGGTGCGGAAAAAAAATACCACCAGCTGCCACTAATATTAACCCAGAATGTACATTACAAGTAATAAAGCTGAACTCAGAGAAGAAAACCTTCAGGCAGGGAAAGCCACGCCACCGTGAAGCAGAGGAAGGAGGAGACACAGAGGCCTGCAGCCTGGAGGAAGCCCATGACCTAGATGGGGTAAGTGCGGGGACCGATTGACCGATGGAGGGGGTGCTGAAAAAATATACCACCAGCTGCCACGGATATTAACCCTGAATGTACATTACAAGTATTAAAGCTGAACTCAGAGATGAAAACCATCATTTGAATTCTTCAATTCCCCAATAGCCACAAAGGATATAAATCTCTTTTCTGTGCACCAAATGGCTTTTTTTTAACCAAGATATTACCTTGTAAAAGTAGCAGTGACATCATTACTGTGCTGTGTGACGGCCCCCCCGTACTCAAGATGAGTCGGTCTGCTGTAAATACTTCCTCTGTCTGGTATCAGCATGACCCAAGGTCCCTTAGCCCACCAGGTCATTGTCACACATGTAACAACAGTTATACACTCAGGGGAAAATCACCCCTCCCTTTGATTCAGGCGGGGTAAACTGTCCAATTAGCTAAGGGACACAAAGGTATTCAACACTGTGTGCCGCCTGTGTCAGATTTCGTCGGAAAGAATAACTTATATTATTCACTGCAGGCGATTTCCATCTTCATTGTGGGCATTTGAAGCCCACAAGCATTTATTTCCTGGATGTGGTGAATGCTGTGCTCCCATTATTCACCGCTCGTTCCCGCACATGCTCAGTGGCATCCTGGGAAGCCTGAGACTAGCTCCCAGGAGTCTGGGAGAGGCTAGAAACACGCCTACTCCCACGGGAGGAGAACCAGGAAGTGCAAAGAAGAATAGAAAAATAAAAGGTAATTACGGCGATTTAAATTTTTTTAAACGGCATGTCAGCATCTAGGCAAGGAAGAGAATACATACAGATATTGTTCAAAATTTGGGTGGAACCCCGCTTTAAACTTCTCATCAGTAGACTGTCTTTGGGAGGGGCTGCAGGAGAAATCCACATAGACATACATCCCATAATAGGTTGCTCCTAAGGCAGATACAAACAATAGAATAATGAGATACATACAGGCATTTAACAACACACATAACTGCCCCCACCCCACCTCAAACTATCTAACAATGGTCTGTGAAATACTCCTATAAGAGTCTAGCAGTCCTAAAGGTGAAGATTATTACTCACAAACATTAATGTCCCAAGTGAAAAGAGCCCCTTCACTTCTTCAGCACAAACCACACACACAGAATCCAGGACAACAGTGTCAAAAGGAAATGCTGAGTCCAGTGTGGTTGTACGGTGAGTTGGGTTAGGCAGACCCAACTGGAGTTCTTGGTCAGCCTGTGCCCCTAATAGACACAGTGTGAGTTACACATAGGAGGGGCCGGGAAAGCTGGAGAAGGAGCTTCCAGTGCTCTCCAAAGTATGCTGGGTTCCACTAACTGGAAGTTTAACATTAAATATCAAATACCAAGTGAGAGACATCATCAGGGAGCATTCACCTTTAACATGGGGTTTTAGGGATGAGTGAACTGGGCAGGGGACAGGGGGCAGGACGGCACACTTAGCAGATCAGCTGTTAGGAATGATCAGCATACCATCCCGTTACTGGCTGGTTTCAACCATTCCTTTTTTGCTTGATATAGAGAGGCGCACTGAAGCGCCTGGATATTGTGAGTACCCTGTGTGGGACCTGTTTATTTTTTGGTTCAATAAATTGCATAAGCATAATACACTATGAGATCCTTTTTTCATTGATTTACTGAGGCACATTGGCGATTGATCCAGGATCCCGGACACACTGTTGAACCCTGTAGTGGTTCCAAAGCATGTATTGACCAAGCTCAACAGCAAGGTCACACACCTTAAGGTGAGCCTTCATTACATGGGGGGAGCACCTGAGTGAGAACACAGCATCTGATTATTGCATCACTTTCACAGCATACTGAATCGCATGGAGTGTGGAGCACCTGTATATTAGATCAATTTGAACTTTGCACAGTGCACTTAAGCACTTTTCTATAATTCCAGTAGTTGGATCTATTTAGATTTCCACTGACTTATTTGCTTTAATATTTTTTATCACTATATGAATGCACATTGTCACTTTATTATTTGGCTATTAAGCACGTGTCTTTTTTTATATTTTTCATCATATATTTTATACATTATTATTACCACAGTGTAGAGGATATATTTTTACCAGTTCAGAGGCTTTTTGCTTATACCTTTGATAGTGCAGCGTTTATTATTGTTAGTGGTGGCTCACAGGTCGTTTTATATAATTTTAGAACTGGGCAAAATTCAGTTTGCAGGAAGTTCGGCAAAAACTGCGCTATACCCGAGCAAAAAGCCTATGGGAGCAGAATCTTATTTTTTTCTGGCCCTTTTCAAGGTCACTTTGGAAGTTTTTGTCTTTTTGTTTTTTGTGGGGTTTTGGAATATGTAGCTAGGCACTGCCATGGCGAAATGTACCATAGAAAAAAATATTCTGTAAAAATGACAACTCTTCCAATGCATCTTAAAAGAAAACATAAAAAAAATCATTTAAATAACATGCTTTGGGGATACTGTGAACCTGCAATGTAAAGTTGTGGTGCAGAAGGATTTACTCCATTAAGAGTAGCTTTTTTCTTTACAAACATCAGCTGGGACCTCTCATTTAACTGCAGCAGCAGCACTACCTTTATCGGAAACAAAAAAAAAACAATGTAAAAATCCAACACCTATCACAATGTTGATGTAGATCCACATTATGCCATTTAGCAGCAGTATTGGTATTGCAGCTAAATTACAAACCTCCAGCTGATAGTTGTTCACAAACAGCAGCAGCAGGTTTCAGGTGGATAAGCTTGGCAAATATAGTCAGTTTGTTAACCTGTTCTGTAAACCACAGACAAGCTTTGTTATGAGTCCAACTCATGTTCAATCCGACATACCTCCCAACTTTTGAACTTCAGAATGAGAGACATTTGAGAGAGGAAGTGTCACTACGCACACCGTGGCAAAAATAGATGTGGCCAAATGATTAAGAGCGGGAGGGGATTATGGGGCGTGGTTAAAAAAACTCGGGCTTCCTGCTTTGATTGCTGTGCCACAAGCAAGAGTCTCACAGACACAAACCCCAGCACAATCGTTTAAAAAAGTGTGGAAGCATTCAGGAGTGCATTACATACAGAATGTAGGGTTTAGGAGCGCATTACGTACAGAGTGTGGGGTTCGGGAGTGCATTATGTACAGAGTGTGAGGTTCAGGAGTACATTACGTACAGAGTGTGGGGTTCAGGAGTGCATTACGTACAGCGTGCAGGGTTCAGGAGTGCATTAGGTACAGTGTGCAAGGTTCAGCAGTGCATTATATACAAAGTGCAAGGTTCAGGAGTGCATTATGTAGAGTGCAGGGTTCAGGGGTTCATTACGTACAGAGTGCAAAGTTCAGGCGTGCATTATGTACAGAGTGCAGGATTCAGGAGTGTATTACGTACAGAATGAAAGATTCAGGAGTGCATTACATACAAAGTGCAGGATTCAGAACTGCATTATGTACAGACTGCGAGGTTCAGGAGTGCATTACGTACAGAGTGTGAGGTTCAGGAGTGCATTACATACAGAGTGCAGGATTCAGGAGTGCATTACGTACAGAGTGCAAGGTTCGGGAGTGCATTACGTACAGAGTGCAGGAATCAGGAGATCATTATGTACAGAGTGCAGGATTCAGGAGTGCATTACATACAGAGTGTGAGGTTCAGGAGTGCATTACATACAGAGTGTGAGGTTCAGGAGTGCATTACATACAGAGTGTGAGGTTCAGGAGTACATTACTTACAAAGTGTGAGGTTCAGGAGTGCAATACATACAGAAGTGCAGAATTCAGGAGTGCATTACATACAGAGTGCAGGATTCAGGAGTGCATTACGTACAAAGTGCAGGATTCAGGAGTGCATTATGTATTGAGTGCAGGATTCAAGAGTGCATTACGTACAGAGTGTGAGGTTCAGGAGTGCATTACGTACAGAGTGTGAGGTTCAGGAGTGCATTGCGCACAGAGTGTGAGGTGCGGGAGTGTATTACGTACAGCGTGCAGGATTCAGGAGTGCATTATGTACAGAGTGTGAGGTTCAGGAGTGCATTACGTACATACAGTCCCTTGTTATCCTATGCATACAGGAACTTCTAATTTTCCTGTAACTCTGTGGTCATGCTGGGAGTTGTAGTCCCCCTGTCAGTTGATCATGTTGGTACTTGTAGTCCCCCTATCATGGTCATGCTGGCAGTTGTAGTGCCCATGTCATGGTCATGCTGGTAGTTGTAGCCACTCCCCCTCTGCAGCACCTTCTCGATCTCCCCGGTGACGATAGGCCCCCTCACAGTGTACTCCACCACCAGCCCCTGGTGTTCAAAGACTGCAGTGCAGTGTGAGGATCTGCCTCTGCACCATGTGTGCCTCCACCACCACACTACTCTTGGCCCTCCTGGGTGCCTGGCGACCTTCCTCTTCAGCCTGCCGAGAAGCACCAACCTCACCGGACCCTTGTGTCATCGGGAGACTGCTGCTCTGTGGTGGACAGAGTCAGGAGGAGGGGCAGGGTGCCACTCTGTGATGGTCGGAGACGGGAGGAGGAGCAGGGTTCCCCTCTGTGGGTGGTGGGATCAGGGTGGGGCTCTGTTTGTGGGGAGTCAGGAGGCTGTTTGTTTGAGCACAGGTTGCCTGAAAAGGGGGTGGGACACCTGAAACTCATTTTAGCCCTCCCATCCCCAACATCAGAGGCAGAATTTGACAGTTACACTGTCTCTTATTGTGGCCGGCCGTACCCCAGCCGGCTTTCCCACCAATCCCTGGCTGTTCTAGATGTATTTCACACTGCTGCAGGTCCTGCTCTGCTGTTACCATATAATGGAGTAATGCGGGACAAAGCCCTGTACTCCAGGACTGCGGGACAAAGGTGAAAATGCGGGACAGTCCCACCCAATCCGGGACTGTTAGGAGGTATACACAAAGCTCATCTGTAATGGAATGAAGATTGCTGTCAAGTTTTATTCCTCATTACAGAAGCGAACATGAGTGCACTTGAAGCACTTAGATATTGTTGTAAACCTGGGAGGGGGGGGCTGATTTCATAAAGCAGTTGTATACTCACAGCACACCATACTGCTGATAGAAAAAGAACTTCTATACAGATGCAAAGAAAAGTAATGTCCTTTAGAAATGTGCTTAGTGCTCTGTTGGCTTCTAAGTGCACTGCCCTTTTGAATGACAATAGAAAATAGCATTATCCGCACTGTTAAAAATCAGTCCATTGATGTTTACATTTTTTTCATAAAATATTACTATAATCTGATATAATATATTTAGGCTTAAAATAATATTCCTCTATGTTCAATATCTGAAAAAAATAATTAATAACATTTTCAGATATTGTATACGGAATGGTTTTTTTTTAATCTTGTGCCATAGTTACTCTATTGTCATTTGCAACACATTTATTGCTGAGAATATCTGTCAGCAGCCACAGCTCATTTCACTGTCAATGTCAAAGGACTAAGACAAACATATACAGGTAACTATGCATAGCCCAGTAACAACATATAAACAATACAATAATGGCATATGCCTCATTCTGTGCTAAGTCTCATTTGGTATGCTGGAAACAATAGACACAGAAAAGAAAGGAAATATGGTGATATAAACATGCAAAGTGAGGCAGCTGGTTATTGACTCATTATGATCTATAAATACATTGTCCTATTGTATCTTCACTTGAGTGCATAGATGCCATGTAATGAGATATTCCAATATTCAGACTTGCTTCTCCCTGCCATGGTTCATCTCACACCTCCAATCTAATTCCCGATCCATTTACATTACCTAATTTGCAGGTTACACTAACCTTTTCCATCACTGAAGATAGGCTAGTTAATCATATCCTGCAATCTTTTTTTTTTTACAAGATACACGTTTTTTTTTTATTTTTAGTAGATTGTGAATGGTGTAAGATTTATGTGATTACTATTTTGTTGTTTTTAGCTTTTATATAATTGTGTATGTTTGTATTTGTCTATTACAATAATATGTACTTTACCGGTTTTACACCTAATTTACTGTATATTATGATTAATATCATCATCGCTAGGGATGAGCTTCGCGTTCGAGTCGAACCCATGTTCGACTCGAACATCAGCTGTTCGATCGTTCGCCGAATTGCGAACGTTATGGGCCGTTCGTGCCAAATTCGCCTATGACTCCTATGACCCGCATGCTTGGCCAATCACAGCGCTGTCAGTAGAGAGAGCTGCAATTGGCCAATTATGGCTCAGGGGGTTTAGAACACACCCCACACTATATAAGGCCGCCTGCAAGGTGGCCCTGTGTAGTGTGTTCCAGCGTGCTTAGATAGACAGAGAGACAGTGTCATTTCATTTGAGTTCGTTAGATTAGGCAGGACAGTCAGTGAGTTAGCTGCACTTACAGTGTATTGTGTATATATATATGCATGCCAGGTGTTGTGTATATATATATATATATATATATATATATATATATATATATATACATACACTGTATTCAGTTTAGCTAGATCCGTTCCTGTTATCTTCCTACTGACAGGCAGGCTTGTCTTGTTACAGTATTTACAGCTACCTGAAGAAAATTGCTGGTGTTCTTTTGATCCTATTAGTACCACAGTCAGGCAGCTAGACTATTTAGAGTTAGTGTAGTGCGTCCTCCTCACAGTATTCAGTTAAAGCTACAAGTTAATTTAGTGTGACCTCTGCACAGTGTTCAGCTAAAGCTACAAGTTAGGGTAGTGCATCCTCCTCACAGTGTTCAGCTAAAGCTACACGTTGGTGGAGTGCATCCTCCTCACAGTGTTCAGCTAAAGCTACAAGTTAGTGTAGTACGTCCTCTGAACAGTGTTCAGCTAAAACTACAAGTTAGTGTAGTGGGACCTCTGCACAGTGTTCAGCTAAAGCTACAAGTTAGTGTAGTGCGTCCTCACAGTGTTCAGCTAAAATTACAAGTTAGTGTAGTGCATCCTCTGAACAGTGTTCAGCTAAAACTACAAGTTAGTGTAGTGCGTCCTCTTCACAGTGTTCAGCTAAAGCTACAAGTTAATTTAGTGTGACCTCTGCACAGTGTTCAGCTAAAGCTACAAGTTAGGGTAATGCGTCATCCTCACAGTGTTCAGCTAAAGCTACAAGTTAGTTTAGTGTGACCTCTGCACAGTGTTCAGCTAAAGCTACAAGTTAGGGTAGTGCGTCCTCCTCACAGTGTTCAGCTAAAGCTACAAGTTAGTTTAGTGTGACCTCTGCACAGTGTTCAGCTAAAGCTACAAGTTAGGGTAGTGCGTCCTCCTCACAGTGTTCAGCTAAAGCTACAAGTTGGTGTAGTGCGTCCTCTGAACAGTGTTCAGCTAAAACTACAAGTTAGTGTAGTGGGACCTCTGCACAGTGTTCAGCTAAAGCTACAAGTTAGTGTAGTGCGTCCTCTGAACAGTGTTCAGCTAAAGCTACAAGTTAGTGTAGTGCGAGCTCTGCACAGTGTTCAGCTAAAGCTTATTCTAAAAGAAAAATTTGCGCTAAGTGTACAAATATTGTGAGTAGGGATGAGCCGAACACCCCCCTGTTCGGTTCGCACCAGAACATGCGAACAGGAAAAAAGTTCGTTCGAACATGCGAACACCGTTAAAGTCTATGGGACACGAACATGAATAATCAAAAGTGCTAATTTTCAAGGCTTATATGCAAGTTATTGTCATAAAAAGTGTTTGGGGACCTGGGTCCTGCCCCAGGGGACATGGATCAATGCAAAAAAAAGTTTTAAAAACGGCCGTTTTTTCAGGAGCAGTGATTTTAATAATGCTTAAAGTCAAACAATAAAAGTGTAATATCCCTTTAAATTTCGTACCTGGGGGGTGTCTATAGTGTGCCTGTAAAGGGGCGCATGTTTCCTGTGTTTAGAACAGTCTGACAGCAAAATGACATTTTGAAGGAAAAACCTCATTTAAAACTACCCGCGGCTATTGCATTGCCGACAATACACATAGAAGTTCATTGATAAAAACGGCATGGGAATTCCCCAAAGGGGAACCCCGAACCAAAATTAAAAAAAAAAAATGACGTGGGGGTCCCCCTAAATTCCATACCAGGCCCTTCAGGTCTGGTATGGATATTAAGGGGAACCCCGGCCAAAATTTAAAAAAAAAAAATGACGTGGGGTTCCCCCTAAATTCCATACCAGACCCTTCAGGTCTGGTATGGATTTTAAGGGGAATCCCGCGCCAAAAAAAAAAAAAAAAACGGCGTGGGGTCCCCCCAAAAATCCATACCAGACCCTTATCCGAGCACGCAACCTGGCAGGCCGCAGGAAAAGAGGGGGGACGAGAGTGCGGCCCCCCCTCCCTCCTGAACCGTACCAGGCCACATGCCCTCAACATTGGGAGGGTGCTTTGGGGTAGCCCCCCAAAACACCTTGTCCCCATGTTGATGAGGACAAGGGCCTCATCCCCACAACCCTGGCCGGTGGTTGTGGGGGTCTGCGGGCGGGGGGCTTATCGGAATCTGGAAGCCCCCTTTAACAAGGTGACCCCCAGATCCCGGCCCCCCCCTGTGTGAAATGGTAAGGGGGTACATAAGTACCCCTACCATTTCACGAAAAAAGTGTCAAAAATGTTAAAAATGACAAGAGACAGTTTTTGACAATTCCTTTATTTAAATGCTTCTTCTTTCTTCTATCTTGCTTCATCTTCTGGTTCTTCTGGCTCTTCTGGTTCTTCTGGTTCTTCCTCCGGCGTTCTCGTCCAGCATCTCCTCCGCGGCGTCTTCTGTCTTCTTCTCCTCGGGCCGCTCCACACCCATGGCATGGGGGGGAGGCTCCCGCTCTTCTCTTCTTCTCTTCTTCTTTTCTTCTTTTCTTCTTTTCTTCTCTTCTTCTCTTCTTCTTCATTTTCTTCTCCGGGCCACTCCGCAATCCATGCTGGCATGGAGGGAGGCTCCCGCTGTGTGACGGCGCTCCTCGTCTGACAGTTCTTAAATAACGGGGGGGGCGGGGCCACCCGGTGACCCCGCCCCCCTCTGACGCACGGTGACTTGACGGGACTTCCCTGTGACGTCACGGGGAATGCCACAGGGAAGTCCCGTCAAGTCACCGTGCGTCAGAGGGGGGCGGGGTCACCGGGTGGCCCCGCCCCCCCGTTATTTAAGAACTGTCAGACGAGGAGCGCCGTCACACAGCGGGAGCCTCCCTCCATGCCAGCATGGATTGCGGAGCGGCCCGGAGAAGAAAATGAAGAAGAAGAGAAGAAGAGAAGAAAAGAAGAAAAGAAGAAAAGAAGAAGAGAAGAAGAGAAGAGCGGGAGCCTCCCCCCCATGCCATGGGTGCGGAGCGGCCCGAGGAGAAGAAGACAGAAGACGCCGCGGAGGAGATGCTGGACGAGAACGCCGGAGGAAGAACCAGAAGAACCAGAAGAGCCAGAAGAACCAGAAGATGAAGCAAGATAGAAGAAAGAAGAAGCATTTAAATAAAGGAATTGTCAAAAACTGTCTCTTGTCATTTTTAACATTTTTGACACTTTTTTCGTGAAATGGTAGGGGTACTTATGTACCCCCTTACCATTTCACACAGGGGGGGGCCGGGATCTGGGGGTCACCTTGTTAAAGGGGGCTTCCAGATTCCGATAAGCCCCCCGCCCGCAGACCCCCACAACCACCGGCCAGGGTTGTGGGGATGAGGCCCTTGTCCTCATCAACATGGGGACAAGGTGTTTTGGGGGGCTACCCCAAAGCACCCTCCCAATGTTGAGGGCATGTGGCCTGGTACGGTTCAGGAGGGAGGGGGGCCGCACTCTTGTCCCCCCCTCTTTTCCTGCGGCCTGCCAGGTTGCGTGCTCGGATAAGGGTCTGGTATGGATTTTTGGGGGGACCCCACGCCGTTTTTTTTTTTTTTTTTTGGCGCGGGGTTCCCCTTAAAATCCATACCAGACCTGAAGGGTCTGGTATGGAATTTAGGGGGAACCCCACATCATTTTTTTTTTTAAATTTTGGCCGGGGTTCCCCTTAATATCCATACCAGACCTGAAGGGCCTGGTATGGAATTTAGGGGGACCCCCACGTCATTTTTTTTTTTTAATTTTGGTTCGGGGTTCCCCTTTGGGGAATTCCCATGCCGTTTTTATCAATGAACTTCTATGTGTATTGTCGGCAATGCAATAGCCGCGGGTAGTTTTAAATGAGGTTTTTCCTTCAAAATGTCATTTTGCTGTCAGACTGTTCTAAACACAGGAAACATGCGCCCCTTTACAGGCACACTATAGACACCCCCCAGGTACGAAATTTAAAGGGATATTACACTTTTATTGATTGACTTTAAGTATTATTAAAATCACTGCTCCTGAAAAAACGGCCGTTTTTAAAACTTTTTTTTGCATTGATCCATGTCCCCTGGGGCAGGACCCAGGTCCCCAAACACTTTTTATGACAATAACTTGCATATTAGCCTTTAAAATTAGCACTTTTGATTTCTCCCATAGACTTTTAAAGGGTGTTCCGCGGCATTCGAATTTGCCGCGAACACCCCAAATTGTTCGCTGTTCGGTGAACTTGCGAACAGCCAATGTTCGAGTCGAACATGAGTTCGACTCGAACTCGAAGCTCATCCCTAATTGTGAGTGAGATTAGAAATATAAACCTGTGAAGAGGTATCCTGTGGCTGGACACTATAACCCTGATAGGGGGCACCACTAAGCATGTATACAAAAAGCGCAGCACTGGATATAAATAAACATTGGAAGAATACTGTGCTAAGTACAAACAAACACTAAAAATAAAAAACTGTGTACAATAATTCACTTAAAATATTGTCCGTGAGTGTTCCCAATATAGTGAAAACAAACTGAAATGTGGATAAAACGTGCTTGTTCATTTATATGGTGTCCATAGAGACATGTGGGAAAATCGCTATTGGATATATGACTTCCACCGCTGTTAAACCCGTCACCACAGAGAGATTAAAGGCTTACCAGACAGCCCTTAAAGAAAGGCATGAAACGACCTCCACTTTAGATGTTATCCCTTTTGTGGATGGGTCCTGTTCGGAAGTGCTAGGTGGATAATCTCAGATTGTCATCCATGGAGGAGAGCCATTCCCAGCAATGATTGATATCCAAAAAAGGGAAAGAAATGCTCCGATAGTGTAGTAGAGTTTAAGGTTCCTTTATTAAAATTGCCATGCAGGCATCAGATACACAAAAATCCTTGCAAGGAGTATTTAAAATCATCTCCGGTGAAAACGAAAGTTCGCGCATGCGCAGTCCATGCGTGCGTGTCTACCCTACGATCGTTTCGTCAGAAATGACATCATCAGGGGCACGCCTACACGTCCGCGCATGCGCTTTATGTACCCGAGCGGCGAAGCGAAGGGGTTCAGCCATTGGTCACATAATTACCGGAGTTTTAAAACAGCTGAAGCATCAACAAAGGTGATGTTGATCATTTAGATGCTATTTAGCATAAACCTTACCCAGTGCCATCTTGTGGACAACTAGGATATTGCTTCAGGAATAAATTAAATTTGGTATTTTAAACACAATGAAATAAAGAAATATATAAAGAATGGCTGAAGGACGGTTCGCATCATCCTTCAAAATAAAAACATTTATGATTACACAATCCTCAAATAAGTAGGGGAGAGGGGAAAAAGGGGGAAAATTCCTCTCCAAAAATTAAAAATTCAAGCTAAAGCTACCTATAGAAGGTTGGTGGTGTTTTCCTGATCCTATCGCTACCGCAGGCAGCTAAATAAGCTACAAGTTAGTTTTTTACGAGCTCTGCACAGTGTTCAGCTAAAGCTACCTGTAGAAGGTTGGTGGTGTTTTCCTAATCCTATCACTACCGCAGGCAGCTAAATAAGCTACAAGTTCGTTTTTTGCAAGCTCTGCACAGTGTTCACCTAAAGCTACCTGTCGAAGGTTGGTGGTGTTCTCATACTACAGGCAGGCAGTTGATTTTGCTAGCTGCAGTATCATTATATATATATATATATATATAGATATAGATCTATATATAGATATAGATCTATATCTATATATAGATATAGATATAGATCTATATCTATATATAGATATAGATCTATATATATATAGATATATATAAAATATCCCAGCTTAGTGCAGCTACAGGCCATTAGTATGTCTGGAAGGCCAACAAGGAGAGGCAGACAGTCACAAGTCAATAAAAGAGGGCACTATGCGACTCAAAAAAATCCACTATCGCTACACCAGTGCAATTAAGAAAAATGTGACATGTAAATTGTCATTCGTGACCACAAACACAAATGTAAGGATAGTGATAAAAATGTGCAAAAAAAGTGGTGTAGACAGTGTAGAATTAGCAGAAAAGCCACTAAAAACTATGCGACTCAGAAACAATTAAATGTCACTAACCTAGTGCAATTCAAATAATGTGACATATAAATTGACATTCGTGACTCCAATTACGGGTAAAAAACCTCTTATGAGACAGATGCCAGATGCCAAATGATATATAAAGAAAATAAATATAAACATAAATTGCTATTAGCGGAGAGTCCTTTATATCAAGGTGTTTCTTCACAAAAACATTCAACAGACTTATCAAAGACGTCTTTGATAACGCCCTGAGTGAGGGGCGAAACGCGTCGACGCAATATCCTGCTTACGCTGTGAATCCTAGAACCAGTGACATCACTTCCTGGAGTTGGTGGAACGCACGCCGTTCAGTAGCGAACACCGACGGAATATCTGAATGCCTGCTCTGCACATCGGTTCCGTGAGTAGCGCTTATATGCACAGGTGATCTCACTGTGCCATAGGTTTTTACACTATATGTATTCTCCTCTTTTTTTTTGGTGGAACGGGAGATTTGTGGTTCCCAAAGTCTCTTCATAACTACTATCAGTACTAGCCTACCTTCATGCCCAGACCTAGTGTGCGGATTGAAAAGCTTGAAGTCTGTTGAATGTTTTTGTGAAGAAACACCTTGATATAAAGGACTCTCCGCTAATAGCAATTTATGTTTATATTTATTTTCTTTATATATCATTTGGCATCTGGCATCTGTCTCATAAGAGGTTTTTTACCCGTAATTGGAGTCACGAATGTCAATTTATATGTCACATTATTTGAATTGCACTAGTTTAGCGACATTTAATTGTTTCTGAGTCGCATAGTTTTTAGTGGCTTTTCTGCTAATTCTACACTGTCTACACCACTTTTTTTGCACATTTTTATCACTATCCTTACATTTGTGTTTGTGGTCATGAATGACAATTTACATGTCACATTTTTCTTAATTGCACTGGTGTAGCGATATTGGATTTTTTTGAGTCGCATAGTTCCTAGGTGGCTCTTCTTTCAATTTTACACAGTCTACATCATTTATGCACCTGTATATTTCATGAATTATAATTTTTTTATATATATTTATATATTTATTTCATGAATTATATTATTTTTTTATTTATCTATTTATTTGTATGGTGAGTTGCCAGCACAGGTTTTTTTGTTTTATTCAGCACTAAAGTTTTAGCATTTGTATCCAGCAGCTGCAACACGATAACCAGAATATAATAATAATTTTTGCGAGCGCTGTTATTTTATATTATTCCTTAATAAAAGAGGGCAAGCAGGCTCTGTGTCTAGAGGCAACAGTGCTGGTGGTGGAGACGGTGCATCCTCATCAGCATGGCCGTGGGACACACTTGGCCTTTTTTTCGGCAGCTGGCTGTGTTGAGCCACAACATGCGGAAGACTTGGTCGAGTGGATGACCAAGCCCTCCTCATCCTCCTCATCCTCTCACCCATGCTCAGGGTACTTTGTCTGGCAAAGCAGCTGCCAACGCGGCCTCTTCCCTAAGCTCAATGGCATCAGTGACTCCTTCCCTAGCCCCACCATGTTCTCCTGAGGAGTCCCTCGAACTGTTTGACCACAGTGTTGGGTACATGCTCCAGGAGGATGCCCAGCGTTTAGAAGGCTCTGATGATGATACTGAGCTAGATGAAGGCAGTAACGTGAGCACGGACAGAGGGGGTGCCCAAGAAGGATAGCAATCTGGCAGTCATGCTCCCCCTGCTGCAGCATACTGCCAGGTTTGATCCAGTGATGAGGAGGGAGGGGATGATGAGGTCACTGACTCAACGTGGGTGCCTGATAGGAGAGAGGAGGAGGAGGCACATCACCAACGAGGCAGGATGCCCTCCAGGGGCCAGCCTAAGGGCAGCACACTGCCTGCATCACACCCCAAAGCTCTGCATGTGCAGGGCGCTGCTGTCTCTGTGCGTTATTCCAAAAGTTCTTTGGTGTGGGCCTTTTTTGAGACGAGTGCATCAGATCGCACCGCTGCTATTTGCAACATATGTCTCAAGCGTATCTCGCGTGGCCAAAACATCTCCCGCTTGGGCACCACATGCATGACGAGACATATGTTGACCTGCCATGCAGTTCGTTGGCAAGCGTATCTAAAAGACCCACACCAAAGAACAAAGAGGACCTCTCCTTGCTCCTCATCAGCTGAGATCTCCAACCCCACTATACCTTCAGTCCTCTCTGAGACCTGCACTGAGAGGAATGAAGGTGTAGAATTAGGTGTGTCACAGCCAAGTACTTGTGGGCAATCTGCTTTCGGTACACCAACTTCAGAATGTACCAGGCAAATTTCCCTGCCCCAGCTGCTGCACCGCTGAAAGAAGTTCACTACCAGCCATCCACATGCCCAGCAGTTGAATACTAGCTTGGCAAAATTGCTAGCACTTCAACTGCTGCCTTTTCAGTTGGTAGACTCTGCCCCCTTCCGTGAGTTTGTGGAATGTGCGGTTCCTCAGTGGCAGGTACCCAAACGCCACTTTTTCTCATGGAAGGTGGTTCCGGCTCTCTACCGGCATGTGGAAGGCAATGTCTTGGCCTCGCTGGACAGGGCGGTCAGTGGTAAGGTGCATATTACCGCTGACTCATGGACCAGCAGGCATGGACAGGGACGTTACTTAAGTCTCACTGTGCATTGGGTGACTCTGCTGGCAGCTGGGAAGGATGCAGGACAAGGTTCAGTAGTGTTGGAGGTTGTTCCGCCACCACGCCTCCAAAATGCCACTACTAATGATTGTGACACACCTCTCTCCTCCACCCCCTCCTCTTCTTCTTCCTCCATGGCCTCTTCCTGTGCTTTGTCCTCATAACCAGCGGTGCTCCGTAGCTGTTCAAGGGGCTACGCAAGTATGCAGGCCAAAAGATGCCATGTGGTGCTTGAGCTGGTGTGCTTGGGGGACAGGAGCCACACTGGGGCAGAGGTTCTGTCAGCTCTGCAGGGGCAGGTTCAGAGGTGGTTGACGCCATGCCAACTTAAGGCAGGAATGGTGGTTTGCGAAAATGGCACCAACCTCCTCTCTGCCCTCCGACAGGGACAAATGACCCATGTGCCCTGTTTGGCTCACGTCCTTAACTTGGTGGTGCAGCGGTTCTTGGGCAGGTACCCGGGCTTACAGGATGTCCTGAGGCAGGCCAGGAAAGTCTGTGTGCATTTCCGCCGGTCATATAATGCCAGTGCTCGGCTGGCAGACCTCCAAAAGGAGTTTAACCTGCTCAAGAACCACCTAATCTGTGACATGCCCACCAGGTGGAACTCAACGTTGTACTCAATCAGAAACAGTAGGTTGGTTACCTTTATGCCTGGTTACCTTTACGCCTGGTTATGTTTTAAATATATTAGGAATGGCATTGATTAACAATAGTGACGTGGTGGGTGTTCAGCCTCCTTTGGTTGCTGTGACAACCATACACTCTTGAGGCTGTACGTTTCCTCCGTCTCAGGTGGGCGGTATGTGATGACGCAGATTGTCATGTGACCGGCCACCGTGTGATTGCGACGCCGGATCACCATGGCAATGACTACACATCCTCCGGATGGAGTTTACTTCCGTCCGAGATGGGATGGGCCCTCTGACGCGGACGGCCATGTGACCCGCCGTCGAACCGTCATTTGTTTAGTGGCCATCTTGGAGCCACAGCCTATCAAATGCTGTCTAAGCCTGAGCGGTGCGCTCTGATTGGAAGCAGACCGCTTGCTTCTCTCCAATCCCATATTCGGTTTAATATTTATGTCCCTCATCGCACGACGTGCTTTAGGGATTACTATGGTAACGGTACCAGGTGTACACTTCCTACTTCTGAGTGGTGCGTCCTGATTGGATGCTTACCGCTCGTTTTTCTAATTACACAGATGATTGCAATAAGGGGGTTTTTATAAAAGACACAGTGGCACCATGGGATTCCATCTCCGCTGAGGAAGTCCTTCGGACGATACACGTGCGGGTGTTCCCCTGGATGTCACTGCAGCCACTTTACCTGCTTTGCTGTTACCAGTCACCATATGTCTTTTTATCTTAGCACTTGGAGTAAGTGCTATTGCTGTGAGTACCTGTCTTTTTAATAAATGATACCTGTTTTAAGCTATACAGAGAGCACTAGATTTTTTCTTTATATTTTATGTTGATACGGGAGAGAGACAAGTTTATCTGCGGAGTCTAAAGGGTGCCCGGCTTCCATCTACAAGTTTACCATAACCACCGAAGGCGGTGAATGCCCTTATGACCTTCCTGTTAGCTCAGGGGTCTATGATGCAAGGTGAGCAGTTTGGCTAACAAATGGTTTAAGCACGGACTAAGGAGCACGTCTGACTGTTGCATGAAGCACCCTTTATCACCGCTGACATCTTTGGTTTTCCATCTACATGTGTGTTCTTACATATGAAGCTTGTGGACTTTTCGTTTATTGATTATTTTAGTTGTTTATTATTATTTTAGCGCTGCACTACTTAGAGTATTTGGAACTCAACGTTGGCCATGCTGCAGCAGCTGCACACACAGCAGAGGACCATCAATGAGTACCTGTGCAACTATGGCACCAGGACAGGGTCAGGGGAGCTTGTTTTTATTCCCCATGTCAGTGGGCCATGATCAGGGATGCATGCACTGTCCTGTCACCCTTTGAGGAGGCCACGAGGATGGTGAGCAGTGACAGTGCATGCATCAGTGACACTGTCCCCCTTGTCCACCTGTTGGAGCACACACTGTGTGGAATAATGGACAGGGCACTTGAGGCAGAACAGAGGCAGGAAGAGGAGGACTTCCTTAGCTCTCAAGGCCCCCTTTATCCAGACAGTGTTCCTGCGTGCCCACTGATCACACAGGAAGAGGACGAGGAGGAGAAGGAGAGGAGGATTGTGTCAGTATGGAGGTGGAGCCTGGCACTCAGCATCAGCAGCAGTCTTTAAGGGATCAGTCCCAAGAAACACATGGACTTGTACGTGGCTGGGAGGAGGTGGCTGCGGACCATGTCGTCCTTAGTGACCCAGAGGACTCCGGACCGAATGCCTCAGCAAACCTACGCTGCATGGCCTCCCTGATCCAGCAAAGCCTGCATAAGGATCCTCGTATTCGTGGTATCAAGGAGAAGGACCAATACTGGCTGACAACTCTCCTTGATCCACTTTACAAGGGTAAGGTTGTGGACCTTATCTTGGACCTTATCTTGCAGAGGGAGCAGAGGTTGAAACATCTTCGGGAGGCCTTGCAGAAAGGCCTGTGCAACGCGTTCCCAGAGACTGGGAGGTTACAAACTCCTGTTTCTGGACAACGTGTTGCTGAGGCTTCGGTCAGTCAAAGAAGGAGCGGTGGAGAAGCTGGCCGTCTGACCGATGCGTTCAGACAATTTTTTGGTCCGCAGCCCCAAGGTATGATCGGTTCCAGCAACTATGGCCAGTGTCTGTTTTACATGGTGCAGGAATACCTAGGGGCAAGATCTGACTTGGACACCTTTCCCACCAAAAATCCTCTGGGTTACTGGGTCTTGAGGATGGTTCACTGGCCAGAGCTTGCACAGTATGCAATTGAGCTACTGGCCTGTCCTGCATCCAGCGTTCTTTCGGAACGCACATTCAGTGCTGCTGGAGGCTTTGTAACCGATCACAGGGCGCGTCTGTCCACCGACTCGGTCGATCGACTGACCTTCATAAAAATGAATCAGTCTTGGATCACCACCAGCTACCAAGCACCTGATGCTGATGTAACCGAATATTTTTATCAGATCTCAGATCCCTTCAAAGACTGCCTATGCTGATGCTGAGTGACTATCCTGAGTAATTATCCTCTTCCTCAATGATCACACTGATAGCTTGTACATTTTTGGTTCTGGGCGCCACCACCAGTGCCTGAGGCCCAATTTTTCAGCTCCTGTTTAAAAGGGGCATGTAATTACAATTTTTGATGCAATACTTTGCAGCAGGGCTCGTTCCTGCATTCCAACTAGAATATTTGTGAGGGGTTGCAGTGTTGTGGCACCAGCACTAGTGCCTAAGGCCTAATTTTTCAGCCTCTGCTTAACAGGGGCATGTAATTACAATTTTTGATGCAATACTTTGCATCAGGGCTCGTTTCTGCGTTCCAACTAGAGTATCTGTGAGGGGTTGCAGTGTTGTGGCACCAGCACCAGTGCCTAAGGCCCAATTTTTCTGCCCCTGTTCAACAGGGGCATGTAATTACAATTCTTGATCTAATTTTTCACAGCAAGGCCCGTTTCTGTGCCCACCAAGAGTGAGTGAGGACTTACAGTGTTGTGGCACTAGCACCACCACCACCAAAGGCCCAATTATTCTGCCTCTGTTCAACAGGGGCATGTAATTACAATTCTTGATCTAATATTTCACAGCACAGCCCTGTGAGGGCTTACAGCGTTGTGGCCACAACAACACCTAAGGCCCAAATTTCTGCTGAGTATATAGGGCAGGCCCCTACTTTCAAACATCTAACTTACAAACGACTCCTACTTGCAAACGGAAGGAGACAACAGGAAGTGAGATGAAATCTACCCCTAGCAAGGGAAATTCTCTCCTGTAAGAGTTAATATGGGAAAAACGTTTCTCCTTTCCACTGATGCTTTATCACCAATCCTTGTTTCACAAAAAAACCCAAATTTTCAAAAAACATTTGTCATTGGGACAAAAAAGTGAGGTAAAATCTTCTGAAGAGGAGCACAGACAGCAAAACAAATGTCACAGGGGTGATAACCCTTCCCTATGTTTTCCAAAAAGCTTAAAATAAATTTTTTGGCTGGAGCTAAACACGTTAAAAATGTACCAGTTCAAAATTATAAACAGATTCTACTTAACAACAAACCTACAGTCCCTGTCTTGTTTGCACCGCCTGTATACTGCTGTTCAGAGTATATTGGGCCTGGTGGCCCCACGCCTTTCCTTTTTTTAATTTAGGTGCGGGGTTCCCCTTAATATCCATACAAGACCCAAAGGGCCTGGTAATGGACTGGGGGGTACCCATGCTGTTTGTCTCACTGATTTTCATCCATATTGCCAGGACCCGACATTACATTAAAGCCGCAAGCAGTTTTAAATGACTTTTTTTCCTTTAAAAATGACATTTTGTGCAAGGACTGTTCTAAGCATGGGAAACACATGCCACTTTACAGGCATACTATAGACACCCCCCAGGTACGATATTTAAAGGAATATTTCACTTTTTTTTAACCTTAAGCATCATTAAAATCACTGCTCCCGAAAAAACAGCCGTTTTTAAAAGTTTTTTTGCATTGACGCATGTCCCTTGGGGCAGGACCCGGGTCCCCAAACCCTTTTTAGGACAATACCATGCAAATTAGCCTTTAAAATTAGCACTTTTGATTTCAAACATTCGAATCCCATAGACGTCAATGGGGTTCTAACGTTCGTGCAAATTTTCGGTCCATTCACAGGTTCTGGTGCGAACCTTACCGGGGGGTGTTCGACTCATCCCTAATCATCACCCTATTCAATTATAATCATTTATATAGAGATTTATGTAATAACGTAACTTTTAAAAAATGGAATTAAACATATCTTAGAATTTGCAACAGTAAAAGAGAAATTGTTTCCTTTTTCTCATAGTCTATTATCAGTTTTTACTCTGATTCATTTTGCTATAGTAATAAATGACAAATGATCTATTAAATTCTAACTAACATTCTTTATCTTGTTGCTTTCTTACTTTGTAATATGAAACCTGGCAAGAAATAGGTTTATGGACATAGTTACACAATTACATAGGCAGGTTTAAAAAAGACACAAGTCCTTCAAATTCAACCAATAATAAATAAATAAATAATTAGAAAACCTCCATATACAAAATTCTATAGCCAGAGTTGGTTCAGAGAAAGGCAAAAAGCACATGGACTAAAAGGTAGGTAGCTAAAGGTAAGATAACAACATTTTTAAATAACTGCGGAAAAAAAGCAGAAACCATGAAATTGTTATCATTTTTTTCCCCACAAATAGAGCTTTATTTTGGTGGTATTTGATCACCTCTGCAGTTTTTATTTTTTGCGCTATAAACAAAAGAAGAGTGACAAGTTTGAAAAAAACACAATATTTTTAACTTTTTGCTATAATAAATTTCCAATTTTTTTAAACAAATTTTTTCCTCAGTTTAGGCCGATATTTATTCTTCTACATATTTTTGGTAAAAAAAATCGCAATAAGCGTATATTGATTGGTTTGCACAAAAGTTATAGGGGATAGATTTATAGCATTTTTATTATTTATTTTTTTTACTAGTAATGGCGGCGATCTGCGATTTTTATCGTGACTGCGACATTATGGTGGACACATCAGACACTTTTGACACATTTTTGGGACCATTCACATTCATGCTATGAAAATGCACTGATTACTGTATAAATGTGACTGGCAGGGAAGTGGTTAACACTAGGAGGTGATCGAGGGGTTAATTATGTTACCTAGGGAGTGATTCTAAGTGTAGGGGGAGGGGACTCACAAGGGGAGGGGACTCACAAGGGGAGGAGACCGATCGGTGTTCCTCTGTACTGAGAGCACACCATCCGTCTCCTCTCCCCTGACAGGACGTGGATCTGTCATAAGACGCCCTCCCAGAACGAGAGCCGCGCCACCTAGCCATCATATGACAGCCAGCGGGAGGCAAGCGGTTAAAGTCCAAACAGTAAAAATATAATTCTATAGATTTTTTTTTTTTTATGGAATATGTTTTAATGGAGTTGTGTACCAGTGATGCAAAAAGTAAAAAAAAATACACAAATTAAAGAATACTGATTCAAATTACATTCTCTTGGAAACATGTCAAAGAATGCAAATATGGTGAATTTCTGCTCATTTCAAAGTAAGGAAAGGACAATGAGTATTATAACTATAGCACTATAAATATGTTTTTTTCCGTATTAATCTTTACTCATTGCCAACAGGTGTTGTTGCTACTGTATACCGGGTGTGGTCTCCCAATTTGTTTATATTTTGGTGATAAAATGGCCTTCCCATTTGCCAGAATCAATTATTTACAAATTTATTTAATGATGAAATGCAAACAAGAATATATGCAGATAAAGCAAGTGTATCTCTACTTTAAAAAAACATTGCCTCTAACAAAAACAGAAAAGTAATACTTACCTATCTTACCAAGCTTGCCTCTGATCTTTGCTATCTTGAAGAGATAACGTTGAAAAAAAAGTATGCCTTTTTAATGCTTCTGGCTGTGTCGGATGCCTGGTCACTGCTGAGGTTATGGTTCCTAACTCTAGCCTTTAAGCCATTATGGTGTCCTGTAGTGATGTAGGGGTTGTCAGAAGGAACTGAGTGTAGAAGGGGACCAGACATCCAACATTCAAAAAGTACTTGTTGGATTCTTTAGCAAGTTTTAAAATTTCAAGAGAGTGAAGATTGAGAAAATGGGTGGTAGAAAAGGAGAGTCTGTTAATGCTAGTAAACTGCCCTTGTTTATTTGGACAATCTGATAAATGTATTGATTGACTGGCAGCATCCCCACATTGTCTGTGCTTGAGAAAAATAAATGCTACTTTATGAAAATTGTGACATGAGTGGATGGGCGATCAGTGATATTCTTTGTTTGCTTGTCTAGGGAATGAAATTACATCTTGGTTGCCATTTTATTCAAACTGTTCCCATTTATGCTGAGAAGTTTGCTTAAATTCTGTGGTGGCTAGATTATTCCAAACCCTTTTCAGAGGTAGTGGCACAAGGTAAACTAAAATAATTTTCATGGAATTCTTTTTTTGGCTTTTATTATCTTAAACCTAGTCAGAGGAATAGAGCAAATATATTAATTATTCTATCCCTGTAATTAATATAGTATCAATTAGATCACATAAGTGACTCTCAAAATCTTGCATACAGATATGTGTACAGTTTAGGGATTTAAATGCTTGACTCTTGTTTGGCTCTTTACTTTAAGAGTGTTATATTTTAAGCTATAATAAATTATCTGTGTTAACCAATTCCACTGCATTAAAAAATAATTATACAGCATATCATTACTTACAGATAGTTTATGTATAAGTCATATACAAAATAATAACATTCCCTAAAAGAGATCAGTCAAAACACCCAGTCTGCTCAGAAATGCATTGACCTTTAATCTGTCCTTATTCATATAATATACCCCTTTTGTGAAGAACTGTATCTGTTAATTCTTGTGAAATAAAAAGTACCAATCATCCATCTACTGGAGCTTGATATGATTTTGTAAATGGAAGGTACCTGATTTCATAGGTTTTTATATTCCCATTTGTTTGCACAGTTTATATTCAAATCCCATATGAAGTATCTGGAAACATAGGCCTTATTCCAGTTGATGTCTGGGAATATTCCATGCAAGAACTACCAAGAGCTTCTCTTTCCCCTACTCACAAGCTAACCCAGTTGTTCATTCTACGCAGAGTATAAAAAACTCCAGAATATCTCCATTAAATATGAGTGAGGGATAATCCTACTTGTGTGAAAAGTGGCTCAAATTAGGGCTATTTATTGCATTTATTATGGAGGTGTCCAAAATAATGCAATACTAGCATAAAGTCATTTCAATAATTACTTTTGTTTTTGGCACTTCACTATATAACTCCCCACTCACCTGTATTCTGGGCACATTTTTTGCTTTTGAACTGACTTTTTACTGGATTCTGGATTTATAGTTTCTTCTGTGTTGTTTAGTCCTGGTACCGTGCTCCTGATTAGAATTAACAAAGGTCATGTGCTATGTGTCTTTTTTTTTCCAATTTATTTTCATTACATTTTCATTATCAAAGAAAAAGGTACAAAAACACAAGGTCTTTCCATGTATATATCACTCTATCCACGCCTGTAGATCACTAGTCTCTATTCATGTCTGTATTGACACTATTCATTTACTACCCTTCTATGTACTAACTCTCTTGGTTATGATGTTTGCACTTTCTTTCAAAGTTTTTATTGAGATTTAAACAATGTGCGAACCAGTGTAAACTTTACATAGAGACAACAATAGCAGAGAAATATACATTGAAGCTTCTATATCTATCTTAACAGAGGATTTTCCTAATTCGCATAGAAAGAACATGATAAGAGACTAAGGATTATGGTACCTCCAGAATTAGTAAAAGCCCCACAAACCAATGGATTCCATGAAATGCCTCTCGGCAAACAGAGTCTGGCCAGCCGCTCCAAGGGTGCCCCATTGGGCCCCCCGGCACCCCTATTGGGATCAAACTGTGCTGAGAAGACTATTCTAAAGCCATTTACATTAGGAAAATCCAGCAAACCAACATAGAAGATAAAGAACAAAAGACATATAGAAGGAGGGGAAGAAGGGGGAGGGGTAGAGTAGCCACTCAGCAAGAATCACGAAGAAGCAATGCTGTTAACATTATCTTGGTTAATTTGTATCCCAGGTCTAAGGGTTATACCTATGTGGTTAGCCCATGGTTCCCATGTTGCTTCAAACTGTGTCCTGGTGTTTAACAAAATACTGGTCACTTTCTCCTGAGACATCATCCAGGAGATTTTCCGCTTGTCGGCTGTAAAAGAAACCCTGGGCTGCTTCCAGGCCTTAGCAATCATTAGTTTGGCTCCCAGGAATATGAAGTGGATTAATTTGTGTGAACCCTTAGTAACGCCTGGGATATTGGCATTCAAAAGGGCCATTGTTGGAGTCATGGGAATCTGTAGCCCCGTCACTTTATAAATTGTATTGAATATCCTCCTCCAGAAAGACCTGATTTTAGGGCATTCCCACCAAATGTGGGCCATAGAGCCATTCAGTTCACATCCCCTGAAACATCGTGGATCAGCAGAAGGGAACATGTGGGATAATTTAGAGGGTGTGAGATACCACCTGGTCATCACTTTAATATTTGCTTCTATTAGGGATATGTTTTTGATCCCTTTATAGGCTCTGGAGAAGGAAATCCGCCACTTGTCCCGATCCCACTGGAATTGGAGATCTTTCTCCCAAGCGGACATATATGGGGTTTTGTCTGCCGTTTGGGCCAAAGATTGGTAAATAACAGAAATTCCCCCCTCTGATTCGTGGCCTGACCTATCCATGACTCGTAAGGTGTAAACCTAGGTGGGATGGGTTTCTCTACCCAAATTTTGTGTAGGAAGTGTTGAATTTGACGAAACCTAAAGTGTTCTTCCTTGGGGATATCTAAATGTTTTTGACAAAATTTTAGAGTTAATGGGCCTGTTTCTATGAAGAAGTGACCAATCCCATACAGCCCCTTGCCAAACCACCATTTGAAGGAAATTATGTTTAAACCTGGAATGAAATCCGGATTATTAAAAATATGTGCCAGAGGACGGCATTTAGAGGTCAATGAAGGTTGAGTCATAATTTTGTCCCAAAGGGTCATAGATTATGAGAGGATCGGAGAGAGTATGGGGTCTATCCTTAGAAGGGATCCACAGTAAATAGTCGAGAGTATGATTAGGGGCTGACTGTCTTTCAATTTGAATCCAATCTGGTTTTTCTATCCTGGAAAAAACAGTTGAAAGTTGGGAGATTCTTGCTGCCTGGTAATACCAGAAAAGTCTAGGTAACCCTAGGCCCCCTTGTGTCCGCAACCTCTAAAGAGTGTTATTTGGAAGTCTATGACCCTTGCCTCCCCAGAAATTTGTTAATTTTCCTTTGCAAAGATTGTAAGTGTTCTTTTTTAAGGATAATCGGTAAAGCTCTAAATAGATATAGTAATCTGGGGAGGAGTGTTATTTTAATTGAATGGATCTTCCTTAGCCAGGAAAGCTCCTTACTGCCCCAGGACTTTAGTTCTGATTCCAGTTTCTTATAAGTGGGCGGAAAGTTAACTGAATATAGTTGGTCAATTTTGGTGGTGAGGTGGATCCCTAAATGTTCTAATGATGAATCGTTCCATTTGAATTTGAAATACTTTTTCAGTGATTCCACTATGGCTGGTTTCAAGGAGACATTAAGGGCATGGGACTTAGTTAGTTAACCCTTAGACCTGACACCTTAGCAAAAACGTTTAGGAGGTTGCATAGATTGGGGAGGGAAGTGATAGGTGAAGTGATGAAAAGTAGCATATCATCAGCGAATAGTCCACATTTATGAATTTGGGATCCACATGCAATTCCTTGGATATTGGGGTTGGAACGAATTGCCACCGCTAGTGTCTCAATAGCCATGGCGAAAATTAATGGGGACAGAGGACAACCCTGTCTGATGCCCCTTGTGATGTTGAAGGGTCTGGAATAATGCCCACAGATTCTAATTTGTGCCAAAGGGTTGGCGTAGAGGGAGTGGAGGATGCCCATAAAGCATTTGCCAAAGCCCCATTTTTCCAATAACCCAAACAGATATGGCCATTCGACTGTGTCGAAGGCTTTGTGTAGGTCTAAGGATAACAACATTCCTTCCTGTGTGTGGCCTGCATCCCAACCAGATTGTAGAAGGGAAACTAAATCGATAGCCCTTCTAATTTGATCAGGCCCCTGCCTCCCTGGAATGAAACCAACCTGATCTTTTGGACGTAGAAGCTAATGAAGGAAGAGAGACGGTTGGCCATTATTTTGGTTAATATTTTGAGATCATTATTTATAAGGGAGATTGGTCTATAATTTTCAACCGCTTCGGGATTTTTATTGGGTTTGGAAATTATCGTTATGAAGGCCGCATTAAGATGAGGGTCTAAGGGGGATCCTAGAGCTTTTGTGTTAAAGAATTTGGCCATGTGGGGAGCTAGTATGTCCACGAAGGCCTTGTAGTATGGTACCGATAAACCATCAGGACCAGGGGCGGAGCCTGTTTTTAGATTTTTGACTACATCTTTTATTTCTTCAACGGAAATGCTTGCCTCCATAATTTCCCTGTGCTCCTCTGAGAGTGAGGGCAAAGGGAGATCCTGGAGAAATCTTGCTATCAAAGGATCCTTATTCTTAATGGGTTTGGCATACAGGTTGGTGTAGAAGTCCCTAAAGACTTCCAAAACCTTGTTGGGGTCAGCTGTAGGGGGTTGTCCTGGAATTCTAATTCTGGGAATACAGCAAGATCATGGGCATGGAGACAATTTAGAAGCCAACATCGAGCCTATTTTATCTTTTTAGTGGTAGAACTTGGCTCCACTCCAGCGGATATGCTTTTCCGCTCTTGCCGTGAGAGCCAAATTCAATTCAAGCTTGGTAGCGTCCAGTTGTGCTAGAAGGGTTTCTGACGGGTTTTTCTTATGTTTGAGTTTTAAAGCTGCGAAACTCTTTTCTAGTTTCTGGATATCTATAAGTCTCTCTCTGTTATTTGAGTGGCCATACTAATAATTTTGCCCCTAATGGAGGCTTTGTGGGCTGCCCAGAGGATCTCGGGGCCAATGTCCTCCGTGTCATAAAAAAGGAAATATTCCTTCAGAGACTTTTTTTAATTCGGAGATATTAATAGGGTCACTCAGAATGGATTCGTTCAGTCACCAGTGGGAACCTGGAGGTTTGGAGAGGGCGTTCTGCATATAAAGAAATACTATGGAGTGGTCTGACCACGCCAAATCAATTATGTTCGCCTTGTATGTAAATGGGATAAGGGAGGAGGGCACCAGAATATGGTCGATTCTTGCATAGGACTGATGCGGTGCTGAAAAGTGGGTATAGTCTCTTTTTGAAGGGTTCAGTTCCCTCCAAATGTCAATTAGACCGTGTGAGTGGAGGGCTTTTGCTATGTTTAAGCTAGCTTTGGTGGGGCGCGTCAGTTGAGCTTTAGGGGGCCTAGTTTTGTCGAGACCCTGATCGAAGGCTGTGTTTGAGTCCCCTCCAAAGATTACCTTGCCTTCCACTAGGGGCATAAGGGTTTTGAGGAGAGAATGGAAGAATGCAGTTTGTCCTTTATTGGGAGCATAGTAGGATATTATGGAGTAAATACTTCCCTCAATCGTGCCTTTTACAAGTATGTATTTGCCTTCGGGATTTTTGTGGTCTGAAATGAAAGAGAACTTACTGTTTTTGGAAAATAGCACTGCTACTCCTTTGGTTTTATTAGTGGCATTTGCCAAGTAGAACGTTGGGTAGTGTGCATGTAAAAATTTGGGGCTGTATCGGATCGGGAAGTGAGTCTCTTGTACTAAAGCTATATCAATCTTAAGGGTTTTGTAGTTTTCAAAAACAATTCTGCATTTCCTAGGTGAGTTCAGACCCTGAGCATTGTGAGAGGCCACTCTAAGGTCTTTAAGAGCCATGTGTTGTGCGGCCATTGAACCAGAGGGGTGGAATGCCATTGAAAGACACATCACTTACCCTAGTAGACCAATCATCTTGGGTTCTGGCCAAGTGGATATCTTCGCTGAGGGCAGAGTTGTTGTAGGAAGCTTTGTGGGACCTGCTGAACGGCTCAAGAGAAAGAGGAGGTTAGGGAGGAGAGGGAAGGAAACAAGAGATATAAAAAATAAAAAACGACGTCTTCTAGGAAGACTGGGGACGAGTGATGGGTCAAAGCCCCATCTGGTGTCCTTGAAATGGCTTCGGAAGCCTCTCGGAGGGTTCCGAAGACTCATGCCACTGAGGAGTGTCAAACTCGTCAGTGAGATGAGTGGCTGCGCTAAGGTGACACCCCAAGCCCTTGCATCTGAGGTAAATTTGAAAGCAGTAGACTAACTCAGCAAAGTATTAATTTGTCCCACAAACGTTAGGATAAATTAAAGCAAACTCTCTCAGGAATTGGGTCCCTAGTTGTTAGGAGACCAGCTACAGGAATCCAAATCTGGAGCCCTATCCCTATCGAAGCCAGGAGATAGGGAATGTCTCTCGGTCAATGTCTACTTTTCACTGTCGAAGCTCTCTCCAGCTAAGAAATCTAGAATTGCAGTCTGTCAACGATTCCTGAGGTCGAAAGGTGCCCTGTTGGGCCCCTCTATTGAATGAACTTCCGGGACATGGTATGGTATCCATGAGAACACCATTGAAGGGAGAGTTTGTTGAAGGCCACAAAGTCACTATCGGACTTTTCACTCTAATCCAACTTGATGATTGCACTTTCTATATGTCAATGTTTATTCTTATTTGTTTTCTGTAAAACGTGAAAAACTCTAAACATAATTGTGATAAAAAAATAAATTCTTCTGCCTGTCATGGCATGTTTGTTATCAATTTACTTGACGCAACTTAATTGTTTATACTTTAGCAAAAAAAATAGTATAATATTGTATTATCATCCACTAAAATTCACTTTAGTGTATTTTTTCCTTAAAATTTGTGTTTGATAAATGGCTGTGCAAATATCATGTGACATAAAAACTTGCAACAGCCACCATTTCTTCTCCAGGGCCTATGTTATCAGAAAATATATACTGCTTGGGAGTTCTAAGTAATTTTCTAGCAAAAAATGCTGATTTTAACGTGTGTGAAAAATAATTTAAAAAAAAATGCTTCTGTCATGAAGTGTTTAAATTACAGTTTAGTGTCACTTTACCTGATTATTTTGTATATTTTTGTACTTCTAACATATGTAACACTTTTTTTTTAATAGTTTATTTATAGAAATTTGTATACCTTACATATAATGTCATATAGAAAAAATAAGGACATTTCAACTTTCTCAAATATAAAATGGCACATACAAGCAGTTATATGTGTAAAGCAATATAGATACAAGTATATTCAGATGAAGTTATTTCAAATAAATGAGCATCAAAGCTAATTCAACATACTGTATCTTTTAATAGACATTGTGTAGAAAGCTTATTTGGCTCTCAATAAGAGAGAAAAAATGTAATAAAATAAAACACAATAGATGCAAGCAAAAAATAAACACAGAGGATGAGGGCTACACCTTATATTCAAAGAAAGAAAAAGAAATTATCAGGGCTCTCACAGGTCAGGGGTGTTTCCAGATTCCAATAAGAACTCTGAGTCATCCCACACCTTCCATGTCTTGTTAAAAAGGGGAAGAGTATCTTGTATCTTAGCAGTCAGGTGTTCCATCCTGCGAGTATCAGCCATTATTGTGAGAACATGTTGAAGTGTAGGGGGGGAGGAGGAAATCCAGTGCCTAGGTATGGCTCTTTTTACGGTCAATATGATAAAAGACATTATTTTTCTCGAGATTTTGGGTATTCCCTGGAGAGGAAGGCCCAATGTAAAATGCATAGGGTTTAGAGGTATATGTGTGTTTAGTAATTTTTGCACAAGTTCCTGAATTTTAGTCCAGAAAGGGCTGATAAGGGAGCACTCCCAAAAGATATGAAAGAGGGAACCCACAGCCTTGCTGCATCTCCAGCAAAGATTGGAAAACGTGGAATCACGAGCATGCATCAAGTCTGGGGTCCTATACCAGAAAAATAGGATTTTAAAAGCAGTTTCTCTCTGCACTACACAATGTGAGATTTTGGACATAGATTCCCAAATTTTTCCCCAATCTAGTAATGAAATTGGACATTGTAGTATATGACACCATTTGTTCATATAATTATGTGTAGATTCCGTTAAGGGTGGGCTTTCATGTAGAATTCTATAGATAGAATCGATCTGTTTGGGTTCAAAAGGGCCTCTAGCACATAAGATTTCAAAGTCTGTAGGTATCTCTAGGGAGAGCGAGGGAGATTCAGAAAGCAAAAAATTTTTAAATTGCGTATAGGAGTATAGAAGGGAGGCAGGAAGGTCATGCTTTGTTCGTAGCTCTGAGAAAGGCAAAAGAGTATGCGAAACCGAATGAACAAGATGTCGCAGTTGAAAGATTCCCGCCTGAGTCCAAGGATACATCCTCGCAAAGGAAATCCATCTGGGATGTCTGGGTTAAAAAGTATATTTTGGAGGGGAGAGCACTTGGAGGAAAAGGAGAATCTGTCTGCACATCTTCTCCAAATATTAAGGGTAAAGAGCATTGGCGCCATACAGAGGGATCTCAACTGAGGCATAAATTTGGAAGAAGAAGGCCATAGCATATAACAGGGATGTACCAGAGCAGTAATCCCCATCTCAATCTCATCTCAATCTCAGCCCATCTGCTAGGTGCTTTTCTGGAGATCCAGGAGGTCAATACTCAGAGGTGAGAGGCATAATAATATTTAATGATATCTGGAGCAGATAAACCTCCTCTATTTTTAAGAGCAAATACTACTGTTCCATATGAACTTGAGGAATTGCCTCTGGAGAAGTTTCAACTGTGACATTGGGACTGAAGTTGGGAGTGTTTAGAACAGATAGAGCATCTTAGGAACTATCAACATTTTAAGAACGTTAATCCTACCTAGGAGGGAGAGCGGAAGGGAGGACCAGATATTTAAGAGACGGGTTATTTCTGCAAGCATAGGGGGAAAGTTAGCTTGGTATAAAGTAGGATATGAGGATGTAATATATATTCCTAAGTATTTCAATTTAGAGGGGCACCAGCGGTAGTTAAAGGAGTCTTGAAGGGGTTTAAGCTGATCTGGGGGTATATTTATAGGCAAAGCCTCTGTTTTCGAGCGGTTGATCTTAAACCCTGATAGTGCTCCAAATGTGGAAAGAATATCATGCAGGATGGGTAAAGATATGTGCGGATGGGTAAGAGTCAGTAATATGTCGTCAGCAAAAAGTGACCACTTGTAATCCTGCTGTCGCAGTGAGACCCCCCTTACTTCTGAATGGGATCAGATGACTATTGCCAGAGGCTCCAAACATAGTATGAACACCAGGGGTGACAGTGGACACCCCTGTCTGGTACCATTACTAAGGGAGAATCGCTGCGACAAATGGAAAGACAGCTGCACTTGAGACAAGGGATTAGAATATAGAGCCTGTAAGGCTTGGATAAAAGAGCTGGAAAATCTGTATCTGGAAAGGGTTGCAAACATGAAAGGCCAACTAAGGCGGTCAAATGCCTTTTGTGCGTCTACGCTTAGGATGATGGCAGGTTGTTTAGTTTTATGTAGAAGAGCTATAAGATCCACAGTCTGTCTAGTATTGTAACCTGCACGTCTTGTTGGAACAAAACCAACTTGGTCCTTGTGGATCAACGTCGTTAATAATGGGGAGAGTCGATTGGCCAATATCTTATTAAATATTTTGTAGTCTGAGTTCAATAATGCTATTGGTCGATAATTGTCTGGCAGAGAGGGATCCTTATCTGGCTTAGGAATGACAGTGATGTATGCATGTAAGAATTGTGAATGTGGAATGGAACCTTTGAAGAGTGAGGAGTAGAAAGACTGTAAATGGGGGGTAAGAGTATCAGAAAAGGTCTTATCGTATGTGTAATGGAGCCCATCTGGGCCCGGAGATTTATGAGCCGGTAAAGCTTTAATCACCCCCGTTATCTCTTCTATAGTAATTGGAGCATTGATGATAGAATTTTGGTCATTGGACAATCTGTGTATCTGTCTGTGATACTTTTTTTATTTGCACTAACATACAATTTTTCAGGACAAGGTCTTCAAGGTCCAAGCAGTACTGATTCACAAATTTTTAAGCAGCATGTTAAAGGAAAAAAAAAAAGGGAAAACCAAACACATACAAATCAATGGTAATAAAGATAGCAGCAGAGTTAGTGAGATAAGACAGAGAGAGAGAGAGCTATAGAATGCAGGGGGGGATACTAGTCACAGAGGGGTCGTAAAACTTTAGCATAATGTGTAAGGAAACCAATATCTAAATTCAGGCCGTTATTTTTCATGTCAAAAAAGAAGTATCATTCTTAGTTCAAACGTTTTCCTTTCCTGGATAGTTCTGAAATTCCCTTTAAGAACTAAAACATTGAGGTCTTCTATAGTGTGGTCCGGCTGTGAGAAATGATGTCCCACAGGTGTGCATAAACTGTCTTCTTTATGTTCTTTGATGGTATGTCTGTGCAAATTCATCCTCGCTTGCAACTTCTGTCCTGTTTCACCAACATAAGATCCTTTGCTGCACCTTTTGCATTGGATGAGGTACACAACATTACTGGAGGTACAGCAGTAAGATCCCATGATATTGAAGGTCCCATTTGTGTGTGTAACACTTTTGGATAGATTGATCTGGCTGCATAGTTTGCAGCGTTTTTTATTGCAGGGTTTGCTTCCATCATTTGTGACTTCATAATCAGAGTGAAGTTTCCTGCTGATTAGTTTGTGTCTGAGGTTGAATGGTTGTCTGAAAGCCAATAATGGGGTTGTTGGAATATTCCTTTTAGAGTTTCATCTTCTGTTATAATGGGTTGTAAATCTTTGATTATCTTTTTGATCCCTTCTAGTGCTGGGTTGTATGTGGTGACTAGAGGTACTCAGTTATTTGTTTTTTTCTCTGTGTATTGGAGGAGATTTTCTCTTCGGGTTTTCAAGGCTGTGTTTATGATGTTGTTGATGGTTTTTTCTTTGTAACCTTTCTTATGGAAGGAGTCTGCCAGTGTTCTGAGATGTTTATCTCTGTCTTCTGGGTCTGAACAAATTTGGTGGTATCTGATGGCCTGGCTGTGTATGATGGCCCGTTTAGTGTGTTGGGGGTGAAAACTGGAACTATGAAGATAGCTGCATAGGTCAGTAGGTTTTCTACATATTGAAGTGTGAAGCTGGTCATCCCTGATGTATACTGTAGTGTCCAGGAAGTTGACATGTGTTTTCGAATAGTCCATTTTTAGTTTGATAGATGGGTGAAAAGTGTTGATAAATGAGAACACTTTAGGCAAGTAAAGGCGCAAAATTGCTGGGCATTCCTATGTACCCATTATGTAGATGGCAGGAGGTGATAATTGATAAAGTCCATCAAAAGTCTATGTGGGGAAAAAAAGGGGACTAAATAAAACGTTCAAACAAGTATTTCGAAGTCCACACTAATGGCTGCCTTCCTGGAAGAGCTGAACCTAAGCCCCAATAATCTGCAAAAGAACACAAGGAGAGGAGGTGCCTCTAAGTGCAGTATTAAAACCAATTTTAATAAAAACTCTGTGCAAAACACTCACATTTTGTAGATTAACATTAAGCATGTAATGTAACTAGAAGTCCAGGAGGAGAGGGGTTCGTCAGGTCTGTCACTAACTGGCGCTGAGTCCTGCTGTGCGTGCGGCTGTGCCCGAACACCGCTAAAGCCGGCCGCGGTGATGAGGTTCCAAAGCGAGGCCTGAGACGCTGATGGAAAGCAGGCGCGGAGCTGTGACGTCACTGGGATGCGACGCGTTTCGTGAGCGTGCAGGCTACAATAGCACGGTAGCCGCGCTCCTTCATCAGAGCTTTGATGAAGGAGCGCGGCTACCGTGCTATCGTAGCCTGCACGCTCACGAAACGCGTCGCATCCCAGTGACGTCACAGCTCCGCGCCTGCTTTCCATCAGCGTCTCAGGCCTCGCTTTGGAACCTCATCACCGCGGCCGGCTTTAGCGGTGTTCGGGCACAGCCGCACGCACAGCAGGACTCAGCGCCAGTTAGTGACAGACCTGACGAACCCCTCTCCTCCTGGACTTCTAGTTACATTACATGCTTAATGTTAATCTACAAAATGTGAGTGTTTTGCACAGAGTTTTTATTAAAATTGGTTTTAATACTGCACTTAGAGGCGCCTCCTCTCCTTGTATAAATGAGAACACACTAAACGAGCCATCATACAAAGCCAGGCCATCAGATACCACCGAATTTGTTCAGACCCAGAAGACAGAGATAAACATCTCAGAACACTGGCCGACTCCTTCCATAAGAAAGGTTACAAAGAAAAAACCATCAACAACCAATGCAAAAGGTGCAGCAAAGGATCTTATGTTGGTGAAATAGGACAGAAGTTACAAGCGAGGATGAATTTGCACACACATACCATCAAAGAACATAAAGAAGACAGTTTATGCACACCTGTGGGACATCATTTCTCACAGCCGGACCACACTATAGAAGACCTCAATGTTTTAGCTCTTAAAGGGAATTTCAGAACTATCCAGGAAAGGAAAACGTTTGAACTAAGAATGATACTTCTTTTTGACACAAAAAATAATGACCTGAATTTAGATATTGGTTTCCTTACACATTATGCTAAAGTTTTACGACCCCTCTGTGACTAGTTTCCCCCCCCCCTGCATTCTATAGCTCTCTCTCCCTCTGTCTTATCTCACTAACTCTGCTGCTATCTTTGTTACCATTGATTTGTATGTGTTTGGTTTTCCCTTTTTTTTTTCCTTTAATATGCTGCTTAAAAATTTGTGAATCAGTACTGCTTGGACCTTGAAGAAGGGGACATAACCCGAAAGCTTGTCCTGAAAAATTGTATGGTAGTGCAAATAAAAAAGTATCACGGACAGTACTCAATTTTCTCTGTCACAATTGCACTAATACGGCTACAATCAAATCAAGTATGATGGAAGATACTGCATATAGCCGCATAAAGAAGCAGTTAACCAACCTGTTCACAAAGGAAACACAGGTCAACAGCGACATCTTCTTTCTCTCAAGATGCAAAAAGAGGAATCTCATACCACAGGGTCTCCGGATTAAAAATCCTTGTGCAAATACACTGAACTCTCCTTATGCTGAAGGACTCTGCAGACGTACCAGCGAAAGGTTAAGGAACAACCTCATTCATAAACTCTATGGTAAAAGGGAAACAATCCGGAAACAAAGTTGGTGTTTGAAACCTCAACACCATTGGACCCCACAAGCATCAACCAAATTAAGAATGAAATCGAAACCTTACAAAGACAACTGCAAAAACTTGCCATGAACAGGAAGCAAAAAAAGCTCCAAAACCTACACCAAGAGCAGACATTTTGGATACAACCTAAACAACACAAAACAAACACAACTTCTATAACTCCTGCTATCAGCAACTTGGAAGCCGATCCAGAATCCCAAGGTATCCCTTGTGTAAATGCTGACTTTACAGAAAATATGGATATAACAGAGGAACTCGGAATCATATATTTGTCAAATCATCAACTTTCTACACCAGAAACAACAGTCCTCTCCAAAGGCCTCACATTCTGCCCAACCACCAAATTGGATAATTTACAGGTATGGTCAGATATGGAGGAATTCTTTAGGAGACTAAGGATCAAAGAATATTTTCACAGTAAGGAAAGGAATCCTAGGACAATAGGAGGTGACAAAAAGAAAAAGAACAGCAACTCCACACCTCCACAAGGACGCAACCCCAAACTGGATACCTATATTGACAGCTTCAGGCTGCGAGTTACATCCTTGATATCCACCCAGCAAAAGAAAATATTATACAACCTTTCACCACTGGAGCGAAGAGCTGTACATGATCTGCGCAATAATCAGGCCATAACCATTAAACCAGCAGATAAAGGGGGAGCAGTTGTTGTGATGGATACAGACAAATATATACAAGAGGGCCAGAGGCAGCTTGCAAATACTACTTACTACAAAAAACTGGATTATGATCCGACCCAGGATTTTACTAAGCAATTAAAAGGTCTCATTGCGACAATACCAAGCCACCTACATTCAGAACTCATCTATGCGATTCCGGATAATCCAGAAATTGGAGACTTCTACATGCTGCCCAAGATTCACAAGCCAGGAAATCCAGGCAGACCCATTATAACAGGTATGAATACACTTACCAAACATATCTCAGGCCTCGTAGAAAACATGTTAAAACCTTTATTCATGAACACAGCGAGTTTCCTGCAAGACACCACTGATTTTCTGAACAAGCTTAACAATATACAACAATTACCACCAAATACACTTCTTGTCACTATGGATGTAGAATCTCTGTACAGTAACATCCCTCACAAGGATGGGTTAGCGGCATGTCACAGATTCTTATCATCCTCACCAAACCACAAATACACGGCTGAGGATGTGACACAGCTCATTGAATTCATTCTTACACACAACTACTTCACTTTCAATAATGACATCTATCTCCAGTGTATGGGTACTGCTATGGGAAGCAAAATGGCACCCCAATATGCAAACTTATTTATGGCTGACCTGGAGGACAAATTCCTGAACAGCATACAACAAAAGCCATACAGATATTATCGCTATGTTGATGATATATTCATGATATGGACTGAAGGTGAAGAAAGTATAAACCAATTCTTCTCATTTATCAACACTTTTCACCCATCTATCAAACTAAAAATGGACTATTCGAAAACACATGTCAACTTCCTGGACACTACAGTATACATCAGGGATGACAAGCTTCACACATCGATATACAGAAAACCTACTGACCGATGCAGCTATCTTCATAGTTCCAGTTTTCACCCCTGTAGGGAATTTCTGCTTCTAAGACCACCCAGGTAGGTTCAGGTAATGCAGGAAGACCTCCGTAGACCCCCAGGCCTGGAGATATCAATAAAGTGACACAGGAGACAGGTTTGCTTAGCCACCTAAATATATCTAATTAGCAATGCTCAATGATACAGTATTTATGCAGTTGAGAGGATGGGAGGAGTTTTACTAAACTTATACATGTCATTGGAAATGAATATAGGTTCAGTTAATATTTACCTATTAGCCGGTGTTATAAGACAAAATCTTGCATCATTTTCACTATAAGAGTATATATGTATTCTTAAACAGATGTTGAGGGAAGCATTTATCTTATCAAGAACAAACATGAGCTAGGACAAACTCCACATTCTAGCTATATTTAAATTTATATGTAACCCTGAGTTAGACATGTTCTATAGATTACAGCTTAAAGATGATGTGGGTTTCAGTTGAAACTCATATTTGAGTTTTCTCAATTTTCCTGTAAAACATAAGATGGTGTCTTAGAATTAAAATGGAGTCCCTCATGATATGTGCTATGTTCTTTACAATCCCCTCTTTGAGACATTATTATATGGCTCACTATCTTTCACAGTTATGTAATTTTTCTTCTATCATAATACATACTAAGATAAATTCTATTTGCAGCAGCAGGATCAGGGGTTCGGGATGCCTTAACAATTATGCACATTATAAGCTTATAACAAGCATATAGGAACAAAACAAAAGGAATAATCATAATTATAGTTATGGCAGCACTTTACTTTTTATCCATGCCAAAATTCCTATCCCAGAACTTAGGTTTGCAAAAGGATCCCATGTCTTAGCAATGTTTCTAGCTTCATCTTGTAATTTGCTTACTTCTTTCCGGTGTTGTGCAATTATATCATAATAATCTGGTACCTCAATACTTGTGTTATGAAACCAGGTACAACACTCATAATCTTCTGTGTTTTCACATAACCCAGTTAAAGCAGCACTCATGCTTTCTATGGCTAACTCATGTAGTTCTAATTGTTTTCTAATTGCCCTAGTTTCTATATTTAATTTAGTAATATCATCAGAATTCTTTTCCATTATTTCATCAATGATTCCAGTGTAATTTTTCAACCTTTTCATTAAGTCTCTTCCCCACCCAGTCCATGAGGGGAACCAAGCCCATGCCATATCTTTTTCAAGAAATAACTCCCTTTTATTGCGGTGTTTGAGGGGGTACCTAGGATGCATGCTAGCTTCAAGGAGGTGTCTTCCCTTGCTATCTCCTACTACGCCCATGATGGGGACTAGGGATGCAAGATAACACCATCCTTGGGGTTCAGTGGGGATCCAAGGGTGACAGATTTTTCCACAACAAATATAAATACTGTTTCCTAGAGCTAAGGATCGTTTGTTGAATATTGTCATCATTTCATCAGAAAAACTGGAAAAAGTTAAACTCGACAATAATTGTCCTACTGTGGAAGTGGAACTGGAGTTAAGAAAGTTTATTAGAGTGGTGTTTAGGGCAGGTTCTGAAGTATGAAAGAAAGGGCTTTCAATTGAAGTCATTGAAAAGTTAATATTAGCTTGTTGGCAAACTTCAGCTCCGTTTGTGGAGTTTCCCAACCTAAAACACCAGTCTGGGGAATGACTTCTACCAGTAATTTGGAAAGTAAGGGTATTATTTGAAAGTGTTCTTATGACTTCTGTGAGGATGACAGGAGGTGTGCCATTAAGGAGTGGGGTGAAGTTTAGAGGTACTGCCATTAAGGGGATTCTAGCAGTGCTAGGATGGAGTTTACTACATATCCAACATTTTTCAAATCCAGATTTTTGGGCGTAGCTATATTTAAACTTCAACAATAACATTTTATCTGTAAAACTTTCTGAGTTTTCATTTCTCTTGTGTCTGTCATGTGCATTATTCTGTTGTAGAGTGTTAGAGGCCCCACAAATACCCTTTATGAGTCCCAAATCTTCAGAATGATAAATACAGTTAGTTATCAGCCAAGTTGGCAGGAACACAATCAGGGCAGCCCAGCATGGGAGGCACAAGGCCTTCCCAGAAGTCCGTGGTGAAATAAGCGACGTCATCTTGTTCAGAGTCTTGACCACCTGCTTCACTCAGTGTTCGAGGATTTATATCACCTGCTTCACCTCTCTGTGCTTTATCTTTGCCTTGCTTCTTAGGGTCCTGGTTGACCTTCTTTACGCGAATTGCATGAATCCAGGCCTGTTGTCCTTCTACCAAAATAGCTGTGCGGGTGACTGCGATCACTGTGGTTGGGGGTCCGAAGGGAAACTCTTGTTTCTTGGTGCGGTTCAATCTCTGGACCACCACGGTGTCACCCACCTGGAAAGGGTGTGTAGGTTCCTGTGAAGAAGAAGGAGAGGTGAGAGCAACATTCCTTTCAACTTTATCCAAAGTTTCAATAAGTTTTTTTACATATTCTTCCTGAATAAGATCTAGGTCCCCTCTTTCTAACATAAGTGGCTGTCTGGCCCATGGGGTGGGGAATGGCCTACCCATTAAGACTTCAAAAGGAGAGTATCCTGTTATTTTAGAGGGTGTCATTCTTACCTCGGCTAGTACAGCTGGTAGGACCTTCTTCCAATTTGCATACGTACCTCCAGTGGCCTTCCTGATCTTATCTTTAATGGTTCTATTCATCCTTTCCACTATACCTGAACTCTGGGGGTGGTAAGGAATATGAAACTTCCATTCTATTTTCAGTGTTTTTACCAGGTCTTGATAAACTTTGGCCACAAATGCAGGACCATTGTCAGAGTTGATCTGTAGTGGGCAACCCCACCTTGGGATAATTTCTTGTATCAGAATCCTCACTGCTGTTTGTGCATCTTCCTTTGTAGTTACAAACAATTCTATCCATCTTGAGAACATGTCCACTATTATTAGCAAATATTCCTGTCTTTTACCTAGTTTGGGCATGTGTGTAAAATCTATCTGCAGATGAGTGAATGGTGTAGATGGATATATCAGATGTTCGTGTTTTGCTTTGTGAGGGTTGCTAGGGTTATTCCGAATGCATGTGATGCATCTGGAAACATATGCCTTAACGAGAGAGGGAAGACCTGGAATGTAAAAATCCTTATCCAAAAGTTCACATGTGACTTTCCACCCTCTGTGACCTATCCCATGGTATTGTGAAATAAAAATGGGTGCACTGGCTACAGTAATACATGGTCTCCCCTCTTGGCAGACAAGGTCAGTTTCTGGGTTTGTCTGCACACCTATTGAGTTCCATTGCTGGATGTCTTGGTCTGTGGCATATGCTTGGAGGTCACGCAATGTTTGATCCAAAAGAGGAATTTCTGGTGAGAGTAATGGCATTTGTATGTTTGCAGGCCGTGTGGATGCTGCTTCTCTTGCTGCTTTGTCTAAGGAGTTGCTAAGGAGTTGCCTTTGGCTATGTCATCCTGTTGCCCTGTATGTGCCCTACAGTGTAGTATAGCTATGGACCTTGGTAATTGTATAGCTTCTAACAGACTTGTGACAAGCGTGGAATGTGAGATGGATTTACCGTCTGCTGCTATGTAGCCCCGCCTTTTCCATATGACTCCAAAATCATGCGCAACACCGTAAGCGTACGTGGAGTCTGTGTAAATGTTTACATCCTGCCCTTCAAAAAGCTGACAAGCTCGAGTAAGGGCTATAAGTTCTGCAGCTTGTGCTGATTGGAATGGGACAGGGTTTGCTTCCAGTATTTTATCAGGCAGCTGAACAACAGCATACCCTGCATGGTATGTGTTATCATTTGGTCTTGAACAAGACCCATCCACAAAGACATTCTGTGCTCCAGGGAGAGCAGTTGAAGACATGTCTGGTCTCGGGGATGTGTCTTGGTGGATGAGGTCCATGCATTCATGTTGAGGCACTACCTCATCTTCTTCACCTTTCAAGCCTAGCAAGGCATTCAGGATTGGAGCTGGGCCAGAAGTGGGAGAGGCATATTTTATCTCAAGTTTTGGGTTAGAAAGTAAAATTACTCCATAACCGCTCAGCCTCTGGGCTGACATGTGCTGGGTATGGATATTCTTTAGTAGAATGGATACATTGTGAGTGGTGTGTAGTGTGGTGGCATGTCCTAGAGTGAATGATGTAGCCATTTCCACCACCATCGCACAGGATACCAGAGCTCTGAGACACGCCGGCATGCCCTGTACTGGCATCGGCACAACTTTTGAAAAAAATGCAATAGGGCGGAGTTTCCCCCCATGCTCCTGAGCCAGGACCCCCGCCATCGTTTTATAGTTGTCCCTTGCAAACAAGTGAAACATTTTACCATATTCAGGTAGTCCAAGTCCAGGAGCTGTCACCATTGCAGTTTTAAGATACACAAAAGCATTGTACATTTCATCATTCTATTTCACACAATCTGGCATGTTAGTACCTGTGGCTTGCCTCAGGAGATTATCATAGTAGGAACAATCAGGTATCCATTGGTGGCAGTAACCAATCATTCCAAGAAAGGTTAGCATGTCCTTCTTAGTAAGTGGGCGGGGCAGACCCACGAGAGCCGCAGCTCTCTTGTGACTGATTTTCCTTTCTCCTTTGGAGAGTACAAAACCAAGGTATTCAACAGTTTCCTGACACCATTGTAGCTTTTTCTTAGAAACCTTGTGACCATTGTCTGCTAACCAATGTAACAGATCTAAACCATCATTTTTACATGCTTTCTGGCTTGGACTACACAACAACAAATCATCAACATATTGAAGTAGGACGGAACCATGGCGGGGTGTCCAAGACCGCAGGGTTGCCTGGAGGGCCACTGTGTATACTACAGGGGAGTCTACATAGCCCTGAGGTAATCTACACCACGTCATCTGTCGGTTTCTGAAATTGAATGCAAAGATAGGCTGTGTCTCTTCGTCAACAGAAACTGAAAAAAATGCATTACAAAGGTCAATGACCGAAAAATACTCTGCATCGGATGGTATGGAGGTTAAGAGTGATGGCACATCAGGCACTATGGGAGCGATGGGTATCACTAGGTTGTTTATAGCTCTGAGGTCTTGTACAAACCTGTAAGAGCCGTCCGGCTTCATTACTGGGTTAATGGGGGTGTTGTAGGGTGACAGTGTCTCTTTAAGAATTCCTTGCTGCAGGAACCTTTCCACCATTGGGGCCACTCCTTCCTCTTTTTCTTTTGAAATGGGGTATTGTTTGTGATAAACCGGCTGTGCCCATGATTTTAAAGCTGCCTTGTATGGGGTACAAGAAATAAGACCTACATCCAAGGAGCTCTTTGACCATACCGGATCATCTGGTGGAGGGAGATCACTATCCTCAGTGTAATATATTGGTATTACCTTGGAGTGTACGAAGACCCCTCCTTCAGTAGTCATTTTCAGTGTTATACCCAATTTTCCCATCAAATCTCTACCCAAGAGATTCACAGGACAATTTGGTATAATCCTAAAACAATGATGCAAGACTGTTGCAGCTCCCCTTTCAACATCACTTACTGGTAAAGGTGGTGTTTTGTATGTTTTGGTAAGTATCCCATTAATTCCCATAGAAGGTTAAGCAATTTTAGTCTCACCTCTGTAGTAGTCCTCACTGAGGGTGCTCCGAGTTGCCCCTGAATCGGTTAAAAACGGAACAGGCCTATTTTTGACATATAGGGTCACAATTGGTTGTTCATTGTAAGAGTGTGAGATCAAAGGAAATGCTGGGATACTACCTTCCGGGCAGCTTCATTTCAGTTGCTGTTGATTCCACTGTATAGGGAATCGGGGACCCTGTTGCTTTGGGGCAACTTGATTTGGTTGGCTAGATTGAGGTCCCTGTGTATGCATTTGATCTTGGTCTTGAGTATTTGGGTTATTCCATTCATAAGGACATTGATTTCTCCAGTGACCCTGTTGTCCACAGTTAAAACAACATGTGCGTGACTGCTGGGGTGGTCTGGAAAAACCATGCCCTCTCCCTTTTGTTTTTCCTCTTCCTCTGCCTCTGTTTCCACTGCCCCAGTGTCCACCATTATCTTGGGGAGGCTGAGTTTGCACTCCACCCTGATAAAGGCTACTCACTGCTTTCTCCTTTATTACATCGAAACACCCTGCTGCTTCTTTCTGTATTAAAGTTTCCTGAAATTGGTCAATTGTCTGTGTGGTCCATTCAGATATCATCTGTTTCACCACCAAGGCGAACTGGGGTTTTAGATTATTCATATAAGTTTGAATAAACAAAGCTCCCACATCAGTAGTTGTAGCTAATCCAGCTTCTGTTGTCCAATTTTCATGAAACCTTTTCCAGAACTCAACTACAGTTTCTCCTGACTTTTGTTTGCATGCTATGGCAGTAGGGAGGGAACTTTTATTTTTAAATACTCTCATCATTTCAGTCTCTAATTCTGTCCACATGGTGTTCCTACCTGGTACTGTGTTTAACCCATATGCTCCCGCTTTCCAGTGTCAATAGTGTTTATACTTGGAACATTTGGAACATCAGGAACTGGTGTGTCCTATGATACCATCAATGATAAGACGCATGTCTTCCTGTGTGTAATTTCTACCCTTACAGGCCTTTTTTAAGTAAGTTAAAGTGCCTCCTGCAGAGGCGGTGGGTTTGGGGCAATGTTTTACTATCCTGTCAATGTCCTCAATGTCTATTACCTTTTTTAATAATTCATTTCCAATGGTCATGAAAGGTGCTTGAAGGTTAGTGTTACTATATACAGTTCCACTCTTTGTTTTAGGGGGACTAAGTATTCTATCCCCTTTAACGTCTTCTTCCTCCTGCTCTTGGCCAGGTGGTGAAACTACCCCTCCTATAGCTCCCTGATCTTCTTCTGGTTCACTTACCTCGACTCGGGCCCTCTGTGGGTGCTGTCTATCTTGTTGTGAAGCGGGAGGCATTTGCTGTTGTGGTTGTGGAGCGGGGGGGACCTGCCGTTGTCTGGTTGCATAATGTCCAGCCAGAAGATCAATATCTTCCTTTCTTAAACTTGGATAGACATGTACATATGCGGGTGGAGGATGACTGACTATTGGCAGGGGTGGGCCTATTGGGTCAGGGACAAATCTCTTTTTATCGGCTTCTTCTCTATGTTTCTGGTCATAATCTTCCTTACTTAAACATTTGGTGGGCTTTTTCTGTTTCTTATTATCCCTCTGAAACCAATATGGGGCATATTTTAACCAGTTCTCTCCTCCCTTTTCCATATAATCCATATCCCATTGAGGATTCCAAGTACCAAGGGAATGCTCTCTTATCTCCTAAACACAATCCTTTTATCATATCTATGTGAAATTCATCATTAGCGCCATCCCGGGGAAAGGGGTCTACACTGTGTATGGCTTTGGTTCATCCCGCTAAATTTGAAACCCATGGGACTATGAATTCATAATTAGTACCACAAATTCTGGCTACAAAATCCTTACACGTTTCTCCTGGATTGGGAAGAGGGGGAGGATCTTCTTTACCTTGTTTCTGACCCATATTGACAGTGGGAGCCGACTGTTTTTCCACCCAGTCTTCTGATCCACACACACACGACAGATTATCTTATAACTTCTAATGCGATAGATAAGAAAAAGCAAAAGATTTTGGGGTCACCGGAGTCTATTTCCTCATTAACCACTTCATATCCCTTTCCAAAAGGAATGTCTCTATATATGTATATGCAGTACTGCTTATCTTTTGTGGGTTTCCCAAAAACCCTCCAATATTAACCTCTGGCGTGGTTCTTATCCCCTACTAATTTATGGGTCTAAAAAGCTTTAATCAGAACTGAGGCAAGAAATATTTCGTCAATAAAGACAAAATAAAGAATTACCTTCAGATGATTTTTGGCTTTTTCCCAGACAAAAGAGCCTCCAGTTCTGTAGGGAATTTCTGCTTCTAAGACCACCCAGGTAGGTTCAGGTAATGCAGGAGGACCTCCGTAGACCCCCAGGCCTGGAGATATCAATAAAGTGACACAGGAGACAGGTTTGCTTAGCCACCTAAAGATATCTAATTAGCAATGCTCAATGATACAGTATTTATGCAGTTGAGAGGATGGGAGGAGTTTTACTAAACTTATACATGTCATTGGAAATGAAAATAGGTTCAGTTAATATTTACCTATTAGCCGGTGTTATAAGACAAAATCTTGCATCATTTTCACTATAAGAGTATATATGTATTCTTAAACAGATGTTGAGGGAAGCATTTATCTTATCAAGAACAAACATGAGCTAGGACAAACTCCACATTCTAGCTATATTTAAATTTATATGTAACCCTGAGTTAGACATGTTCTATAGATTACAGCTTAAAGATGATGTGGGTTTCAGTTGAAACTCATATTTGAGTTTTCTCAATTTTCCTGTAAAACATAAGATGGTGTCTTAGAATTAAAATGGAGTCCCTCATGATATGTGCTATGTTCTTTACAACCCCCAACACACTAAACGGGCCATCATACACAGCCAGGCCATCAGATACCACCAAATTTGTTCAGACCCAGAAGACAGAGATAAACATCTCAGAACACTGGCAGACTCCTTCCATAAGAAAGGTTACAAAGAAAAAACCATCAACAACATCATAAACACAGCCTTGAAAACCCGAAGAGAAAATCTCCTCCAATACACAGAGAAAAAAACAAATAACCGAGTACCTCTAGTCACCACATACAACCCAGCACTAGAAGGGATCAAAAAGATAATCAAAGATTTAAACCCATTATAACAGAGGATGAAACTCTAAAAGGAATATTCCAACAACCCCCATTATTGGCTTTCAGACAACCATTTAACCTCAGACACAAACTAATCAGCAGGAAACTTCACTCTGATTATGAAGTCACAAATAATGGAAGCAAACCCTGCAATAAAAAACGCTGCAAACTATGCAGCCAGATCAATCTATCCAAAAGTGTTACACACACAAATGGGACCTTCAGTATCATGGGATCTTACTGATGTACCTCCAGTAATGTTGTGTACCTCATCCAATGCAAAAGGTGCAGCAAAGAATCTTATGTTGGTGAAACAGGACAGAAGTTGCAAGCGAGGATGAATTTGAACAGACATACCATCAAAGAACATAAAGAAGACAGTTTATGCACACCTGTAGGACATCATTTCTCACAGCCGGACCACACTATAGAAGACCTCAATGTTTTAGTTCTTAAAGGGAATTTCAGAACTATCCAGGAAAGGAAAACGTTTGAACTAAGAATGATACTTCTTTTTGACACGAAAAATAACGGCCTGAATTTAGATATTGGTTTCCTTACACATTATGCTAAAGTTTTACGACCCCTCTGTGACTAGTATCCCCCCCTGCATTCTATAGCTCTCTCTCCCTCTGTCTTATCTCACTAACTCTGCTGCTATCTTTATTACCATTGATTTGTATGTGTTTGGTTTCCCCTTTTTTTTTTTTTTTTTTCCTTTAACATAATGCTTAAAAATTTGTGAATCAGTACTGCTTGGACCTTGAAGAAGGGGACATACCCCGAAAGCTTGTCCTGAAAAAATGTATGTTAGTGCAAATAAAAAAAGTATCACGGACAGTACTCAATTTTCTCTTGGGAGAAACTAAGTGCTGATTCAGAGCTTAAACAGTTATATAGTTTCTTATAGAAGTCTCCAAAGGTCTGGGACATATTCTTAGGGCAATATGTAGGAGTGCCATCTGACATTATGAAATGGTCTGGGATGGAGAGGAATGGACATGGGGGGTTATTTTACGAAAGGCAAATCCACTTTGCACTGCAAGTGCACTTGAAAGTGCACTTAAAGTACACTTGGAAGTACAGTCGCTCTAAATCTAAGGGATAGATCTGAAATGAGTGAAAGCTCTGCTGATTTTATCATCCAATCATATGCAAGCTAAAATGCTGTTTTTTATTTTCCTTGCATGTCCCCCTCGGATCTACAGTGACTTTACTTCCAAGTGCACTTTTAGTGCACTTTCAAGTGCACTTGCAGTGCAAAGTGGATTTTCCTTTAGTAAATAACCCTCATGGTTTTAGTCTGTTAACCAGCATTCTGTGTGGTTTAATGGCATATTTGTAAAACTTTTGTTTAGCCCATAACATAGATTTAGACATCTTATTCATGTCAAACGCCTTAATATGATTTCAAATCGAGGTTACCACTCTCAGTCGTTCCACCGTGGGGGAATTAAGAAGGCACTTGCATTATTCAACTGAGCAAGAAGATCTGCTTTTAGTTTCAAGGAGTCTCGCTTAAGTCAAGAGCCCTAAAATAAGCTTTGTGGGCTTCTCACAGGATGGAAGGCTCCTAGACTGATCCCTCGTTTAATGTGAAAAATTCAGATAATTGTTGCTGTAGTTGAGTCTGAATCATTGGGTTCTTAAGTAGTGACTCATTAAGATGCCAATGACAAGTCTTGGGGGTGGGGGTGGATAAAATTAGGTCAAGTTCAATGTGCGCATGGTCCGACCAAGTGATCAGGGTGATCTCCGAAGAAACAATATAAGGAAGGAGAGGAGCTGTTACAAAGAAGTAATCCAGTCTGGAGTATAGCTTATGAGGAGGAGAATAAAAAGTTGGGTGTTGGGTGTTTTATTCTCCGTGTGTCAATAAGATTGTATGATCTTGTCAATTTAAGAAAGGAGGAAGAAAGTTTCTGGACAGCATTCTGTGGGGTGTCTTGGAATAGGGCACACCTATTCTTGGTCGGGGACATGCACACATTGAAATCTCCTCCTATGATCATAAAAGGATGAGAGATTATTTGCAACTTCTCAAATACTGTTTGTGAGAAATCCAATTTGTCCCACATTTGGGGTATATATATTAGCCAAAGTAAATTGGGTATTTAGGTGACTACAATTGAGGAGCACAAAATGTCCATGGGGATCTAAACAGGAGGAGATCATTTCAATCGGACAGGACCGTTTGAATAGGACAGCCACACCTGCTTTACCAGATGGGTCAGAAGCCATATAAGCATTGAGGAAGTGTTTAGAAGCAAATTTAAAGGATCCACCAGGTGGGTCTCCTGAACCATAATCTCCTCTGCATTGGAGGATCTGAATTCCTTCAAGGCTCGCCACCTCTTACCAATAGAATTCAGACCCTTCACATTACAAGAATTAATCTTCAGAGCTATAATGAATTACATTATACTTCTAAGTTGAAATGGTACCACATTAAAAGCACCGGTAACCTGAGTAAGGTAAAAAAAAGACCTATAAAAGAAAGAACAAAAAGGAAATAAAAAAAAACAAAAACTGAGCTTCAACCGGCTATGAAGATGAGTAGGTTAACATCTTGAGAGGTAGTCTGCATCAGGTCGGGAATCTGGAAAGATTGACCCGCTGAGGAGTGGAAAAAGCTTTACGCGATCTTCGTTGTACAGGTGTTCAGATCTTGACTGGAGTTGTCAGAGGCTTGGAAGGCATAGGTGTACGCAACCTGTTGCATTAGGGTGTGCACCTCAAAGCTCAAACACAATGCCTTTCTTTCCAAAAAATTATTGGTCTTGGGTTTCCCACAAAACATTTCTCTGCAGACTCAGTTGCACTAGACAGTGAATGAATGGGAAGTGCTCTGTGCTGAGCGGCTTCCTGTTCATTCACAGACTGATGGGGTAGTAAACACAGTTTACTATGCTTCTTTTATGAATGAACACAGTGAGTAAGTGTGTTTACTGTGGTTATTTAGAAGTTTGTTTGAAATCTTTGCAAATTTTATAAAAATATAAAATAAAAAAATCCCATGTAGATAAGTATTCACAGCCTTTGCCATGACACTCAAAATGGAGTTCAGGTGTATCCTATTTCCACTGATCATACTTGAGATGTTTCTACAACTTGATTGGAGTCCACCTGTGGTAAATTCAGTTAATTGATTTGGAGAGGCACACACCTGTCTATATAAGGCCCCCACAGTTAACAGTGCATGTCAGAGCACAAACCAAGCCATGAAGTCCAAGGAATTGTCTGTAGACCTCCAAGACAGGATTGTATGGAGGCACAGATCTGGGGAAGAGTACAGGAAACATTTCTGCAGCATTGAAGGCCCCAATGAGCACAGTGGCCTCCATCATCCGTAAATGGAAGAAGTTTGGAACCACCAGGACTCTTCCTAGAGCAGGCCACCCGGACAAACTGAGCAATCGGGGAGAAGGGCCTTAGTCAGGGAGGTGACCAAGAGCCTGATTGTCACTCTGACAGAGCTCCAGGGTTTTTCTCTGGGGAGAGGAGAACCTTCCAGAAGAACAACCATCTCTGCAGCACTCCACCAATCAGGCCTGTATGGTAGAGTGGCCAGACGGAAGCCATTCCTCAGTAAAAGGCACATGGAAACCTGCCTGGAGCTTGTCAAAAGGCACCTGAAGGACTCAGACCATGAAAAAAAACATTCTCTGGTCTGATGAAACAAAGATTGAACTCTTTGGCCTGAATGGCAAGCATCATGTCTGGAGGAAACCAGGCACCGCTCATCACCTGGCCAATACCATCCCTACAGTGAAGCATGTTGGTGGCAGCATCATGCTGTGGGGATGTTTTTCAATGGTAGGAACAGGGAGACTTGTCAGAATTGAGGGAAAGGTGAATACAGCAATGTACAGAAACATCCTTGATGAAAACCTGCACCAGAGCGCTCTGGACCTCAGACTGGGGCGAAGGTTCATCTTTCAACAGGACAACGACCCTAAGCACACAGCCAAGATAACAAAGGAGTGGTTACGGGACAACACTGTGAATGTCCCTGAGTGGCGCAGCCAGAGCCCAGACTTGAAACCGATTGAACATCTTTGGAGAGATCTGAAAATGGCTGTGCACCAACGCTCCCCATCAAACCTGGGGCTTGAGAGGACTTGCAAAAAATAATGGGAGAAACTGCCCAAAAATAGGCATGCCAAGCTTGTAGCATCATACTCAAAAAGACTTGGGGCTGTAATTGGTGCTTCACCAAAGTATTGGGCAAAGGCTGTGAATACTTATGTACATGGGATTTTTTTCATTTTTTATTTTTTAATAAATTTGCAAAGATTTCAAACAAATTTCTTTCACATTGTCATTAAGGGGTATTGTTTGTAGAATTTTAAGGAAAATAATGAATTTAATCCAATTTGGAAAAAGGCTGTAACATAGCAAAATGTGGAAAAAGTGAAGCGCTGTGAATACTTTCTGGATGCACTGTATTCACTAGCCCCTTCCCCCCGCTGACCATTCTGAAACATCCCTCGCACCAGCTTGGGGGGGAGAGGGGAAGAGGGAAGCCAGCAGCACTATGGGGCAGTGGGCACAACAAGAGGGGGTAAGCAGCACCGCAAATAATGATTAGGGTGTGCCCAGGCACACCTGGCACACCCCTTGTGCACGCCTTTGTTGGAAGGTAAAGCTGGAAGCTGTAGATCCTCGTCAGGAATGGGAGGGAGATCCAGGCTGCGAATGAAGGCCTCGCTTTCATAAAGATCCCTCAGAGAGTGTTGGATCCCATCCTTCATGACCGACAGGCAGAAAGGAAAACCCCAGCGATAAGGCACTTGGTGATTTTGCAGATGGGTAGTGACAGGGCGAAAGCCTCTTCTTTTTGCCAATGTAATGGGGGAGAGCTCATTGAAGATTTGGATCTTGGCTTTTTTAAATTCAGTGCAAGATTTATTACGAGTAGCAGTTTTGAGGGCTTCTTTGCTTTCGTAATAATGAAAGCGGACAATAATGTCTCTGGGGTTGGAGCCAGGAGGGGGCTTAGGGGCTAATGACCTGTGAACTCAGTCAAGGCGCCAGTCTATATCTGGAATTTGGGGAACCAGAGTGATAAACAGGCCCAGAAGGTATGGACGCAGTTCCTTGTCAGTGACTGATTCAGGTACTCCTTGGATTTGGAGGTTTTGACGTCTCTCCCTGTTCTCCAAATCCTCCTGTTTTAACTGGATTTGGGAGACTGTATGTTTCATGGCAGCGTTATTTTCCTCTAGGGTGTGTATGTATTGGGTAAGCTCATCAAATTCGTTCTCTAGAGTATCCGTGCGTTCCCCCAACTGGTCTATCTCCCCCCTGAGTTCATGTGAGATTTTGCCCACCTCTTTAGCTATGCTATGGGTTAAATCTTGGAGGAGCTATTGTAGCTTAATATCCAGCACAGCTACTGCCACCATAGCTGCATCATCTGGCAGTAAGAGTTGCTGAGGCCTGTGGTCCGTTGGAGGAGCATGTTTGCCTGTTAGCTGAGAATCGATGGGATACAGCGGGCCGGCCTCGGTACTTGAGGCCAGGGATTGCGGCCTATATAGAAAGCGCTCCATGGCGTGAGTAGGCCTCGAGGATGGAGGTGGGATAAAGCCTCTGTAAGTACCTTTCTGGTATCCGATTTTACCCATATGCTGCACTGGGGCTTCAGGCGGGGATCAGTGATACTCCTGGGGGTGTTGTAGCTGTCGGTGCGGAGCAGGAGTCTTGGACAGGGAGACGGGAACCGGAGCTCTCCTCTTACACGTCCGCCATCTTCACAAGCCGCGCATGCGACCATGTAACACTTTAGACACAAAGAAAAGACTGCACCACACAGGTACCAAGCACATTCCTCCAGTCCCCCTCCACAGTGGGTGCTGGCTTTAAGAGCTCATCCCACTGTGTTTTGCCATATGCAACACTTTACTAACATATAATTTATCTTCTATACCATACCATCTCTCATACAATATTTTGAACTGCGAGAGGAAATCAGAGTACTTGCAGCAAACTAATGTATTAATAGACATAACGATATAATGGGAAACGGTATTAATGACAGATGTACTGTACATAATTTTTTAATTTTTTTTTAACTTTTTTTCCAATTACAAAGTATCATATGTGTCTTTATTTACTATTTATGTTTTTAGTATGAATGAGTAAAGTTGCTATTTAGGGGAGGTAGTGCCCCTATATTTATAAAGAGGGCTTTTTTGAGATTGTGACAAGCCCCGCCACATGCTGACTCCCAGAACCACTGAGTCAGAGTTGTGGGGAAGAAGCCCTAGTCCTTATCAACAATGGCAAGATACCCCCACCTGTTGAGGGCATTTGCCTGGTATGGTTCAGGAAGGGGGAAACACAACCATCCCCACCTTTCCTGGCCTGCTAGGTGCATGCTTCGATAAGGGTCTGGCATGTATTTTGGGGGGCCCACACAGTGTTTCTGTATGTCACAGAAGTAAGCAGCCAAAGCATTCATTTGCCAGCAATTCAAACTGCATTCTTTTGGAGATGTAAGTTTTGCTATAGTAGGTTGTATACATTGTACAGATACACCACTTTGCATTCATGTTAGGAACACCCCAGGCATGTTTTTAAAAAAGATGTACATTTATTTTGTTGACCCTAAAGGATATATATATATATATACTATACTGTATTATCAAAATTATTGGGACACCAGCCTTTACATGCAGATGAACTTTAATGGCATCCCAGTCTAATGCCCTGTACACATGGTCGGATTTTCCGACGGAAAATGTGTGATAGGACTTTGTTGTCGGAGATTCCAACCGTGTGTGGGTTCCATCACACATTTTCCATCGGAATTTCCGACACACACAGTTTGAGAGCTTGCTATAAAATTTTCCAACAACAAAATCCAACGCACAAAGTGCCACGCATGCTCAGAATAAATTAAGAGATGAAAGCTATTGGCTACTGCCCCGTTTATAGTCCTGATGTACATTTTTACGTCACCGCGTTTAGAACAATCGGATTTTCCGACAACTTTGTGTGACCGTGTGTATGTAAGACAAGTTTGAGCCAACATCCGTCGGAAAAAATCCATGGATTTTGTTGTCGGAATATCCGATCAATGTCCGATCGTGTGTACAGGGCATAAGTCCGTAAGATTCAATATTGAGTTGGCCCACCCTTTGCAGCTATAACAGCTTCAGCTCTTTTGAATATACAAAAACATGCAACAGACAATGTCTGTAAAGGACACAGTTACAGTTCATTAGTCCATACGATAAGCTAAACAATGACAAATCCTAAAAGGAAATGGTGGTGGGTGGCAGCTATCCTTAGAGAGAAACCAGCTCTGTAATAGGAAGACAAGGGAACAAAAAGGAAGCGCCACCTAAGTGCAATCACAGCAATTAATGCACTTACAGGAAAGTGAATAAAATCAGGCTCATCTGTGCTATGGGTACAAGGTGCAGTCTGGTCGTTGGTCCATCTTAATCCACAGAGAGGCAGTCATGGGAGATGAGATGTCCAGTCTTGTCCTGCAGCCACCAGGAAGACAGCCAGGTCAGGTGGAACGCAGGCGATGACCTCACCAGAAGCGGAACCAGGGGAAGCAACAAGGGAGGAAATTCTGGATAGAACACACAGGCTATGTGCTCGGAGTCTACTGTTCCTTCTACAGGCCTATGGAGGTACTGCTAGTGGGGAACTATTTATGTACCAAACTGCCTGTGGGACTGTAGGCACCAGCACACCATAATCCCACTGACAGCAGCTTAATTCAAAGCAAAAAAATTGGATTAAGGTGGATATATAACTAAAGAATGTAATCTATTAAGGAAATATCATTAATATTAAAGGAGTGTTGTATTAAATTATTTATGTTTATGGCACGATTTAACCAACGAGGTAGCAAGCGGCGGGGCCAAAAACGGGACCAAGGGATGTTAGAAGAAAGGAGGTTAAGGCTAGAAACACGATGTATCAAAATAAAAGCTCATATTAAAACTAAAATGGGGATGTATTGGAAAGATGCATACACGCATGCACCTTCACCAAAGGGTGCAGGCGTGTACCTGCGTCTGTATGTAGAATGCATGGACTCATGTTAGATGTAAAGTGCATCAGTGGGCCTGAAAGTTTGGGTTCTGGAATCTATCCCTGGGACATTGCCTGCAGCTGAACAGTTTAGACGCCTTTGCCAACAGGAATCCTATTGGATCTATTCCTTAGGGACTTTGGCACCTGGAGGGTTAAATGAAGAAATTGAGGTCCATACCCTCCTGTAACTAACCTCCTGTGTTTCTCCTGATGGAATTACTCATAACATTTGCACCCTTTGTTTTCTTTCACAGCTGACCCTTATGGTCCATTTTCCTCATTCGGTATCCTTCACATAGCAAGTACCATTCGGTATCCTTCACATAGTAAGTACCATCCCATGTAACTGTTACTTATAGTATGCTGTACACATAAGCTATATTGATATTGATAGAGATTACATCCTTCTACAGAAAATGGACACGGTACTTCTAACATTGATCACACCATAAGACTTGTAACGGATGTGATTAGGAGTGTTATGGTGAAATGCCTATTTCCAATATTACTATATAGATATAAGTGCTTACTTCAGCCTCAGCTATCAGCCTTAACCATATTTAATTAGATGTCTGCCAGCTTACCCCCTCCCTTACTGTGGAACTGAACTGCAAGAGTTAAAATCAAGTTAAAGAAGATTGCACCTGCTTTCAAGACTTCAAGACTACACCCAAGATAACAACAAGATCTGAAAGAAAGATACCCTATTTGGCTATGATAGTTTGCTATTCCCTTATATAGATATGACCCAGCTGTGACTTTGTCACAGTAATGAATATGTATATTTTGTGGTCTGCATACGCTTGCCTTATCTGATAATTAAATATCCGGCTCACGATATATTAGCCGCGAGAACAGGAAGGAATAAACAGAAATATCAATCTACTGAACTGTGTCTGTGTCAGTAATTTGCTTCAAGTGTGCACACTTTACATTGAAGATTGATTTGGCCAGGGGGACTGAAACAAAAATACCAGATGGTTCTGGTTCCATCCAAGTCAGTGTGGCGTCCAACGTGGGGCTCGGGACTCGGCCCAAAGGACAGCCGAACCAGAAAGGAGACTGAAAGAGGACCAATATGGGCGGAACAGAGCCTGATCAACTCTGGAGAAAATGGTAAGACATTTTCCTTAATAATTTGTCTGCTGTTTGCTCCGCATCTGTATTTGGTTAATTTCTGTCTCCATATTGGCTTCCCGCGGTCCACAAAGACAGGTATATATCTTGTCCCGAGCTCATTTATATTGTATGAACCTGCAATTGTTTCTGACCCGCCTGTATTTGGCGTGTTTTGTTTTGTTGAATTGTGTCTTGTGATGGCTGTTGGGAAAGAGGGATTGATTATATAATCATGGACGGAGATTAGTGATGTGGTCAAACTCCTCCTGGGGGAATAAATAAATAATTGTACTGAGAAGTACTGGAAGACCAGGGGGGGGCGTCACATACGCCCAAGGGCACGGGGATCCCGTTAGGATCTGAACAGTCCCGTATTTCACTCCGGCCGTCACATTCATTGTTGTTGGTAATGTCATGTCCTAGGTGTGTCTGTGGACTGTTATTTGGCATTCATGAGGAAGGGTGGGGTCTGGTCAGAATAGTAGAGCCAGGTTATAAGAGATCCATTCTTGGTTACAAACCTCTACTGCCGGAGGCCCCGCAAGTAATGGTAATCAGATTGACTGTACATTATCCAGTGAAATTTTCTATTGGCAAGTCATTGGAGGTTATTGAGGCTGAGGCTAGGATAACCGGACAGGGAACCAAAAGGTGCCCCTTACAACCTCAGCAACCAGGGCAGTACGAAGAGATAGAGAAAGCCAGAGTGAGAAATTTGGGCTTAGTGTTGGGGCATGTAAATGACATTTAAAGTGGTTCATTGAATATCAACTGCTTTTTTCCATATCTGCTTGTTAAGTGTCTTTCTGGAGATCTCCTCACCTCCTCATCTCCTCGTCTCCTCATCACTCTCTCTCTCTGCTCTGTGTGAGCCTCATCTCTCTCTCTCTCTCTCTCTCTCGCTCTCTCTCTCTCTCTCTCTCTCTCTCTCTCTCGTCCTTGTTAACCTGAGACTGTGATATGGGACACAAGTTGGTGAAGCCCAAAGAGGGCAGTTTGGCCTGTGATTTGGTGTTAGAGTGGGAGGGAGAGGATGCTATGAAAAAGGGAAAGAAACTGGCAAAAGTGTGTGTGATTGATATGCATTTGGGTGGGAGATTACAAGTAGACGAAAGGCGCACTCTCTTTAAGAGAAAAAGAGGTTTGCTGTCAGATCATAGGCTACTGCGTGCAGCAGACTCCTAGTTTAAAGTTGCAAAAGCCATTCATGAAGAAGGGTGGATTGAACAGAAACTAATTGCATTGTGTATGTGTACAAAAAAACAGAAAAGAGGAAGCTAAGTAGTCAACCACCGCCCTATGATGGCGTCTGGACTTCAGGAAATAGGTACCGCCCCTCTGCCATGAGTGACACCTCCCCCTACCGCCCCTATGCGGCAGGAAATAGACCAAAAGGGGACACCTCCCCTGCCATGTTTAACGGTAGGCAAGGCACATTTGTCTTTGTACCCCTCACTCAATTGCTGCCACCGTGACAGACCTGATTCACCCGAACCATCTGCGCCACCGCCCTCACTGGAACCCACACACGTATACCCGGTGATAGACCAATCCTCTGGAACTTATTACAAGGCCCAACTCATTCCCATTTCTGCCCAGCCCACTCCAATGATGACAAACTCCCAAGATGGTTCAATCAGTGACTCCCCTCACTCTGCCAACCACTCTGCCACCTCTCACCCAGGCCCCTCATAAGACCAGACAAACTCCACTTATGAGACAAATCATGCACCGAAAGATTGTGCCGATGCCCACTCTTTGGCAAGCCAAGAGATTCGGGCGACTGGTCCCTCCCCTCGTAGCCCTGACTAGAGCCAATAGGGCCATAACAACCCCCACACACGAACCATTATAGTGTCCGGTGGTGTGCCCAACATAGATACAGAAACAACCACAGTCCCACTCCAAAATACGGCTCCACCGAGACAAAATGTCAAGTTCCAACAATATGACTCGCATACTGGGGGTGCAACAAATTCCCCTCTTTTCCTCTTCCCAACTCACCATGATACCAATCTGTTCAACGACCCAGTTGAACTACCACGATACCCTCCACCCATAAATCCGCCCAACCGGGAGCATTGGCTCAAAAGGTTTGGTCCTTACATTGATTCACCCACGAGAATTCCCCACCAAGAGGGGGGCCAAACCAACCTCCCGGGGGGCCACCACCTGGGGGAATAACTTCAGCATGAGGGGCCCCCCTGATGTATATAACTTTCACCCCTAGCCAAGCTGCATCTCTAGATGCAAGCCTACTGGACCCAGAGAAGCAGCCCATGCCATTTTACAGAAGGATCACTCAAATCCAGAAAACATACGCAGCCACGTGGCTGGATTTGGTGAGCCTGTGTGAAATAAAGGCAGGGGATGCCTATTGGCCGGTGATGGAAAATGCTTTGATGAGTATATGGGTTATAAGGATGATAGTTATAACTCTGGGTGTGAATTTGTGGCCCAACTGAAAATCTGGTTTCAAGATCGCTTGGCAAACCAGTTGACCAGTATACAAGATATTGCACAAGATAAGGGCGAAACTGTTGAGAAATGTCATACTAGGATCACACAAGTATTCACTGATTTAGGTTTCAGCCTACGGACCAAGGCACACGCGCAAATGCTGACTGCTGCGTTTGTCTCAGGTCTTAGAGAACCAATCCGAAAGGGTCTGCTCCTAGCACGACCAGAGTACAGAACAATGGATCTTGACAAGTTGCTGTTAGTGGCAAAGGGTCTAGAATCCGCACAGGGCAGTAAGAAGGTAGCTCCTCGCATGATGACCTCTGATACACCATATTTGCTTCCACCAATACCAACTTCACGTCTCTGCTACAACTGCGGAAGACCTGGGCACTTCAAAAGGGAGTGCCGAAGCCCCCGGAATTTCACCCACAACCAGCCAGGCCCTAGCCATGGCCCACATGACAGTGCTCGGTATCAGAAACCTGATGTCCCACCTCGCCCATCACCCCACCCTGCTCCGGATAACATGGACCTCCTCCGCTAGGATTCCGGCAAGCCTGTGTCACCTGTCCCTGCTATGATGTCTTCCGGAGACCCGGGAGGCCCTTTAGCGAAAATAACCCTCCCCATCGAAGGCCATCCCACCACATTTTTACACAGGTGCAGCCCGGTCCGTAATCAGGGCAGAAGAATTACCCGATACCTCATTCCTATCGGACATTGATGTAACATGTGTGGGGGTTGATGGAATGCCCAGGAAGAATCCTTTAACTCGCCCCCTACAAGTTGGCAATTTTCCTGACCTACAGTGGGGACGGAAAGTATTCAGACCCCCTTAAATTTTTCACTCTTTGTTATATTGTAGCCATTTGCTAAAATCATTTAAGTTCATTTTTTTCCTCATTAATGTACACACAGCACCCCATATTGACAGAAAAACACAGAATTGTTGACATTTTTGCAGATTTATTAAAAAAGAAAAACTGAAATATCACATGGTCCTAAGTATTCAGACCCTTTGCTCAGTATTTAGTAGAAGCACCCTTTTGATCTAATACAGCCATGAGTCTTTTTGGGAAAGATGCAACAAGTTTTTCACACCTGGATTTGGGGATCCTCTGCCATTCCTCCTTGCAGATCCTCTCCAGTTCTGTCAGGTTGGATGGTAAACATTGGTGGACAGCCATTTTTAGGTCTCTCCAGAGATGCTCAATTATGTTTAAGTCAGGGCTCTGGCTGGGCCATTCAAGAACAGTCATGGAGTTGTTGTGAAGCCACTCCTTTGTTATTTTAGCTGTGTGCTTAAGGTCATTGTCTTGTTGGAAGGTAAACCTTCGGCCCAGTCTGAGGTCCTGAGCACTCTGGAGTTTTCATCCAGGATATCCCTGTACTTGGCCGCATTCATCTTTCCCTCGATTGCAACCAGTCGTCCTGTCCCTGCAGCTCAAAAACACCCCCACAGCATGATGTTGCCACCACCATGCGTCACTGTTGGGACTGTATTGGACAGGTGATGAGCAGTGCCTGGTTTTCTCCACACATACCGCTTAGAATTAAGGCCAAAAAGTTCTATTTTGGTCTCATCAGACCAAAGAATCTTATTTATCACCATCTTGGAGTCCTTCAGGTGTTTTTTAGCAAACTCCATGCAGGCTTTCATGTGTCTTGCACTGAGGAGAGGCTTCCGTCGGGCCACTCTGCCATAAAGCCCCGACTGGTGGAGGGCTGCAGTGATGGTTGACTTTCTACAACTTTCTCCCATCTCTCGACTACATCTCTGGAGCTCAGCCACTGTGATCTTTGGGTTCTTCTTTACCTCTCTCACCAAGACTCTTCTCCCCCGATAGCTTAGTTTGGCTGGACGGCCAGCTCTAGGAAGGGTTCTGGTCATCCCAAATGTCTTCCATTTAAGGATTATGGAGGCCACTGTGCTCTTAGGAACCTTAAGTGCAGCAGAAATTTTTTGTAACCTTGGCCAGATCTGTGCCTTGCCACAATTCTGTCTCTGAGCTCTTCAGGCAGTTCCTTTGACCTCATGATTCTCATTTGCTCTGACATGCACTGTGAGCTGTAAGGTCTTATATAGACAGGTGTGTGGCTTTCCTAATCAAGTCCAATCAGTATAATCAAACACAGCTGGACTCAAATGAAGGTGTAGAACCATCTCAAGGATTATCAGAAGAAATGGACAGCATCTGAGTTAAATATATGAGTGTCACAGCAAAGGGTCTGAATACTTAGGACCATGTGATATTTCAGTTTTTCTTTATTAATAAATCAGCAAAAATGTCAACAATTCTGTGTTTTTCTGTCAATATGGGGTGCTGTGTGTACATTAATGAGGAAAAACATGAACTTAAATGATTTTAGCAAATGGCTGCAATATAACAAAGAGTGAAAAATTTAAGGGGGTCTGAATACTTTCCGTCCCAAATGTACTAGTAAGATTTGTGGTCTCATCCACATGTCCCCTGAACCTACTAGGGACTGATGTTCTATCCAGACTCCAAGCTTCCATTTCCTTCCAACCTGATGGTGGTGTTCTGATCACTTCACCACTAGCGATCGATGATGCCTCAGCACTATGCTTCATTACCCTTCTACTATCCCTGAAAGCGAGGCTGAGATCCCCCAGGAAGTTTTGGATCAAGTCCCCACATGCCTGTGGTCTACAAGGCCTGAGGATATAGGACATCTACAGGTGACACCAGTCGTGGTGCAACTGAAACCTGGGGCCCCCCTGTCCAGAAAACCACAATACCCCTTGAAGCCAGCTCAATCAGCATCCATTTCAAAACAAGTCGAGGCCCTCTTGTCAAATGGAGCTCTGGTATCCTGCACATCTCCCTGTAACACACCAATGTCCCCAGTGAAGAAACAAACTGCAAAAGGGGAACCAGAGAAATACAGGATGGTGCAGGACCTCAGGGCTATGAATGAAGCCACCATATTGGAGACGCCTATCGTATTCAACCCATTGTTGGCAGGAATACCACCCACAGCAAAGTACTTCACAGTGGTGGACCTGGTAAACGCTTTCTTTAGCATACACCTCAACCCCTGTTGCCAGTAACTATTTGCCTTCACCCACGAGGGGCGGAGCTATACCTGGACTGTCATGCCCCAGGGAGTCCAGAACTCCCCTACCCAATTTGCCAAAGCAATGGCTCTCATCCTGGACACTTGGATGAAACTACACCCAGACATTGTGCTTCTTCAGTATGTAGATGACCCCCTGGTGTGTGCAGATACTCTTGGTGATGCCTCAATCTTCTCTGAAAGCCTCCTCCACTACCTGGCTGAGCAAGGATGCAAGGCCTCAAAGCAAAAAGTCCAGTGGTGCAGAGAGAAGGTGATTTTCTTAGGCCATTGTATGTCCCAAGGTACCCGGCATCTCACTGAAGAAAGGGTTGCTGCAATCAGTGCCATCCCTTTGCCTCAAGGTCAAAAGCCCCTCCACGCCTTTCTAAGACTGATCTCCTACTGCCGTTCTTGGATCCCAGAAGCCTCTCTCCTGATGCAACCTCTCTATGATGCCTTAAAATCTGACCCTTTCCTACTTTCCCCAGAGGCTGTGAACAACTTTGAAACTCTGAAGGAGATCCTTTCAACAGCCCCCGCTTTGGGCCTACCAGACTATAAAAATACTTTCAAACTGTTTGTCTCAGAGAGACAAGGACATGCCACAGGAGTCCTGGCCCAGGCCCATGGCAATAGACTCAGACCCATTGGATATTACTCCGGCCAGCTGGACTCAGTGGCAAGGGGGGCCCTCCTGCCTCAGGGCCATTTTTGCAGCCCAAGTTCTCTTGGACAAGATTGTGGACCTCGTGTTGGGTCATCCTTTAATCCTCCTCGCTCCTCATAAGATAACTGCCATACTAAACCAAATCCAGCCCAAACACCTGTCTTCACAGAGGCACCTCAGACTCCAGTGTGCCTTGCTTCTCCCCGATAACATCACCATCCTTCAATGTGATACCCTCAACCCATCCACTCTGCTTCCTCTTCTAGAGGGGGCAACCTCTTTGGAGGATGATCCTCACCGCACTGCTCATGACTGCTTTGAAGTGATGAATATGGAGACATCACACCTACCGACAGTCAGTGAAACGGCCCTTGAGAATCCTGACTTGACAATTTTTGTGCTTCCAGGTATGCAGATAGCGCTGGATGGTACCACACAGGATACGCCGTCACCACCGAAGATACAGTTCTCCAGGCTTCAGCATTACCCTCCTCAATGTCTGCCCAAGAAGCAGAACTCCAGGCTCTAACTATGGCATGTAAATTGGCAGAAGGAAAAAGAGCCAACATCTACACGGACTCAAGATATGCCCTTGGTGTGGCCTGTGATTTTGGGATCATCTGGAAGACCAGAGGGTTCCTGACAGTGGCAGGAACACCTGTAAAACACAGCACAGCTATCAAGGACTTGATGAATGCCTTACTCCTCCCAGCACAAGTGGCCATACGGCAAGGCACACGGCAAGCTGGTTTCCCAAGAAGCACGAGGCAATCACCTGGTAGAAACCGCTGCGAAACAAGCTGCAGATGGAACGCGAGAAGTGGTCAGCAGAGTGAATGCACCTATTCTGTATGATCCAATAGACAGCCCCGAAGAGACTGCGCAAACTACCATGACTCTGCAAACCCCTCCTGTGAGCAGAACTCACCTCAAGGAACAACAGGAGGCAGCTGACAAGGAAGAAAAAGAAGTATGGGTCAAAAAAGGAGCCACGCCGACACCTAGACAGACCTTGAAGTTGAGGCTTCTATCACAGAGCATTCTGATGCGATCGGATCCACCCATGTCAGGTACTCCGGCCCAATAATTAATTCATCCAAGACATAAATACCCTCATGTATCTAAGACTCCGGCGACTTCAATGTTACCGTGCAGCCTCCCACACACTGGATGTCCATTGCATGAGTTAATTTGACTTGTCTTCCACTTCAAGCACAGTTGTTTTCCCATAGCAGATGCAGCTTACTTGATTTCTGCTGATTTCATCACTCCATTCTTATTGTACCCACAGCACGTGACCTATTTGCATTACTGGTCGATCTACAGGTAGCGGTGCTACTTGCGGAAAATGCAAATAATTTTGGTACAATCCTGCTACAAACAGGTTGTGTTTCCAGTCTTTTACAACGTAACATGCATGTCTATGAGGCTTTGATAGATGTTAGGGGTATGTGGTATCTCGGGAGCCCAAAGGGGACTGTCAGGCAGTGCTTATTACCACCATCTTACTAATTACCACCCACTACCAACACCCAATTTATAATGCAAATGTGATCACGCAGTTATTTAGGGAAGTGTAGGTAGGTCTATGCCTCCGTGATATCTACACTTTTTCAGGTGACAATATCAGCGATAACATGTTGCCCCTGGCTCCTGAGATACTATCTTTATTATCCTAAGCGATCATTAAACGTCAAAACATGTATAACGCATTCTAGGCCTATGGTGGGCCTCCACAAATCGCATGTCCCTCTTGGAGAGCAGGGAAAACAAGATCATATCACTGCAGTAGTACTGTATGCTATCCTAGGCTCTCCCAGGACCCCTATATTCCTCTTGCCCTTTCCGTATTCTCTATCCAACACCCTCCCCCCTCCTCTCTTTACCCCTCCCCCATCTCTTTTCCCCTCCCCCCTCTCTTTCCCCCCCTCTTCTCCCCCCCTTCCCCTCCCACTCCTTTCCCCTTCCCCACCCTTTCCCTCTTCTCCCTCTCTCCCTCCTCCTTCCCCCTTCCCTCCCCCCCTTCCTCTTTTTTTTCTTTTTTTTTAAATATGTTTAGGCTACTCTACTTACCTTTAGGACGTACAATTGTGCATCCTTGTCTGCTTAAATTGTACCGAGTGTTCTGCCCCATTGGAATACTCACATTTACTGAGGTAATCTGACGAGGCAAAGCTACCCGATGGCTGAATTATTTTTATTGTTATAGTTAATGTTATGCTTTAATGTTTTTTACCTTGAATAAGAACCGGTTTTATGCTACTTTGTTTAGACGGCTCCCCACTACATTACCACTCAATTTTAAAAACTCTTTATTTCTCGCTCCCCGGCCCGCAGAGATCTCGGGTTCTCTGTCCCTCCTTTCGTTCCCATACAGCGGTCCCCTTGGACCTCGGCTGACACCCCCAGCATTTCCCAGCATTAATTGTCTCTCCCCCCCAGCTCCAGTTCACTCACCTATTAGACGCCCCATCACTTAAATTTGGACACCTCACCTCACCTACTCTTTATCATGCAAAATGAGTCGCTTGCCTCGCCTCCCCTGACCTTGAAATGTTTATCACTAAATACGAAAGGCCTTAATCTCCCAGAAAAGAGAACACAAGTGTTATCCTCACTCACGAAACACAAGGCCCCCTTCATTTACTTACAAGAAACGCACTTTCGGACTCTGTACCCAAACTATCCAACCATATATACCAAGACTAAAGGGGTTTCTATCCTAGTATCTAAACACGCAGACTTTCGCCTTCTTAATTCCCTTGTCGACCCTGACGGTATTCATCTTACTTAAGGGTACTTACGCCTCAAAACCAATAACACTGGCCAATATCTACTGCCCCAATGAACACCATGTTACTTTCTTTAGGAAGACCTGTGAACTTCTATCGTCTTTCCAGCAGGGAATAGTAGTTCTCGGAGGGGATTTTAATGTCCCCCTGAACCCTGTTATCGATTCTTCCTTGGGCACATCTAATCTACCGTATAAAGCCCTCCGCCAAATTAAAATTGAACTCCAGAAACTTACCTTACATGACGCCTGGCGAACCTTGTCCCCCTCTGTCAAAGACTACACCTTTTTTTCGGCCCCCCATCAGAAATATTCCAGGATTGACTATTTTTTCCTTTCCCAAACAGACCTATCCTGCTTACAACTATCCACTATAGAACCTATGTTTCTTTCCGATTACCACCTGATTACTATCACCCTCTCCTTCCCTGAGACTTACACTAGAACAAAAATCTGGCGTCTCAACCTCTCCCTTTTAAAAGACCCTGCGGTTGTTGACCACTTAAGTGACGGCATCCGCCTATATTTTGCAGAAAGCACTACCCCAGATATGTCTTCTATTTCCCTCTGTGATATACATAAATGTGTGATTCGAGGTGAACTACTGGCCTTATCCGCAAAATCCAAAAAAGAGTCCCAAGCAAAGATGAATGCCTTAACAAAAACTATTAAATCGCTAGAATTAACACACAAACAGACATGCACACAGTCTACCCTTCAGGAATTAATTCATGCCCGCTCCTCACTTTTGGAGGAGTTGGGCAACTCTCTAAGTGACGGTATGTTCTTGGCCAGAGGATATTCTACGAACACGGAAATAAATGCGGACGCTTACTTGCCCGTTTGGTCCAGGCTCCCAAACCCTCCTCTAGAATACACCACATACACGATGCCCGGGGAACACTTTTGGCCAAGAATGAAGACATCACAGGTGAATTTGAGAAGTTCTATTCAAAACTTTACAACCTACAACCCAGCCGCTCAAACCAGACTCCCGCCAAAATTTGCACTAAAAACATCAGAGACTTCCTATCCCAATATAGCCCAAAAGCATTAACCCCCCCAACAGGCCCAGGAGATGGAATGCCCTCTTTCAGGAGAAGAATTGGAGACTGCCCTTAAGCAAATGAAACCGGGTAAGAGTCCACAGGCCAAGATAAAAAAGAAACAGGGGCACACCAGCCATGTGTATTAACTTTTTAAAACATTTATTAGATAAAAATAGTAAAAAGAAACAACTCACAAGCAATTGGTGAAGAAGGCACAACAAAAAAGTGCACCGACAAGCAGCATGCGACTTAGGATGAGCGAAACCTCCTAAGGATGGCCCGCACAGGCATCACAATCAGCTAACGCGTTTCAAAGGGTGCATCCCTTCTTCGTCAGAGCTATGCAGTCATAACTCTGACGAAGAAGCTCTTGACTGCATAGCTCTGACGAAGAAGGGATGCACCATTCGAAACGTGTTAGCTGATTGTGATGCCTGTGCGGGCCATCCTTGGGAGGTTTCGCTCATCCTAAGTCACATGCTGCTTGTTGGTGCACTTTTTTGTTGTGCCTTCTTCACCAATTGCTTGTGAGTTGTTTCTTTTTACTATTTTTATCTAATAAATGTTTTAAAAAGTTAATACACATGGCTGGTGTGCCCCTGTTTCTTTTTTCTCTTGGTTTCTGCTAGGATTCCCCGTCCTTGAGGGCAGCAAGGCTTGTGTTGACGTGTGATGTTCTTTCTCGAAAGCTTCTCTCTCCCCTCAAAGCACTAGCACACCCTCTTATGCTCCCAAGTAGAATGTTGTCGGCCCATATATCTGTTATCCCTAAGGAAGGAAAAGATCCCGCCCAAGTAGCCAGCTATAGATCAATCTCCCTCCTAAATGTGGATATCAAGCTCTACGCGAAGATGTTAGCTAACAGGTTGCTTCCTCTAGTACCCGACATTATTTCCACAGATCAAGTGGGGTTTTTCCCTGGCAGGGAAGCCAGGCACAACACCATACACACTTTCATCACTGGCTGACATCCTCAAAATCTCAAGGATTTTTTCTTTCCCTGGATGCGGAGAAGGCGTTCGACAGGGTGGCTTGGGATTACATGTGCGAAGTACTCAGGGCCCCGGGCCTAGAGACTCGCATGCTAGCACATATAATGCCCCTGTATTCCCACTGCGGCCGTAAGGGTCAATGGCCATCTATCGGACGTCTTCTCTATCTCCAATGGCACACGCCAGGGCTGCCCCTTATCATCCCTAATATATATACTAACTCTTGAACCCTTCCTCAATAGGCTACGAAATAATCCCAACATACAGGGAGTGAATGTGAAAGGAAAGAAATACAAAGTTGCAGCTTTCGCTGATGACGTCTTACTTTCTTTGACTTCCCCCCGAACCTCGCTTCCCAACCTCCTTAAAGATATTGAAACCTTCAGCATACTGTCCAATCTCAAAATCAATCATGCAAAATCTCAGGCCTTAAACATATCCCTCCGTCCGCAAGAATTAATCCATTGTCAAGACTCCTTTCCCTTTAAGTGGGAGAAGGAGACGATCACATACCTTGGAATTCAGATCCCATCCCGTCTTTTGGACCTTTACATGAAAAATTTCCACACTGCCTTACTCACATCTCAAAAACACCTGAAGGACTGGATGGGATTGAACATTTCCTGGTTTGGCCGCTCAGCTCTAATAAAAATGATAATTCTCCCTCGCATTCTATACCTAATTCAATCTGTACCGATCCTCCTACCACCAAAATTCTTTGCGAGCTATCAGAAAGCCTGCTCCGCCTTCTTATGGAAAAACTCCCCACGCGTATTAAGTATTCCCGTCTAACACTCCAGAAAACCAAAGGAGGCATTGGGCTACCAGACTTATATAAGTATTATACGGCGTGCCATCTTACCAGAATAGCAGACTGGAACATACAGGTGTATACAAAGAGATGGATAGATCTTGAAAAGTCTTTCACAATCAATCCTCTCCACTTGCTCCCCTGGATACCCTCCAAACACTGGCCACCAAACATCTCCTCACATCCACGTATTTAATCCTCTCTCTTAGCCTTCAAAAAAGCCTCACATTCTGGGATACTTGCACCCACTCTGGGACCCTTAACTACTCTGAGAGGTAATCCTGCTTTCCCTCCAGGTGACTCCCAGCATTTTCTTCGCCAGGAATGGCCCTTTGAAGATGTTTTAGCCTCCCAATTTTTCTCGGGTGGGACGCTTATCCCTATAGAGAAAGCAAACGCCATCTCTAAGACCACCACTTTCCGTTTTTGGATATATAGGCAAATACGGCACTTCCTCGTGACCCACACTCACAAAACTAACTGGACAAGACAACTCACGCCCTTCAAAGACCTGTGCCACCGAAAAACTCCACAGTGACACCTTATTTCCCTATTATACATCCTCCTCTCTGAGGAGACCAAACACGACCCACATCCCTCACAAATAGCGTGGAATAGAAACCTACAACTACCTTTAACCAAGAAGGAATGGAACACCATATACGAATACGGCCACAAAGGCTCAATGAATGTAGCCATTCAAGAAAACTGTTATAAAGTGACGACCAGATGGTATAGGACTCCATCCAGCCTCCATAGATTTTCCCCTACCATCCCTAACATATGTTGGAGATGTGAGAAATCAGTTGGAACCATGCTCCACATTTGGTGGGAGTGCAAGAAAATACAACCCTTCTGGAAAGAGATCCATAGTCTGATATCCCATGTCACCACATTTACCCTAGATTACTCCCCTGCTCAGTTCCTCCTTCATCACACGTCTTTATCGAAAAAAAAAACTATTACAAATCCTTATAAAAGTAATAATAACTTAAAGCGCATATACAGCATACAGTAATCAGAATTAATCAGGTTGGCCAGGCATATAGTCCATGGCTAAAGTGTTGGCAGCCCAGGGGTTAATGAGGGTCTGACAGTTCGGAGCATGTAAAGTAGGTTACATGGCTAAAAAGTTGGCAGTCCAGGGGTTAATAAGGATCTGACAGTTCAGAGTATGTGGAGTGGGTTGGTGGAGCAGTGGATCTAGGAGGCGGCTGCTGTCCTCAGAGAGCTGGCTCTGTGATATGCAAGAGAGGGTGAAGAAAGGAAGCCCCACCTGAGTGCAGCATTAGTAGGTATTTTTAATGACACAAAGTTAAAAAAACACTTACAAGAGACATAATTAAAAAGGCTCATCTGTAGATGGGTAATCCTGGTGAGTTCCTCGGGCTCCAGTCTGGATGGTGTGTCAGCGGTGTAAGGCTGCAGGGGAAGCTGTTCAGCAGGTGGTTCATCCTGTGGCCATCAGGGGGAAGCTGGGGCCGGCGTGGAGCGCACAGAGGGTGTGCGTGACGTCACGGGCCGTTCAGTGGCTTCTGGGTACACTCCAGGGGGAGGGCTCACATAGAGGGAGGATTCAGGCAGTGGGAGAGCAGTGGATAGGCTACGCGCTCGGAGCGGCTGCTCCTTCAATAGGCCTCTTGATAGGCCACAGGACGAACCACCTGCTGAACAGCTTCCCCTGCAGCCTTACACCGCTGACACACCATCCAGACTGGAGCCCGAGGAACTCACCAGGATTACCCATCTACAGATGAGCCTTTTTAATTATGTCTCTTGTAAGTGTTTTTTAACATTGTGTCATTAAAAGTACCTACTAATGCTGCACTCAGGTGGCGCTTCCTTTCTCCACCCTCTATTACAAATCCTTAGCCATGTATATGATAAATGCAGCTAAGCTCTGCATACCGATTCATTGGCGTTCTAAAAACGTCCCGACAATTAGGGAATGGTTGTCAAGAATCTCAAACATACAAAACATGGAAGAATTGATCCATATTTTCCAAGATAGAATACATAAATTCACAGCTACTTGGGCATGTTGGAATGACTTCATAACATCAGATCGCTTCCGCCAATACGTTACATAGCTTAGACTTGCATAAGTAGTTTTAGGCCTCCTAGGTTTACTGGAAGAAACGGGGGGAGATAGTTGGCGAAGCCACATGAGAACGATCTACCAACACTCACTTCTTTCCTACACCCCTCCCTTCTCTATATTTATATCTACTCCCCCTTCTCTTCTCAACCAAGCCCCTCCTCACTTATCCTTCCTGGCTACCTGTTACACCCTCTTTTCCCCTCCTCTCACTGTTACTTTCTCTTGATCTTCCCCATTCTCCCCTTCTTCACGCACAGTAGGGACATATCCCTCTCTTTCCCTTGAGGTCGAATGCCCTGGATTCGACCGCAACCAATAACATACCTCCCTTTCCCTCCCTCCCTGCCCCTATACTGATGTCACTAATTATGCCGTCTCAGGTTACACTATGTGTACTACAATGACCTGGTGCAAACCTTCTTGCTACTTTCTACCCTTGGTGGCCTAGGGGGAGAGGGGGAGGTGAAATTGAAAGAGAGATCCTCCACCTAACTACGCTTTGTTTAATCCACAAGTTTTGCTCCTGGTCGTCTCATCCCAGATTGTTATACTAAACGGTATCCTAAGACGGTATACTCAATAAGCTGTTAATGTTGTGACTTTATCGAGTAAATGTAATGCATTCTCTGTATACCCTTGCTTTTCTTATATAAATAAAAATCTTTTATGGAAAAAAAAAAAAAAAGGAGCCACAGAAGTTGAAGGAATCATGGAACTGAACAAGAGACCGTGTCTACCACGGTCAATGTTTCCTGCAGTGGTACAGTGGGCCCACGGTGCCTCTCACTTGTCTAAAACCTTGATGAATGCCCTAATCAACAAATACTACCTGGCCCCAGGTATCACTCCACTTACTAACTATTTTTGTAAGTCATGCGCTATCTGTGCTAAATGCAATCCTGGAAGAACAGAAAAGGTACCTTTGAAACACCTGGCAAAAGCCCAATACCCCTTCCAGAGGATGCAGATCGACCACATCCAGATGCCGAAGAGTGGCCGATATAAATATGCACTGGTCGTCGTCTGCATGTTTTCCGGATGGCTGGAAGCTTATCCCGTCACCAACATGACAGCAAAAACTACCTCAAAAAGACTTTTGACAGAAATAGTGACCAGGGGCCGGCTTTCATGGTCTCAGTAACCAAAGAGATATGGACAGCCTTGGGGGGGTCACACTAGCTTTCCACACCCCATACCATCCTCAGAGTAGTGGGAAGGTGGAAAGACTGAATGGCATAATAAAGTCTAGAATGCTGAAATTGTCTCAGGAAACAGGAATGAGTTGGCCAGATAGCCTACCCAGTGCCTTATTCAGTGTTAGGTACACTCCAAGGGGAAATCATGGTTTGTCACCCTATGAGATATTGTTTGGTTCAACCCCCAGACTGGGCTGTTATTTTCCACAACAGTTGCAACTTCAATCTGATGTATTAACTGATTATGTGACTGTTTCATCTCGAGAATTAACCCGTATCCATTCGCAAGTGTTTTCTTCCATTCCAGATCCTGAGTTAGATACAGGATCGCACAAGCTGGTCCCTGGTGACTGGGTCCTGGTAAAAAAGTTTGTGAGGAAACATACCCTTGAACCCAGATATGATGGTCCTTTCCAAGTCCTTCTGACAACTACCACATCAGTAAAAGTGGCCGGAAAGAACTTGTGGATACACGCCTCTCACTGCAAGAAAGTCCCTGTGCCTGAAGAAGAGGCTGAGAAGACCAAACCATGATCCTGTTTATCCCTTTTGTTGTGATTTTTGCTCAGGCCCAGGAGGTGGCCATCAAACAGAAAGATGGTATAACTCAATTCTGGTATAACTCATCCAATACACATGTTGCCACTTTCATATCTAGGGATGAGCCGAACACCCCCCGGTTCGGTTCGCACCAGAACCCGCGAACGGACCGAAAGTTCGCACGAACGTTAGAACCCCATTGACGTCTATGGGACTCGAACGTTCGAAATCAAAAGTGCTCATTTTAAAGGCTAATTTGCATGGTATTGTCCTAAAAAGGGTTTGGGGACCCGGGTCCTACCCCAGGGGACATGTATCAATGCAAAAAAAACTTTTAAAAACGGCCGTTTTTTCGGGAGCAGTGATTTTAATGATGCTTAAAGTAAAAAAAAAAAAAAAGTGAAATATTCCTTTAAATATCGTACCTGTGGGGGTGTCTATAGTATGCCTGTAAAGTGACGCGTGTTTCCCATGTTTAGAACAGTCCCTGCACCAAATGTCATTTTTAAAGGAAAAAATCTCATTTAAAACTGCTTGCGGGTTTAATGTCATGTCGGGTCATGGCAATATGGATGAAAATCAGTGAGACAAACGGCATGGGTACCCCCCAGTCCATTACCAGGCCCTTTGGGTCTTGTATGGATATTAAGGGGAACCCCGCACCCAAATTAAAATAAGGAAAGGTGTGGGGCCACCAGGCCCTATATACTCTGAACAGCAGTATACAGGCGGTGCAAACAAGACAGGGACTGTAGGTTTGTTGTTAAGTAGAATCTGTTTGTAATTTTGAACATTTTTAACGTGTTTAGCTCCAGCCAAAAAATCTTTTCTAAGCTTTTTGGAAAACATAGGGAAGGGTTATCACCCCTGTGACATTTGTTTTGCTGTCTTTCCTCCTCTTCAGAAGATTTCACCTCACTTTTTTGTCCCAATGAAAAATGTTTTTTGAAAATTTGGGTTTTTTTGTGGAACAAGGATTGGAAAGCATCAGTGGAAAGGAGAAATTGTTTTCCCATATTAACTCTTACAGGAGAGAATTTCCCTTCCTAGGGGTAGATTTCATCTCACTTCCTGTTGTCTCCTTCCGTTTGCAAGTAGGAGTCGTTTGTAAGTTAGATGTTTGAAAGTAGGGTCCTGCCCTATATACTCAGCAGAAATTTGGGCCTTAGGTGTTGCTGTGGCCACAACACTGTAAGCCCTCACAGGGCCCTGCTGTGAAATATTAGATCAAGAATTGTAATTACATGCCCCTGTTGAACAGGAGCTGAAAAATTAGGCCTTAGGCACTGGTGCTGGTGCCACAACACTGCAACCCCTCACAGACACTCTAGTTGGAACGCAGGAACGAGCCCTGCTGCAAAGTATTGCTTCAAAAATTGTAATTACACGCCCCTGTTAGACAGGGGCAGAAAAATTGGGCCTTAGGCACTGGTTCTGGTGCCACAACACTGCAACCCCTCACAGACACTCTAGTTGGAACGCAGGAACGAGCCCTGCTGCAAAGTATTGCATCAAAAATTGTAATTACACGCCCCTGTTAGACAGGGGCAGAAAAATTGGGCCTTAGGCACTGGTGCTGGTGCCACAACACTGCAACCCCTCACAGACACTCTAGTTGGAACGCAGGAACGAGCCCTGCTGCAAAGTATTGCATCAAAAATTGTAATTACACGCCCCTGTTAGACAGGGGCAGAAAAATTGGGCCTTAGGCACTGGTGCTGGTGCCACAACACTGCAACCCCTCACAGACACTCTAGTTGGAATGCAGGAACGAGCCCTGCTGCAAAGTATTACATCAAAAATTGTAATTACACGCCCCTGTTAAACAGGGGCTGAAAAATTGTGCCTTAGGCACTGGTGGTGGCGCCCAGAACCAAAAATGTTCTTACAAGCTATCAGCGTGATGATTGAGGAGGAAGAGGATAATTACTCAGGGATAGTCACTCAGCATCAGCATAGGCAGTCTTTGAAGGGATCTGAGATTTCAAAAAAAATTATTCGGTTACATCAGCATCAGGTGCTTGGTAGCTGGTGGTGATCCAAGACTCATTCATTTTTATGAAGGTCAGCCGATCGACTGAGTCGGTGGACAGACGCACCCTGTGATCGGTTACCACGCCTCCAGCAGCACTGAATGTGCGTTCCGAAAGAACGCTGGATGCAGGACAGGCCAGTAGCTCAATTGCACCGCTCCTTCTTTGACTGACCGAAGCCTCAGCAACACGTTGTCCAGAAACAGGAGTTTGTAACCTCCCAGTCTCTGGGAACGTGTTGCACAGACCTTTCTGCAAGGCCTCCCGAAGATGTTTCATCCTCTGCTCCCTCTGCGATGGCAAGATAAGGTCCGCAACCTTACCCTTGTAACGTGGATCAAGGAGGGTTGCCAGCCAGTATTGGTCCTTCTCCTTGATACCACGAATACGAGGATCCTTACGCAGGCTTTGCAGGATCAGGGAGGCCATGCAGCGTAGGTTTGCTGAGGCATTCGGTCCGGAGTCCTCTGGGTCACTAAGAACGACATGGTCCGCAGCCACCTCCTCCCAGCCACGTACAAGTCCATGTGTTTCTTGGGACTGATCCCTTAAAGACTGCTGCTGATGCTGAGTGCCAGGCTCCACCTCCATACTGACACAATCTTCCTCCTCCTCCTCCTCCTCTTCCTCCTCCTCCTCTTCCTGTGTGATCGGCGGGCACGCAGGAACACTGTCTGGATAAAGGGGGCCTTGAGAGCTAAGGAAGTCCTCCTCTTCCTGCCTCTGTTCTGCCTCAAGTGCCCTGTCCATTATTCCACGCAGCGTGTGCTCCAACAGGTGGACAAGGGGGACAGTGTCACTGATGCATGCACTGTCACTGCTCACCATCCTCGTGGCCTCCTCGAATGGAGACAGGACAGTGCATGCATCCCTGATCATGGCCCACTGGAGTGGGGAAAAAAAAACAAGCTCCCCTGACCCTGTCCTGGTGCCACAGTCGCACAGGTACTCATTGATGGCCCTCTGCTGCGTGTGCAGCCGCTGCAGCATGGCCAACGTTGAGTTCCACCTGGTGGGCATGTCACAGATTAGGCGGTTCTTGGGCAGGTTAAACTCCTTTTGGAGGTCCGTCAGCCGAGCACTGGCATTATATGACCGGCGGAAATGCACACAGACTTTCCTGGCCTGCCTCAGGACATCCTGTAAGCCCGGGTACCTGCCCAAGAACCGCTGCACCACCAAGTTAAGGACGTGAGCCAAACAGGGCACATGGGTCATTTGTCCCTGTCGGAGGGCAGAGAGGAGGTTGGTGCCATTGTCGCAAACCACCATTCCTGCCTTAAGTTGGCGTGGCATCAACCACCTCTGAACCTGCCCCTGCAGAGCTGACAGAACCTCTGCCCCAGTGTGGCTCCTGTCCCCCAAGCACACCAGCTCAAGCACCGCATGGCATCTTTTGGCCTGCGTACTTGCGTAGCCCCTTGAACGCCTACGGAGCACCGCTGGTTCCGAGGAAGAGGCCATGGAGGAAGAAGAAGAGGAGGGGGTGGAGGAGAGAGGTGTGTCACAATCAGCATTTTGGAGGCGTGGTGGCGGAACAACCTCCAACACTACTGCACCTTGTCCTGCATCCTTCCCAGCTGCCAGCAGAGTCACCCAATGCGCCGTGAAACTTAGGTAAGGTCCCTGTCCATGCCTGCTGGACCATGAGTCAGCGGTAATATGCACCTTACCGCTGACCGCCCTGTCCAGCGAGGCATGGACATTGCCTTCCACATGCCGGTAGAGAGCCGGAATCGCCTTCCGTGAGAAAAAGTGGCGTTTGGGTACCTGCCACTGAGGAACCGCACATTCCACAAACTCACGGAAGGGGGCAGAGTCTACCAACTGAAAAGGCAGCAGTTGAAGTGCTAGCAATTTTGCCAAGCTAGCATTCAACCGCTGGGCATGTGGATGGCTGGGAGCAAACTTCTTTCGGCAGTGCAGCAGCTGGGGCAGGGAAATTTGCCTGGTACAATCTGACGTCGGTGTACCAAAAGCAGATTGCCCACAAGTACTTGGCTGTGACACACCTAATTCTACACCTTCATTCCTCTCACTGCAGGTCTCAGAGAGGACTGAAGGTCTAGTGGGGTTGGAAATCTCAGCTGATGAGGAGCAAGGAGAGATCCTCTTTGTTCTTTGGTGTGGGTCTTTTAGATACGCTTGCCAACGAACTGCATGGCAGGTCAACATATGTCTGGTCAAGCATGTGGTACCCAAGCGGGAGATGTTTTGGCCACGTGAGATACGCTTGAGACATATGTTGCAAATAGCAGCGGTGCGATCTGATGCACTCATCTCAAAAAAGGCCCACACCAAAGAACTTTTTGAATAACGCGCAGAGACTGCAGCGCCCTGCACATGTGGAGCTTTGGGGTGTGATGCAGTCAATGTGCTGCCCTTAGGCTGGCCCCTGGAGGGCATCCTGCCTCGTTGGTGATGTGCCGCCGCCTCCTCCTCCTCCTCCTCCTCCTCCTCCTCCTCTCTCCTATCAGGCACCCACGTTGAGTCAGTGACCTCATCATCCCCTTCCTCCTCATCACTGGAGCAAACCTGGCAGTATGCTGCAGCAGGGGGAGCATGACTGCCAGATTGCTGTCCTTCTTGGGCACCCCCTCTGTCCGTGCTCATGTTACTGCCTTCATCGAGCTCAGTATCGTCATCAGAGCCTTCCAAACGCTGGGCATCCTCCTGGAGCATGTACCCAACACTGTGGTCAAACAGTTCGAGGGAATCCTCATGAGGACATGGTGGAGCTAGGGAAGGAGTCACTGATGACATTGAGCTGAGGGAAGAGGCCGCTGCTTTGCCAGACAAAGCACCCTGGGCATGGGTGAGAGAGGAGGAGGAGGATGAGGACGGCTTGGTCATCCACTCGACCAAGTCTTCCGCATGTTGCGGCTCAACACGGCCAGCTGCCAAAAAAAAGGCCAAGCGTGTCCCATGGCCACGTGCTGATGAGGATGCACCGTCTCCACGACCAGCACTAGACACAGAGCCTGCTTGCCCTCTCTTATTGGCTTGTGACTGTCTGCCTCTCCTTCTTGGCCTTCCAGACATACTAATGGCCTGTAGCTGCACTAAGCTGGGATAGAACACCTGTAATTTTCTTCAGGTAGCTTTATATACTGTAACCAGACAAGCCTGCCTGTCAGTAGGAAGATAACAGGAACGGATCTAGCTGAACACTGTGAGCAGGACGCACTGTACTAAATGTAAATAGTCTAGCTGCCTGACCGTGGTACTAATAGGATCAAATAGAACACCTGTAATTTTCTTCAGGTAGCTTTATATACTGTAACCAGACAAGCCTGCCTGTCAGTAGGAAGATAACAGGAACGGATCTAGCTGTACACTGTGAGCAGGACGCACTGTACTAAATGTAAATAGTCTAGCTGCCTGACCGTGGTACTAATAGGATCAAATAGAACACCTGTAATTTTCTTCAGGTAGCTTTATATACTGTAACCAGACAAGCCTGCCTGTCAGTAGGAAGATAACAGGAACGGATCTAGCTGAACACTGTGAGCAGGACGCACTGCACTAAATGTAAATAGTCTAGAAGATAACAGGAACGGATCTAGCTGAACACTGTGAGCAGGACGCACTGCACTAAATGTAAATAGCAGGAACGGCTCTAGCTGAACACTGTGAGCAGGACGCACTGCACTAAATGTAAATAGCAGGAACGGATCTAGCTGAACACTGTGAGCAGGACGCACTGCACTAAATGTAAATAACAGGAACGGATCTAGCTGAACACTGTGAGCAGGACGCACTGCACTAAATGTAAATAGTCTAGAAGATAACAGGAACGGATCTAGCTGAACACTGTGAGCAGGACGCACTGCACTAAATGTAAATAGCAGGAACGGATCTAGCTGAACACTGTGAGCAGGACGCACTGCACTAAATGTAAATAGCAGGAACGGATCTAGCTGAACACTGTGAGCAGGACGCACTGCACTAAATGTAAATAGCAGGAACGGATCTAGCTGAACACTGTGAGCAGGACGCACTGCACTAAATGTAAATAGTCTAGAAGATAACAGGAACGGATCTAGCTGAACACTGTGAGCAGGACGCACTGCACTAAATGTAAATAGCAGGAACGGCTCTAGCTGAACACTGTGAGCAGGACGCACTGCACTAAATGTAAATAGCAGGAACGGATCTAGCTGAACACTGTGAGCAGGACGCACTGCACTAAATGTAAATAACAGGAACGGATCTAGCTGAACACTGTGAGCAGGACGCACTGCACTAAATGTAAATAGTCTAGAAGATAACAGGAACGGATCTAGCTGAACACTGTGAGCAGGACGCACTGCACTAAATGTAAATAGCAGGAACGGATCTAGCTGAACACTGTGAGCAGGACGCACTGCACTAAATGTAAATAGCAGGAACGGATCTAGCTGAACACTGTGAGCAGGACGCACTGCACTAAATGTAAATAACAGGAACGGATCTAGCTGAACACTGTGAGCAGGACGCACTGCACTAAATGTAAATAGCAGGAACGGATCTAGCTGAACACTGTGAGCAGGACGCACTGCACTAAATGTAAATAGCAGGAACGGATCTAGCTGAACACTGTGAGCAGGACGCACTGCACTAAATGTAAATAGCAGGAACGGATCTAGCTGAACACTGTGAGCAGGACGCACTGCACTAAATGTAAATAGCAGGAACGGATCTAGCTGAACACTGTGAGCAGGACGCACTGCACTAAATGTAAATAACAGGAACGGATCTAGCTGAACACTGTGAGCAGGACGAACTGCACTAAATGTAAATAGCAGGAACGGATCTAGCTGAACACTGTGAGCAGGACGCACTGCACTAAATGTAAATAGCAGGAACGGATCTAGCTGAACACTGTGAGCAGGACGCACTGCACTAAATGTAAATTGCAGGAACGGATCTAGCTGAACACTGTGAGCAGGACGCACTGCACTAAATGTAAATAGTCTAGAAGATAACAGGAACGGATCTAGCTGAACACTGTGAGCAGAACGCACTGCACTAAATGTAAATAGCAGGAACGGATCTAGCTGAACACTGTGAGCAGGACGCACTGCATTAAATGTAAATAGTCTAGATAGAAGATAACAGGAACGGATCTAGCTAAACTGAATACAGTGTATATATATATATGCAACACCTGTGATGCATATATATACACAATACACTGTAAGTGCAGCTAACTGACTGACTGTTCTGCCTAATCTATCTAACTCAAATCAAATGACACTGTCTCTCTCTCTCTCTATCTCTCAGCACACCGGAACACACACTACACAGGGCCGCCGTGCAGGCGGCCTTATATAGTGTGGGGTGTGTACTAAATCCCCTGAGCCATAATTGGCCAAAGCCACCCTGGCTTTGGCCAATTACAGCTCTCTCTACTGACGGCGCTGTGATTGGCCAAGCATGCGGGTCATAGTGCATGCTTGGCCAATCATCAGCCAGCAATGCACTGCGATGCCGCAGTGAATTATGGGCCGTGACGCGCCACACGAATTTGGCGCGAACGGCCCATATCGTTCGCAATTCGACGAACGATCGAACAGCCGATGTTCGAGTCGAACATGGGTTCGACTCGAACACGAAGCTCATCCCTATTCATATCCCCTTATAGTAAGATACTTCCAGGTACTGATTACGCAATCCGGTCCTTAGATAGGGCAGTGGGTCCCGGGACTCTATATGTATGCATCACAGACACATATTGGGGTGAAAATTGTGAATACTGGGGATCAGTGGGCTGGAACACCGGAACAGATTGGGGCTACAAGCCTGAGAACGCTTTAAACAGAAAGGACAAAAATGGGAAATCACTCTTAGGCAGAATGACAATTAACAAACACACAAGTCGGTATTCCGATGAAGAGTTCAGACTGACCATTGAGAATCCCAGCTCAGGGGACAGTGGGACCTATGTTTTTGGCATATGGTGGGGAAATGGGGGGTATTACAGTCTTAGAAAACCTTTCCAACTTAAAGACATGTTCAATAACCCAGAGTGGGCAGTTCCCCAATCTACATCCAACTCTAACCCCCTAAAGGCCCCATTACCAAACATTAGGGGACATGGTGGCCATAGCAGACCCTACCTTTGAGGACACCATGGCTGCAGAAACCGGTTTCTCAGATGTCAACTTGTGGCTCGAATGAATGAGGTACAATGCAGGGAAGCACAATAAGACCAATTGCTTTGTGTGTGGGGGGGCTAAACCACATTTAGGAACAGTGCCCCTTAATGTACCCCAGAACATGAGACCTGTGTCCTTAGTCTGTTTACCAACACAACCCCCAACCACTCCCTGTGTGAGCATTGGAAAAAGGAGTACCCCATAGTCACTAAGGCTCCCAAGCCAGGAGAAGGTATCACCATATACCCCGGCAATTACACATGTTATGGAAAGTACAATGGAGTGGGAAAACTCCTTGGAAATTTCACTGAAGGTTACTGTGAGTCTTACAGTGAGGTGTCTGCAGATCTAGTGCAAAATCAAGTTCAGTCTCTAGGAGATGTGTACTGAATCTGTGGGGACATGACAATTAGGAGTAGAATGCTAGGAGAATGTGCAATGGCTAAAGCCATAATGCCTCTGCATATTCTCTCAAAAGGCCCAGAGCCAGAAGCAGACAACACACCCAGACTAAACAGGAAGCGCAGAAGTGCCCCAGCAGGAAGTTTTGACCCTCATGTATACATAAATGCCATAGGGGTCACAAGGGGGGTCCCAGATGAGTTCAAAGCAAGAGACCAAGTAGCAGCAGGTTTTGAGTCACTGATCCCCATTATCACTGTAAATAAGAATGTAGACTGGATAAATTACATCTACTATAACCAACAAAGATTTGTCAATTACACCAGAGATGCACTCCAAGGTTTAGCCGAACAGTTAGAAGCAACTTCACATATGACTTTCCAAAACTGTATGGTCTTAGACATGCTCCTAGCTGAAAAGTGGGGCGTGTGTAAAATGATCCTCGAGACAAGTACATGCTGTACCTAAATCGCAGACAATACTGGCCCAAATGGTAAAGTGACTTTAGCCATCGAGAAACTTGAGGACTTGTCCAAAGAATTAAAAAAGAATTCAGGGCTCACCAACCCCTGGGATCAGTACTTTACCTGGGTAAAGGGGGGATGGCAGGGTTTGTTAACCCAGATAGGAATAGCCATCCTGGTAATGGCTGCTATAATCTGCTGTCTCAAGAAGAGTGTGGAAAAAGCTGTTGACCAAACTACCCCTACCTTTGTGAACCAAGAGATACCAGATGATGATGACGATGACTATGTAAGGCTTGATGAAAATTATGTGTTAAACTCTGTTACAGTCGCCTTCCCCCGAGATGCAACACCATAGGGCTATAGGGACAGATAGTACCTGGCTGCATTCCTCCAGTTGTATCAAGGGGGTAGTGAGCTAGTCACTGCTTTTTCTCTACATACGGCTTAAAAGAGTTGCAGAGGAGAATGGGCTGGATGTAGGACTTTCAGTGTGAGGGTCAGTTTTTTTAAATAAGCATTTCAAGGGGGGAACTGGATGTGATTAGGAGTGTTATGGTGAAATGCCTATTTCCAGTATTACTATATAGATATAATTGCTTACTTCAGCCTCAGCTATTAGCCTTAACCATATTCAATTAGATGTCTGCCAGCTTACCCCCTCCCTTACTGTGGAACTGCAAGAGTTAAAATCAAGTTAAAGAAGATTGCACCTGCTTTCAAGACTTCAAGACTACACCCAAGATAACAACAAGATCTGAAAGAAAGATACCCTATTTGGCTATGCTAGTTTGCTATTCCCTTATATAGATATGACCCAGCTGAAAGCTTATACTTTGTCACAGTAATGAATATGTATATTTTGTGGTCTGCCTACGCTTGCCTTATCTGATAACGAAATATCCGGCTCATGGTATATTATTACAGAATGTGTCTGTGTCAGTAATTTGCTTCAAGCATGCACACTTTACATTGAAGGTTGATTTGGCCAGGGGGACAGAAACAAAAATACCGGACGGTTCTGGTTCTGTCCAAATCAGACTCTCACCATCATTTTTGCATATGATTGCCTTGCCTTTTTCTGTATGTGTATATTTAGCCTACTGCCATGCAGTGTGATTGCAAGACCATCTCTACACACACACCACACATGTGTGTGCATATGTGTATTACAGAGTACTAAGTATAAAATTGATGCGCTTTAAATAAATAGTGCACAATATGCTGCTGCGACTAAGCTTAAATCCAGGAATAAAAAATGCATACATGTGAATAAAATAAATACATAATCACATGTATGCATTTTTTATTCCTGGATTTAAGCTTAGTCGCAGCAGCATATTGTGCACTATTTATTTAAAGCGCATCAATTTTATACTTAGTACTATTTGTTTGGTTATCTGATCACCCTATATTGATAGCAGCTTTAATTTACTGATTTTTTTATAGCACTAACTATATTGGTATATATATATTTTTAAGCACAATTTATTTATATCACACATATCTATCCACATCAGCGCTTGGTTTTTATTCATTTTTTTAGCGTGTATTACAGAGTACCATCACTTGCACGTAACATTTTTCCGTATGGACACCAATAGCCTTTACGCTCTTTGACCCCTGCTTAGGTACATACTTCTAATTATGCCTCAAACCCCCACCTCTCATTTTTTTTCCTTTTGTTACTATTGGTAGACATGGCAAACCAACTTCCACACACAGATTCATATGTATAACGATTTTTGATTTAAACCATATTATTCACTTGTTGTTTTTACCTGTATGTGTAGATATATTTCTCTCACATATATATTTTTTATGAATGATGGAGTTTCTAGATGTTTCATGTATGCATATATTGTATTTGATTTTTTTACTGTGCTCCCTGTATATATATGTTTTGATGCACTTTACGTCTAACACGAGTCCATGCATTGTACATACAGATGCAGGTACATGCGTGCACCCTTTGGTGAAGGTGCATGCATCTTTCCAGTACATCCCCATTTTAGTTTTAATATGAGCTTCTATTTTGATGCATCGTGTTTCTAGCCTTAACCTCCTTTCTTCTAACATCCCTTGGTCCCGTTTTTGGCCCCGTCCCTTTCTCCCTCGTTGTTTAGATCGTGCCATAAACATAAATAATTTAATACAACACTCCTTTAATATTAATGATATTTCCTTGATAGATTACATTCTTTAGTTATATATCCACCTTAATCCAATTTTTTTGCTTTGAATTATGCTGCAGTCAGTGGGATTATGGTGTGCTGGTGCCTATTGTCACACAGGCATTTTGGCACATAAATAGCTCCCCACTAGCAGTACCTCCATAGGCATGTAGAAGGAGCAGTAGACTCCGAGTGCGTAGCCTGTGTGTTCTCTCCAGAGTTTCCTCCCTTGTTGCTTCCCCTGGTTCCGATTTCGGTGACGTCATCGCCTGCATTCCACCTGCATTCCACATCGGACCTGGCTGTCTTCCTGGTGGCCGCAAGATAAAACTGCACATCTCATCTCCCACGACTGCCTCCCCGTGGATTAAGATGGACCAGCGACCGGACTGCACCTTGTGCCCATAGCACAGATGAGCCTGATTTTATGCACCTTCCTGTAAGTGCATTAATTGCTGTGTCATTAAAATTCTACCTAACTTATTGCACTTAGGTGGTGCTTCCTTTTTGTTCCCAACTCTTTTAAGAAGGCTGTCCACAAGGTTTAGGAGTGTGTCTATGGGAATGTTTGACCATTCACCCAGAAGCGCATTTGTGAAGTCAGGCACTGATGTTGGATGAGAAGGGGTGGAGGGCACTGGTACCTGCGCCAGCAGGGAGACTGTTGAGCTTTGGACACCGCCACAGCATGTGAATGAAAACACCTTGGTGTGTTTTACATTTTGGACATAGGGGTGAATCCCTCAGGCCCCATGCATACCGTTTTGTTGGTATCCTATGCAGAATTAGCAGCTGCGATAACCTATGAGAGGCCAAATGAAAACAATAGGGATCGATTCCAATGCCATGTCCCATTGATCACCATCAATCTCTCAAATGTCCGTGACCCATTTAGCTCTACATTTCAACTAGACATGGTCCTGGGTAGAAGACAACAGTACTGAGTAAAAATTTGAAATATGCCCCTTCCTGGCATTCGCTTGAAGTAGCTCCATTAGGAGCGGGGGGGAGGTCGCGGTTAGGGAGGTTATCTGTCCTTGAGCCTGCAAAGCGTGTCGGAGTTGGAGATATTGATAAAAACATCTAATGGGGAGTGTTAATTCTGAACAAAGTAGTGCAAAAGATTTTACAGTAATACATTCCCTGTATATATCTGTGGAAAAAAAACATATCCCCTTGCGTTTCCATAGGGTGAATCCCTCCAGTTTATTGAGTTCTGGGTATCTTGCATTATCCCACAGAGGGGTGAATCCCAGGGGGCCCTTGACCTTCAGTGCCTCCCGGGTTGTCTCCCACACTTTTCTAGGAAGACCCGCCGTTGGGGAGGTCGGGAGCAAGCCAGGAAGATCCATTTCCAAATGGGAGCCGGCTTTCAAGTCCGGGTTGGTTCGGGTTACTAAATGTACAATAGGATCATCTGGGACATCATCTCTTCCCCACCCCATGATCTGCTGCATTTGGGAGACCAGGAAATATAATTTGGGATGTGGTACCACCAGACCCCCTCTGTCCTTGCTATATTGTAGGGTATTTACACTGATTCTAGCTCCTTTCATTTCCAAATGAGATCCCACATCTGTGTATCTACTCTTTTGAACCATTTATCAGAGATCTATATAGGGGAATTCTGAGAGATATATAACAATTGTGGGGCCCAGATCATTTTTATTAAGTTTACTCTCCCTACGACCGACAGGGGGAGCTTGCACCAGCTAAGGGATTTTTCTCTTTGTTTATCTAACAATGGGCTCAAATTTAATTCTAGGTCGCTAGAAGTGTCCAGAGTCACCACCACCCCCAGATATCTAAAAGAATTAGCTATAGTAATTCGTCCTGCCTCCTACGGCAAGGAATTTGTCATGGGATCGAGGAGCATCAGGATGGATTTAGGCCAATTTATTGAAAAGCCAGTGAATTTGCCAAACCTGGTTATAAGTACCATTAGCGCCTGCAAAGAGGTAGTTGTGTCTCCTAGGTAAAGCAGGGTGTCGTCAACGTAAAGAGAAATCTTTTTCTCTGAGGGGCCTCTATGAAATCCCACTGTCTCATAGGATCTGCGGATTAGTATAGCCAGTGGTTCCATTGCAAGGGTATACAACAGGGGTGACAACGGGCACTCCTGTTGAGTGCCCCTATGTAACGCGAATGACTGGGAGAGAGTATTGTTAATGCGGAGTTGTGTTGAAGGATCCAGGGTTGCATTCTTGGATACTGTAATTTAAGTGGAAGGAGGACAGATTGAATCTGATCTCTATGTGAAGTTCACAGATAGGAATCTGCTCCTGTTGTTTGACAGCAATCATTCAACACATGTTTTTAGATCTATCATTAGAAGTCCATTGTGCAGAATGACAAGGATTGTTAGTAACAAAACACAACGTGCAAAACGGTTGCATGAAATTTGACAAACATTTAGATATCAAGGTTATCCAGAAAAAATTGTACAACAGGAGTTAAAGAGAATGGAACAGAGTAATGTTGGGGATGTGCCACGTAGAGACGGGCAGAGAAAACATTTACCCTTCTCAATGCAATATCATGGGTACAATGAAGAGATTGTTAAGATCATAAAAAGGCACTGGCCCCTACTGCATCAATCTCATCCAGAGACTGATTATATTTAAGTAGTACAGCTGAAGGCTTACCGTGGAAATAAAACATTAGGCTTCACTCCGGGAACACTACTGCGCATGCGCGAGGCTTCACTCCTCTCTCCTATTGGCCCGGGGACAGGGGGAGGAGGAGGGAGTCGAGCGGTGACGTCAATGGCCGTGGCCGCAGCCGTGGCTCCCGGAAGTGGGAAGAGGATACCTGTCAAAAACAGATACCTGTCAAAAACTCCCCCCCCAAAAGGTGCCAAATGTGGCGGAAGGGGAAGTTCCACTTTTGGTTGGAACTCTGCTTTAAATGATTTATGTGTTATCTTGCCCCAGCAACTTATTATATGTGGGGGAGACTACACAGAAAATCAAAGACCATTTGTCACAGCACTGCTGCTCAATTAGAGGTAGACAACCAGGGTTACCTGTACCCAAAAATTTCACGGAACACAACCATAAATACACAGGGGTTGATTTACTAAATTGGAGAGTGCAAAACCTGGTGCAGCTCTGCATAGAAACCAAACAGCTTCCAGATTTTTTGCCAAAGCTTAATTGAACAAGCTGAAGTTAGAAGCTGATTGGCTACCATGCACAGCTGCGCCAAATTTTGCACTCTGCAGTTTTAGTAAATCAACCTCACAGATCTTAGGTTTGTAATTTCGGATGAAATGCCAGGAGACAGGAGAGGTGGGGATAGAATTATGAGACTAAAACAAAAAGAAGTCTGGTGGATTAAGTGGTTAAATACATTGAATCCATATGGCTTAAACAGAGACTATGATTTATATCTGTTCTTGTGATTTTTGGTATGTATATTTTGTATATATTCATTATGTATACAATTTTTGTAAATATTTTTCAGTATATTTCATGCTATTTGATCTTTTATAGATTACAGAAAATGTGTAAAAAAATTATGAAAATGTTCTATTCTCTGTATTCGCTTAACGTCTGAGTGTCAAAACTTGCTTTTTTGTTTGGATGCAACTTCCATAGTTGATAAATTCACAACAATAGATGTTTGGCTTGTGTAATTAGTGATATGAGATACACCTGTGGGGGGCTTCTCTTGTATCTATTTGAATGGCTCTGAATAATTCACACAGCTTGCGGAAGAGCATGGCAATGCTTGAAACTATACAGTTGCTTAGCTTTATTCTTTTTGTATGTACTCACATGGATTTTTGAAGTAAAGACTTTTTGCATGAAGAAGATATCTCATTCTTTTTTTCCTTTTCCATATATATATATATATATATATTCCTGAATATATATATTTATATATTTCACGGCAAAAAATATGTCAGAGCAGAGGATCCGTCATTTCCAGGTCCATATTTGATACCCCACACCAGGCTTTGCACCTTCGGAGTGAGATGTGGAATGCATGCTACCCCCAGGGATCAACTGACTCACACCTGCTGATTACACCTAGTGCCAGGCCAGGCACTATCACATGTGAGTGTAACTGCTATCATTGCTGCTGTTTTTACTTTATTAACCACTTCAGCCCCGGAAGGATTTACCCCCTTCCTGACCAGAGCACTTTTTACAATTTGGCACTGCGTCACTTTAACTGCTAATTGCGCAGTCATGCAATGCTGTACCCAAACGAAATTTGCGTCCTTTTCTTCCCACAAATAGAGCTTTCTTTTGATGGTATTTGATCACCTCTGCCATTTTTATTTTTTGCGCTATACATGGAAAAAGACCAAAAATTTTGAAAAAAAATGATATTTTCTACTTTTTGTTATAAAAAAATCCAATAAACTCAATTTTAGTCATACATTTAGACCAAAATGTATTCGGCCACATGTCTTTGGTAAAAAAAATGTCAATAAGTGTATATTTATTGGTTTGCGCAAAAGTTATTTGTACCCTACAAACTAGGGTACATTTTCTGGAATTTACACAGCCTTTAATTTATGACTGCCTATGTCATTTCTTGAGGTGCTAAAATGGCAGGGCAGTACAAAACCCCCACAAATGACCCCATTTTGGAAAGTAGACACCCCAAGGAAATTGCTGAGAGGCATGTTGAGCCCATTGAATATTCAATTTTTTTGTCCCAAGTGATTGAATAATGACAACAAAAAACAAAAATTACAAAAAGTTGTCACTAAATGATATATTGCTCACACAGGCCATGGGCATATGTGGAATTGCACCCCAAAATATATTCAGCTGCTTCTCCTGAGTACGGGGATACCACCTGTGTGGGACTTTTTGGGAGCCTAGCTGCGTACGGGGCCCCGAAAACCAATCACTGCCTTCAGGATTTCTAAGGGCGTAAATTTTTTATTTTACTCCTCACTACCTATCACAATTTTGAAGGCCAAAAAAAGCCCAGATGGCATAAACCCCCCCCCCAAATGACCCCATTTTGGAAAGTAGACACCCCAAGCTATTTACTTTGAGGCATGTTGAGTCCATGGAATATTTTATATTTTGACACAAGTTGCGGGAAAGTGACAATTTTTTTTTTTTTTGCACATAGTTGTCACTAAATGATATATTGCTCACACAGGCCATGGGCATATGTGGAATTGCACCCCAAAATACATTTAGCTGCTTCTCCTGAGTATGGGTATACCACATGTGTGGGATTTTTTAGGAGCCTAGCCGCGTACGGGGCCCCGAAAACCAATCACCGCCTTCAGGATTTCTAAGGGTGTAAATTTTTGATTTCACTCTTCACTGCCTATCACAGTTTCGGAGGCCATGGAATGCCCAGGTGGCACAAACCCCCCCAAATGACCCCATTTTGGAAAGTAGACACCCCAAGCTATTTGCTGAGAGGCATGGTGAGTATTTTGCAGCTCTCATTTGTTTTTGAAAATGAAGAAAGACAAGAAAAAAATTTTTTTTTTCTTTTTTCAATTTTCAAAACTTTGTGACAAAAAGTGAGGTCTGCAAAATACTCACTATACCTCTCAGCAAATAGCTTGGGGTGTCTACTTTCCAAAATGTGGTCATTTGGGGTTTTTTTTGCCACCTGGGCATTCCGTGGCCTCCGAAACTGTGATAGGCAGTGAAGAGTGAAATCAAAAATTTACGCCCTTAGAAAGCCTGAAGGCGGTGCTTGGTTTTCGGGGTCCCGTGCGCTGCTAGGCTCCCAAAAAGTCCCACACATGTGGTATCCCCATACTCAGGAGAAGCAACAGAATGTATTTTGGGGTGTAATTTCACATATTCCCATGGCATGTTTGAGCAATATATCATTTAGTGACAACTTTGTGCAAAAAAAAAAAAATGTATCTCTTTCCCGCAACTTGTGTCACAATATAAAATATTCCATGGACTCGACATGCCTCTCAGCAAATAGCTTGGGGTGTCTACTTTCCAAAATGGGGTCATTTGGGGGGTTTGAACTGCCGTGGCATTTTATGCACAAGATTTAGAAGCTTATGTCACACATCACCCACTCTTCTAACCACTTGAAGACAAAGCCCTTTCTGACACTTTTTGATTACATGAAAAAATTATTTTTTTTTGCAAGAAAATTACTTTGAACCCCCAAACATTATATATTTTTTTAAAGCAAATGCCCTACAGATTAAAATGGTGGGTGTTTCATTTTTTTTCACACAGTATTTGCGCAGCGATTTTTCAAACGCATTTTTGGGGGAAAAAACACACTTTTTTAAATTTTAATGCACTAAAACACACTATATTGCCCAAATGTTTGATGAAATAAAAAAGATGATCTTAGGCCGAGTACATGGATACCAAACATGACATGCTTTAAAATTGCGCACAAACGTGCAGTGGCAACAAAATTAATATATTTTTAAAAGCCTTTAAAAGCCTTTACAGGTTACCACTTTAAATTTACAGAGGAGGTCTACTGCTAAAATTACTGCCCTCGATCTGACCTTCGCGGTGATACCTCACATGCATGGTGCAATTGCTGTTTACATTTGACGCCAGACCGACGCTTGCGTTCGCCTTAGCGCGAGAGCAGGGGGGACAGAGTGCTTTTTTTTTTTTCTTTATTTTTTTTGCTTTTTTATCTTATTTTTAAATTGTTCCTTTCATTTTTTTTATTTAAATCATTTTTATTGTTATCTCAGGGAATGTAAATATCCCCTATGATAGCAATAGGTAGTGACAGGTACTCTTTTTTGAAAAAATTGGGGTATATTAGACCCTAGATTTCTCCTCTGCCCTCAAAGCATCTGACCACACCAAGATCGGTGTGATAAAATGCTTCCCCAATTTCCCAATGGCACTGTTTACATCCGGCGAAATCTAAGTCATAAAATGCTCATAGCTTCCGGTTTCTTAGGCCATAGAGATGTTTTGAGCCACTCTGGTCTCTGATCAGCTCTATGGTCAGCTGGCTGAATCACCGGCTGCATTCTCAGGTTCCCTGTTGAGACAGGAGAGCCAGAGAAAAACACGGAAGACGGTGGGGGGGGGCATTCCCTCCCACTGCTTGTAAAAGCAGTCTAGAGGCTAATTAGCCACTAGGATTGCTTTTACATGAAAGCCGACTGCTGGCTGAAAAGAATGATACCAAGATGATACCTAAACCTGCAGGCATCATTCTCGTATAACCACTCAAAGTAGTGAATGCGTACCTGAAGACAAAAAAATGGTTAACAATAAAGCACAGTAAACGGTAAAGTATAAAAAATTGCATAACTGAAAAGCAAACATGGTAAAACATAATAACAATAAAACATTGTAGAATAGAGAGAGAGAGAGAACAATAAAACGACAACTATTTTTTTTATTTTATATTTTTGTTTGTGTTTTTTTTTTTTTTACACTTTTTTTGTTACTGTAACTTTTATAACTGTAATGGTTCCAGGTTCGGGTCTCTCAAAATGCGATGGCATCTTGAGAGACCCTGTGAAAGTGTGCCTATTCTGTGCAATGCTGTACCCTACGCTAATACTCAACTAGTGCATGGTAGCGTTCAAAACATTCACCAATGCAAAGACCGGGATTGTCAGGACAGGAGGGACATTAATAGCGGGTGTCACGCCTATATCCGCGCTTACTGCAGACACGACATCTTTTTTTGGGGGGTTCATTGGGTAGGGGTACTCGGGAGGACATAAAGAAAATGCCTCTCATGCAGCTGACTGCATTTGATTGGGGATGTGAATGGGGGAAGTACGGGCACTGCAGAAGCGGTGGGTTCCCAATTAGGATTGGTGAATGCAGCAGGAAGGGCATTATAGGCATGACGGGCCTGTGTTTGTCTTTTTGGTGGCAGCGGGACACTACTTGTGCTTGCCACCTCACCAGCTTGAACTGCACTTATGGGACTCGCCACGTCACCAAGTGTTACTGCAGTGCTGGTTTGACTACGACCAGGGTGTACTAGGCCGCTGGCGCTTGCCAATTGACCAAAACGCTACCAAAAAAACTGTTAGCGATCGCAGGGATCAGGCCTGACTCTGCGAACGCTGCAGTTATGCATTTAGTGTTTTGTAAGTGACAGTGATCGATCGATACTGCACTTGGGTGGGCTGGGCTGGGCCGGGCGGAGGGGCAAAACGCAGGTGCTAGCAGGTATCTGGGCTGATCACGCTAACACTGCATTTTTGGGAACCCTAAACTGCTGGGGACGCTAGTATAGATCTGATCGGATCAGATATTGATCCGTTCAGATACTATACCACTAAGAGAGGCGTATGCTGCGTGCGTGGGTGTTAGCGTTACTGGCGCTAACCTGATGCTGCTTGGGGCTGGTGCTTGCCAGTTCACCAAAACGCTACCAAAAAACTGTTAGTGATCGCAGGGATCAGGCCTGACTCTGCGAATGCTGCAGTTATGCGTTTAGTGTTTTGTAAGTGACAGTGATCGATCGATACTGCACTTGGGTGGGCTGGGCCGGGCGGAGGGGCAAAATGCAAGTGCTAGCAGGTATCTGGGCTGATCCCGCTAACACTGTGTTTTTGGGAACCCTAAACTGCTGGGGACGCTAGTATAGATCTGATCAGATTAGATATTGATCCGTACAGATACTATACCACTAAGGGAGGTGTATGCTGCGTGCATGGGTGTTAGCGGTACTGGCGCTAATCTGACGCTGCCTGGGGCGACGCATATCACCGCCAGGCGATCAGGGGGCTAAACCTTTATTCGGTAATAAACGGCGGGTGCCCTGACATTATAAAAAATAAACGAACTAACCAGCGTCACCCGTAGCGGTTATACGGTGATCAGTGGTGAAAGGGTTAACTAGGGGCAATCAAGGGGTTAAAACCTTTATTAGGTAGTATATGGGGGTCCCTGTCGCTATAAAATGCTGACGGCGAACCTAAATATTTACGTCCCTAACTAGTGTCACCAGTGACACTAATACAGCGATCAGAAAAATGATCGCTTAGCGACACTGGTGACGGGGGGTGATCAAGGGGTTAAAACTTTATTGGGGGGGTTAGGGGGTATCCTAGACCTAAAGGGGGCTAACACTCACTGTCCCACCACACTAACTGTCACAAACTGACACCATGCAGTAATCAGAAAAAAAAAAAAACTGCTTGGTGTCAGTGTGACGGGGGGTGATTGGGGGGTGATCGGGGGGCGATCGGGGGGGGGTCGGGGGTGTAAAGTATGCCGGGCATGTTCTACTGTAAGTGTATGTGTTGTGCAACTCACTCAGATGTCTTCTCTCCTCGGCGCCGGAATGGAAACTGCAGAGCCGAGGAGAGGTGACATCACATCCTCTGCCTGTGTGTACTACACACAGGCAGGGGAGGATTCTCATTGGCTGGGAGCGATCGCGAGGGGGGGTATGAATGGATGGCCTCCCCCTCATCTTTGATCGCTCCCAGACCAAAGCCGACCACCTCGGGCACCGGGGGGGGGTCCGATCGGACCCCCCGCTCGCGGGAAGGCAATCACGTACCAGGTACGTGATTTTGCCTGCCCGTGCCATTCTGCTGACGTATATCAGCGTGAGGCGGTTGGCAAGTGGTTAAAAATTACTACACTATGAGACATCCGTGTCTCCTGTGGAGTCATTTTTCATATTCTAGCTCCTTCCTGAGTGACCATTGGAGTGCCATTAGTGGAACCAATCTGAGGTTCCCAAAGTGTTTCTTGGCCATCCTGTAAAAAGGGGTCAAACAGCACTCGTGGTGGAAGATCTAGAAGTTTTATCTCAGAGTATTCATTTTGGTGTTGGGATTTATTCACTTATGGACTTTATGCTTGCTTATTTTCTCATTAATGTGCACATTTGAGTTGATGCAGTGCTTTTCTTTGGGACAGTTTTTTATATGAACATGTATAGCGCCTTATTCTTTATTTTATAATTTTGCATAGTTCCAGTGATTCGTTCACTTTAAAAGGGGCAGCTGTTTGTTTATACATTCTCATCCCCACAAGGTGCCATTTTTTTGGTACACATTTTTTACGTACATATATACCAGCCCTCAAAATTTCCACTCGCCTGCTCACATTTTGCGAGTGAATTTTGAGGGCTGGCGAGCTATGGCTGCCTGGGAGTGGGGAGGCGAACACTGCCAGCAGGTGGATTGTATGGGAGCCATTCTCCCAACGATTGCAGGGGAAGAGAGAGGAGAGCCGCCGCCTGGATGATCAGAGCACCGGGAACATAACAGCTTTCATTTCAATAGCTGTGTGTTTCCCGCTGCGCGCCATCACATACAGCCCCTCCTCTTTGTCCGGGCACTTTGATAGACAAATCACCCGTCCAATCCTGGGACAGGTGATTTGTCTATCAAAATTCCCCGGACAAGGGGGAGGGGCTGCATGTGATGGCGCGTGGCCGGGAACACACAGCTATTGAAATGAAAGCTGATCATCCAGTCGGCGGCTCTCCTCTCTCTTCCCCTGCAGAGGTAGGCTGCATTGGTGATACAGGCTGCATTGCTGAAACCCTCTTTGATGCAGGGAGTGCAATATTTTTTTTTAACCCTCTGCTTTATTACATTTTCTACACTTATATGGAGATGCCCTCTTGTGTTTCTAAATATTTAAGTAGCTGTGTTCATCAACATTTCTATAGTATCCCAAAATGTACAATTATGATTCTGCATCAGAAATTGAGTAATAGAGGGCTTTCTTAAAAAAATTAAACTTGTGAGCTGAATGTATCAGCTGCTGAGCAGGTTTCTAGCACCTGAGGCTGTCATTGACAGCTGGATTTGGGTGTTAAATAGAAGGAAATCATCATAGCAAGAGCAGGACAATAAAGAGTGCCCTGCCAAATTAACAGACTGTAATTCCTGTACAGTAAGAGGGAACCATCTGGTTGAATGCACTAGAGCAATTATTATGGACTACATGAACAAGGAAATATGTGCTTTATGTTTATGTGTGCCTGCGTTTATTTGAAAATATTTTGGTATAGAAGCTGTTACATCTGAATTGATTTACTACTATATTCCATACAAATGGCCTTGTCTGTCTATCCTCCTAACAAAACTCCCTGTTTTTACTTACACCTGAAGTACAGAGCATTGTTTGAACATATAGAAAAATTTGCAAACCCTTTTTCAGAAATCAGAATATCCAAATGAAATGTATGTCTTCCCGAGCGTGAGCATGAGTATGAGCGTATGCCTGTTTCTTAATGCATACTATACAGTGTATGACATAAAACCATTCAGTTATAAATGTCTGGTACCAGAAGCTCTTTACTTAACTGCCTACCTGCTTTGTAAAGCAGCACAACACTGTTTTTTTTGTGCAAGTTTGATTCCTGGTGTTAGCATGAAGCCTGTAGTAAACTTTTTTTTATAATGTACTGCAGAACAACGAGAGATCCGAGTATACCCTTAGGTACTTCATAGGCAGCCTGTTAATCTGCTTTTTTTTCCATATTTGGCTCCTGGCATTAAACTGTCAACTGTCAGAGACGAGAGACTAAATCAACACAGATAGACAGCAGAAGTACTAGGACACTTCCATCTGTTCAGTAAATAGACCTAGTAAACATGGACAGTGGCATAAACATTCTCTATATGTGTGTATGACTTGATGAGTCATGTCAGCTATTAGTTATTGCTTTGAACAGTATACTGTATAAAGCTTTCAAGCATGGAAACTGTGGAAAAAAAACACATGTGGAAGTGGAAAGTGAAACTCAGATTTACAAAGATAGATAGATAGATAGATAGATAGATAGATAGATAGATAGATAGATAGATAGATAGATAGATAGATAGATAGATAGATAGATACCAAAATTAATTAGAAAAGTACACCATATTACAGAGGCCAAAGTGTGATTTATAAAGTATGCTTTTACACCAGAGAGAAGCAGAAGTAAATACACAGAATTGGTTTTATGAAAAGTGTTGTTTATAATGTGTGCTTCTGTTGCTTTTTTCTGCTTCAAACTGTTTATTGGAGCCATCAAATTCAAATTCTATTTTAGTATCTATTGTTTGAGGAATCTCTGAACTTGCTGAACTCTTAAGATTATTTTCACCCGCTTGTCCTTTGATTCCAGTTGCAGGATACAGAACACTAACACTCATATATTCCAACGCACAACCTCATTGCTTAAAAGACATCTGCCTTTCCTGGCACTTTTTATAGTCTTTGTATTAGAAAGCATAAACTCTGAGTCTGATATATCAGGTTTGGGGGAAATTATCTTGTCAAGTGTTTATAGGCACAGTCTATTAACCCTTTCACCTTCAGCATTCATAGCCCAGTGACAGGGTCTTTTTAAGGCCTACTCCGCAACGTAGTTATATTTACCATCACATCACAGAATGCTTCTCCTGTCACAGTTGCCATTAAAGTTGGCTGTACTTCTCCTGTGGATCACAGGACTGCAGTTCATTCTGTACTCTTGTGACCCATTTTCAGCCAACAGTCGGCTGATGACACAGGGTCGGTCCAGGCTCAGGAAAGATCCCGACCATATGGTTAGGATCCACCCATGAGCCTGGATCCTGACCGCAGCTCAGCTCTCCAGTGAGCAGGGGGGGGGGGGGGGGGCAGAGCAGAGAACAGGTAACTGACAGTCACTGATCTCTGATCAGAGCGGTGGGGAGAACTGGGAGATTGGCGGTGTTGGATCACTCAGTTCTCAGCCTTAGAGATGGTGGGGGACATATGCAACATATAGAGGGGAGGATCTGAATCTGTGAAGCATAGTGAGTGTAGATTTGAGGTGAATGAAGTGATGATTTGAGACATGCTGTTTTAAAGTTTTTTATCCCTTAAGTGGATTTGTTTTGGGGGCTTTTAACAAACATGCAAACAGAGTACACTATGGCACTTGTGTTTGAGTTTCAGATCTATAACCTACAGAAGTAATAGTGTGCTTGAGCACTTATGAGAAAGTGAAGGAAGGTTTGTCCGACGGCAAGACAAACGCTGATTACCCACACAGAGGTGCAGTATGGAGACTGTAGGATTACCATTGGAGAGTGAAAGTTGACCCATTGTGGTAGACACGAGGAGTGATTTGTCTATGCTTTTACATTCATCTTTGAGGTGAGCAGGCACTTTAGCTGGTGGAGGTGTGCACTGGATATTGGTCTATTTGAGGATTAACACACACAGCGGTGATTGTTTTGGAAGCATTGACACAGATGAACTGTTTTTCTCTAATTTTTTGACATTTTTATTTTTTAATTTAAAACATTTTTTGATCATGAAATGTTTAATATAAATTTTTGTATGCACTATTTAGAAAACAACATATGCAACATCACCATGATGCTGCATCCACCTAGGTGAGTATGATATAAAAAAAAAAGAAAAAATGCCATACTTCTCTTAAAATACCAGATTCTACTGGGAATTGGGGAGTATATAACTTCCTATGATGCAGTGATTGGGCATAGTGGAAAATTGATAGCCTCTGACACTGTCACATGATGGAGAGGAGACCTTGTCCCCTTGTAAACAAGGGGACAGAGTATCTTTAAATTCTGCAACTAATTCCTAGCTCTCAGAGACCACATTGGTTATATTTGTGCTATTAAATTCTGTCATTATGTACATCTGTTACATAGATTACAAGGATTTCCTACTCTCTCTGGGTAAGGATAAAAAAAAAAAAAAGTTTTATTCCCTTTCTATTAGATCCATTTCACACTGAGGCAGTTTTCAGGTATTTTGGTGCTAGAAATAGCCTCTAAAAAACACCTGAAAACTGCCAACCATTCTTTGCAATGAGTGCTTTCCCACTGGGGTGGTGCACATTTGCAGGATGTTAGGAAAAGTCCTATAAGCAGCATCTTTGGGGGGCTTGGGAGCGCTATAAATAGCACCCCCAAAATGCCCCTGCCCATTGAAATGAATGGGCAGCGCTTCCAAAGTGTCTTAAAAGCATTTTGAAAGCGCCGCAAAACTGGACTTTTTTTCCTTTTTTTTTTAAGGTCACATTATCACGTGATAATAAGAAATCCACCCGCTAGCACCTGAAAAGCACCGCAAAAACGCTGCTAAATAACTACAAAAATAACCAGTGCTTTAGCACTGTTTTAGCGGTGCTGCAGCGTGAAAGGGGTCTTATGGAGAAAGAAACAGGAAGAGTGGAAACATTGAAAGATGAGCATGAGCAATTCAACAACCAAGTGGGAAGGAACAGCGTTGTGAAATATGGTGGAGATGGTGATGAGATCTTGCTGTTGAAGACACCAATAAAATAAAAATAGGGAGTAGTAACTATACATACTGCAAGAATTGAGTTTTACTTTTGTTTTGGGTAGAAAGTACGGTCCATGATACTTTTTTATTTGATTTAACCTTTCATTTTGGCTAAGAACACAAAGTCTACTAGAACACAAAGTTTCAGAAAAATAATAAATCCGAACTTTAAATAGTTCATTTGGACCAAACGATTTACTTCACTAACAAATGCAGCAGCTGCAAGTGCTATATTAACTCAGCTACATACAGTATACAGTGCTGTGTCCTGGCAGTAAGAAGGAAACTTCCTATCCCACTCTCAGAACCAAAACAAGTCAGGCTGAGTGTTGCTCATCCATTCACAGAGAGGTTTCTATGAATCATTAAAAAGCTTCCTCTGATTAGCTAAAGTAGAGAGGTGGGTGGATGACATCATGATCTCCTCCCCAGTCAATCAGAGGAAGCTTTGCATTCAGTCATAGAACACAAAGCTCCCTGTGAATGACTGAGCAACACTCAGCCTGACTTGATTTTGTTCCGGTAGCAGGATAGGAAGTTTCCCTCCAGCTGCCAGAACACAGTGCTGTATACAGCATGTAGCTTGATGCTACATACAGTATATATAGCGCTCACACCCGTGGTCCAAATTACCGTATTTATCGGCGTATAACACGCACTTTTTTCCCCTTAAAATCATAGCGAGTAGTTTTAAATATGCGCCGCGGAGTTCGGAGGGACTCGGTGGAGCTGAACGAGCGCCGCTGAAATCACAGAGCCGAGATACACATAGTCGAGTGTATTCGGCTCTTTCCAGCACCGCTCACAGTCACGCCCAGTCCTGCCATTGGACCTGTGTTATGTCCATCATAGGGCGGGACTGGGCGGGTCTGTGAGCGGCAACGAGAAGAGCCGAATACACTCAACCATGTGTATCTCGGCGGCGTTCGTTCAGTTCCGCCGGCTCCGAGTCCCTCCGAACTCCGCGGCGCCATATTTAAAACATGCAGCTATGTGTATGTCAGCAGTGATCAAGCATGGACACTGGGGGCAAGGCTGCACTGACCACTGGGGCAAAGCTGCACTGCCAAGACTGCACTGAGGCAAAGCTGCACTGACAAGACTGCACTGGGGCAAAGCTGCACTGACAAGACTGCACTGGGGCAAAGCTGCACTGACAAGGCTGCACTGGGGCAAAGCTGCACTGGGGCAAAGCTGCACTGGGGCAAGGCTGCACTGACACTGAAAAGGCTGCAATGACACTAACAAGGCTGCAGATGAACACTGATGAGGCTGCATTGATGGGCATTTAAATGTAAGTTTTTTTCCTTAAACTTCCCTCCTAAAAGTTTTTTTCCTTAAAACTCTCTCCTAAAATTGGGGTGCGTGTTATATGCCAGCGCGTGTTATACGCCGATAAATACGGTAATTAGTTAAGGTTCACTAAATCCTCAAGATTGCCCATCAAATGCAGCTTTACTGTGCCCGTGAATGCAGCCTCACTGTGCCCGTGAATGCAGCCTCACTGTGCCCGTGAATGCAGCCTAACTGTGCCCACCATTGCAGCTTCACTGTGCCCATCAAATGCAGCCTCACTGTGCCCATGAATGCAGCCTCACTGTGCCCACCATTGCAGCCTCACTGTGCCCATGAATGCAGCCTCACTGTGCCCACCATTGCAGCCTCATTGTGCCCATGAATACAGCCTCCCTGTACCCACCATTGCAGCCTCACTATGCCCATTAACACAGCCTCATTGTGCCCACCATTGCAGCCTCCCTGTGCCCATGAATGCAGCCACCATTGCAGCCTCACTGTGCCCATGAATGTAGCCTCACTGTGCCCACCATTGCAGCCTCACTATGCCCATGAATGCAGCCTCACTGTGCCCACCATTGCAGCTTCACTGTGCCCACTTGCACCCTCACTGTGCCCACCATTGCAGCCTCACTGTGCCCACCATTGCAGCCTCACTGTGCCCACCATTGCAGCCTCTCTGTGCCCGTGAATGCAGCCTCACTGTGCCCACCATTGCAGCCTCACTGTGCCCATGAATGTAGCCTCACTGTGCCCATGAATGCAGCCTCACTGTGCCCACCATTGTAGCTTCACTGTGCCCACCATTGCACCCTCACTGTGCCCACCATTACAGCCTCACTGTGCCCATGAATGCAGTCTCACTGTGCCCACAATTGCACCCACAATGCACCCATGAATGCAGCATCACTGTGCCAATTAATACAGACTCACCATCGCCTGGTAACACACACACAGCAGGCATCTCCTCCTGTGTTTAACGGTGCTGGCTGAGTCTGTGTTCAGCGGCTGCACTGTAACAAGATCCCTCCCCCTAGACCAGCTCATGTGATAGGCAGAACACTGATTCAATCTACTATTACACAAGCTGGTCTAGGGGGGATGGAGCTTGTTACAGCGTGGGCGCCGAACACAGACCCAGTAAGCTCCGTGATACACAGGAGGAGAAAAGAGGGAAAGAGCGGAGTGCTGCAGCCGCAACTCAAAGCAGCCCCAGGTCAGGCGGCTTACTGGGTAATTTCCGGGTATCCTGGTAGGCCAGTACGGCCCTGGCTGGGGTCGCTGGGCAGGTGTGGCCCCCCAGACAAGTGGGGCCCCCGGGCAACTGCCCAGCGTGCCCATGCGAAAAGATGGCCCTGTTGGTGACAGACAGTATTCGGTGCTGTGTTCCGACGCAGTACGGGTGACTTCCTAATTGCTGTGAGAGAAAGTTGAGTCAGGCTGAGTTCTTCTCGGCCATTCAGAGGAAGTCTTTATGTTTTTATCAATGAATACAAGACTTCCTCTGATTGGCTGAGGTGGAGATCATGAGTAAAAGTACAAGGCTTTCTTTGAATGGCAAACCTGACTCAATTTTGTTTTATCCATACTGCTGCAGATCACAGTGCTGCGTACAGTATATAGCTAATGCTACTACAATATGATGTAATGCTCACAGCAGCCAAATAACATAGTGATAGAAATAGTTTGCTTGGTCCAGCTAGGCCTAAAAGATCTATTTAAAGTGAAAGGAAACTTTAAACTGGGTTAGTTGTAAGATAAGGAAACAAGTGGGCTATGGAATGGGAAAGGGGATGGGGGTAAGAATCACAGAGGTGAGAATTGTCATAAAACTGTGTTATAGTAATTTTAAAAAGTTTTTATTTTAATTACCGTTAATTATGATTGCATTATCGTGTGTGTGTGTGTGTGTGTGTGTGTGAGTGTTAATGACTTATAGGGCGTACACACGGTCGGACTTTGTTCGGACATTCCGACAACAAAATCCTAGGATTTTTTCCGACGGATGTTGGCTCAAACTTTTTTTGTTTACACACGGTCGCACAAAGTTGTCGGAATTTCCAATCGCCAACCACGCGGTCACGTACACCACGTACGACAAGACTAGAAAAGGCCGGTTCAGAACCAAGCGCGGCACCCTTTGGGCTCCTTTTGCTAATCTTGTGTTAGTAAAAGTTTGGTGAGAGACGATTCGCGCTTTTTCAGACTCGTGGCTTTCAGATCGTTTTCTGCCGTTCAGTTTGTGCTTGTGGGTTTGTATCTGCTCTTCAGTGCGTGCAGCAAGTTCCGCGTGACTTTAGGTAGTCATTGTATTCTTGTTCGTTCGTTACTGTTTTTCAGGTCGCTCTTCACAGGCCTTGCTGTTCTTCAGTGCATTCTGTTACTTCGTTCTGAGCAGCCAACCGTTTTCTAGCCATGTTTCGTATGCGTACTCCTCGTAGAGTTTGTGCTGTGCGGGGGCTTGGTGTTGGGGTCCTGACCTTGACACAAGTCCAGTCCATGAACAGGGTGGGGAGGAGTTCATGGACCAAGAATTGGTTGCTTCAGCGTGACCAGTTCTCTCATATGCCTTTGCTCCATGAGATCTGTGAGAATAATCCTGATGATTTCAGGAACTTGCTCAGGATGACGGACCCCGTGTTTCACCGTCTGTTGGCTTCGCTGACCCCTTATATTAGCAGGCAGGATACCTGCATGAGGCAAGCCATCACTCCGGAGCAGAGACTGGTCGCTACCCTGCGGTATTTGGCCACAGGGAGAAGTCTGCAGGACTTGAAGTTCTCGACAGGCATCTCCCCCCAGGCTCTGGGTATCATTTTCCCAGAGACCTGTTCTGCCATCATACAGGTCCTGCAGAAGGAGTATATGAAGGTAAGATTTTTATCCTTTTATATCACATTTTATTGTATTGAATGTTTGCTAATATCTTGTATTTCTTTCCTCATTCCCTAATTACCATGATTGTAATATGCTGTGAATGTCCCTTTTGTCCTCATGCATGCTGGATTTTTATGTAATTATTATTTTAGGTCCTTCATACATATTTGCCCTTCACTAACCTCCCCAGCATGGTGTCTCCTGCCCTATATTCACCTCATGTAGTCACTTAACAATGTATTTTCTCTGCTCCATAGTAGTGCTTTACCCCAAACACCCCCTAAAATGTTTGGAAATGTTATTTTTGATTTAAATTCAGGCAGAGTGCCAGAGGCTTTTTTTGTGGTGTCCCCAAATAATTTTTAGTAACCCTCCCTCCCCCAACTGCTAAGTCAGCTGATCCCAATTCTCTATCTATCCTCAATCATCTATCTGCTGACTTTGCCAAACCCATACACACTATACCCATCTCTTTAGTGCTCAGATGTATGGATGAATTCCCCAAAGCATGTAGTGCAAGGGCCTGCCTGTATACTTTCCAATGGTACTGTTTAAAGTTTTTGTATCCTATTATTATCTTGATAGGTAATAGCAGAATGTCCAAATGTCCTCAAATGTGTACAGTGTGTATTTATATCTTTGTATTCAGACACTTCTTACCTGTCCAGTGGTCTGCCAATAGTGTAACTAAGGAGGGGCTGTTCAAAGTAATACCCATTATTTAGGCATTCAGCTCTCAATGAAGTGAAGAGGGTTACCTGTCCAAGATTTACACACACCCCCTATAATGTTAGAAATGGCCCATGAGAGGGGGGGATATGATAGGTGTACCTTATACTTTGGCATTGTTAAATTCCCCTTAGTAAATGCTATCTGGAGGTTGCCCCATAATGTATGTGTATAATCTGCTTGCCATGTTTCAGAGTAAAAATAGTAATGTTTATTTTTTTTTCATCAACAGTTTCCTTCCACGCCACAGGAATGGCAGACTGTGGCCTCCCACTTTGCCGAGCGGTGGGACTTTCCTAACTGCGGAGGGGCAATTGATGGGAAACACATCATCCCACCACCCAACTCGGGGTCGTACTATTATAATTACAAGGGGTTTAATAGTATAGTGATGTTGGCGGTGGTGTCGGCTAATTACGACTTCTTGTATGTGGACGTGGGGAAGAATGGCCGGATGTCCGATGGTGGAGTCATCGCCCAGACAGAGTTCTACAGGCGTCTCCAGAATGGCAGCTTGGACTTGCCAGCTCCAGAGGACAATGTGGAAGGACTCCCATTTGTGTTCGTTGCTGATGAAGCGTTTGCGCTGGGGGACCACCTGATGCGGCCATTCCCAATGAGGACCCTCACCCCGGAACAGAGGGTTTTTAATTACCGGCTGGCCAGAGCCCCAAGAGTGGTGGAGAACACATTTGGAATCCTGGCCAGCCGGTTCCGACTATTTCTGGCACCCATCCATATGGCGGAGTATAAACTAAACCATATTATACTGGCGTGCTGTGTTCTCCATAACTTTTTAAGGAAACATTCGGCCAACTATGCTGGCTCAGTTGGGCCTGAGGCCGGAATCCTACATCAAATCACACTGACGGCACTTGAAAGTGGCCGTCCTGCTTGCCCTCCCTGAGTGCCCATGATGTCCGGTTACGCTACCTGGAGTTCTTTGCGGGTAGGGGGGCTATCAATATGCCAGCAAATCTGTGAAGCCTTTTTTTTATAATAAAAAAAAAAAAGAAATTTTTGGTGGACATTTACTGCTTGTGTTTGTTTTAGCTGACCCTGACAGAAATGTGTTGAGTCCAGAAAATGTCATGATTGGATAACCTTATACAAAGCACTGTTGGCTGTTATTTCCTTAATGCAAAAACACATTTCACTACAAGTGCACTTGCAACTGCACTGAAACTGCACTTGTAGTGCCAAGAGGATTTGCCCTTAGGAAATAACACCCATTTTTGCAGAAAACAGCAATTACATCACCCCAAAAGTGTTGTATTGTAGTGTTGAGACAATAATCCACACATTTTTGAGTAAGCAACTTTTTTATACCTGCACAATCACATGTGCATTTACCAAAGGTTTTTAAAACAAACCAACATGTTTGTTGTATAACAATTTTTGCAGTAGCATTATCAAAAATTGAAATGTCCATTTCAGATAAAACAGGCCTGTGTAAAACCAACAATAAAGCCAAAAAACTTGAACTTACAAAGTTCACATTAGGTAAAACCTGAAGGCTATATCAGACATCAGTATTTAGGAACTGGGTTTGATATAGCATTCAGATGGGGGGAAATCACCCCTGGAAAAGCCAAATTTGGAAGATGCACACCAATTTACGAATGTCAACATGTACTAGCTGCCATCAGGGGGGATCAAGGGACGTGTTTTGGGGGAGCAAGCCCTTCCTCAACGCTACTTTATAATTGAGGAAGGGGTTGCACCCCCAAAACGCGTCCATTGATCTCCCGTGATGGCAGATAGCACATGTTGGCACACTGTGTGCATCCTCCAAATTTGGCTTTTCTAAACATTGCAAAAAAAGTTAAAAGATTGGACCACAATCCAAAAAGGTGATTTTGTGGGGTTTTAAATTCGTCCCAAAACATCAATGATGTTATTATGTTTTTTAATAACATCATTGATTTTTTGCTGTATGTTTTTCAGTTCGACATTACACCCCATGATCTCCCCGATCAGGATCTGGGCACTTTCTGATGTGAAATGTTCTGGATCCACAACATCATGATCACCTAAAAAGAGAGAAACAAAACAAAAACAGGTCTCAAAAATCTGCCACCATCCATCTCGTTTACCTGAGCCTGTGGTCGCAGACACTCACCTGTTGTGATGCCAATCTCCACCACATCTTCTTCTTCCTCCTGCTCAGCTTGGGTTGTTGGTATTTCACCTTCTTCCAGAGGTGGGGGGTCTCTGGTCTCCTCGGATGAGGGGTGTCCTCCGAGTCTTTTCACCCCTATGTAAAACAAAAATGGTATAATTAGCACACAGATATTTGATGGCAGAACTAGAAATAGGAAACATTGCTTGGAAGTGGGGTACAATTGTCTATTTTAGCCGAGTTTTATTGGCCTTTGTCAAGCTGCAATACTTTACCTGTTTAGTACAAGCTTCACAGATGGAGACCCCCCTATAGTATACACTGGAGCACCTGTGTGGCCCCCTAATAAAAATGGTGTTCTGGTGTCCCACACTAGTGCTGCAGTGTCCAGATGTGAAAACAGCTGCTCAGTGTCCTCTCCTTACACACAATCTAGTTGGCATTTCATTCTAGTAACAAACCCATCTACACAAACAAATATTTGGCATCCAAGTAGGCCCAAAAAAAATGTGGGAAAATGCATATGGCCTAAACAATGGTGTTTTAGAGGCCGAAAGAAAAATGTTTGATACGAACGAATAATGGGCCCATGAACATTAAAGTTGCCTTTTTAAACGTTACAATTAAGAAAAGCATATGGAGCAGCACGAACGGAATAAAGACAGAAAGAATAGGAACACAGCACAACTACTTACTTTTTTGCAGCACTCTCCAGATCTTTCGGTACTGCTCTGGCTCTCTTAACTTCAGGTCCGACCACCGCTTCCTGAGCTGATCTTTCAATCTTCGTACCCCGAAATTCTTGTGAAGGCTTTTGACCACTTTCGCCATGATCTTTGCCTTTCTGATGTTGGGGTAAGGCCCATACTTTCCGTCATAGTCGGACTTCTTCATGATGTCGGCCATCTCCAACATCTCCCCAAAGGACATATTTGTGGCCTTAAAACGTCTCCTTCTGGATCGGGACGTGTCCGGATCCGGGCTTTCCTCCTCCTCCTCCTCGTTGCTATAATTAGCACACACCTGCTCTAACTCTGCCATGTGCTCTTCACCCACTGCGCCGAACGAAAAGGGGCGGGGAATAGACTAGAAAGAACATCAGGGGCGGGCGGAGTTACACGCATGCGCAGTGTGTATAAAGCGTAACACGCGTGCGTATTACGTACGATCTGTGAGCGGAGGAAGGAGCATTGGACGCGCCGATCGTAAGAACAAAGGTAAGAGACAAACTTGTGCCTATACTGCTTCTACATTGAAGCCTATATTGTAACAAGATTAGGAGAGTTTTGTCTGACATTAGGCTTTGTCTTGTGTTGTGTCTTGCAGTGAACATGGATATCTTAATGAAAGATAATGACTTCATGTCAGTATTCATAGATATCTTAAGGGAGCTGCCCTGTCTGTGGGAGATTAAACACCCCCATTACAAGAACCAAACAAAGAGGAAGGCAGCACTGGTGCAATTGTTTGAAATTGTGAAGCAGGTGATCCCCACGGCAGACATCACCTATTTAAAGATATTAATTGGTGGCCTGAGGAGCACATATCTGAGGGAGCACAAGAAAGTCCTGGATTCACAGAGATCCGGAGCAGCAGATGACATCTATGTCCCCAGGATGTTGTACTGCGACAGGCTGCATTTTCTAGCAGGCTAGACTGAACCCAGGTCATCCCTCTCCAGTCTTCCTTCCACGTTTCCTTCCCCCCCGGCTTAGGCTTCTGACGCCCAACCTGGGCCTTCCAGGCAACAACATGTGGAGGAGCCCAGATTGAGCCAGGTATAGCATTCCTCTAAATATTTCTGCTTGTCCAATCAATGATGTTAACTAGATGTTAGTTGGGAGTACTAAATTAGGATTGTGATTGATGAAACAAAACATTACAACCATGTCCCTTTTTCATACACAGGGAAGTCTCAGCCAGGAGGTGGCCGGGCCGAGCCGGCTGGCTGATCTGCAGGTCCCTCCCCTACACCTGGAAAGAGAAAGTGGCAAGAGGAGGAGTGCCCTAGAGGAGGCTACCGGAGGACTCTTTTGGAGGGCTACAGAGGTCCTGGGAGCACCACACACCATGGAGGAGGACATTGCTGCCACCATTGCCTATAAAATGCAGAGGATGGAGGAGGGCCAACAAGTCTTGTGTGAGGCGCTCATATTGGAGGCTCTTAACAAAGGTATGAGGGGCCAAATGACAGCTCAGACACACCTTTGCGATGGTCCTCCTCCTCCTCCTGCAGGTCCTCCTCCTCATCCTCCCTCTCCTCCAGGTCCTCCCAGTCCTCCTCCAGGTCCTACTCCTCCTCCTGCCACATCTCCAACTGCACAGCCACAGCCGGGAATGAAGCGTGAAAGGAAGACCAGAAAGTGAGGACCCTGGATCCAGCCTGGTCGGCCAAAAAATGCAGCCTCTTGTGGTACCACAGCCTGGGGACACACATGTCATCTGCTGCTATCCTGATCTCTGCGAATTCTGGACCAGACTGCCCTCCCTTACATATGGACTCCTCAGGCCACCAATTTTGATGTTCAAGAATTGATGTCTGCCGTGGGGGTCCCAGGCTTCGCTAATTTCTCTTGTTGATCCAGTGTTGCCTTCCTCTTTGTTTGGTTCTGAGCCCTTAATAAAGGATTTTTGTTTTGAATTATACTCTCCTATGTGTTTTACTTCAAAAAGGACAGTTGGTTTGTGAGGATTCAGGTACATTTCAAATATACAATGTGAAATGAACAAGGGACACCAACAACAATCTCCTGGAGATTAAATAATAAAAGATATCAATGGTGTTGGGGTAACTTGACACACAAAACACACACAAAAATATTCTGGAGTAAAAATAAAAATAACATTGAACAAAGATCAGCCTTTGAAAAAATACAAACATTAAATCCAAAAAAAAGGCTTCAAAATCCCCCAAAAAATTAAATAAAAAAAAAAAAATACTGTCAGATGTGACAACTAATAACAATATATTCAGGGAATCCCAATAAAAAAACAAAAATAAAACTTTGTGAGAAGTGTGTGTGAATATGAGCAGCAAAACTACTTAATTCTTGTCACATTATAAAGAAGAAGAGAGTGCGCTGTATTAAACCATTTTTAACATTGCAGCGTGACGAAAGTGCTGTATCCATTGCGAACGCTAAGTTTACCAGAACGAGCTGTTCCGTCTTGGAATTTCTTCTGAGCATGCGTGGCACTTTGTGCGTCGGAACAGGCCACACACGGTCGGAATTGATGCGATCGGATTTTGTTGTCGGAAAATTTTATCTCCTGCTCTCCAACTTTGTGTGTCGGAAAATCCGATGGAAAATGTCCGATGGAGCCCACACACGGTCGGAATTTTCGACAACACGCTCCGATCGGACATTTTCCATTGGAAAATCCGACTGTGTGTACGGGGCATTTGAGTTAAAAAATTGATTTTATTAGTACAAGAAATTGTTAAAAGGATTTTTTTTTAGGGAGAAAGTTGCCTATGAATCAGATGCCATTGAGACACGGTCCTATGTACTAAGTGTCCTGACTAACTGCCTTTCTTACTTCTACACCTTCAATAATATCATTTTCTTTCTTTACTAATTAATAAATATTTATCTTTTCACTTATACCATAAATCTGTACTCTCCTTGTTGAAACTTAGGTTTTATTATCCATGGTATTTTCCTCTCATTTTTTAGCACAATTCCCAGCACCTAACATTGTGCAGGTAGTTTAAAGCTGCTTCAAAACTGCCCCTACTTCATGTATCTTAACAAAAATTATATTATCCAGTGTAAGTACTTACTAAATGAGACATTTGTCCGCCCTCTTTTCAATATTCACTATAATCTCATGTTTTTTAACAATTCTTTCTTTTTTCTGTATTTGTTTAGTTTTCCATGCCAGTCTTTCTCTGAAATGCACATCCCCTGAAGAAGCAATCAGCGAAACATGTTGGGCTAGTATGCAATCTTTATCTATTTTGGCTCGTGCCTACATAATTCATAACCACTACTTTATTGTTATTACTGTGAATAATTTCATGTATTCTGTAAAAAATTCCTTTAAAAAATTTCTTGTACTAATAAAATCCATTTTTTAACTCTAAGTCATTATATATTTATTGCTGGTACCGTAAAAATCCCCTCAATTTCCTCTCTTTGCCCTACCATTACTTAGGAATGAGGTGCATTTCTCTGCTAGGTGTTATACTGTGAACCAAACCTATGCTTTTTTTTCCTGAGTGAGAGTGTGTTTGTTTCTCAGAGACTACTAAACATTTTGTTAAAACTTTGTGTATCAATACTTCTTGGACCAAGAGAAAAGGAACACCCCAAAGTTTTTTCTAAAAATGGAAATGTTAGTGAAAATATAAAATAGTACAGCCAGTACTTAGTTGCTCTTGTTACAAGTGTGCTAATACAGCTACAATAACCTCAAGCATTTTTGGGTGGACTTGGACTGACTTTTTATAACTAAATCCCACATTACCAGAACAATGATCAGAACAAGCAGTGTGGAAGGCAGCTCCCTATATAGGCCATTAGGAACTCTGAATGGTTTTTGATAGTTGCAACGTGACACTCACAAACTCATGGCCATTAGTTCATATAGGTGGAGCTCAATGAGAACATTTTTTTCATTTAGCCTGACTGTTTTTATTCTATTTTTTTAATTGCTTGATACCAATCACTGTTTCAACCTAATCTTTGTCACTGAAAATGATCCCCTTAGTTTCCATACATATGTTCTTTGGAGCAATTTCTGTGTTCCTGAGTGTTGAATATCAAGCATTTTAAGCATATGTGCTTTAATCAGTAAGTCTTCATTGCCAGCAGCAGAAAATAACTAGGTAGACTATAAATATGCTTGTTTATGCTGTGTATGATTATATTCCGGTAAACTGAAAAAGTGCTTCTATTTTTTCATAAGAATGCACCTTGCATAAAGCTAACAGCTGCACTGAATAACTGCTCTTTTTTTGGGAGCAAAATATTTCAAGAAACGCTGACATGTGATTAGCTGGGTATGAAATACTTTCTACAGCCTCTATGATAATAATTGGAAATATACAGCACTGTAATGCACAGTGATATAACCTTCCAATAAAAGCTATTGTGTAAATTACTCTGAGAAGCCCAGTTGTCTTCTTCAGAAATATTTCCCAGGCTTTTGCTCTCAGTTGTCCTACATGGTTTGGGTAATGACTTCCATGGTAAGGATGACATTTTCTAATAGCACAAAACTGTACTGAAAAAAAAAAGAATAAAAAGGGAAAAAAACAGCGCAATTCAGACACATCTTTACAATTTTGTCCGGAGCATTGGGTCATTGTGTTTCCAGCTCACAGCTGGTAGTTTCTTACTTCTGAGGTCATTAGTTCTATGTTTGATGTTTTTTTTGTGGAACAAGTAAGACCTACTGAGTTCCTCTTACTGAGTCTATAACCAAATCTGGAAAAAGTAAAAGAAATGAAAGTCCTGAAATATAACAGTGATAAGGTTCTACAGTTTCCTTGAAAATAATGACACAGTAACAGCCATGACTAAAGGATTCGTCAACCTTGGGTCTTACCATTAAATTAAAGACACAGACTGCGTGACATGGGTTTTATAAGGCCACAGCAGCCAATTTTATTAACCAAATAATAAATAACAAAAAACATGAAAAAATTTAACACATACCCTTAATAACAAAATAATGTACAACAGCAAGAGGTCTTTGGGTGTCTTAAAAAAGGCACACTTTATAACTGTAAACGGTCTATATCCTCAGCTGTACCCCAACAGGCTCGAGGACACTCGGACAACACAACTACTTCCATATTCCCCTCCCCCAGGGGATTTATCTCCTGGGAGAACCACCGCTAACAAATGTAAGCGCCATCCTTAGATGGGCCCCACTACTCCTGTGACCATGTAAAATTTGTACTGACACCCAAAGACCCCTTGAACCGCCAACTGCTGTGACAAGTTCGAAAATACACCACAACATTACATTTTTACCGTAGACAACATGAGTTATATATATTTTTTTTTTTTTTTTTTTTTTTTTTTTTTTAATTTATTCCTCATTTATTTATTGTTTTTTTTTTTTATTCTTTTTTTTTTTTTTTTTTTTATTCTTTTTTTTTTTTTTTTTTTTGAAAATAAGGTTGAATCACACAAACACCTTCACCCGTATTCCTAAAATACCAATACAACCCATACCTATCCAGCCTGCTGACTCCTAACACCAGGGCGGGAGGGTGGGAAGATGTCTCCTCTCCAAACTTCTCCGAATGATGCAGAATCCACCCCCTACACCAGACCCCAACCTCTGGATCCAGCCCCCACTGACTTCTACCTCCAATCAGGTAAGAGCTGAACTTATGCCCCACCACTGACCTGACTGACCGTTCCCTGACCCCTGTTCCTCCCATAGTCATGCATCCCCTCCGTCTATTCTCTCCTACGGGTCTCACTTGACTAAAGGATTCGTCAACCTTGGGTCTTACCATTAAATTAAAGACACAGACTGCGTGACATGGGTTTTATAAGGCCACAGCAGCCAATTTTATTAACCAAATAATAAATAACAAAAAACATGAAAAAATTTAACACATACCCTTAATAACAAAATAATGTACAACAGCAAGAGGTCTTTGGGTGTCTTAAAAAAGGCACACTTTATAACTGTAAACGGTCTATATCCTCAGCTGTACCCCAACAGGCTCGAGGACACTCGGACAACACAACTACTTCCATATTCCCCTCCCCCAGGGGATTTATCTCCTGGGAGAACCACCGCTAACAAATGTAAGCGCCATCCTTAGATGGGCCCCACTACTCCTGTGACCATGTAAAATTTGTACTGACACCCAAAGACCCCTTGAACCGCCACGTGAGCTTGATTGAAAACCTCATTCAAGCGAATCCCTCCACACCTGCAACGCCCTTGCCACACCCTCCTGAAGATCCAAGGACCATATATCTATGCCCACTGCATTTAAGTGAACACCGTCGTCTCGCCAATAGCGAACAGACTGATCCTCCAGCTCCCTGTGTCGAACTACTATGCCCCCGAGCCGGGCCACAAACCTCCCAACCTCCCTATTCAACTTAATTCTGGCTTTGTTCACCCTGCCTACGGAGCGGGCGAACCGCCACACTTTTCTTGCCACAATATCTGACCACACAATAATGCAGCCGGGAAAATCCCGTAGCAGGCGCAAAATATCAAATTTGATATCCCTCACCAGATCCCTGGCAGCCCGCACCCCTAAATCATTGCCCCCTGCCTGTAAAACTAGAACATCTGGGGGCCTGTCAATTCTGGAAAAATAGTGAAATTCAGGAAGGACCTGGCCCCACATCATTCCACGAATACCCAACCATTTTAAGACAGCCTCACTCCGAGAAATGCCCAGTTGCCTCCCTTCAGGACGTACATCAGCCCTAACAGCCCCCCAGAACACGTATGAATCCCCCAGAATCCAGACCAGGCCAGGAGGAAGATCTGAAAGAAACACAAAAAAGGAACATAGAACCACACCCGCATACTCAATGCAACTTCAAAGCAAATGAGGGCGAACATAAATCCTAAAACGATCAGACTCCCACCTCCCTATACGTCTCACTACCTGCGAACCCAAACCCCACCTAGCCGCTTCTGTTGCTGCCCCCACACGAAAGGAGTGAGTATTAAACTGGGAAACCTCCCTGCCCGCCTTTTCCAAACAACGTCGAAAAACTGACAAAAATTGAAAACGCGACAAGGATGAGCCATCCTTGTGCATCAAAAAGGTTCCCGACCTCCACCCCCTAACCCCAAGATATCGTTGCACCGAAGAAACCGGGCAAACCGATTCCGGCAGCACCCGAAACAACGACACGGAAACCCCTTTTCCCAATTGATCAGTTTTAGACTTGCCAATATGAATCCGAACACAATCCCCAGACAGGGTTACGTCCTTCAAACTTAACCCCCCTACTCCACACCTGTTCTTGCTAACTAGTTCCCCAATGCGCAACGCTCCAAAAAATGCTAACGCAAAAGCCACATTGAACAGACTCACCTCATAAACAGACGTACAAACCCCGGGCAACAGCTCCACCAACTCTTGAAGCAACTCAAACGAGACCGGGCGCCTCGTATCTGGCAGTACTCTCCCCCGCCGAAACCCCTTCATGGCCTGACGCACCCTAAAATCCTTTGTCATATCCACCAGGCCCTGCATCCGAAAGAGAAAAGCTAAGGCAGCTAAACTCTTGTTCATTGTGGACACTGACTTGCCTTGTGTAAATCCCGTCCCAATAAAATACAGCAACAAAGCCACGTGATCACGCGATGAAACACCCCCCCCAACCGAACTTACCAGGGTAGACCACTCACCCCATACCGACGAGTACGCCGCCCACGTACCCTCAGTCACCGATCGACGTAGCAGCTCCGCAGCTACTCCAATGCCAGTCTCCACAGCCTGTCGGGACAAGGAACCCCCAGTTGCTCCGACTCCGGCGCCAACCTCCGGAACCTCTCCCACTGGAAACGAGACAAAGAATCGGCAATGGAATTCAAAACCCCCGGAACATGAACAGCTTGTACAAAACAGTTCAAACTTAAACACTTTAAAACCAGGTGCTGTAACAAGCGCACCACCGGCGGAGAAGAAGCGGACAAGTTCGTTATAACCTCCACCACCCCCAAATTGTCACAGTGAAAACAGATCCGCCTATCCCGAAATTTGTAGCCCCAGATTTCAACCGCCACCACAATCGGAAATAGTTCCAGTAACACTAAATTACGTAAGAACCCCGCCGAACTCCATTCTTCTGGCCACATCGCCGCGCACCAAGCCCCCTGGCAGAAAGCCCCAAAACCAGAACTCCCTGCTGCGTCAGTGAAAATATCAAGGTCAGATGCTGCCACAACCGGAGCCATCCATAAAGACCTGCCATTGTATGTGGACAAAAACTCACCCCAAACCCTCAAATCAGCCTTCAGCTCACGCGAAAGCCTGATGAAGTGATGCGGCTTCAGTACACCCGCAGTGGCAGCACATAAGCGACGACTAAAGATGCGTCCCATAGGCATGATGCGGCAGGCGAAATTAAGCTTACCCAATAACGACTGCAATTGCCTAAGCCTAACCTTCCTCGCCGCCTCCGCCTCCGCCACCCCTTGACGCAAGTCCTCCAGTTTGTCGTTCGGGAGACGACATTCCATCAGACGCGTGTCAATGACAATGCCCAAAAACTGCATGACTGTGGAAGGACCTTCCGTCTTCCCCGGCGCCAAAGGAATTCCAAAACGTGACGCAATAGATTCCAAAGTGTGCAACAGCACTGAACAAACTGAAGAATCCGGGGGGCCGATGCAAAGAAAATCGTCGAGATAGTGCAGCACCGACCTCAACTGAGTCTCTTCCCTAACTACCCATTCCACGAAGGTGCTAAACACTTCAAAATATGCGCAAGAGATGGAACAGCCCATCGGCAAACAACGGTCCATGTAAAACTGCCCTTCCCAACAGCAGCCCAGCAAATGCTGACTGTCCGGATGTACCGGCAGCAGACGAAAGGCGGATTCTATATCCGTCTTCGCCATCAATGAACCCTGGCCAAACCTTTGAACCCAACCGACCGCGGCATCAAAGGAGGTGTAAGACACCGAAGACAGCTCCGGAGAAATGGCATCATTTACCGAAGTCCCCTTCGGATACGACAAATGATGAATCAACCGGAATTTGTTGGGTTCCCTTTTGGGTACCACCCCAAGGGGAGAAACGTGTAAAGCCGAAACGGGGGGTTGAGCGAATGGTCCGGCCATTCTCCCAAGTTCCACCTCTTTTGCCAGTTTATCCGAAACAACCTGTGGAAATTGGCGCGTTGATTTCAAGTTTTGAGCCAGCGGGGACGAGGCCACAGGTCCCGAACACGGGATCTGAAAACCATGGGCAAAACCATCAGCCAAAAAACTTGCCGCCTCCCTTCGCGGATATCTATCTAGATACGGTACCATCTCGGGAAGGTTTACTGGTGTCCTCCCTTTTTGAGGCCGACTCAACGGGTTGGGACTTTCCTTTTTTGAAACACTTGGCATAACTGTGGGAGCCCCCGCAACCAGAGCACTCGTGTCGGAAACGACAGTTTGCGCCAAAACGGCACAACCCCTCGTTAAACTGCCAGCAAATTCCCTTTCGCTGTGTGGCCGACTGTCCAGCGGCACCCGAACCGCCGGCCCCTCCGAGAAAGGGCTGTCCCGAAACCCTCGCCTGTGACATAAGCTTCATCCAAAGCCCAATGTCCTTGTGGTCCCAGCGCAAGCCCGGACGCAAAGCCTTGCGCTGGCGGAACTGCTCGTCATAGCGCAGCCAAGCAATTCCCCCATAAGTTCGATAAGCCTCCCCAATGGCATCCAGATAACAAAAAAGCGGAGAACAATTCTCTGGTGCTTTTTCGCCAATTACGCTAGCCAAAATGGCAAACGCCTGGAGCCAATTCCCAAAGGTGCGAGGAATAAGCCTCCAGCGTCGCTTCTCCTCCTCCTCCTTCTTGCTTTCGTCCGCCTTGCCCTTGTCGATATTAAATTTTTCTAACGGCAAAAGAGAGAATATTTCAACATATTCCCCTTTCCAGATCTTTTCGCGTACCTCTTGCTTTAGATGTACCCCCAGTGGGCCCTCAAAGCACACATAAATCTCGCACTTCGCCGCATCCGCCAACCGCACCTTATCCTCAGAGGACTCCTTCCCTTTATTCGCGTCCGCCCCAGTCACCTCCGTCTGTGACGCAGACGTCACGCTAACCCCGGCGGACCCCACCGCCCCGGATGCCGCAACTGCAAGCGGCCCTGCTGAGGTGGGGGTGGGAGGAACAACAGAGTCCACCCCAACGGCAGCGGGAGCCCATGCCCCAACGGGCCCCTGAGATGCTGAAGAAGACCCCGCCGGATCAAAACGAGCCAATAACTCCCGGAAACCTGCAAAAAATGCGGACAAAACCGGCGCAGCACCCGACGCTCCTCCCGCCACTCCTGACACTGAACTAACCTCCGAAGCAACCCCCAAATTAACCCCCCCCACCTGACTGGTATGTAAAGGTAAAATTGGCGACTTACCAGGCTGCAGCCGCACCGCCACTCGACTAGCCGTTCGTCCGGATCCCAGCTGGCTCCGCAAAGCAGGACGCCTCCCGACCGACCGATCGTCTTCATCCGCGCTGGTGATCTCACCGGATTCGGCCGAAGAATCTTGCCGCGGCGACGTCCCCTGCCTCCTTTGCTCGAGCGGCTCCACCTCAGGGCACCTGGAAGCCTCCTCTTCTGCCCTGGGCTCTGTTCTGTCCATGGAAGAACTGCTGGGCACAGTAGTACCCCCAGCTGTAGCAGGGACGCGCTGTCTCTTTAAGGGGGCGTGTCCCCCAGCCTGGGCCTTCTCACTCATCCTGCTGTGACGTCCCGCCTGTGATGTGGATGGCGAACCAGCAGAGGGCGCTCCCACCCCACCGCTGCCCGTGACAGTAATCTTCTCCAGCTGAGCACCGCTCTGCGCAGCAGCGGCAGAGGGAGCCGAACGCTCCGGAGCCCTGTGTCGGCGGCTGGTGGGGGACGATAACGGTACCCCCCCAGTGAGTATCCCTGAAGCCTGGGCATCATCCTCTCTCCGGACAGCTGAGGGGCAGGGACGCCCCCCACTGCGCATACCGCTGCGTCTCCCCCGCTGAGCAGCCCTCCCACACAGGACATCTACACGGGGGGGGGAGGGGGAGGGCTGCCGCACGCTCCGGCCTGTGCTGCGAGCATTAGAAGAGCGCCGTGGGGTAGGATTCCTCCCAGGGCCCACCAAGGAGGCATTGGCAGGCAGCCCCATAGTAAGCCCTGGAGGGTCCCTGGAACTGGGGCTCCTTCTCGCCTGTGGAGCCCTAGGGACAGGAGACGGGCTAAGGCGCTCCGGCGGGCGCACCTTTCTGGCTCGTTTCCTCCCCGGGGAAGAAGGGACAGGTGAAGCTGAAGATCCTGACCCCCCAAGTACATCAGCCAGCTGCTGCTGCAGCCACTGAGGGCCCCGTTCAACTGCTGCGGCCCTGACCTGAGCTAACAAGGCCTCTAACTCACTCATCTCCCTGTCTGTCTACCTGCAGGTGACCAGCACGGATGTCCCAGGAAGATGTCTCCTCTCCAAACTTCTCCGAATGATGCAGAATCCACCCCCTACACCAGACCCCAACCTCTGGATCCAGCCCCCACTGACTTCTACCTCCAATCAGGTAAGAGCTGAACTTATGCCCCACCACTGACCTGACTGACCGTTCCCTGACCCCTGTTCCTCCCATAGTCATGCATCCCCTCCGTCTATTCTCTCCTACGGGTCTCACTTTAACAACTGCTGGGAGCAGCACAATAGTCGAGATTGCAGTTTTGTAGTAGCATTATACACTGTTATGCATCTAAGCCAGAGCCTAAAGACTGACATTTCTATAATGTAACATAAAAATACATTCTATGGATTTTACAAGTAAGGTGCATGTTTTGTGTGACACTGAAATATTGAAATACAGTTGTACTAAACAAATAAAAGAAAGCTTGAAATACTAATGCTAAATCTCTTGCTCTTTTTTTTCAAGGACTTTTTTTGAAGTATGACATGCATAAAAAATTAATAAAGGATAATGAAAGATGGTTTTCATAAAACACACCAACAAGTATATACCTAAGAAAAAAAAAATCTCTCGAAAGCTGGACATACAGGACTTGAATGTGAGGCAATTCCTGTGGATCAACCAAAATTCAGACTATAGGTGGCCCTTCTGAATGTACCAGTCATGGTTCCAGCTGTCAAAATACAATAGCCAGCAGCAGGAGATTAGCATAAATTTGGATTTCTCTCAATTATGCCAGGGGAAAACAAATCTTTGCAGGTATGGCCAGTTAAAAGCTGTCCACCCACATTACAGTCTGATTGTATATTCTATGTACAAGCTTTCTTAATAAAAGCTATGCAGCGCTACAGACAGAATCATTCCACTATGCTCAGATGTGCACTTTTTGGTCTCTCTTAATGGAATATCTTTGTAGCAGGCTCATTGCCCATATTTTTGAGCTCTATTCTATACTGATATCAGTGTAAACTAAATTGTTATATATAAATAAATGAGCATGACCTGAGCGAGGATCTAGAACACGTTAGTTCAATGTGCCTCCAAGTCACTTGCTAACACTTCTATAATACAAGCTAACTGTGGACAGGATATGGACAGGTGCGGACAACCCTTCATATCTGGTGGCAGTGCCTAAAGGTGAGATGTTTTCGGATATGTATCTATTATTTTATGTATTCTCTCACCCAAATAAATCTCAGAAAATCCCCCCAGCAAGCAACTTTGGAGGAGGCTCCAAGACAATTGAGAAAACGTATTGCCTTTTTATTTGTGAGGGTGAAAATTTCCATTGCCAAATCCTGGAGAGCATCCATAATTTGAGCTGGTGAAGACCAAAATGTCATGGATTATAATTATGCACCGGTTCCACCCTCCAACCTGCTCCATGGCTGCTCTGTGTATTCAATCATGCAGCCTTATGGAAGATCTAATGCAGGTATCCCAGGAGGCTGTAGGACCAGGGCCACATAATGGATAGCAGCAGCAGGGCCAAACGAACAAAAAAATATTAATAATAAACAGGGAGAAAATGTAATTCTGTCTGGGATGGGGGGGGGGGGGGGCTGGGTTTCAAACAGAACTAGCTGCCTATTGGGAGTTAAGTGCTGATATTACAAATACCCCTTTCCAGTGGACCAGATAAACTTTTAAAAATGGAAGGCTTTGCAAGGAGGATTAGGTCAGTGGTGCAGCATTTTTAAGACTCAGCAATAACGTATCTACCTACCTAGCACAGGTAGAGTAGAAGATGTGTATATTGAGATTGTTGTATGGTTGCAATTGTATAAATAGCTCAAACTCAATCTGTACACTGCTCAGCACATTTTACATATATGCAGGTGTTGAAAGTGTGATGAAATGGACATCAAAATAACAGGGGGACAGATTTTAGAGTAAGTCAATATGTGTAATACAGTATGTACAGTATTTAAAGAATTGTCAGCATGGATAAGCAAAACAGATGACAGTAACTTATGTACAAAATGAAGTTGACTCTTAATATGAATCTACCGGATGATCAAAATGCTAAATCATATCTTAATTTCCACACTGAATTTCCATTAGTTGTAGGCAACTACTATTAATCAAAACAATCTTAATATCTGTAAACTTAATTTTTATTTATTTTTTATTGATTACTAAGGGCCTGGTATGTACTAAGGGGGAGCCCCACTCCGTTCTTTAAAAAAAATATTTTGTATTGCTGGGTGCTGGCAATAGCTTGCAGCCGCAAAGTACATTTAAATGCATTTTTTTTCTTTAGAAATGTCATTTTTGCTGCAGCATGTTCTATAAATGCTACAGATGTTCTACTTTATAGGCAAGCTGAGGGGACTATATTTAAAGGAATTTTTCAATTTTATAGTTTCACTTTAAGCATCAATGAAATCACTGCTCCTTTAAAAACATTTTTTTTTTATTTGCATCAATACATGACCCCCAGGGCAGTACCTGGGCCCCCATACCCTTTTTATGGCCAATAACTTGCATATAAGCCTTCAAAATGGGGACTTTTCAGGTTTGGGCCCCACAAACTTCAATGGGGTTTGATGTTCGGGTCCAAACTTTTTGCAATGTTTAGCTGTTCTGGTGCAAACCGAACTGGGGGGTGTTCGGGTCATCTCTACTGATCATGAGTTGGCACAGCCACTAGTAGTCCATATCAGAAGTATATAGGAGAGGGTGACCAAGTAGAAAAAATTGGGGAACAGGACACAATATTGTCACACTACTACAGGAAGTTCTTTATCAAGGATTCTTATCAGGATCACCAGGTATTCTTTTTATGAAAGCTGCTGGTATAAAATTATGTAAAATTACTTTTGAAACTACAGTAACATCAAGACCAGTTGTAAGTGTAACCTTTACAAGCAGTTTAATAAATGTATTCTTTTTACACTGAGGCTTTTTATTTCCTTATATATGATTTCCTAAATCTTGGAGTTCCATCTACATTTAAAAGAATGCAAAAGTTCACATTTTATTGCATCTGAGAAGTTCATACTGGCTAATTGCTGTGATGTGGATGAGCTGAACGACCATGTAAGTGAGTCAGTTCCTTTGTCTCTGGATCACAAGAGCTTAATCTCTGGAGGTGTTTGGTTGTGAAAAAACTGAGGAGAGTGATATCCACACAGATAGTCATGTTTCACAAGGGAGTCTAAACTCTGTAATAGGGATCCACCATATCTGGTAAGAGGTGAACTTTACTTTATGAAACATCATATTTTTAAGGCATTGCAGATCGTTCACAAGTGGAATCAATTAAGACATTTTGCAATACTCTGGCGCTTTTTAGCATAGGAGATTGATGCAGAAAGCTGTCTGAAAGGATTCTATTCCCTGCATTTCTGTTCATGAATATGAACTGTGTGTGATGTAATTGAAAAATCACATAAGGCACTAATTATTTTTCTTTTCTCTTTCATATATAGTTTTTTGATTGCTCATCCCCATACACGGTTTTGAGCACTATTTAGTGTCACTTATATATTAATCTTGAGGTATTGAGGCTATTTATTTCACATATTGCTGTGTATATACGAATTATTTTTAGTTTGTTCAATTTATTTTGTTACATACACTTAAACACAGGGAATAGCACACCATTTATATTACTGTTTATTTGATTCCTTCCTGGTCTTGAGTAGTGGTTGTCCCATCTTTTTCAGACCAGCGCAGAGATTTATATTTATATACATGTATTTTACAGTTTTAGAAGTTATACCTCTATCTAAGTTCCTTTTTTTATTAACTTCCTCCTATTTTTAATACATTAGGTCAACTGCCTTTTTTTAATATGGTCGATATGTAATGAACCTTATAAGACATTCTGGAACTTTTCCCTTTTTCTTATTCAACTTTTTTTCAGAATCATTTTAAAATCCTAACTACATTGGGGACTAGGATTATTGGCTCTGATAACATGACGGTTCAGCCAAATTTAAAGCCAGTAAATCTGGATGTGTGTGTGCAGGGCAGAAAATTATTAGTAACAGCTGTCTGACACACAGATTTGCTCTTTGCTTTTTCAGTAGTACAGGAAAGAACTTGCATCCAATGTTTTTCAGCTAGAAAGTATACATGTGTCAAAATTCCTAAAAATCACGAATAGAATTTCACAGGGGAAGATTTAACCCTTGCCTATGATTTTTTGACTGGATTTCCACAAAATTTGTCAAAACTAGTATAATGCTACTAGGTAACACTATTTTATATATATATATATATCATTTTAATTGTTTAATGTAAAGTACACCTTATCCAATCAATACAATAAAAAAAATAATAATTCTACAATGCTAGAGTTTGCTTTGAAAAATGTGGTTAATACTGGTGGTGGCCCGTGCATTGTGGGTGCACAGGCACCGCCCCCTGACACCTCCGCCGCCCTCCCTATCCTTTCAGGACGCCAGACACATGAAATACTATGGCGGGGATAGGCGGGGTGTGTATTTTGAAGCACATGATTAGAGCCAGAGGCTCTAATAGTCTTCAAAATAGGGTGGGCTCGGGGCACAGAGCACTGCGTTCCGATCCCACCCTGTTGTGTGGCATAGCAAATAAATTTTTGCTATTTTCACACTAACATTTGAGACCTGTCTCCTGATTGACCAAAGCATTAGGTGATCCTATTGGATGCCTAACACTTTGGAGGAAGCTTGAGGAGCTGAGCAGACACAAGAGCCATAGCCGTCACTACAGAAGAGGAGGAGGAAGCCCTGTCACTCGGTAAGTGCTGCCAGACCGGCTGGGGGGGGTTAGTGAAGTGACAGCCTAGCCGGGTGACACACCTGGCTGTATTTGATGGGCACAAGTGGCTGCAAATACTGGGCACAAGTGGCTGCATTTGATGGGCATAAGTGGCTGCATATACTGGGCACAAGTGGCTACATATGATGGGCACAATGGCTGCATTTAATGGGCACAGTGGCTGCATTTGATGGGCACAGTGGCTGCATTTGATGGGCAGATTAAGGCTGCAATTGATGGGGGGTTCAGTATTTTGTTTGCGGCCCCCAAAATATTCTGAGCACCAGCCGCCACTGGTTAATACATATTTCTTGAATTTATTCTGCCCGAGATTACTTAAAGAATAGGTTCAACTTTAGCAACATGTTAAATCTGTATTGAGGGTGTAACATGTAACATGTTGCTAAGTATTGAGCACCCTCACCCCCTGAGTCCTCCCCATAACTGTAGGTGGGGCTTCTTCTTCCCTGCAGCCACTTTCACATTTAAAATTGGGAACTCCCGCCAGTACAGCCATGCCAGTTATTCACAGAGATATGTGAATAAATAAACTACTCTCTCCTATGCTGCCAGATGGCTTGTAGTTCTCTAAAGACTATGAGTGCACTGATCAGCATGCCAGTAGTCTATTGAATCTTCCTACTGTTTTCTACCTGATAGCTCATATGGAGGTGTGGGCAGAAAGCTGGAGAGAGAATGTGTAGGAGCCTGACATTGCCCCAGTGACCCACTGACCGTGGCTCCTGTGTAAAAAAAATGTAACCAGTTCCCGACCAGCCACCACAGTAATACTGCGGCAGGATAGCTCCCCTGGGCGAGCTGTTGTAGCTGTAGGTTGGCTGTTTAAGGTGTGGCAGGCACGCGCGCATGCCTGCAGCTGGTCCCCAGAGCTGGAGGCCGGCAGGCACGATGACCGTTGGGCACCTGCGATCGCTCGTGACAGAGAGAGAACCGGGATCTGTGTGTGTAAACACACAAATCCCGGTTCTGTCAGGGAAGAGGAGACAGATCGTGTGTTCCTACTAAGTAGGAACAACAATCTCTCTCCTCCCCTAGTCAGTCCCATTACCCCCACAGTTAGAACACACCTAGGGAACACAGTTAACCCCTTGATCACCCCTAGTGTTAATACTTTCCCTGCCAGTGACATTTATACAGTAATCAGTGCATTTTTATAGCATTGATCGCTGTATTAATGTCACTGGTCCCAAAAAGGTGTCAAAAGTGTCCGATTTTTCCGCCGCAATATCGCAGTCCCAATAAAAATCACCGATTGCCGCCATTATGAGTTAAAGAAACATAATAAAAATACCATAAATCTATCCCCTAATTTGTAGATGCTTTAACTTTTGTGCAAACCAATCAATATACGCTTATTCCTTATTTGTTTTACCAAAAATATTTAGAAGAATACATATCGGCCTAAACTGAGGAAAAAATCATTATTTTTTTAAAAATTTGGGATATTTATTATAGAAAAACATAAAAGATATTGTGTTTTTTTTCAAAATTGGCGCTATTCTTTTGTTTATAGCGCAAACAATAAAAACTCAGCGTCAACTACCACCAAAATAAAGCTCTATTTGTGAGAAAAAAGGACATACATTTTGTTTGGGTACAGCATCGCATGACTGCACAATTTTCAGTTAAAGCGGCGCAGTGCCGTATCGAAAAAAAATGACCTGGTCAGGAAGGGTATAAGTTCTTCCGGGGCTGAAGTGGTTAAAAATCACTTTTTTGGGACAGGTTGACCAACGTAGAAAAAAAATGGAGAACAGGACACAATGTTGTCACCCTACTACAGGAAGTACCTGAGCAAGGACTTTTTATCAGGATCACCAGGCATTCACATTTAAAATTAGGATCGCCTGTCAGTACAGCCGCAGCATCCATTCACAGAGTTCTGTGCATGAATAAACTACAATTCTCATCTGCCACCAGATGGCTTGTAGTTCTCAATGGACTATGAGTGCACTGATCAGTGTGCTCATAGTTCATTGAATCTTCCTCCAGCTTTCTATCTGAAAGCCATTATGGAGATGCGGGCAGAAATCAGGAAAGAGAGTGTGCAGGAACCTGATATTGCACCAGTGATCCACAGATCGTGGTTACAATACTTTGCAGGCTCCTGGGTAAAAATAATAAAAAATGTACCCTTTTACCTGTAAAAATATGTAAATGTGTTATTTTTTACTTAAAGTGGTTGTAAACCCCATTAATGAAAGTTGAACTAAGCACATACTGTATATCTGCAGTGTTTACATATCTTTCTCCAAAGTTCTAAGTGCCATTTATCTCTGGTGCTCCATTCCTCTGTTATAAGCATGAGTCACTTCTGACAAGTTATCCAACACATGAGATAAAGGTAGCTGAAAATTGGTGTTGGGGAGGGAGCTTAGAGGGAGATTAGCAGGGAACTTATCTATTAAGACTGCAGCTCTGCATGTTCCTTCATTCCTCTGTCTATGTGGAGAGGGGGTGTATCCCTTTCCTCCAATCAGCTCTCACACAGTGTAAATCCAGTATCTCCACCCACCCTTATGTGCTGCTAAAAGAGGAAGAAAGATTTTTAACATGATCTGCACTTTTCAAGGAGTATAGAAAGGGGAAGAGAGCAGATATACAAGTAAAACCTATGTAGGATGATGTAGGATAAACAACTTATGTAGTTTAATCTCTGTGTATCATCTGAGGCTATTCGCTTTACTGGGTATATGTGAGGGTTTACAACCACTTTAACCGGTTCAATACCGGGCCTTTTCACCCCCTTCCTTCCCAGACCAATTTTTAGTTTTCAGCCCTGTTGCAATTTAAACGACAATTGCGCGGTCGTGCGATGTTGTACCCAAACAAAATTGACGTCATTTTTTTCCCCACAAATAGAGCTTTCTTTTGGTGGTATTTGATCACCTCTGCGGTTTTTAGTTTTTGCGCTATAAAAAAAAGAAGAGCGACAATTTTGAAAAAAACACAATATTTTTTACTTTTTGCTATAATAAATATCCAAATTAAAAAAAAAAAAAAAAAAAAAATTTTTCCTCAGTTTAGGCCGATACGTATTCTTCTACATATTTTTGGTAAAAAAATCAACGTCTATTGATTGGTTTGCGCAAAAGTTATAGCGTCTATAAAATACGGGATAGATTTATGGCATTTTTGAAAAAAAATTATTTATTTTTTTTTTTTACTAATAATAGCGGCGCTCGCGATTTTTTTTAGTGACTGCGACATTATGGCGGACACATCGGACACTTTTGACACATTTTTGGGACCATTCACATTTATACAGCGATCAATGCTATAAAATTGCATTGATTACTGTGTAAATGTGACAGGCAGTGAAGGGGTTAACCACTAGGGGGTGGGGAGGGGTTAAATGTGTTACCTAGGGAATGCTTCTAACTGTAGGGGGAGGGGACGCACAAGGGGAGGAGACCGATCAGTGTTCCTCCGTTCTGGGAACACAGATCGCTCTCCTCTGAGCTGACAGGATGTGGATCTCTGTGTTTACACACAGAGATCCACGGTCCGGCCCGGTTAACGGGCAATTGCGGGTGCCTGGCGGACATCGCGGCCGCCGGGCACACGCACCGGGTCCCGAGCAACGCAGCGGGCGCGCGCCCCCTAGGCGGCCGGGAACACGAGGCCGTCATATGACGTCCACCCAGGATGGGAGATCCCATCTGTGGACGTCATATTACTATAGGCGGGTAGGGAAGTGGTTAAAGGTAAACTTAGTCTTTAAAGCTGAAGTTTAGTTAAATATTTTTTTTCTACAACTTCAGTTGCATTACTTACCTTTAATGAAGTATGTTCCACAAAGTGCAGGCTGATGGATTCTGTAGACATGTTCACTGCAGAGCTACCCTGTCCTCTTCCTGCTGCTTAACTTTTGAAACTGTGGGGGTTACCAGCTTTGGGTCTGCCAGCAGGACAGTCTATCTGTTAGTATGCATCTTATTGACTGCTAAGGCAAAACAAAGACAGTCTTTATTTAAAAAGGACCCCAAATTTGACTTATCCTCTGTGAAAGTCACCCTAAACCCCCTTACAATTTTTTTATTTGTTTTATGATAATGTATGAATTGTTAACTAGAAGGTAATCTGTACTAAAGTAGTGCTTTGTGTGCACTAAAAGTACAGAGTTGGCTCATGAGAGCTACACAACATGAGGATGCCAAAATGCTTTTGAGTGTTCAAGAGGGACAAGAATGGGAATAGGAGTGGAGAGAAGCAGCTAAGACACCTAATGTTGTGGGAGTAAAATGTGCAGTCTTTCTCTAAAATAATTGAGCAGTACTTTTTTAAACCAATTTTGAACATTTTAAAGCAACATTCCACCTAAAACCATTTTAGAAATGAAAGGTTAACTGATCATGCAAGTAAAAATCTACCTTCCCGTGGAGTAAGTGTGTAAAGAATGAAGTATCTGATATTCTGTAGCTGTAAAAAATATATTCTTTGCAAAATATTTTCTATGACAGTATTATGTGCCAGGCCTAGTGGGGAATCTTATAATGAGGCTGATTTACTAAAGGAATTAGGAATCATAACTCAAAAAAAAGTTTAAATATTAACTTCAATTATCCATTCATGTGCAGATAAAATAAGCTAACAGAAAATTGCGTTTCACCATATTCTGGGGTCCCTCATGGCTCTCGTGGGTCCTCCCCACATCAGATAATCCCCTAGAAGCACTCTCCTGGGGGGTTGCCTTGCGGTGCGCTCCCGAGTCCAGCATTCAGCATCCATAGCCACCAAATGCATGACTCGGGCCCGCCCCCCCCCCCCCAGCGGGAGCCAATGTCTGTTCTGCTATCAATCTATCCAATCAAGAGCCGAGAACCCTGGGCAGAGGGACAGCATGTCCCCACTGGGTAAAGTTCCAGGGCTTACGTAAGTAAAACGGTGGGGGCTGCCAGGTGCTTTTTCACCTTAATGCATAGAATGCATTAATGTGAAAAAACACAAGGGTTTGCAACCCCTTTAAGTAATCATACCTATGACAAACATTATCTTGAAGTTTGCACCTTTAGCACTGCAAAGATCAATACCTAAAGTATATATTTTTTTTAGTAAATGACACACTGTGAATTTGGGAAGGATATAGCAAACAACAGCTATACCTAAATCTCTAAAAAAACAAAAAACTGAATAATTCTACATTCTAAAAATGGGAAGTATTTTACAATAAAAACAAGCAGGTGGACTTGTAACTTAGTTTACAGATTAAACTATTGCAAGAAAGATACAGAGTACCATTCATATTTTAAGTACAGTATGTAACAGTCTGAACAATAACATGACTAGAAAACCCCACACCAAAACTCTCCAGTACAAAACAACAGTAATCAGTACTGTATGAAAACGGAATAAGTGAAAGGCTACAAGTACACATTACCCAAGCAAACAGTGCAGAATGCCTGTCTACATAACAAATTCTAAACATATACAGGCAAGAAGAACACTGATGAGATCAACTCTGCAATCCTGGGGCTACATTCACAGACAGAAAGGTTCAGTTCTCATCTTCATTGCTTCCTTTTCGCTTCCTGATTTCTTTGCCTTTCTTCTCCAGCTCTCGCAATCGTTCCAGTTTTGCAGTTATCTGGGCCAACATTTTTTCCTTGTTGGTCTCCATTTTCATAGACAATTATTCTTCTGCCATTTTGCTGAAATTATCATTCTCTTCTTTACTTTTCTGCAGGACTTCTTTCTCATCTTCTCTCTTCTCAGCAAGGTTCTTCAAAATTTCAGCTTCATGTAACCTAGGCCTCTCCTACTGCTTCCAGCTTCTTTTGAATTTCTTCCAGTGAACATTCCCTTTTTCTTTGGAGAGGAGATTGCAAGGTCTGGAGTAGGGATGAGCCGAACACCCCCCGGTTCGGTTCGCACCAGAACCCGCGAACGGACCGAAAGTTCGCACGAACGTTAGAACCCCATTGACGTCTATGGGACTCGAACGTTCGAAATCAAAAGTGCTCATTTTAAAGGCTAATTTGCATGGTATTGTCCTAAAAAGGGTTTGGGGACCCGGGTCCTACCCCAGGGGACATGTATCAATGCAAAAAAAACTTTTAAAAACGGCCGTATTTTCGGGAGCAGTGATTTTAATGATGCTTAAAGTAAAAAAAAAAAAGTGAAATATTCCTTTAAATATCGTACCTGGGGGGTGTCTATAGTATGCCTGTAAAGTGACGCGTGTTTCCCATGTTTAGAACAGTCCCTGCACCAAATGTCATTTTTAAAGGAAAAAATCTCATTTAAAACTGCTTGCGGGTTTAATGTCATGTCGGGTCATGGCAATATGGATGAAAATCAGTGAGACAAACGGCATGGGTACCCCCCAGTCCATTACCAGTCCCTTTGGGTCTTGTATGGATATTAAGGGGAACCCCGCACCCAAATTAAAATAAGGAAAGGTGTGGGGCCACCAGGCCCTATATACTCTGAACAGCAGTATACAGGCGGTGCAAACAAGACAGGGACTGTAGGTTTGTTGTTAAGTAGAATCTGTTTGTAATTTTGAACATTTTTAACGTGTTTAGCTCCAGCCAAAAAATCTTTTCTAAGCTTTTTGGAAAACATAGGGAAGGGTTATCACCCCTGTGACATTTGTTTTGCTGTCTTTCCTCCTCTTCAGAAGATTTCACCTCACTTTTTTGTCCCAATGAAAAATGTTTTTTGAAAATTTGGGTTTTTTTGTGGAACAAGGATTGGAAAGCATCAGTGGAAAGGAGAACTTGTTTTCCCATATTAACTCTTACAGGAGAGAATTTCCCTTCCTAGGGGTAGATTTCATCTCACTTCCTGTTGTCTCCTTCCGTTTGCAAGTAGGAGTCGTTTGTAAGTTAGATGTTTGAAAGTAGGGTCCTGCCCTATATACTCAGCAGAAATTTGGGCCTTAGGTGTTGCTGTGGCCACAACACTGTAAGCCCTCACAGGGCCCTGCTGTGAAATATTAGATCAAGAATTGTAATTACATGCCCCTGTTGAACAGGAGCTGAAAAATTAGGCCTTAGGCACTGGTGCTGGTGCCACAACACTGCAACCCCTCACAGACACTCTAGTTGGAACGCAGGAACGAGCCCTGCTGCAAATTATTGCTTCAAAAATTGTAATTACACGCCCCTGTTAGACAGGGGCAGAAAAATTGGGCCTTAGGCACTGGTGCTGGTGCCACAACACTGCAACCCCTCACAGACACTCTAGTTGGAACGCAGGAACGAGCCCTGCTGCAAAGTATTGCATCAAAAATTGTAATTACACGCCCCTGTTAGACAGGGGCAGAAAAATTGGGCCTTAGGCACTGGTGCTGGTGCCACAACACTGCAACCCCTCACAGACACTCTAGTTGGAATGCAGGAACGAGCCCTGCTGCAAAGTATTACATCAAAAATTGTAATTACACGCCCCTGTTAAACAGGGGCTGAAAAATTGTGCCTTAGGCACTGGTGGTGGCGCCCAGAACCAAAAATGTTCTTACAAGCTATCAGCGTGATGATTGAGGAGGAAGAGGATAATTACTCAGGGATAGTCACTCAGCATCAGCATAGGCAGTCTTTGAAGGGATCTGAGATTTCAAAAAAAATTATTCGGTTACATCAGCATCAGGTGCTTGGTAGCTGGTGGTGATCCAAGACTCATTCATTTTTATGAAGGTCAGCCGATCGACCGAGTCGGTGGACAGACGCACCCTGTGATCGGTTACCACGCCTCCAGCAGCACTGAATGTGCGTTCCGAAAGAACGCTGGATGCAGGACAGGCCAGTAGCTCAATTGCATACTGTGCAAGCTCTGGCCAGTGATCCATCCTCAAGACCCAGTAACCCAGAGGATTTTCGGTGGGAAAGGTGTCCAAGTCTGATCTTGCCCCTAGGTATTCCTGCACCATGTAAAACAGACGCTGGCGATGGTTGCTGGAACCGATCATACCTTGGGGCTGCGGACCAAAAAATTGTCTGAACGCATCGGTCAGACGGCCACCTTCTCCACCGCTCCTTCTTTGACTGACCGAAGCCTCAGCAACACGTTGTCCAGAAACAGGAGTTTGTAACCTCCCAGTCTCTGGGAACGCGTTGCACAGACCTTTCTGCAAGGCCTCCCGAAGATGTTTCATCCTCTGCTCCCTCTGCGATGGCAAGATAAGGTCCGCAACCTTACCCTTGTAACGTGGATCAAGGAGGGTTGCCAGCCAGTATTGGTCCTTCTCCTTGATACCACGAATACGAGGATCCTTACGCAGGCTTTGCAGGATCAGGGAGGCCATGCAGCGTAGGTTTGCTGAGGCATTCGGTCCGGAGTCCTCTGGGTCACTAAGAACGACATGGTCCGCAGCCACCTCCTCCCAGCCACGTACAAGTCCATGTGTTTCTTGGGACTGATCCCTTAAAGACTGCTGCTGATGCTGAGTGCCAGGCTCCACCTCCATACTGACACAATCTTCCTCCTCCTCCTCTTCCTCCTCGTCCTCTTCCTGTGTGATCGGCGGGCACGCAGGAACACTGTCTGGATAAAGGGGGCCTTGAGAGCTAAGGAAGTCCTCCTCTTCCTGCCTCTGTTCTGCCTCAAGTGCCCTGTCCATTATTCCACGCAGCGTGTGCTCCAACAGGTGGACAAGGGGGACAGTGTCACTGATGCATGCACTGTCACTGCTCACCATCCTCGTGGCCTCCTCGAATGGTGACAGGACAGTGCATGCATCCCTGATCATGGCCCACTGGCGTGGGGAAAAAAAACCAAGCTCCCCTGACCCTGTCCTGGTGCCATAGTCGCACAGGTACTCATTGATGGCCCTCTGCTGCGTGTGCAGCCGCTGCAGCATGGCCAACGTTGAGTTCCACCTGGTGGGCATGTCACAGATTAGGCGGTTCTTGGGCAGGTTAAACTCCTTTTGGAGGTCCGTCAGCCGAGCACTGGCATTATATGACCGGCGGAAATGCACACAGACTTTCCTGGCCTGCCTCAGGACATCCTGTAAGCCCGGGTACCTGCCCAAGAACCGCTGCACCACCAAGTTAAGGACGTGAGCCAAACAGGGCACATGGGTCATTTGTCCCTGTCGGAGGGCAGAGAGGAGGTTGGTGCCATTGTCGCAAACCACCATTCCTGCCTTAAGTTGGCGTGGCGTCAACCACCTCTGAACCTGCCCCTGCAGAGCTGACAGAACCTCTGCCCCAGTGTGGCTCCTGTCCCCCAAGCACACCAGCTCAAGCACCGCATGGCATCTTTTGGCCTGCGTACTTGCGTAGCCCCTTGAACGCCTACGGAGCACCGCTGGTTCCGAGGAAGAGGCCATGGAGGAAGAAGAAGAGGAGGGGGTGGAGGAGAGAGGTGTGTCACAATCAGCATTTTGGAGGCGTGGTGGCGGAACAACCTCCAACACTACTGCACCTTGTCCTGCATCCTTCCCAGCTGCCAGCAGAGTCACCCAATGCGCCGTGAAACTTAGGTAACGTCCCTGTCCATGCCTGCTGGACCATGAGTCAGCGGTAATATGCACCTTACCGCTGACCGCCCTGTCCAGCGAGGCATGGACATTGCCTTCCACATGCCGGTAGAGAGCCGGAATCGCCTTCCGTGAGAAAAAGTGGCGTTTGGGTACCTGCCACTGAGGAACCGCACATTCCACAAACTCACGGAAGGGGGCAGAGTCTACCAACTGAAAAGGCAGCAGTTGAAGTGCTAGCAATTTTGCCAAGCTAGCATTCAACCGCTGGGCATGTGGATGGCTGGGAGCAAACTTCTTTCGGCGGTGCAGCAGCTGGGGCAGGGAAATTTGCCTGGTACAATCTGACGTCGGTGTACCAAAAGCAGATTGCCCACAAGTACTTGGCTGTGACACACCTAATTCTACACCTTCATTCCTCTCACTGCAGGTCTCAGAGAGGACTGAAGGTCTAGTGGGGTTGGAAATCTCAGCTGATGAGGAGCAAGGAGAGATCCTCTTTGTTCTTTGGTGTGGGTCTTTTAGATACGCTTGCCAACGAACTGCATGGCAGGTCAACATATGTCTGGTCAAGCATGTGGTACCCAAGCGGGAGATATTTTGGCCACGCGAGATACGCTTGAGACATATGTTGCAAATAGCAGCGGTGCGATCTGATGCACTCGTCTCAAAAAAGGCCCACACCAAAGAACTTTTTGAATAACGCGCAGAGACTGCAGCGCCCTGCACATGTGGAGCTTTGGGGTGTGATGCAGTCAATGTGCTGCCCTTAGGCTGGCCCCTGGAGGGCATCCTGCCTCGTTGGTGATGTGCTGCCGCCTCCTCCTCCTCCTCCTCCTCCTCCTCCTCCTCCTCCTCTCTCCTATCAGGCACCCACGTTGAGTCAGTGACCTCATCATCCCCTCCCTCCTCATCACTGGAGCAAACCTGGCAGTATGCTGCAGCAGGGGGAGCATGACTGCCAGATTGCTGTCCTTCTTGGGCACCCCCTCTGTCCGCGCTCATGTTACTGCCTTCATCGAGCTCAGTATCGTCATCAGAGCCTTCCAAACGCTGGGCATCCTCCTGGAGCATGTACCCAACACTGTGGTCAAACAGTTCGAGGGAATCCTCATGAGGACATGGTGGAGCTAGGGAAGGAGTCACTGATGACATTGAGCTGAGGGAAGAGGCCGCTGCTTTGCCAGACAAAGCACCCTGGGCATGGGTGAGAGAGGATGAGGAGGATGAGGACGGCTTGGTCATCCACTCGACCAAGTCTTCCGCATGTTGCGGCTCAACATGGCCAGCTGCCGAAAAAAAGGCCAAGCGTGTCCCATGGCCACGTGCTGATGAGGATGCACCGTCTCCACGACCAGCACTAGACACAGAGCCTGCTTGCCCTCTCTTATTGGCTTGTGACTGTCTGCCTCTCCTTCTTGGCCTTCCAGACATACTAATGGCCTGTAGCTGCACTAAGCTGGGATAGAACACCTGTAATTTTCTTCAAGTAGCTTTATATACTGTAACCAGACAAGCCTGCCTGTCAGTAGGAAGATAACAGGAACGGATCTAGCTGAACACTGTGAGCAGGACGCACTGTACTAAATGTAAATAGTCTAGCTGCCTGACCGTGGTACTAATAGGATCAAATAGAACACCTGTAATTTTCTTCAGGTAGCTTTATATACTGTAACCAGACAAGCCTGCCTGTCAGTAGGAAGATAACAGGAACGGATCTAGCTGTACACTGTGAGCAGGACGCACTGTACTAAATGTAAATAGTCTAGCTGCCTGACCGTGGTACTAATAGGATCAAATAGAACACCTGTAATTTTCTTCAGGTAGCTTTATATACTGTAACCAGACAAGCCTGCCTGTCAGTAGGAAGATAACAGGAACAGATCTAGCTGAACACTGTGAGCAGGACACACTGTACTAAATGTAAATAGTCTAGCTGCCTGACCGTGGTACTAATAGGATCAAATAGAACACCTGTAATTTTCTTCAGGTAGCTTTATATACTGTAACCAGACAAGCCTGCCGGTCAGTAGGAATTTAACAGGAACGGATCTAGCTGAACACTGTGAGCAGGACGCACTGCACTAAATGTAAATAGCAGGAACGGATCTAGCTGAACACTGTGAGCAGGACGCACTGCACTAAATGTAAATAGTCTAGAAGATAACAGGAACGGATCTAGCTGAACACTGTGAGCAGGACGCACTGCATTAAATGTAAATAGTCTAGATAGAAGATAACAGGAACGGATCTAGCTAAACTGAATACAGTGTATATATATATATGCAACACCTGGGATGCATATATATACACAATACACTGTAAGTGCAGCTAACTGACTGACTGTTCTGCCTAATCTATCTAACTCAAATCAAATGACACTGTCTCTCTCTCTCTCTATCTCTCAGCACACCGGAACACACACTACACAGGGCCGCCGTGCAGGCGGCCTTATATAGTGTGGGGTGTGTACTAAATGCCCTGAGCCGTAATTGGCCAAAGCCACCCTGGCTTTGGCCAATTACAGCTCTCTCTACTGACAGCGCTGTGATTGGCTAAGCATGCGGGTCATAGTGCATGCTTGGCCAATCATCAGCCAGCAATGCACTGCGATGCCGCAGTGAATTATGGGCCGTGACGCGCCACACGAATTTAGCGCGAACGGCCCATAACGTTCGCAATTCGGCGAACGATCGAACAGCCGATGTTCGAGTCGAACATGGGTTCGACTCGAACACGAAGCTCATCCCTAGTCTGGAGCAGCATCCATAGATGGAGGGCTCAGAATAAGCTGAAATGCCTAGCCAGAAGCACGCTTTTCCAGCACTTTGACTTAAATGTCACCATCAGCCATGACTAAAAATGTAGAGAAGTGCCACCGAGAAGCTGTGTCTGTTGATGAATGCTAGGTTTTAAGAGTTTTAAAGTGATTGTAAAGTCTTGTGTTTATTTCTATTAAAATAACAAACATGTCATGCTTACCTGCTCTGTGCAGGGGTTTTGCACAGAGCAGCCCAGATCATCCTCTTCTCAGGTCCCTGGCTGGAGCTCCTGGCCCCTTCCTCCTTTTGAGTGCCCCCAGACCTAGCAGCTTGCTATGGGGGCACCCGAGCTGAGCTGCAGCTCTGTCTATCCATTCAGACATGGAGCTGTGGTTCGACCCGGCCCCCTCTCTCTTCTGATTGGCTAACTGAGGTTGATTGACAGCAGCATGAGCCAATGGCATTATTACTGTGTCTCAGCCAATAAGGTGGGAGAGTCCCGGACAGCTGATTTACCTGTGGATAGAGATGGGGCTTAGGTAAGTATTGGGGGGGGGGGCTGCTGCAAACAGAATGCTTTTTATCTGAATGCATAGAATACATTTAGATAAAAAACTTTCTGACTTTACAGTCATTTCAAGATTTTTTTCTTTTTTGGGGGGGGGTTCTGTTTTGGTTGTAGGGAATAATGAAGATTAGCCATGGCTAATGTGAACAACGATGGGAAAGATCCTGCGAGCCACACAAAACTTAGTAAAGCACTACTCAGCTGCGTGCGTTAAACACGTCTCATACGCATGCAAAATGAAAAATGTAAAAAGGATTACGCTGTGCTAGAGTGTGTTAGACATGCTACTAAATTATAGCATGATAGAACAACTGCGTCTAAATAAACGCATGTGAATGTGGTAAACACAATACCTCTACAAGGTAAGCAGACCTAATAATAGATAAATACTCTGAATACAAATGTGAAAATTGACAAATGCATATAAACGCATCAAAATATAAATGCAAATTCAAATGTGAAATAAGACAGATAAACGCATCAAAGTGCATAGGTACCAATAAGCATAACTGAATCACAGCATTACTAGTGCAATGAATAAATGAATATAAACGCATCAAAGTGCAAATGTGCAATATGCATAACTAAATGACAATATTGCTCAAATGTGCAAAATATAAACGCATAAAGTGCAAATAAACATACTTATTACAATATAAATATATATATGAGCATGTAAAAAGTACTAAGTGCAAAAAATACAAAACAAAAAGTAATCTGGTGTCACACAGTTCATGTGTAAAAAAGTCCTCAATGGAACCAAAAAATATAGTTCACCATGAAGTCCTACAAAAGGTATAAAGGTGCCTAACGTGATGTCCACTGGTGATACAATCAACTTGCTAGTAACTCTCAAAGTGCCACAGACCATGCAATGGTGCGATTCGGTGACCCCAGAGGTAATGCCGTCACCTCAGAGCGTGTGACCAAGTCGCTAGACAAAGTCAAACCACGCTTGTGAACCACCCCGGGTTCTATGTAGATCACAGGATCCCAGGCTCCAATGCAGTAAAGAGTATATAGATGGGAAGAAAAAAAAACTACATAGTGTAATACCATTTTAAAATGTATTAAAAGATATAGATACTCTCCCCAAAAGGGGTACTCACAATATATAGGTGCATCAGTGCACCGCTCTAAACATGCCAAGTATGATATTTTTCGTGAGGGTATGGTGTGCGTCTCCTCAATAGGCAGAATGAAAATATTTGCCAGCACATCATGGAACAGCGTAGATAGCGTCCAAATGTGTAATTTATTGCATGATCACAACACAGGGAGAGTGCAACGTTTCGGAGTCACACAGGACCCCCTTGTCAGGCATATGTCATCACATGCCTGACGAAGGGGTCCTGCGTGATTCCGAAACGTTGCACTCTCCCTGTGTTGTGATCATGCAATAAATTACACGTTTGGATGCTATCTACGCCGTTCCATGGTGTGCTGGCAAATATTTTCATTGTGACTTGAACCAGTATCCAGCTAGTTTTTGCTAGAGCATCCATATCTGTGAGCTCATCCAGGAATGTGTGCGATGGGAATATGAAGTATTCCTCAATAGGCAGCTCAGCTGTCTCTCGCTCCGTCCTGGCCCCTCCTCTACGCGTGTTCGACACAGGGATCACGTGTCATCATCAGGGGGTACCCCTTTTGGGAGAGTATCTATATCTTTTGATACATTTTAAAATGTTGTGATTCAGTTATGCTTATTGGTACTTGTGCACTTTGATGCGTTAATCTGTCATATTTCACATTTGAATTTGCATTTATACTTTGATGCGTTTATATGCATTTGTCAATTTTCACATTTGTATTCAGAGTATTTATCTATTATTAGGTCTGCTTACCTTGTAGAGGTATTGTGTTTCCCACATTCACATGCGTTTATTTAGACGCAGTTGTTCTATCATGCTATTATTTAGTAGCATGCCTAACACACTCTAGTGCAGCGTAATCCTTTTTACACATGGCTAATGTGGGACAGACTTTATTACATGTAAACAAGGTGACTAAAACTGTGATTTTTTTTTTCATTAAAATTGAGCTTTAAAGCAATATATTCAACTTTATTTTTCTTTTGCATTCTGGCTAATCCTAGGGGGATTTGTGAGGTGGAATTGAAAATATTTTATTCTGCATTGTTTATAAATTATTATAAATAATTTTATGGCCACTAATAAAATGTTATTAATATATTTTGCTGCTATCAGCATAGTATTGAAATTACGAGTACAGATCACCAAATAATGCAGCTCTGTATTTACTAATACATCCTTAAATACCAGTTTATTGTATGTTTATTTATCTACTAATGCATGAATTAGTTTATTTATTCTTGCAAAAGATTTCAGCATCTGCATTTGACTTGGTTTTAGCCTCTTGCAGTCCCTGTATAGAAGAGCTCCGATTTTAGGAGGGAGAAACTACACAATGATCCAATTAGTTGTGCTGAAGTGCAAGGAGCATGCAGGTGAAGAGAATAGTGTGATAGTGAAATGAACTCAGAATTCTGCTGTATCTCTTTCACAGTTTTATCAATAACTGAGGGTGGGACAAGACTTGTAAGTGTTATTATCATTATTATTATTATTTAAGGTACTTTTATAGCGCTGTCAAATTACGCAGCACTTTACATATACATTGTACATTTACATCGGTCCCTACCCTCAAGGAGCTTACAATCTAAGGTCCCTAACTCACATTCATATACTAGGGCCAATTTAGACAGAAGCCAATTAAACTACCAGCATGTCTTTTAAACTGAAGCAAAGAAAATTCAGGTCTACTGCCTTGTGCTATGTAGGAAACATGCAAATTTTCTCAAACATTGATATAAATAAATAAAAACCAAAAATATCCACGCTAATGAATGATAACATTAATAATAGCAACACAGCCGCTGACACAAATCTCCTGGCAAAAAGACAAAATAACATAAATCACAAAGTGTAGCGCTAAGAATTAAGAAAAAGTCCCAATGTTGAGAAAATATGACATCTCAATAAAAACAGTCCAATAGGTATAGGTCCACACAAAGGAAAGTGCTGGGAAGAATCCATCGCAAGGAAGGAAAGGTTCACATTGACTCTTACCCCAATGAGTGGACTACTTATTCAAAAGCAGTCAAACACACTTAGATTTCACCATACACATGGGGAGATAGATTGCATGAACAAAAGGATCCTCCTTAGACAGACTCTCATCACATCAGGACATCATGTAAATAGGTATAAAAAACTTAATTGTGCAGTATTACTGACAAGTACATTTATTATGATAGCAGGTCAGTTAGAATCAACATTGCACAGAATAAAGGATATACGAATATCACTACAAAATCTAATAGTAAATATAAAACAATCAATGAATAAACATTTCATCAAAAATTACAGAACATTCAATAAAAAAATATTTTGTCAGAAATTACAGATATAAAATAGTAAGATAAAAACTAAGTAAAAAAAATGAAAAAAAAAACTGTAAAACAAACTCAGCTGTTATTTATAAATGCATTTATGTCCCAATCAAAGTTTAAACTATGAGTCCTATAGGATTTGAGCCAGAAAATCCATTTAGTCTTGAGTTTGGACATTTCCCTCCTAATGTGGCTACCTCTCCAATGGGAAGTATACTGATCTATAGCCATAAAAGAGGGCCCTTTCAAATCCCTACCATGATGGGTATCAAAATGCCTAGAAAGGCTATGCTTGGGAAAGCCTTTTTTATGTTGGCTAGATTAACGGCTTAATAGAGGTCCTTAATGACAATGATCATGAAATCATTCTCCAGCATGAGATGAGTAAGGAGGAGGTGCACTTCCTTGATCAAAACATCAAGGTACAGGACCATAAGCTAGTGACCTCTACATATTTTAAGGACACCGACCATAATGGTTTTATTGACACTAAAAGCTGCCACCATAAGGCATGGCTAAAAGCTGTACCAAAAAGCCAGTTCCTACGACTGAGGAGGAACTATACTTTTCGAAAGGACTATCTACGTGTCAGGGCTGGGCTCAGCCCTTCCTTCTCTGAGCTGGCCGCTCGGCTGCCGGTTAATTGCCAGCTCCTATCTCTCTCCACAGTTACACAGCTGTTGATGATCCTGCTCATCAGTCCTGCCTACTTAAGCCGTCCAGTCCAGAGGAGCTCTGCCTTCGCCTTGGTCACATCACAAGAAACTGTCTCCTGTGTTCCCATTGAAAGACTGGCTTTGCTGACATCCCTTCTGGCTCCAGATCCTGCTTGCTGTTCCATTACTTTGATCCCTGACTTCTGCTTAGCTGCCTATCCATTTAGGTTACTGAACTTTGGCTATGTTTTGACTATATTTGTTCTTTTTACTTTTATTATTAAACAAGTGTGATTTAACTCTACTTCTGTCTCAGTCTGATTTCATGGTTTCTGACAGTAGGCGAAGGCCATAAATTCAGAAGATACAGTCAATCCACTTGTTGGTAATATTTTTTCCAGATTGCATGAGCAAGATCACCGCATGGATCAGTTTGCCATAGCGTTACAAACGCTCCTGAGTCGCACGGCTCACCAGGAGTCTCCCACTGTGGCTGAGCTGCAGGCCATCCCTGCTGCTGAGCCAGTCTTGGTGCAGGCACCCACCTTGAGTATTACCTCTATAAGAGGTATGCCTGGTTCCGCTCCTCTTCCCCAGCGATTTGGGAGTGATCCAGTTCAATGCAGAGGGTTTCTCAACCAGGTTGAGATATACTTTGAGATGCTGCCTCAGGCATTTCCCACGAACAGAAGCAAAGTAGGTTTAGTGATATCTTTGCTTTCTGATAGAGCCTTGGCCTGGGCAAACCCTCTATGGGAGACGCAAAAACCTGTTGTCTTGTGTTACCCTGAGTTTGTGACCTCCTTTAAAAGGGTATTTGATGTTCCTGCATGCGCCGCTTCTGCTGCCAAGTGTCTCATGTCCATCAAACAGAGTACGAGAACTGTTGCCGACTACGCCATTGAATTCCGTACTCTGGCAGCAGAGGTCGCCTGGAACAATGAGGCCCTCATAACTACTTTTTCTCGTGGTCTCTCGGATTCCATCAAGGATGAGATAGCAGCCCGAGATATACCCACTGAGCTGGAGAAGTTGATCACGTTTGCCATCTTCATTGACTCCAAACTCAGAGAAAGACTCTCTTTTAAGGAGCGCTTGTGGAAGCCTCCTGTACGTTTGCCTCCGAGCTTTGCAGTCCCACCCGTGCCTCCCTCACCTCCCATGCCTCCTGGTATCAGTGAAGATGAACCCATGCACTTGGGCTTCACGCGTCTCTCTGCGGATGAGAGAACATTTAGGAGGATGGAGAGATTGTGCCTTTATTGTGGCCAGGCATGTCACTTTTTGAAGTCTTGTCCTACCCATCCAGGGAACGCCCGAACCTTGAGGTGCTGTCATGGACAGACCTTAGGTGGCGTTGTTTCATCCCCAGTTATCCAGAAGGATAAGCCTGTGGTTTTGGCACAAAAGGGAAAAGGGGGGCAAAAAGGGAAAGTGGGACTTTGTATGAAACAAGGCACTCGGGATAGATAAATCAATCAATATAGTAAAATAACAATAATAATTTATTGGTAACACAGAGGGAGGTAGTACAGTAGATAAATTAATGGTAAATCAATATGTAATTGGCAGAATTAAAAGGTATGATAATGACATAACACAATAAAATTCATACAAAGTCCCACTTTCCCTTTTTGCCCCCCTTTTCCCTTTTGTGCCAAATTATCGGGGATGGAGTCCTGTGTACGGGATGGTCACGACTCATATAAAGTCCCACCCATATATATTTCTCATATGCCTGTGGTTTTGGTCACCCTTTCTTGGGCTGAGTCGTCCATCGAGATACAGGCTCTAATCGACTCTGGGGCTGCAGGCCTGTTCATTGATGCTGCCTTTGTATCGAAGCACTCAATTCCACTGCAGCTGCGTGACACTCCACTTGCCATTGAGATTCTTGACGGGAGACCTCTACAGCCTGCCCATGTGACTCATGAGACGGTTCTGTTGTCCATGGCCGTAGGGGCTCTTCACCATGAGATAATCTAATTCCAAGTTATTTCCTCACCTAAGTTTCCACTGGTAATTGGTTATCTTTGGTTACAGAGGCACAACCCCTCTTTTGATTGGCTCCATGCTGAGGTTCTCTCCTGGTCACCACAATGCAGTGAGACATGCTTCCAGAAGGTAGTCAAGGTCCTGTGCACCTCTACACTCTCCTCCCTGCCAGAGGAGTACCGCAATTTTAGCGATGTCTGACAAAGGTCAAGCCGGTAGTTTACTTCCACACCGGCCGTATAATTGCACAATTGATCTTCAACCTAGTGCCATACCCCCTCGTGGCTGGGTTTACCCTTTGTCGGTCTTGGAGGATAAGGTCACGGAGGAATATGTTGCAGACGCATTTTCTCGAGGTTTCATCCACAAATCCTGGTCCCCTGCTGGTGCTGGTTTCCTCTTTGTGAAGAAGAAGAGCGGTGAACTGAGACCTTGTATTGATTATAGGGGTCTCAATTGTTTCACAATTAAAAATGCCTATCCGATTCCATTGATTACAGAGTTATTTGACAGCCTGAAGGGAGCAACGGTTTTCACGAAGCTTGGTGTGAGAGGGGCATACAATCTTGTGAGGATTAAGAAGGGCGACAAGTGGAAAACTGTGTTTAATACCAGAACAGGCCATTATAAGTACCTCATAATGCCTTTTGGCCTTTGTAACGCCCCAGCAGTTTTCCAGAAATGTATTAACAATGTCCTCCGAGATTTGTTGCAGTTATGTGTGGTGGTTTATCGCAATGATATCCTCATATTTTCCAAGTCCCTGGAGAGCCACCACACAGATGTCTGTCATGTGCTTCAGAAACTAAGGTAGAACAATCTCTGTTGTAAACTGGAGAAGTGCGAGTGTCATGTACCTGGGTATATTTATACGGCTTTGCCTGACCTAAGTTTTTGCCTAAATCCTCAGCACACAAACTCCACTTTGGACACTACCTATCACAGGTACCTTACATTTCAAATGGGCCACAATGGCAGCGGACCCTGCTGAGATTGTTATGGCGATTTCACGTCAGGGACAATTGATTGGAGCTCATGAAGAGCATCTTTCTTCCCTGGATGCCAAGTTAGATGAACTTTGTACTTTGCTTAAATATTGCTTGCCTGGTACTTCTGCAATGCTCCAAACTCCTGCTCGGATCCAACCTACCTCTTCTGTACCACCCAAACTTCCCCTGCCTGAAAAATTTGGTGGTGATACTGAGGACTGCAGAGGCTTTTTAAATGTTTGCCGTTTGCATTTCCAAAACAACCCTGGGTCTTTTAACACTCCGTCTGCCAAAGTGACTTTTGTAATTTCCTTGTTAAAGGGGAAGGCCCTGGCCTGGGTCTCTCCTTACCTGGAACGCAATGATCCTGTGCTGCAAGACGCTGACAAATTTCTGGCTTCTCTCCAGACTGTATTTGGAAAGCCAGATAGAGCTTCTGCAACTGAGTACTCACTTTTGGACATACAACAAGGTACCAGGTCTGTGGCACAATATGCTATTGAGTTCCGTACCTTGGCTGCTGAGACTAATTGGGACTCAAGGGCCTTTACGTGCAGCCTTCCGAAAGGGTCTTACAGATCGCATCAAGGACGAATTAGTCTATAAGGATTCCCTAGAAGACCTTGAGAAATTCATAGAGCTGTGTGTTCATCTGGATGTCCGGTATCATGAAAGGTGCCAAGAGAGAGTTAGAACTCAAAAGTTTCCTAGGCCAGTTTACCGTTTGGCTCCTAACTTCCAAGCACCACCTCAGCCAGAACCTGAAGTCTCAGTTGAACCTCAGGCACCTGTGGAACCCATGGAAGTAAACCGTCTCCACCTAACTGAGTCGGAGAAACAAAGGAGGCGCATATTGGGCCTATACCTGTACTGTGGACTTAAAGGACATTTGTTATCTGTCTGCCCTTCCCATCCAGTAAAAGGCAGGGTCCAACCAGTGTTGGAGGATCTGGGTTAGACCTTACAGGTATATCCTCCAAGACAAAGATTACTGTTCCCGCAATTATCCATTTACCCTCTAAACTTGTCTCCTGTGAGGCTTTTGGGGATTCTGGAGCCACTGGCACATTCTTGGACTACACTTTTGCTAAAGAAAATAACATCCAATTTGTTCCAAGGTCTAGACACCTAAACATCACCACCCTGAATGGACAACCCTTGGGAGATGGCATTGTAAAATTTGAGACTACGACAATCACCCTTCGGGTAGGTGTACTCCACAAAGAGGAAGTTGTCTTGTCTCTTATTGATTCTCCACTTCTGCTCGTTATCCTTGGTTACCCATGGTAACAACAACATAACACTTCTTTTGATTGGGAAAATGGAGAACTAACCTCTTGGGGGTCGTTCTGTCATCTAAACTGTTTGTCTCAACCCAAAAGACTTTCTGGTTGTCTGTTGGCTTCCGTGACCATCCCACCTACCTTGCCTCGTGAATACCATGAGTTTGCAGACGTATTTTGCAAGCAAAAGTCAGAGGTTTTACCTCCACATCATTCTAATTTGCACAATAAATTTGATCCCTGTCTTTGCCTGAACAAAAATCAATGGAGGAATACGTAAAAGACAACTTGGAAAGAGGTTTTATCCGACCCTCTTCTCCTCCAGTAGGGGCAGGTTTTTCTTTGTTGAAAGAAAAGATGGGGGTCTTAGACCATGCATAAACTATCGAGGGTTAAATCAAATTACTGTAAAAGACTCCTACCCTTTGCCTCTCATTCTTGAACTGTTTGATGTACTTAAGGGAGCCGTTATCTTCTCTAAGCTGGACCTACGAGGGGCTTATAATCTGATTTGAATTAAAGACAGGGATGAGTGGAAGACAGCATTCAACACTTGTAATGGACATTTTGAATATCTGTTATGCCATTTGGGTTGTGTAACGCCCCTGCTGTCTTCCAACGTTTCATGAATGACATTTTTCACGATTTCGGCAACAGTTTTGTGATCATCTACTTGGATGACATTTTAATCTTTTCCAAGACTCATCTAGAGCACATCTCACATGTAAAGCAGGTATTACAACGACTGAGAGAAAACCATCTTTACACGAAGATTGAGAAATGTAGTTTCCATCCTTTCCTTGGATACATTATAAGTGCTGTCGGTTTCCAAATGGACCCTCAAAAACTTTCCGCTGTCTTGCAATGGCCCCAACCGACCACTTTAAGAGGGCTCCAAAGCTTTCTAGGGTTCGCAAATTACTACAGACACTTCATCAAAGGTTTTGCCTCCATTGCGGCCCCCCTTACTGCTATGACTAACAAAGGTACAAATTGCAAGGAGCAGGGCCGTCTTTAAGGCAGGGCAAAAAGGGCAGCTGCCCTGGGCCCTGTCATTGTTGTGGGGCCCAAAGCAGCTGCCTCATACTCACCAACTTTTCCAGTTTAAATTCCCTCGTCCCTTGAGGTTTTGTCTCATGCTGTGTCCTAATATCTCAGTGTGAAGTTCTGTTATTAATGCTACCCAGCTCTGTTTTGTTGTTGTGTACCGATGACTCACCTGCAGACCCTATGTTTACATGTAAATACCGGCATCAATATGTAAATAGTAGCTGCATTCATATGTAAATAGTGGCAGACAGGCAGTATTCTATCTAAACAGAGGTGGTATTCATATGTATATCATGCTACCCCTGAGGTCATATCCACCATTACCTATACTGAATGCTACCCACTGGGGAGATAAAGGGGCATGCTTGAAAGTCCTGCCTACAACTGTGGTCATTAAGCCTACCATCGGCCTGTTCTGCAAAGGTAAGCAAATTAGTGGGGGGAGGGTAGTGTGTGGTGTGCAGAGGTAGGCAGAGAAGGAATTACAGTTTGGGGTGCACAGGTGAGCAGGGTCCAGTCCATGGTGTGCAGCCAGTGAGGAGATGATGTGCTGTAACCTCTAGCAACCAATCAGTAAGCAGTAATGATGTGCAGTAACCAATCAGTGAGCAGTATTGATGTACAGTAATCTCTAGCAACCAATCATCAAGCATAAATCATGTGCTGTAACCTCTATCAACTGATCAGTGAGCCAAAATGTGTGCTGTAACCTCTAGCAACCAGTCAGTGAGCGGTAATGATACACTGTAACCTCTGCCAACCAATCGCAATCACTGTCTGATTTGATTCAGTAAACTAATTTTGAGTCTAGCTGCTATTTATTGTATGTCTCAGAGCAGGTGGAGAGCAAAACTGCAATCAATATTAAAGACGGCCCTGGCAAGGTGTGGTCCTCAGAAGCAGAATCGGCTTTTCAGCAATTAAAAGACATGTTTAGCAAGGCTCCAATTCTTCAGCATACAAATCCTGATCTTCAGTACATAGTTGAGGCTGATGCCTGCGAAGTAGGAGCAGGTGCCATGCTGTCCCAGAGACAGCCTAAGTCCGGTAGAATCCATCCAGTAGTGTTTTTTTCTAGAAAGTTTTCTCCAGCGGAGATGAATTATGACGTTGGGAATCGAGAACTACTGGCCATCAAATTGGCATTGTCTGAATGACGACATCTTCTGGAAGGGGCTCCCAAGCCTTTTTCTATCCTTACTGACCATTAAAACCTGCTGTATTTTCAGACTGCAAGATGTTTGAACTCACGTCAGGCTCGATGGGCTCTGTTTTTCTCCCATTTTAATTTTGTTCTTTCTTATTGTTTTGGGCATAAAAACAAGAAAGCCGATGCTCTTTCCAGACAGTTCGCTACCTCTGAAGAAGATCAACCTACCGAGCAGTATATAATCTAACCTCACAAAATTGTCACACAGATCTCTAAGGCTCTTTCCCAACAGTTACAAGAAACACAGAATCATGTTCCCCAAGGCTTAAAGATACCACCAGGTCCCCTATTCATAGCCCCTAGCCTCAGAAAACCTTTACTTCTCTGGGCTCATGATGGTGTGTTATCCGGTCATCCTGGTGTCACCATCACTCTTAAGACCTTGCAACATCATGTCTGGTGGCCTCATATGAAAAGGGATATTACTGAGTATGTGGTTGCCTGTCCAACTTGTGCTGCTAATAAAGTACCTCGCACATTGTCTACTGGAGTGTTGCAACCACTTCTGGCACCTCGCCAGCCTTGGACCCATTTGACTATGGACTTCATTACAAACTTACCCAAGTCTGAGGGCATGACTGCTATATGGGACATAGTGGATCGCTTTTCCAAAATGTCTCATTTTGTGCCGCTCCCGGGATTACCTACAGCGGAAGCACTGTCTACCCTCTTCCTTTCCCATATTGTGAGATATTATGGCATACGTCATCTCAGACCGCAGATTCCAGTTTGTTTCCCGATTCTGGAGAGCGTTCTTCAAGAAACTGGGAGTAACGCTCTCACTCTCTACCTCACATCACCCTCAAACAGATGGTCAAATCAAATGCATGAACCAGACCCTAGAAACCTATCTTCAACATTATGTCATTGCCTTACACTCCAACTGGTCTGAGTATTTGCTTTTGGCTGAGTTTGCCATTAATTCCCATTGGCACAGTGCTCTTCATACCACACCATTCTACGCAGCCCTAGGCTATCACCCTGAGACTTTTCCCCTACTTCATCCTTCTTCTGGTGTACCAGCAGCAGATCTGCGGGTGAAGAATATTCTGCTACATTGGAAAAAGATTTACTCATTACTACGGAAGTAAGCAGGCAAGTATGCGCTTTTCTCCAACAAACAAAGATGCCATATACCTCCATATATGGTGGGGGACAAAGTTTGGATAGTTTGGCTATCAACTAAATACGTGAGACTGAAACAACCTTCTACCAAATTGGGTCCTCGAATCATCGGTCCTTACAGAATTATTGCTCGAGTCGGGCCAGTCTCCTATCGGTTGAAATTGCCCTCCTCTCTCCGGATTCACCCCGTATTCCACGTTTCTCTCCTCAAAAAGGCAATTTTCAATCGCTACTCCAGAACACAACAGCTACCTCCTCTTGTTCTTGTTGATGGACAAAATGAGTTTGAAGTCTCTAAGATTCTTGATTCTAGAAGACAGGGTCATGGCCTACGATATCTGGTTGTCAGGGCTGGGCTCAGCCCTTCCTTCTCTGAACTGGTCGCTCAGCTGTCGGCTAATTGCCAGCTCCTTTCTCTCCACAGTGACTCAGCTGTTGATGATCTGCTCATCAGTCCTGCCTACTTAAAGCCATCCAGCTCACTTCATCTCTGCCTTCACATTTGGTCACATCTCTGGGACTTTCTCCTGCGTTCCTGCTGAAGACTTGCTCGGCTGACGTCCCTTCTGGCTCCTGATCACACTTGCTGTACTAATACATTGATCTCTGGCTCTCTGACATTGGCATTGGCTGACTACCCAATCTGGTTACTGATACTGGTTATGTATTGACTACGCTTACTCTGTTTACCCTTTTATTATTATTAAACAAGAGTGATTAACTGTACTTCTGTCTTGGTCTAATTCATGGTCTCTGACAGTAGGCGAAGGCCATGAATTCAGAAGCTGCAGTCAGTCCACTTGTTGGTAATATTTTTTCCAGATTGGATGACCAGGATCACCGCATGGATCAGTTTGCCTTGGCGTTACAAATGCTCCTGAGTCACACGGCTAAACTGGAATCTTCCACTATGGCTGCTCCAGTAAAACCTGTGTTGCAGGCCATCCCTGCTGCTGCTCCAGTCTCTGTGCAGGCACCCGCCTTGAGTATTACCTCTATAAGAGGCATGTTTGGTTCCGCTCTTTCCCAGTGATTTGGGGGCGATCCAGTTCAATGCAGAGGATTTCTCAACCAGGTTGAGATATGCTTTGAGATGCTGCCCCAGGCGTTTCCCACGGACAGAAGCAAAGTAGGTTTCGTGATATCTTTGCTTTCTGAGAGCGCCTAGGCCTGGGCAAACCCTCTATGGGAGACACAAAAACCCGAGGTCCTGAGTTACCCAGAATTTGCGGCTTCCTTCAAAAGGGTATTTGATGTTCTCGCACGCCCTGCTTCTTCTGCTAAGAGCCTCATGTCCATCAAACAGAGTACGAGAACTGTTGCCAATTACACCATTGAATTCCGTACTCTGGCAGCAGAGGTTGCTTGGAACAATGAGGCCCTCGTGACTGCCTTCTGGGGGATGAGATAGCAGCCCGAGATATATCCACTGAGCTGGAGAGGTTGATCACATTTGCCATCCTCATTGACTGCAGACTCAGAGAAAGACTCTTTTAAGGAGCGCTGGCGCAAGCCTCCTGTACATTTGTCTCCGAGCTTTGCAGTCCCACCCTTGCCTCCCTCACCTCTAAGTATGAGCCGAACACCCCTCAGTTCGATTCGCACCAGAACCTGCGAACGGACCGAAAATTTGCACAAACGTTAGAACCCCATTGACGTCTATGGGACTCGAAATCAAAAGTGCTCATTTAAAGGCTAATTTTCATGGTATTGTCCTAAAAAGGGTTTGGGGACCTGGGTCCTAAACCCAGGGGACATGTATCAATGCAAAAAAACTCTTAAAAACGGCTGTTTTTTCGGGAGCAGTGATTTTAATGATGCTTAAAGCAAAAAAAAAAAAGTGAAATATTCCTTTAAATATTGTACCTGGGGGGGTGTCTATAGTATGCCTGTAAAGTGGCGCGTGTTTCCCATGCTTAGAACAGTCCTTGCACAAAACAGCATTTTTAAAGGAAAAAAAGTCATTTAAAACTGCCTGCGGCTTTAATGTAATGTCGGGTCCTGGCAATATGGATGAAAATCAGTGAGACAAACGGCATGGGTACCCTTCAGTCCATTACCAGGCCCTTTGGGTCCTGTATGGATATTAAGGGGAACCCCGCACCCAAATTAAAAAAAGGAAAGGTGTGGGGCCCCCAGGTCCTATATACTCTGAACAGCAGTATAAAGGCGGTACAAACAAGGCAGGGACTGTAGGTTTGTTGTTAAGTAGAATCTGTTTGTAATTTTGAACTGGTACATTTTTAAAGTGTAGCTCCAGCCAAAAAATCTGTTTTTAAGCTTTTTGGAAAACATAGGGAAGGGTTATCACCCCTGTGACATTTGTTTTGCTGTCTGTGCTCCTCTTCAGAAGATTTCACCTCACTTTTTGTCCCAATGACAAATGTTTTTTTGAAAATTTGGGGTTTTTAGTGAAACAAGGATTGGTGATAAAGCATCAGTGGAAAGGAGAAAAGTTTTTCCCATATTAACTCTTACAGGAGAGAATTTCCCTTCCTATGGGGTAGATATCATCTCACTTCCTGTTGTCTCCTTCCGTTTGCAAGTAGGAGTTGTTTGTAAGTTGGATGTTTGAAAGTAGGGGCCTGCCCTATATACTCAGCAGAAATTTGGGCCTTAGGTGTTGTTGTGGCCTCAACACTGTAAGCCCTCACAGGGCCCTGCTGTGAAATATTAGATCAAGAATTGTAAATACATGCCCCTGTTAAACAGGGCCAGAAAAATTGGGCCTTTGGTGATGGTGGTGGTGGTGTTGGTGCCACAACACTGTAAGTCCTCACAGTTAATCTTGGTTGGCGCACAAACGGGCCCTGCTGTGAAATATTCTTTTAAGAATTCTAATTACATGTCCCTGTTGAACAGGGGCTGAAAAATTGGGCCTTAGGCACTGGTGCCACAACACTGCTACCCCTCACAGTTACTCTAGTTGGAGCGCAGGAACTAGCCCTGCTGCATAGAATTGAATCAAAAATTGTAACTACATGCCCCAGGGGGCTTAAAAATTGGCCATAGGCACTGGTGGCAGCACCCAGAACCAAAAAATGTTCTTACAAGCTATCAGCATGATCATTGAGGAGGAAGAGTATAATTACTTAGCATAGCAGGATAGTCACTCAGCATCAGCATAGGCAGTCTTTGAAGGGATCTAACATTTTAAAAAAAATTATTCGGATACATCAGCATCAGGTGCTTGGTACCTGGTGGTGATCCAAGACTGATTCATTTTTATGAAGGTCAGTCGATCGACCGAGTCGGTGGACAGACGCACCCTGTGATCGGTTACAAAGCCTCCAACAGCACTGAATGTGCATTCCAAAAGAACACTGGATGCAGGACAGGCCAGTAGCTCAATTGCATACTGTGCAAGCTCTGGCCAGTGATCCATCCTCAAGACCCAGCAACCCAGAGGATTTTCGGTGGGAAAGGTGTCCAAGTCAGATCTTGCCCCTAGGAATTCCTGCACCATGTAAAACAGACGCTGGCGATGGTTTCTGGAACCGATCATACCTTGGGGCTGCGGACTAAAAAATTGTCTGAATGCATCGGTCAGATGGCCACCTTCTCCACCACTCCTTCTTTGACTGACTGAAGCCTCAGCAACACGTTGTCCAGAAACAGGAGTTTGTAACCTCCCATTCTCTGGGAATGCATTGCACAGACCTTTCTGCAAGGCCTCCCGAAGATGTTTCATCCTCTGCTCCCTCTGCGATGGCAAGATAAGGTCCGCAACCTTACCCTTGTAACATGGATCAATGAGGGTTGCTAGCCAGTATTGGTCCTTCTCCTTGATACCACGAATACGAGGATCCTTACGCAGGCTTTGCAGGATCAGGGAGGCCATGCAGCGTAGGTTTGCTGAGGCATTCGGTCCGGAGTCCTCTGGGTCACTAAGGATGACATGGTCCGCAGCCACCTCCTCCCAGCCACGTACAAGTCCATGTGTTTCTTTGGACTGATCCCTTAAAGACTGCTGCTGATGCTGAGTGCCAGGCTCCACCTCCATGCTGACACAATCCTCTTCCTCCTCCTCCTCCTCCTCATCCTCCTCCTCATCATCCTCTTCCTGTGTGATCGGCGGGCACGCAGGAACACTGTCTGGATAAAGGGGGCCTTGAGAGCTAAGGAAGTCCTCCTCTTCCTGCCTCTGTTCTGCCTCAAGTGCCCTGTCCATTATTCCACGCAGTGTGTGCTCCAACAGGTGGACAAGGGGGACAGTGTCACTGATGCATGCACTGTCACTGCTCACCATCCTCGTGGCCTCCTCAAATGGTGACAGGACAGTGCATGCATCCCTGATCATGGCCCACTGGCGTGGGGAAAAAAAACAAGCTCCCCTGACACTGTCCTGGTGCCATAGTTGCACAGGTACTCATTGATGGCCCTCTGCTGCATGTGCAGCCGCTGCAGCATGGCCAACGTTGAGTTCCACCTGGTGGGCATGTCACAGATTAGGCGGTTCTTGGGCAGGTTAAACTCCTTTTGGAGGTCTGCCAGCCGAGCACTGGCATTACATGACCGGCGGAAATGCACACAGACTTTCCTGGCCTGCCTCAGGACATCCTGTAAGCCCGGTTACCTGCCCAAGAACTGCTGCACCACCAAGTTAAGGACGTGAGCCAAACAGGGCACATGGGTCAGTTGTCCCTGGTCGGAGGGCGAAGAGGAGGTTGGTGCCATTGTCGCAAACCACCATTCCTGCCTTAGGTTGGCGTGGCATCAACCACCTCTGAGCCTGCCCCTGCAGAGCTGACAGAACCTCTGCCGCAGTGTGGCTCCTGTCCCCCAAGCACACCAGCTCAAGCACCGCATGGCATCTTTTGGCCTGCGTACTTGCGTAGCCCCTGGAATGCCTACAGAGCACCGCTGGTTCCAAGGACAAAGCACAGGAAGAGGCCATGGAGGAAGAAGAAAAGGAGGGGGTGCAGGAGAAAGGTGTGTCACAATCATTAGTAGTGGCATTTTGGAGGCGTGGTGGCGGAACAACCTCCAACACTACTGAACCTTGTCCTGCATCCTTCCCAGCTGCCAGCAGAGTCACCCAATGCGCCGTGAAACTTAGGTAACGTCCCTGTCCATGCCTGCTGGACCATGAGTCAGCGGTAATATACACCTTACCGCTGACCGCCCTGTCCAGCGAGGCCAAGACATTGCCTTCCACATGCCGGTAGAGAGCTGGAATCGCCTTCCGTGAGAAAAAGTGGCGTTTGGGTACCTGCCACTGAGGAAACACACATTCCACAAACTCACGGAAGGAGGCAGACTCTACCAAATGAAAAGGTAGCAGTTGAAGTGCTAGCAATTTTGCCAAGCTAGCATTCAACCTCTGGGCATGTGGATGGCTGGGAGTGAACTTCTTTCAGCGGTGCAGCAGCTGGGGCAGGGAAATTTGCCTGGAACAATTTGACGTCAGTGTACAGAAAGCAGATTGCCCACAAGTACTTGGCTGTGACACACCTAATTCTACACCTTCATTCCTCTCAGTGCAGGTCTCAGAGAGGACTGAAGGTATAGTGGGGTTGGAGATCTCAGCTGATGAGGAGCAAGAAGAGGTCCTCTTTGTTCTTTGGTGTGGGTCTTTTAGATACGCTTGCCAACGAACTGCATGGCAGGTCAACATATGTCTGGTCAAGCATGTGGTGCCCAAGTGGGAGATGTTTTGGCCACGCGAGATACGCTTGAGACATATGTTGCAAATAGCAGCGGTGCGATCTGATGCACTCGTCTCAAAAAAGGCCCACACCAAAGAACTTTTAGAATAACGCGCAGGGACAGCAGCGCGCTGCACATGCGGAGCTTTGCGGTGTGATGCAGTCAGTGTGCTGCCCTTAGGCTGGCCCCTGGAGGGCATCCTGCCTCGTTGATGATGTGCCTCCTCCTCCTTCTCTCTCCTATCAGGCACCCTCATTGAGTCAGTGACCTCATCATCCCCTCCCTCCTCATCACTGGAGCAATCCTGGCAGTATGCTGCAGCAGGGGGAGCATGACTGCCAGATTGCTGTCTTTCTTGGGCACCCCCTCTGTCCATGCTCACATTACTGCGTTGACCTAGCTCAGTATCATCATCAGAGCCTTCTAAATGCTGGGCATCCTCCTGGAGCATGTACCTAACACTGTGGTCAAACAGTTCGAGGGACTCCTCAGGAGGACATGGTGGGGCTAGGGAAGGAGTCACTGATGCCATTGAGCCGAGGTAAGAGGCCGCGTTGGCAGCTGCTTTGCCAGACAAAGTACCCTGAGCATTAGTGAGAGAGGATGAGGAGGATGAGGACGCCTTGGTCATCCACTCGACCAAGTCTTCCGCATGTTGTGGCTCAACATGGCCAGCTGCCGAAAAAAAGGCCAAGCGTGTCCCACGGCCACGTGCTGATGAGGATGCACTGTCTCCACGACCAGCACTGTTGCCTCTAGACACAGTGCCTGCTTGCCCTCTTTTATTGGCTTGTGACTGTCTGCCTCTCCTTGTTGGCCTTCCAGACATACTAATGGCTTGTAGCTGCACTAAGCTGGGATATAGATATAGATAGATAGATAGATAGATAGATAGATAGATAGATAGATAGATAGATAGATAGATAGATAGATAGATAGATAGATAGATAGATAGATAGATAGATAGATAGATAGATAGATAGATAGATACTGCAGCTAGCAAAATCAACTGCCTGCCTGTAGTATGAGAACACAACCAACCTTCTACAGGTAGCTTTAGCTGAACACTGTGCAGAGGTCGCACTACACTAACGTGTAAATAATTTAGCTGCCTGAGGTAGTGATAGGATCAGGAAAACACCACTAACCTTCTACGGGTAGCTTTAGCTGAACACTGTGCAGAGCTCGCAAAAAACTAACTTGTAGCTTATTTAGCTGCCTGCGGTAGTGATAGGATCAGGAAAACACCACCAACCTTCTACAGGTAGCTTTAGCTGAACACTGTGCAGAAGTCGCAAAAAACTAACTTGTAGCTTATTTAGCTGCCTGTGGTAGTGATAGGATCAGGAAAACACCACCAACCTTCTACAGGTAGCTTTAGCTGAACACTGTGCAGAGCTCGCAAAAAACTAACTTGTAGCTTATTTAGCTGCCTGCGGTAGTGATAGGATCAGGAAAACACCACCAACCTTTTACAGGTAGCTTTAGCTGAACACTGTGCAGAGGTCGCACTACACTAACTTGTAGTTTTAGCTGCCTGCGGTAGTGATAAGATCAGGAAAACACCACCAACCTTCTACAGGTAGCTTTAGCTGAACACTGTGCAGAGCTTGCAAAAAACTAACTTGTAGCTGATTTAGCTGCCTGCGGTAGTGATAGGATCAGGAAAACACCACCAAGCTTCTACAGGTAGCTTTAGCTGAACACTGTGCTGAGGTCGCACTACATTAACTTGTAGTTTTAGCTGAACACTGTGAGGAGGACGCACTACACTAACTTGTAGCTTTGGCTGAACACTGTTCAGAGGACGCACTACACTAACTTGTAGCTTTAACTGATCACTGTGCACTACACTAACTTGTAGCTTTAGATGAACACTGTGAGGAGGACGCACTACACTAACTTGTAGCTTTAGCTGAACACTGTGCAGAGGTCGCACTACACTAACTTGTAGTTTTAGCTGAACACTGTTCAGAGGTCGCACTACACTAACTTGTAGTTTTAGCTGAACACTGTGAGGAGGACGCACTACACTAACTTGTAGCTTTAGCTGAACACTGTGAGGAGGACGCACAACCCTAACTTGTAGCTTTAGCTGAACACTGTGCACTACACTAACTTGTAGCTTTAGCTGAACACTGTTCAGAGGACGCACTACACTGACTTGTAGCTTTAGCTGAACACTGTGCAGAGGTCTCACTAATCTAACTTGTAGCTTTAACTGAACACTGTGAGGAGGATGCACTACACTATCTGTAAATAGTCTAGCTGCCTGACTGTGGTACTAATAGGATCAAAAGAACATCAGCAATTTTCTTCAGGTAGCTGTAAATACTGTAACAACACAAGCCTGCCTGTCAGTAGCAAGATAACAGGAACGGATCTAGCTAAACTGAATACAGTGTGTATATATATATATATATATATATATATATATATATATATATATATATATATATATATATATATATATACATATATATATATATACATATATATATATATAACACCTGGGATGCATATATATATACACAATACACTGTAAGTGCAGCTAACTCACTGACTGTCCTGCCTAATCTATCTAACTTAAATCAAATGATACTGTCTCTCTGTCTATCTATCTTTTTCTCAACGCTGGAACACACACTACACAGGGCTGCCGTGCAGGCGGCCTTATATAGTGTGGGGCGTGTACTAAATCCCCTGAGCCATAATTGGCCAAAGCCTTCTTGGCTCTCTGTTCAGACGGCGCTGTGATTGGCCAAGCATGCGGGTCATAGTGCATGCTTGGCCAATCATCAGCCAGCAATGCACTGCGATGCCGCAGTGAATTATGGGCCATGACGTGCCACACGAATTTGGCATGAACGTGCGAACAGACGATGTTCGAGTCGAACATGGGTTCGACTCAAACACGAAGCTCATCCCTACTCACCTCCCATGCCTCCTGGTACCGAGTCAGTCTGTGAAGATGAACCCATACACTTGGGCTTCACGCGTCTCTCTGCGGATGAGAGAACCCTTAGGAGGAGGAAGAGATTGTGCCTTTATTGTGGCCAGGCTGGTCACTTTTTGAAGTCTTGTCCTACCCATCCAGGGAATGTCTGAACCTTGAGGTCCTGTCACAGAAAGACCTTAGGTGGCGTTGTTTCGTCTCCAGTTTCCCAGAAAGATAAGCCCCTGGTTTCGGTTACCCTGTCTTGGGCTGAGTCATCGGTCGAGATACAGGCTCTAATCGACTTTTTGGCTGCAGGCCTGCTCATTGATGCTGCCTTTGTATCGAAGCACTCGATTCCGCTGCAGCTGCGTGACACTCCACTTGCCATTGAGGCTCTTGACAGGAGACCTTTACAGCCTGCCCATGTGACTCATGAGACTGTTCCACTGTCCATGGCCGTAGGGGCCCTTCACCATAAGATAATCCAATTCCAAGTTATTTCCTCACCTAAGTTTCCACTGGTTATTGGTTATCCTTGGTTACAGAGGCACAACCCTTCTTTTGATTGGCTCCATGCTGAGGTTCTGCCCTGGTCACCACAGTGCAGTGAGAGATTCTTCCAGAAGGTAGCCAAGGTCCTGTGCAACTCTTCACTCTCCTCCCTACCGGAGAAGTACCGCCATTTTAGCGATGTCTTTGACAAAGGTCAAGCCAGTACTTTGCCTCCACACCGGTCGCATGATTGCGCAATTGACTTTTAACCTGGTGCCATACCCCCTCATGGCTGGGTTTACCCTTTGTTGGTCTTGGAGGATAAGGCCATGAAGGAGTATGTTGCAGACGCACTTTCTCGTGGTTTCATCCCGCAAATCCTCATCTCCTGCTGGTGCTGGATTCTTTTCTGTGAAGAAGAGGAGTGGTGAACTAAGACCTTGTATCGATTATAGGGGTGTCAATCATTTCACGATTAAGAATGCCTATCCCATTCCGTTGATTACGGAGTTATTTGACCGCCTCAAGGGAGCAACTGTTTTCACGAGCTTGATTTGAGAGGGGCATACAATCTCATCAGGATTAAGGAGGGCGATGAGTGGAAAACTGCGTTTAATACCAGATCAGGTCATTATGAGTATCTCGTAATGCCTTTTGGCCTTTGTAACGCTCCGGCAGTTTTCCAGGAGTTCATTAACAATGTCCTCTGAGATTTGTTGCAGTTATGTGTGGTGGTTTATCTCGACGATATCCTCATATTTTCCAAGTCCCCAGAGAGCCACCACACATGTGCTTCAGAGACTACGAGAGAACAATCTCTATTGTAAATTGGAAAAGTGCGAATTCCATTGTGAACAGGTGAAATTCATTCCACTGCTGTTTTTTCGATGGACCCAGAGAAACTTTCAGCGGTCCTACAGTGGCCTCGGCCCATGGGTTTACATCCTCTGCAGCATTTTCTTGGCTTTGCCAACTATTATCGGAAGTTTATTTGTAACTTCATGTCTCTGGTCAAGCCCCTGACTGATATGACCAGGAAAGACGGTAACCCACAGAGTTGGTCTCCGGAGTCCATTAAGGCCTTTGAGACTCTCAAGGTTGCCTTTGTTTCTGCTCCTGTGTTGGCACACCCTGATCCTACGTTGCCTTTTATCCTAGAAGTTGATGCTTCCGAGACTGGAGTTGGCGCCCTTCTGTCTCAATGTCCTAACTCTGAGTGCGCTATGCATCCATGTGGCTACTTTTCCAAGAAATTGTCACCAGGAGAGTGCAATTATGAGATTGGTGACAGAGAGCTGTTGGCGATCATTTTAGCCTTGAAAGAATGGAGACATCTCCTTGAAGGTACCACTGTGCCAGTTCTCATTCTTACTGACCACAAGAATCTCACATTCTTGTCTGAGGCTAAGACAAGAAGGGCACGATGGGCTCTTTTCTTGTCGAGTTTTAATTACATTGTCTCATTCTTACCCGGTACTAAGAATGTAAGGGCTGATGTCTAGTCACAACAATTTTCCTCCACTTCCAAGATGGAGTCGGTTCTGGTTCCTGTGATTCCTCCTGTGATTCCTCCTGATTGTATTATGGCTACGGTTCACACCAGTCTTAATTCTCCTTTGGGTGACAAAATTCTTGCTGCTCAGGTCGATGCTCCTCCTGAGAAACTTTGTGACCGCTGCTTTGTTCCCGAGAGTCTCTGTACTGCCGTGCTTCAGATTTACCATTCTCCCAAGGCTGCTGGCCACCCTGGGAAGAATCAACTCTTTTGAGCCATTTCTCAACAATTCTGGTGGCCTAGTCTACGTACTGATGTAACCGCCTTCATAGCTGCCTGTTCCGTGTGTACTCAGTGTAAGACTCCACAACACCTTCCAGTGGGCCTCCTACAACCCATACCCAATGGAGAGAGGCCCTGGACCCACCCGTCTATGGATTTCATTGTGGCGTTACCCAACTCCCAGGGCAACACAGTTATCCTTATGGTGGTTGACCGGTTCTCGAAAATGTTGCATTGTATTCCACTCAAGAAGTTGCCTACTTCTAAGGAACTGGCTTCTATTTTTGCTCGGGAGATCTTCCACTTACATGGGCTACCCAAGGTGATTGTCTCAGACAGGGTTAGTCAGTTTGTGTCCCGGTTCTGGCGAGCCTTTTGTGCACAGTTGGTTATTCAGCTTGCTTTCTCCTCTGCGTATCACCCGCATTCTAATGGGGCAGCAGAATGAGCCAATCAGTCTTTGGAGCAATTTCTATGTTGCTATATTTCTGACCATCATAACAACTGGTCAGACCTCTTACCGTGAGCGGAGTTTGCTCACAATAGTGCCTTGAATTCAGCTTCCCGTTTGTCCCCATTTATGGTAAATTATGGTTTCCAACCTTCCGTGTTGCCTGACTCGTTTGTTCCGCAGAGTATTCCTGAATTAGAGAAGCATCTCCATGGTCTTTGTTCTACTTGGGCACAAGTCCAGGAGGCTTTGCGACATGCTAACGATGGGTACAGACTCCATGCTGACCGCAGACGCCTGCCTGCGCCTTCCTACCAGGTTGGTGACAGAGTCTGGCTGTTGTCTCGCAACGACTTTGTGTTCCTTCTTTGAAGTTCGCACCTCGGTTTATTGGGCCTTTACGTATCCTTCAGAGGATTAACCCAGTGGCCTTATGCATTGGATCTTCCTCCTAGTATGCGTTTAATGTGTTTCATGTCTCCTCATTGAAACCTTTGGTCTGCAACCGCTTTACCACCTCGGTGCCACATCCTCACTCTATACAGGTTGAGAACCATGAGGAGTATGAAGTACAATCCATTATTGACTCCTGTAGGTTCCGTGGGTGCATACAGTATATGGTGCATTGGAAGGGGTACGGCCAGAGGAACACTCTTGGGTCTCATCCTCGGACGTACATACCCCTGTCCTCCTCCATGATTTCCATAGGGTCGGAAGGGTCATTGAGAAGGGGGTACTGTCAGGGCTGGGCTCAGCCCTTCCTTCTCTGAGCTGGCTGCTCAGCTGTCGGCTAATTGCCAGCTCCTTTCTCTCCACAGTGACTCAGCTGTTGATGATCTGCTCATCAGTCCTGCCTACTTAAAGCCGTCCAGCTCACTTCATCTCTGCCTTCTCCTTTGGTCACATCTCTGAGACTTTCTCCTGCGTTCCTGTTGAAGACTTGCTCGGCTGACATCCCTTCTGGCTCCTGATCCTGCTTGCTGTACTACTACTACCGATCTCTGGCTCTCTGACATTGGCATTGGCTGACTACCCGATTTGGTTACTGAACTCTGGCTATGTATTGACTATGCTTACTCTGTTTACCCTTTTATTATTATTAAACAAGTGTGATTAACTGTACTTCTGTCTCAGTCTGATTCATGGTTTCTGACACTGGTTCATTGGAAGGGATATCCCATCACAGACTGTTCCTGGGTCCCAGCCAAAGATTTGCATGCTCCTGCTCTTATTCGAGACTTCCATGCCTCCTTTCCCACTAAACCCCGCTAGGCCCCTGGAGGTGTCCACTGGGGAGGGGCCCTGTATTGTACCTGGGTGTATTTGAACCAGGATGTTCCGGGTCCCACAGCTGCAGTCTTACTTGTTGTGCCACAGAGGAGCCCTGGAGTTATAGCTATGTTCTCTTAGTTTCATGCATTACCTTGGACTCACTAGCCCCACCTGCTGTCAGCTGTGGACAATCTACAATCAAAGAAGCCCATAAATAGCAGCACTTCCTATCTCTCAGTGCTCGTTTGTTTGGACTAGCTTCCTGGGTGTTTTGACTGCTTTGTGACTCTAAATACCATATTTGAACTTCTGCCTGAATTCCTGACTACTCTCTAGCCCGCTGATTTTGTACTTCACCGCCAGCTCATGTATGAACTTTGCCTGCCTGACCAATCTCTGGATTTCCATCATGTACCACTTTGCCTGATCTGTTGCTGTCCTGATATGCCTGATAAGTTTTCGCCTGAATCCTCAGCACACAGGCTCCACTTTGGACACTACTTATCACAGGTACCTTACGGTGAGTTTCATCATGAACAGGTTAAATTCCTGGGCTATATCATTTCCACTGCTGGTTTTTCGATGGACATAGAGAAAATTTCGGCAGACCTACAGTGGCCCCAACCCATGGGTTTACGTTCTCTGCAGCCTGTCCTGGGCTTTGCCAACTATTATCAGAAGTTTATTTATTAGCCCTGAAAGAATGGAGACATCTCCTCAAAGGTACCACTGTGCCAGTTCTCATTCTTACCAACCATAAGAATTTCACATTCTTGTCTGAGGCTAAACATCTCTCTCCCAGAAGGGCACGATGGGCTCTTTTCTTGTCAAGTTTCAATTACATTGTCTCATTATTACCCAGTTCTAGCAAGCCTTTGCAAGCCAGTTGGAAATTCAGCTTGCTTTCTCCTCTGCGTATCACCCGCAGTCTAATGGGGCCACAGAATGAGTCAACTAGTCCTTGGAACAATTCCTACATTGCTATATTTCTGACCATCATAACAACTGGTCAGACCTATTACCGTGGGCAGAGTTTTCTCACAACAGTGCCTTGAATTCTGCTTCCCGATTGTCCCTGTTTATGGCGAATTATGGTTTCCGCCCTTCCATGTTGCCTGACTCATTTGTTTTGCAGAATATTCCTGCATTAGAGGAGCATCTCCCTGGTCTTCGTTCCACTTGGGCACAAGTCCAGGAGGCTTTGCGTCATGCTAATTATAGGTACAGACTCCATTCTGAATGCCGACACCTGTCTGCGCCTTCCTACCAGGTTGGGGACAGGGTCTGGCTGTCATCTCGCAACCTCCGACTTCGTGTTCCCTCACTGAAGTTCGCATTTTGGTTTATTGGGCCTTTCCGTATTCTTTGAAGGATTAACCCAGTGGCTTACGCATTAGACCTTCCTTCCAATATATGGATTTTAAATGTAAAGAAATTATAACATTAGGAGGAAGACACTGCTTCCCCTAAGGAAATGGGATTTTAATGGAGACAATGATATCTGTTACCAAGGTAAACATGTAGTCAGTTTGTTTAAGAATTCAATTTATTATCACAAAAATATTGTATAAAATCACATAATCAATATGATACATTAACCATGATTGATACTTGGATGTAAAAATTAGCAAGATGCTTAGGTATGCATAAGGGCCGGTGTTCTGACATATAGTGTCCTCCTATCAGATAGTGTCCGCCCCGTACTGCGCAGGAGATGCAGAAAATGTCCGAAGTTGATCAGCTGACCATCAGCTGTACACGGCGCTCGGGCAGCTGTTAGCGATGGCTGTGTAAGAGGGCCCCTCGCGGGCTCGCTTCGCTCGCCACGCTTCGGGCACGGCCTCGCTGCGCTCGGCAACTATTTTTTCTAACTCTATGTCCACTTGGATAGTAGGGAATGATCCTGGACATAGGGTAAGAATAAATGCGCAGGCGCCGTGTACAGCTGACGATCAGCTGTTGAACTTCGGAGACTTTCGGCGTCTCGTTTGTCCTCCGTACTGCGCCTGCGCAGTACAGGGCGGACACTTCTGGATAGGGGACTGTATTCAACAAGACACCGGCATGTTTTGCAGTGTCCTGCTTCTTCAAAGGCACTGCATACATCTACCAGTTCATCTGGATTACATAAAATACATCATTAGTAACTTCATTAATAAATCATAAACAATAATAATTTGATTAGAAAGGTGTACGTGCTTACCCAGTAAGAAATTACAGATGCTTGCAAAGACAATTGCGGCACATATTAATGGTCAGGACCCGGCTACTGGAGCCAGCCAGCCAGATAGTGGGGTATCGGATCACGCAAATGCCAAGATATAGCAAGATTGGCGATGCCAATAATCTGCAAATTTAAATTTGAATAAACTGTTTTTAGGCGATTTGCATACATTGGTAAGTCATCAACAGAGGTGGAAAAAACATAAAATACATGTGTTCCACACTAAGATGTTGATACATTTAAATGTTTGCATCAATATGTTGGCAAAAGCCAAAATAATCATAAGCAAAGCACCGCTGGCAGGGATCACCACAATAGAGATAACAAAATAGATATAAAATTAAAAATAGAAAGGTGGCACTAAAAATATGTTAGGAGATCCTGGCATGCACAGATAATATAACATCCGATTCATGGTCATAGATGGAATAAAGAGAAACCAAAGAATTCAATTCAAAGGATATAACATAACTATACAATATGGTACAGCTGCGGTTAAGAGGTAATATAGAGTAACTGTAAGATGGCAATGCTTTGCCGGCCTGATAAGTCTGCAGCAAGTAGGCCCTCATACCCAATAGAACAGACAGCGACACCAAGCAATATATCCACTATAGTATTGTGATTACTGGGGCTATTATAGTAATAACAAAGACGTGGTTCAATTACCTGTAAAGCATCCAGCGTTAGATGAGTCATGGCGGATATACACCCGCCCACCATGCAGTGCGCTCTCCTACTGTCTCAAGCCTGTGACAGTGAGAATGCTCACTCCGTTCCCTTAAAAAGTGCACGATCCCACCAGAAGTATAGGGTCAGTAATGACCCCTGACTTCACTTCCGGTGCGGGAGCCCCTGGCTGACACATGTGCAGAGAGGCCAGGAGCCGGCCACCAATGTATGCGCGCGCACACTCACACGCCGAAGGCGTGCAGAGGGAGTAAGGGAGGGAAATTAAAGTGTCTCTACCCTCCACCAGGGGTGCCCGAATACCACCACTAATTTCCAATAGTCCAAGGAGGCTGAATGACCGCGTTCCAAGCATGAAGTACCACAGCATCCAGCACACCATCAAAAAACTCAAACAACCAAAAAGGGTAGAACATACAATGTGAAGCAATGATATTATATCAATATACATATATACATAAAATGTACTTTCTTATATGCAAGAAATACAAAATATCATACCAAAAAAGATAACCACAATATAAAAGGGTAAAAAAAATGAAAAAGATAAGGGAATAATTGAAACAAAAATGAAATGAAAAAGGTAATAACCAATAATCATAATATTTAATTCAATCTAGCACATGTATAAATAAGTCATAGGAGAAATGGCACCAACAAAAATATATACAAATCTATACACATTGAATCCAGATCAAAGTACTTTTTGTGTCAATTGTATACCAAGGTGGACAGGGTTTAATATTGTTTATAGTTCAAATTGTTGAGGCCATTGTTAGTAGGGGAGACATAGCCATATCCAATAATAATACATTCTATTTAATTAATCAAGCCCAAGATATCCTGTTAGGGTTACAAAAAGGCTTTAAAAGATAGGGCAGTATTTAGCCCCGGTGGATAAGTGGCTCTTTGATTAAAAATCCATCTAGCTTCCTGCTGGAGGATTCTTTTATCAAAGTCCCCTCCCCTCTCTGATTCTAAGATAACTTCTAATGCAAAAAACAATATGTATGTTGGATCATAACTATGATTTAATCCGACATGTTTGCATATTGGGGTATACAGTAAACCCACATCTAAATAATAAAGATGGTCCTGTATACGTTTAGCGAATGGACGTTTCGTCTTCCCAATATAAAATGCGCCACATAGATACGTTGCAAGGTAGACAATCCCAATAGTGCTACAATCTGCATATGTTTTTGGTTTATAATAGCCTTCTCTTGGTAGGGGGAAACCTGTACCTTCCCTGATCCAAGGGCATTGGTCACAATGGCCACATTTGAAGGTCCCCTTTCCACCAACCGCTCCAGTAAGTGGAGCGGCTGGTGCAAAGTGACTATGCACAAGACTGTCCCTAATTGAGAAAGGTCTTCTGTAGGTGATTTCTGGCCCATATTCCACATATTTGGATATGACCAGATCTTCTGATAGAAAATGCCAGTTATTTTCGATCAGTTTGCGAAAAATATTCTGGTGTGCACTAAAAGTTGTAACAAATTTGGTTGTGGAATTAGTCTCTCATGCAATTGTTTTGAAAATTAGTGACTCCCGTGTATTAGCTTTGGCCCACTGATAAGCTTTTTTGAGGACCTTCTTGCTGTAACCCCTGGTGACAAGTCGTGCATATAGTGCTTTTGCCTCCCGACCAAAGTCCTTCTCCCTGGCACAATTGCGATGCACTAAAATAATGCAAAATTGTGTTACCTGCTGTTTCTTTCCTATACAGGTTACTGTATATCGATCCATCATTGTTCAGAGAATTCAATTTACTATCACAAAAATATTGTATAAAATCACATAATCAATATGATACATTAACCATGATTGATAGTTGGATGTAAAAATTAGCAAGATGCTTAGGTATGCAGAAGGGCTGACATGTTTCGCAGTGTCCTGCTTCTTCAATTCTACCAGTTCATCTGGATTACATAAAATACATCATTAGTAACTTCATTATTAAATCATAAACAATAATAATTTGATTAGAAAGGTGTACGTGCTTACCCAGTAAGAAATTACAGATGCTCGCAAAGACAACTGTGGCACATATTCATGGTCAAGACCTGGCTACTGGAGCCAGCCAGCCAGAACAACTACCCAGTGGAAGCCAGATCCATCCGGGTTAGAAAGTGGGGTATCGGATCACGCAAATGCCAAGATATAGCATAATTGGCAATGCCAATAATCTGCAAATTTAAATTTGAATAAACTGTTTTTAGGCGATTTGCATATATTGGTAAGTCATCAACAGAAGTGGAAAAAACATAAAATACATGTGTTCCACACTAATGCCCCGTACACACGGTCGGATTTTTCGATGGAAAATGTCCGATCGGAGCGTGTTGTCAGAAATTCCGACCGTGTGTGGGCGCCATCGGACATTTTCCATCGGATTTTCCGACACACAAAGTTGGAGAGCAGGAGATAAAATTTTCCGACAACAAAATCCGATCGCGTCAATTCCGTCCGTGTGTGGCCTGTTCCGATGCACAAAGTGCCACACATGCTCAGAAGAAATTCCAAGACGGAACAGCTCGTTCTGGTAAACTTAGCATTCGCAATGGATACAGCACTTTCGTCACGCTGCAATGTTCAAAATGGTTTAATACAGCGCACTCTCTTCTTCTTTATAATGTGACAAGAATTAAGTATTTTTGCTGCTCATATTCACACACACTTCTCACAAACTTATTTTGTTACTATTTATCGTGATTCCCTCAATATATTTTGATTTCTCACATCTGACAACATATTTTTGTATATTTTTTATATATTTTTTGGCTTTAATGTAGATTCTTTTTTTGTGTTTGTATTTTATTTTTATTTTTTTTGCGATTTTGATTTGTACTCCCGACAATGTTTGTGTGTGTTTTTTGTGACAAGTTCCCACAACACCATTGATATGTTGTTCTATTTAATCTGTAGGAGATTGTTTGGTGTTGTTGTCCCTTGTTAATTTCACATTTTATGTTAGAAATGTACCTGAAGCCTCACCAACAAACTGTCCTTTTTGTATGAAAACACACACAGGAGAGTATAATTTACCTAAAAATTGTATTAAGGGGTCACAACTAAACAAAGAGGGAGGCAACGCTGGAGAAACTGCAGAAATGGGCGAAGCCTTGGACCCCCAGGGCACACATCAATAATTTGAAAGCCAAATTGGTGGCCTGAGGAGTCCTTATCTAAGGGAGGGCAGTCTGGTCCAGAAGTCCCAGAGATCCGGAAAGCAGCAGATGACATCTGTGTACCCAGGCTGTGGTCATACAAGAGACTGCATCTTCTGTCAGACCAGACTGAACCCAGGGTCATCACTCTCTGGTCTTCTTTCCACGCCTCCTTCCACGCGGTGGCTGTGGTGGTGGAGTTGTGGCAGCAGGAGGAGGAGGAGGAGGAGGAGGATGATCCAACTCAACCACGTCGGTCTTGGGTGTTAGTTCCCCACTCACCCCCTTACGTAGGACTTTATAAAGCAGGTCCTCACAGAGCCTGCGTTGACCCTCCTGCATGCCCTGCAATTTGGTGGCAGCCATGCAGGCAAAGGCCTCTTCAGGAGTGGGTAAGGCTCTGAGGGACGCAGAAGCCTCCTGGATCAGCCTGAATGCTGAATCCTGCACGGGACTCGGAGTGGCCTTCCTGGCTCGTTTATATGGCAGGCGGAGGGGAGGGACCTGAGACTCAGTCAGGCTGCGACTGGTTCCAGGCTTCTCTTGGCTGACACTAACCCCCGCCTCCTCCTGACTGCCACATTCCACAACCTACTCCTGACTGCCACATTCCACAACCTCCTCCTGGCTGAGGTCTTCCTGTGTATGAAAAAGGGACATAGTTTTAGTATTTTTTCCTTGTCAAAAGAAGTTTATTGAGTATACAATGTTATAAAGATACATAAAGTAAGTTTACAAGGATCTATAAAGTAAGCTCATTGTTTTACAGTAGGGTTTATATAGGTAAATATCATGAAATTTCAAATATTAAACATTGGGTTCACGTAAACCTAAATTAAAGATATATATCATTTCCTTAGTTACTTTTGTAGGTATTTAAATGATTTATACCTACTATACATATTGTTTACAGGTAGAGTGTATATAGGTCAAATAAATTCTGATAATGAGCTTTAATCGTAAGGTGGAGAAAAGGAAAGAGAAAGAAGAAAAAGGGTTGAAAGGTAAAGGTATGGTCCACAAGGTTGTCCCGCTCGTCAGTTTATTATTCTTTTTAGTTCTCTTTGAAGCCTTAGAATGGGTGTCTCTGTAAGTCATTTAATCTGTTACCATGGCAACAGGACAGAGTCATTGAAGTTTGACAGGAACTGTTGTTTTATCCAAGGATGCCAAAGTTTTTCAAATTTTGGAATTTGATTTTGATCGATGGCTACCATCTTAGCATGGGACATTGTATTATTCATTCTGTGAATTGTTTCTGCTAGTACCAATGTAGGAGATTTCCATGCCTTGGCCACTGTTTGTTTTGCAGCCGTTATTAGTTGGATCATAAGTTTGAATTGAGAGAGTGTTAACCATTCCGGTTTTAGATTAAGTAAAGTTAAATATGGATCTGGTTGTATTATTTTTTAAAATATTTTAGATGCAATCACGAAGACTTCCTTCCAGAAGGTTTGGATTACTGGGCACGTCCACCATATGTGTAAATATGTGCCTATTTCTGGGCATCCTCGAAAGCAAAGAGTTGAGGTATTAGGTGAATATTTTGCCACTCTAGCGGGTACAAGGTACCAGTGAGTTAGGACTTTATAATTTGTCTCCAGTGCTAAGATGTTGGGGGGTGAAGATGACTTAGATGTGAGCCATATGTTAGACCAGTCCGTGTGTTCTAAAGTTCGTCCCAGGTCCTCCTCCCACCTCTGAACGTAAGAGGGTCTATTAAGATTTGCTACTCCATATAATTGATTATAAAGTGATGAAATTGTACCTTTAGCAAATGGATCTTTTGTACAGATTGATTCAAAAATGGATAATTGGGATAATGGTGTATCCCCCTTTAGGAATGGTGTATAGAAATTTTTGATTTGGAGATATCTAAATATCTTAGAGTTTGGTAGATCATATTTTTCTCTAAGCGATGGGAATGAAAGGAATGATTTAGATGCTATGAAGTCATTTAGTGTCTGAATGCCTGATGTTGTCCAAGCTTTAAAAGAATTTGGGTAGATCCATGCCGGATAAAAGGCCGGATTTCTGATAAAAGAAAGGAGAGGATTGTGTGGAGATTGTAACTGATATTTGGTTTTTAGTTTATCCCAGAGAGATAAGAAGTGTTCAGTTATGGGATTATCAATTTTAAAGTGGTCTTTAGGATCAAGCCATAATAAATTTGATATTAATAGAGGGTCATTTTCTGAAGCCTCTATAAATACCCATAATGGGATTTCCTGTTTTGCATGGTATTTGGACAGACTGGCCAAATGTGCTGCTCTGTAGTAGTTAGTAAAATTAGGGTATCCCAGGCCTCCTTTATTTTTGGGAAGATGTAGTGTGTGTATAGGTATACGTGGTTTAGAAGAGCCCCATATAAACAAAGTTGCTCTTTTTTGTACTATTCTCAAAAAATAGGAAGGAATTGGAATAGGGAGGACTCTGAATAGATAAAGCAATTTGGGTAGAATAGTCATTTTGATTGCATTAATCTTCCCTATCCAGGATAAAGGAAGTTGCGACCATTGTTTTATTAGATTTGTGATATGTCTTAATACAGGAGGATAATTGGTTGAGAATAAGTCAGAATGAGATGCTGTTAAATGAATTCCAAGATATGGGATTGATTTTTCTGCCCATGTGAATGGGAGCGCAGCCCTAGCCGGGATCAATTCCATGTTTGTGAGTGAAATATTAAGCACTAGGCATTTCTTAGGATTAATCATAAGGCCGGATAGGGCTGCAAATCCATCAAGAGCTGGTATTAAGTTAGGACCAGAGACCTGTGGTGATGATAGAAAAAGTAATATATCGTCTGCAAATATACATAATTTGTGTGTAATACCTCCTACTTCAATGCCAGTTATAGATTGGTTTGTTCTGATGTATTGGGCCATGGGTTCGAGTATAAGGGCAAATAATAAGGGAGATAATGGGCAACCCTGTCAGGTACCTCTTTCGATATTAAAGGCTTCAGATTTGTATCCAGCATATTTTATATAGGCTTTGGGTTTATTATATAATGCTTTGATCCATGTTAAAAAGTGGGGTCCAAAACCCCATTTTTGTAATGAATATTGCATATATTGCCAGGATACTGTGTCAAATGCCCTCTTAATATCGAGAGATAGAAAACATAAAGGGATTTTCCGTTTTTTAGCAATATGTGCCAATAACACTGCCCTGCGTATATTATCGCCTGCCTGTCTATTTGGCATGAAGCCTACTTGATCTCTATGTATTAATTTTCCTATAATGCTATTGAGGCGTTTTGCTATTATTTTTGCTAATAATTTAATATCGAGGTTTAACAGAGAGATAGGCCGATAATTCACACAGGAAGTATCATCAGAAAGGGGTTTTGGGATCATACAAACAATTGCCATTAGTGTTTCTTGCCGAAAAGAATGTCCATCTAGAAGTTTGTTAAAAGTTTCAGTGAGAATGGGAGAGAGTATTTCTGAGAATGTTTTATAATATAAAGCCGAGTAGCCGTCTGGGCCTGGTCTTTTGTTAAGTTTTAGATCTTTTATGGCGTTAGCAACTTCATCTATAGTTATAGGCTCATCCAAACTGCTTTTTTGATTCTGAGATAACTCAGGTAAGGTTATTTTTGAGAAGAAGGATTCAGCCTCTGTAGGATTAAATTCATTGTTTGTCTTGTATAAAGTTGCGAGATGTGAGTGAAATTTATGGACTATTTTAACTGGATTACAAGTGTAAACATTTTTTGATATTTTCAAATGTATTGGTTTGAAAGATTTGTTAGTTGAATTTAATGCCCGAGCCAAATATGTACCTGGTTTGTTTGTATTCATGTAGAAATTGTGTTTGGAGTGTTTGAGGGATTTATCAACTGACTCAGTGAGAAATAGATCGTATTCCAATCTAGATTTTTCCAGATGAGATTTTGTACTCTGAGATGGATTATCTTGAAATGATATGTAGGCTGCATTAAAATTGAGTTCTAGTTTTTTTGCTAGAATTTTGCGTTCCCGTTTTAATAGTGCCATTTGTCTTTGTATTGTACCACGCAAGACAGGCTTATGAGCTTCCCACAGTGTTATTGGGGAGATGTCTGTTGTATTATTAATTGATATGTATTCCTTTAAAGCTTGTTCAATGGCCATCTGATGTAGTGGGTGTTTGAGCATTATGTCCGGTAAGTACCACGTTGGGTCATGCGCTTTTGGTATGGCTGAGGCTATAGTAGTGTATACTGCATTATGGTCAGACCACGGAATCGGAATTATATCTGATGCAATAATTTCTGGTATCATTCCTATTGTTAGAAAAATATGATCTATTCTGGTAAAGGTTTGATGAGGGTGCGAGAAATAAGTGAATTTCTTTTTCATTGGGTTACTTTCTCTCCACGAATTTACCAGATTGTATTTGGAAAGAAGTTGAGAAAAAGGTAATCTAGAGGTTATTTTGGATGGTGTAAAAGGTGATTTATCTAGAAATGGGAGGAGGACCTGGTTCGAATCCCCACACATTTTCACTGTTCCTATTTTGTGTGTATTAATCACTTGTAATATATGTGAGAGGAATGGTGTAAGTTGTTTGTTAGGAGCGTAGTAGGAAATCACCGTGATTGCTGTATCCATTATATAACCCATGAGTATCAGGTATCTACCTTCTGGGTCTTTAATTTCTGATGATAAGGTGAATGGTGTGGATCGGTGAAATGCAATTAGAGTTCCCCTTTGCTTGGTACAGGCAGAAGCCATGTAAATTTGTTGATAAAAAGGAGAGATATATTTTGGAGTAGAATCTTTGGTGAAGTGCGTTTCTTGGAGGCATACTATGTGAGCCTTCTTGTTATAGAAAGTACGGAAGGCTTTGGTCCTTTTTTGAGGGTCATTTATTCCCTGAACATTCAGGGAAAGTATATTCAGTGGTGCCATGGCAACAGATCAAATAGTTTTGACTTACTTTTTGTTATGCAGAGCTGACTGCGCAGATCAACCTGTGTGGACTGAAGAGATGAATAGATAGAAAAGAAACCAGTGAATGGAGTAAAAGTAAACAAAAAACATATGAGATTAGATGATACATTGTATAAATTATTTTTTGCAAGTAATCACAATTTACCCGTAAAAGAGAATAAATATCTCTCTCAGGGGAATAAGTGCCTTCATCACACTCCCACATAATTTGGTTGGGAGAATGAGGAGGGCTAATGGGGGTACACGGATCTTCCGCTTACAGGAAGAAGTGCTATGTCAAAAGACATCAAAATGATGTTTCATTAATTGGAGTGCAGAATATAGTTTTTGCTGAAATTATTTATTCCAGGGTGGTTGTATATGGTTAGTCTTGCCCTAGGCTAAATAATTCAGTTAGAAAGGTACTGTTAATAACTTTGGTATTGATGAAGATAGTTTGAATTATTTTGGGATTTTAACCCTTTTAGAGTAAACAATTACATATTTTATTCATATGTAACTGTTTAGATATGTTAACTCATAAAATTGAGGTTGCATTGCTTCAGATTAGAATAAACAAAAACATAATTCTAGGAACTAGTTAGGTAATAATATATTTGTTTTAAGAAAAGAAAGAAAAAGCTTCCATTACTTCTGGATTATTGAACATATTTGTCCTAAAAAGTAATAAATCTATTGTTATTACCTGATAATATATAACTGAACAAGAATTTCCTTATTTCACTTATATATTCTAAGGCTATATGAATCAGAAGTAATAAGAAATATAACTGGAATGTAACATGATCCCACACAGTGTGTGACTATCAGAATGCAGTTACATTCAGTTATAAATACAGGTTTTTTATAGAGAACCATCTCTTAGTATAATAAATGAAGAGATATCAGGAATTAGGATGTCAGTCCATTGAATCTTCTTGGTCCATGGATGATGTGGCATAACGGCCTCTTTTGTGAGAATGATGATTCCCATTTTGTTCTGAAATTTTCTAGGTGCTGCCTGAAGGTGAAGATGATGCCATTCTTCTGCGTGTGGGAGAGTTGCTGCTTGTGGGTTCTGTCAGATTTAATTTTAAAAGGGTTTGTTGTAGTTCATCTGCTGATCTGCTTCTGTAAATTGTACCTTGGTAGTTAAATCTGACTGAAAAGGGGAAGCCCCATTGATACATAATGTTGTGGCGTTGCAGTTCCATTAGTTGGGGTTTCATGGATCGTCTTTTAGTAATAGTAAGTTGGGATAGGTCAGCAAAAATTTGATAATTGTGTCCTTGAAAATTAAGTTCCTTTTTTTCTCTTGCAGCAATTAGTATTTGTTCTTTCGTTCTGTAATAATGACATTTCGTGATTATATCACGTGGGGGTCCATCTTTCTTTTTGGCTGTGAGGGCTCTGTGTACTCTGTCCAGTTCTAAACGTTCAATAAGGATATCTGGGTTTAGTTCTTGTAATAGAGCAGTAATAGTAGATCGCAGGTCTGTCACAGTTTCAGGTATTCCCCTTATGCGCAAGTTTGAATGTCTGGCTCTATTTTCGTAATCTTCGAGCTTAGTTTGAAGTATTAAATTCTCTTCTTTTAATTGTTCCAATTCTGTTATATTTACTTGGGTTGTAATTTCAATTTCATCCATTTTTATTTCTAGGGCTGCGGTGCGGTTTCCCAGCTCTCTTATTTCTTTGGTTAGGTTTTTTGTTATTTGGTCTGAGGTTTGTTTTAAAGCCTTATGAAGCATCTTTTCAAATTGTAATAATATTACTGGGGATGCTGAGGAGGCTTGTGGAGAAGTTTGTGAGAGGATTTGTTCTGTATCTGACTCAAATGGAGAGTCTTGCTGTGACATTTTCTGTCTGTGAGAGCGCCCTGATGCTGTATCTTGTGAAGTGACTGGAGCTGCTTTAGTTGCAGTGAGTGCCTGTGAGCTCTTTGTGAGGTGATTTTTATTTCTGCCACGCTTTCCTCCCAGTACCATATTTCCTGCCCAAACTTTCACAGTTTGTTCCCGGGGGCAAAAAGGTTCAAATGGATACCTTTTGAGCCTGCAGGCTCCGCTTTGTCCTTCTCTTCTCTCCTCAACGGTGCGGAGCTCTAACAATGCATGTCTGCTCCGCTAGGCTCCGCCCATCTCCCCTCCGTTTTAGTATTTTTTCAATCAATCACACACAATTTTCACCTCCTGACTGCTGCAAATTGAATGTTAACAAATATAACAGACTATCCTTCTGAGCCCAGCAGTTTTCATTCTTGTCCCAATTTTGGGTGTCCACTACTGTCTATTGATATGTCAAACACTTTTTTTAATCAGCAATTAGTGATCAATAATAACATCTAGTAAACTAATATGAGAAAGGAGAGGAGGGGGGGAAAGGGGAAGGGGAAATAGGGGAGGGAAAGGGAAGGGCTGAGCAAGACCCCTCCTCGGAGAGTGGGATTTTAAGGAAAAAGTGGCTGAGTTGCGTGGGTGAGCATTAAACCAATCAGGTAAAATATAACAATATTTATTGAGAAACAATATAAAATAGTATAGGCAAAACAAATATAAACATTTAATTGTCCAGTAGTGACATCCAACGTTCGTGCGTGACTAGAGCCAACATGTTTCGCAAAAGGAATTTCGCTTCATCAGGGCTAGACACGATGCAGTTAATGCATTTACACTGTGTGAATAATAAACAGTCTTAGGTCATAAAGTAATTAAACATAACATCAGATCCTAACAAGTGTCAACTATTGCAAGAAATCGCTCACCTACTATGATTCCAAGACTACAGACTAAAATCACCATTCATTAGACAACAGCCGCTGAGCCAGCCGGTACGGAATGTCCCTGGGTGCCAGATCCCAGATAGACAGTGCCAGTAGGAGACCTGGACCACGCATTCAGGGTATTGTGCGCAGGTAACCCCTGCTGAAAATGAAAATAGTAAGCCCATAAGTCACGCCAGTAAGGGTCAGTGATAGGTAAAGCTACACTAACCATAGTTGGTCAGTAACATAGCAGTAGTATCAAACATATATTGCCCACTGGAGTGTGTTGTGTATTAGTTATAATGCCAATAGTGCAGGGGCCCAACATAATATTCCCTTGAAAATTAAGTATATATGTATATGTATACAGAAGACAAAAGCCAAAAACACAAAGCAAAAGCCAAGTAGCCCCCCAGTTATAGAACGTAACCCAGTATAGGAGTAAGGGAACTGGTATTACCAGAATACTAAAATTTACCCTTAAATGTTGAAATCTAGCGAGAAGGGGGGGGGGAGGCCCGCAAGGATAGCTCCTCATAGAAGAATCGGGCATCCGCCCGTTTGCGATGGATGGCCGCAAGGTGTGTCTGACAGACAACATCAGTGCCTCCATCTTTAAATGCTATGGCCCCACCGGAAGCAATCAGGTCAGCGATGACCTCCGGCATTGCTTCCGGTCCGGAAGTCCCTGTCACAGTGCGCGCGCACCCGGAAAGCGGACGCAGCCGCGTTCCACCCAAAGTAGTGCGCGCGCATTGCCCATATTACGCCTATGGCGTGATGGGCAACTGGGGGCGGAAGGAAGGGGAGCTCCACCCCCTGGGCAGGGACATCCGAGTCCTCCTACTACAGAGCAACCATAACCGGCCAGCAGCGGAGGTGGTAAGGAATGGTGCAAGGCAACAAAAAGAAGAAACAAAAAAATACATATACATCGGTCCAAACGGGCCGGGTATCTTACATTAATATACATAATTGTTCTTAAACAGCAGCAGAGTACAATATGCACAGAATTCAAACATAGAGGAAAAAAAAAAAAAAAATTATTTGGAAAGTAAGAGACATGAAGAAATAGTGAAAAATTTGGTCAATTTATTAGTTCAGCGTATCCTTAATGGGAGATAACACCACTTAGTGGGCCTAACTTGTAGGTTGTGTTAGGTAACAAGTATGGAATAGGCCTATCCCAGTTGTTAATAAACTACAGAGTAGATGGTTACAAGCTATGTAGATATATGTAGTATTGTATACCTAAAAAACAGGTAAGGATAGACGTATGCCCTCTTATAGTGGAGTAAATATCTTATCTATGGTTCCAGTTGTTACTTAGCCATATGGGTATTTTTGAAACAAAATATATACTCAGTATTAACAGGAGTATGCAATGTCATAGGAAGGGGTTGAATGCAAGTGCAGTGTTGAGGCCAGGTGGGCTAGTCGCCCGTTGGTTATATATCCACCTGGCCTCACGCTGCAAAATCGTTTTATCCACATTACCGCCCCTCTCTGGCTCGGGTATAACCTCCAGGGCGAAAAAGGACACAAAATTAGGATCGTAGCTATGTCGTAGGCCCACATGTTTGCAGATGGGAGTATACAGTAGCCCTGCATCCAGATAGTACAGGTGGTCCTGTATTCTTCTAGCAAACGGGCGTTTAGTTTTACCTATATAGAAGGCACCGCAACGGCACATGGCTAGATATACAATGCCCGTTGTGGTGCAGTCGGCGTATCCTTTTAATTTGTGGAAGCCTCCTCTCGGGAGGGGACAACCACGGCCCTCCCTTATCCATGGGCAGAATTGGCAATGTCCACATCTAAAAGTGCCACTCCCGCCCTCTGCTCCTGCCGGTGATGTTGAAGATTGTAGGTGACTATGGACTATCGCATCTCTAATTGACCGTGATCTCCTGTAAGTAATTTGTGGCACACTGGGCACATATTTTGAGATGACTGGATCCTCAGACAAAAAGTGCCAATTGTTACTAATTAAGCTTCGAATCTCCTGTTGCTGCGCTGTAAATGTGGTAATTAGTTTGGTAGTGGGATGTGAGTCTCTCACTTTCTGTTTGAAAATGAGAGTGTCACGTGGATTCAGTTTGGCCCGCTGGTAGGCCCTCTTTAGAACTTTTTTACTCTATCCTCGTTCAAGCAAACGGTCATATAGGGCTCGCGCCTCTCTCTCGAAGTCCTCGTCTCTAGCACAGTTTCGTCGTATTCGGAGGTACTGACTGTAGGGTATACTATGTATTAATGTACGGGGATGGGAGCTGGTAAAGTGCAAGATAGTGTTGCCAGCCGTCTCCTTTCTATATAATGTACTGAAAATTGAACCATCCTCTCTGAGTACCAGTCGTAGATCCAGGAATGAAATAGTCATTGTATCAAATTGTATGGTGAACTTGAGATTGAACTTATTGTGAGACAGGAGTTCCATAAAGCTTTGAAGTAGCTCCATTGTCCCCGTCCAAATGAGGAGGACATCGTCGATGTACCTCCGCCACAGAAGAATATGGCGCAGGTACATCGCGGTCCCCTCATCCGAAAAAAGATTGCGTTCCCAACCCCCCAGGTACAGGTTGGCATACGATGGGGCACATGATGTCCCCATCGCTACCCCCTGTACCTGGAGGTAGGTCACGCCATTGAAGAGAAATATGTTGTTGGTGAGTATATGTTCCAACAGTACTGTCACAAATTGGCACATATCCCAGCTATCAGTGTCTCTTTCTTTTAGGAAATCCGCGACCGTTGCAACACCCAGCTTGTGTGGTATACTTGAATAGAGGGCTTCTATATCAATGGCTGCCAGGATCGTTCCCGGGGGTACCGTGAGTCCCTCGAGGATCTTTAATAATTCCAACGTATCTTTGAGGTAAGATGGTAAGCTTGTAACGTGTGGGCGCAAATAGCCATCCACGAACTGGCTCGCAGTCTCTGTGTGGCTTCCTATTCCCGAGACGATTGGGCGTCCAGGAGGTTTAGATAGGTTCTTGTGGACTTTGGGCAATGAGTAAAAGGTCGGTGTTATCGGCCATTTAACCTCGAGGAACTCACAAGTGTCTCCATCGATCAGGCCTTGGGAATGTGCCCGATTGATGATAGACACATAGCATGATCTGGCTTCATTCAGTTTCTGGGGTTGAATCTGCTGGTACCATTCACGGTTATCCAGTATGTTTAAGCACATTTCAATGTAATTTTCTTTATTCATCACCACCACATTCCCTCCTTTATCTGATGGTTTTATCACTAGTTCATCCCTCCTCATCAGATCTGTCAACGCCGACTGTTGTACTGACGACAGATTATTTAATTTGGGTTTTGAGAAGTGTATAGTTTCTATTTGTTTCATAGTCTGTTTTAGGAAGGCCCAGACAGCTGGGCATGTCTGAAGGTTTGGGAACTTCTGAGATTTGTTTTTAAATTTTTGGGGTCTCAAAGATATGCTTGGGCCTGCTTCTTCATCTTCAGACGAGGAGCTTTCCGAGTTTCCATATCCCTCGTTTTCATCAAGCAGTTGAATTAGTGTCTTAAGTGCCCTAAAGTCTTGTACCTTGAATCCCTTATAAGGATCTTCCTCTTTACTCAGCATTTTGCCTTTATCGGTGTCGAATATGTATTTGTATGTAAGGTTCCTGGCAAACATATGTAAATCCTTCACAAGGGTGAATTTATCTAGTTGTTGTGAGGGGCAGAAGCTGAGTCCCAGCCTCAGAACATCTATCTCGGTTGATGTAAGTTGGTATGAGGATAGGTTAATCACGTCTAGTCCCGTCCCAGTGTTGGCTGTTTTATCACAAACGAGTCCATCTTTCCGCTGCGTTGGGTCATTGGGGTGGCCGGGGGATTGGAGATACTCCCTAAAGGGACTGAGCCCGGGTTGGAATTACGGCCCTGAGTTGTTTTGGGTACGGCTCCCAGTTCCCGTTGGGGATCTGCTCCCATATCTTCAAACATGGGTAGTGGTGTACTGATTCCTGGGCCCGATGCACCCGAGGCCCCCTCCACTTGATCTAGGTGTGGATTGCTCGGAGGATATTTTTGAGGGGACATCATCCGTCTTTTGTGTGACCCTCCGTTATTTTGATGTTCATGACTATTTCCTCGTTTTGGTAGTCGTCCTCTGCTGTGTGAGCCCCGTGTTGTTTTGGGTGGTGGTTTGTAAGATGAGACTGACGATGATGATACTGAGACGTCCGAGTCAGATTTATATGACGTTTTCATATTTTTATTATTGTTTGATCGGGGAAGTCTACCTTGTCTCTTATAGTGGCCCCTAGGCCACCGATACGCATACCCTCCTGAGAAGGCGAGTTTGTCTTTATAGAATTTATTTTCTTTTTTCATAACTATGTCTTTATTGTAGTTTTCCAGATATTGCATCAGCTCTTTTTCTCTTCTTTGAAAATCCGTATTCGATGCAATTTGATGTCCATTTGTTTTCAGTAACTCAATTTCTTTATCAAGGTCACTTAGTTCCATGCTATATTTGTTTTTTTTTTTTCCCATCTCGCTTCTATTTTATATATTCTCCATCTCGCTTCTATTTTATAACATCTAGTAAACATCATTTATTTATTGACCAGAAATCTGTAGAAGAATGCTATACCTGACTCCAGCTGGGCTCCTCTACTTCTTCCTGGCTGGAAGGCCCAGGTTGGACATCGGAAGCCTCAGCTGGGGTGGAAGGAAGCGTGGAAGGAAGAGCGGAGAGGGATTCCCTGACTTCAGTGTGGTCTGACAGAAATCGCAGTCTCTCATAGTACCACAGCCTGGGGACATAAACGTCATCTGCTGCAGCTCCGGTCCTCTGGGAATCTGTGACCTTCTTGTGCTCCCTAAGATAAGTGCTCCTCAAGCCACCAATTTTAGCTTTTAAATAAGGGATGGTTGCTGTGGGGACCACCGGCGTCACCAACTCCAGCAGTTTCTCCAGCGCTGCCTGCCTCTTTTGTTTATGGTTATAGTGGGGGTGTCTCACTTGCCACTCCCTGTACTTGTCTATGAACAGGGGCAGGAAATTGTGGTCGTTGAACCCATCCATTTTCTCTGCAAGACACAACACAAGACAAACCCTAATGTCAGGCAAAACTCCCCTAATCTTGTTACAATATAGGCTTCCATTTCGAAGCAGTATATGCGCAAGTTTAGATCTTACCTTCGTTATCACGATCGGCGTCTCCGATGCTCCTTCCTCCGCTCACAGATCGTACGTAATACGCACGTGTGTTACGCTTTATACACACTGCACATGCGTATAACTCCGCCCACCCCTGACGTTCTTTCTAGTCTATTCCCCACCCCTTTTCGTTTGGCGCAGTGGGGGAAGAGCACATGGCGGATAGACAGCAGGTGCGTGCTAATTGTAGCAACGAGGAGGAGGAGGAAATTCCGGAGCCTGAAACGTCCCGATCCAGAAGGAGATTTAAGGACTCAAATATGTCCTTTGGGGAGATGTTGGAGATGGTGGACATCCTGAAGAAGGCTGACTATGATGGAAAGTATGGGCCTTACCCCAACCCCAATGTCAGAAAGGCCAAGATAATTGCTAAAGTGGTCAAGAGTCTGCACCGGAAATTCGGGGTACGATGATTGAAAGATCAGCTCAGGAAGCGGTGGTCGGACCTGAAATTACGAGAACATGAGCAGTACATAAAGATCCGGAGAGTGCTGCAAAAAAGTAAGTAGTTGTGCTGTGTTCCTATTCTTTTTGTGTTTATTACGTTCGTGCTGCTCCATGTGCTTTTAGGAACTGTTGTACAGTTTAAAATGGCAACTTTCATGTTCATGGGCACATTATTCGTTCGGATCAAACATTTTTTGTTCCAACTATAAAATACCATTGTTTAGCCCATATGCATTTGGCCACCATTTTGACGCCCTATACTTGTCTTCAAAGAATTGGGTTGTGTAGATGGCTTTGTTACTAGAATGAAATGCAAACTAGATTCTGTGTAAGGAGAGGACACTGAGCAGCTGTTTTCACATCTGGACACTGGAGCACTAGTGTGGGACAAAAGAACACCATTTTTATTAGGGGGGGCCACACAGGTGCTCCAGTGTATACTATAGGGGGGTCTCCATCTATGAAGCTTGTACAAAACAGGTAAAGTATTGCAGGTTGACAAAGGACACTAAAAAAGCTACATCTTGGAACTCTGCTAAAATAGACAATTGTACCTCACTTCCAAGCAATGTTTCCTATTTATAGTTCTGACATTAAATATCTGTGTGCTAAGTATACCATTTTTGTTTTACATAGGGGATAAAAGACTCGGAGGACACCCCTCATCTGAGGAGACCAGAGCCCCCCCCTCTGGAAGAAGGGGAAATCCCCCCAACACAAGCTGAGCAGGAGGATGAAGACGTGGTGGAACTAGTCACCACAACAGGTGAGTGTCTGCAACCACAGGCTCAGATAAGAGATGGATGGCGGCATTTTTTTTAAACCAAATTTATTTTGGGGTTCCTCTCTTTTTAGGTGATCGTGATGTTGTGGATCCAGATCCTTTCACATCCGAAAGTGGCCAGATCCTGATCGGGGAGTCCATGGGGTGTAATTTACAATTGGAAATCATCAAGCAAAACATCAATGATGTTATTCCAAAATATAAAAACATCATTGATGTTTTGGGGCGAGTTTAAAACCCCTCCAAATCACTTTCTTCTTTTGTGTGCTACAATGTGCTAAATGTTTTTGTGATTTTTCCCAAAGCCAAATTTGGAGGATGCACAATGTGTGCCAACATGTGCTATCTGCCATCACAGGAGATCAATGGATGCGTTTTGGGGGTGCAACCCCTTCCTCAATAATAAAGTAGCGGTGAGGAAGGGGTTTCTCCCCCAAAACACATCCCTTGATCCCCCATGATTGCAGCTAGCACATGTTGACATTGGGAAATTTGTGTGCATCTTCCAAATTTGGCTTTTCCAGGGGTGATTTCCCCCCAATTGAACGCAATATCAAACACAGTTTCTAAATACTCATGTCTGATATTGCCTTCAAATTCGACCAAATGTGACGTTTGTAAGTTCAAGATTTGTGTCTTTTCTTGTTGGTTTTACACAGGCCTGTTTTCTATAAAATGGACATTTTGATTTTGGATAATGCCACCACAAAAATTGTTATACAACAAACATGTTGGTTTGTTTGAAAAACCTTTGGTAAATGCACATGTGATTGTGCAGGTATTAAAAAGATTGTTAATCAAGAATGTGTGGATTATTGTCTCAACGCTACAACACTTTTGGGGTGATGTAATTGTTGTTTTATGAGAAAATGGGGGTTATTTCCTAAGGGCAAATAACAGCCAACAGTGCTTTGTATAAGGTTACACAATCACGCCATTTTCTGCACTCAAAACATTTCTGTCAGGGTCAGCTAAAACAAACACAAGCAGTAAATGTCCACAAAGAATTTTCACAGATTGTCTGGCATATTGATAGTCCCCCTACCCGCAAAGAACTCCAGGTAGCGTAACCGGACATCACGGGCACTCAGAGAGGGCAAGCCAGGACGGCCACTTTCAAGCGCCATCAGTGTGGTTTGATGTATGATTCCGGCCTCAGGCCCAACTGAGCCAGCATAGTTGGCCGAATGTTTCCTTAAAAAGTTATGGAGAACACAGCACGCAAGTATAATATGGTTCAGTTTATACTCCGCCATATGGATGGGTGTCATAAATAGGCGGGCTCTGGCCAGCCGGTAATTAAAAACCCTCTGTTCCGGGGTGAGGGTCCTCATTGGGAATGGCCGCATCAGGTGGTCCCCCAGCGCAAACGCTTCATCAGCAACGAACACAAATGGGAGTCCTTTCAACATTGTCCTCTGGAGCTGGCAAGTCCAAGCTGCCATTCTGGAGACGCCTGTAGAACTCCGTCTGGGCGATGACTCCACCATCGGACATCCGGCCATTCTTCCCCACATCCACATACAAGAAGTCGTAATTAGTCAACACCACCGCCAACATCACTATACTATCGAACCCCTTGTAATTATAATAGTACGACCCCGAGTTGGGTGGTGGGACGATGTGGACGTGTTTCCCATCAATTGCCCCTCCGCAGTTAGGAAAGTCCCACCGCTGGGCAAAGTGGGAGGCCACAGTCTGCCATTCCTGTGGCGTGGAAGGAAATTGTTGAGGAAAAAACAATAAACATTACTATTTTTTCACAGAAACATGGCAAGCAGATTAGACACAAACATTATGGGGCAACCTCCAGATAGCATTTAGTAAGGGGAATTTAACAAGGCCAAAATATAAGGTACACCTATCATATTCCCCCTCCCCCCCTCTCATGGGCCATTTCTAACATTATAGGGGGTGTGTGGAAATCTTGGACAGGTAACCCTCTTCACTTCATTGAGAGATGAATGCCTAAATAATGGGTATTACTTGGAACAGCCCCTCCTTAGTTACACTATTGGCAGACCACTGGACAGGTAAGAAGTGTCTGAATACAAAGATATAAATACACATTATACACATTTGAGGACATTTGGACATTCTGCTATTACCTGTCAAGATAATAATAGGATACAAAAACTTTAAACAGTACCATTTGAAAGTATACAGGCAGGCCCTTGCACTACATGCTTTGGGGAATTCATCCATAAATCTGACCAGTAAAGAGGTGGGTATAGTGTGTATGGGTTTGGCAAAGTCAGCAGATAGATGATTGAGGATAGAGAATTGGGATCAGCTGACTTAGCAGTTGGGGGAGGGAGGGTTACTAAAAATTATTTGGGGACACCACAAAAAAGAAGCCTCTGGCACTCTGCCTGAATTTAAATCAAAAATAACATTTCCAAACATTTTAGGGGGTGTTTGGGGTAAAGCACTACTATGGAGCTGATAAAATACATTGTTAAGTGACTACATGAGGTGAATATAGGGCCAGGAGACACCATGCTGGGGAGGTTAGTGAAGGGCAAATATGTATGAAGGACCTAAAATAATAATTACATCAAAATCCAGCATGCATGAGGACAAAGGGGACATTCACAGCATATTACAATCATGGTAATTAGGGAATGAGGAAAGAAATACAACATATTAGCAACATTCAATACAATAAAATGTGATATAAAAGGATAAAAATCTTACCTTCATATACTCCTTCTGCAGGACCTGTATGATGGCAGAACAGGTCTCTGGGATTATGATACCCAGAGCCTGGGGGGAGATGCCTGTCGAGAACTTCAAGTCCTGCAGGCTTCTCCCTGTCGCCAAATACCGCAGGGTAGCGACCAACCTCTGCTCCGGAGTGATGGCTTGCCTCATGCAGGTATCCTGCCTGCTGATATAGGGGGTCAGCAAAGCCAACAAACGGTGAAACACGGGGTCCGTCATCCTGAGAAAGTTCCTGAAATCATCAGGATTATTCTCACGGATCTCACGGAGCAAAGGCATATGAGAGAACTGGTCTCGCTGAAGCAACCAATTCTTGGTCCATGAACTCCTCCCCACCCTGTTCATGGACTGGACTTGTGTCAAGGTCAGGACCCCAACACCAAGCCCCCGCACAGCACGAACCCTACGAGGAGTACGCATACAAAACATGGCTAGAAAACGGTCGGCTGCTCAGAACGAAGTAACAGAACGCACTGAAGAACAGCAAGGCCTGTGAAGAGCGACCTGAAAACCAGTAAGGAATGAACAAGAATACAATGACTACTTAAAGTCACGTGGAACTTGCTTGCACGCACTGAAGAGCAGATACAAACCCACAAGCACAAACTGAACGGCAGAAAACGATCTGAAAGCCAGGAGTCTGAAAAAGCGCGAATCGTCTCTCACCAAACTTTTACTAACATGAGATTAGCAAAAGGAGCCCAAAGGGTGCCACACTTGGTTCTGAACCGGCCTTTTCTAGTCTCGTCGTACGTGGTGTATGTGACCGCGTGGTTGGCGATCGGAAATTCCGACAACTTTGTGCGACCGTGTGTAGACAAAAAAAGTTTGAGCCAACATCCGTCTGAAAAAATCCTAGGATTTTGTTGTCGGAATGTCCGAACAAAGTCCGACCGTGCGTACGCCCTATAAGATGTTGATACATTTAAATGTTTGCATCAATATTTTGGCAAAAGCCAAAATAATCATATTCATAGGCAAAGCACCGCCGGCAGGGATCACCACAATAGAGATAACAATATAGACATATAATTAAAAATAGAAAGGTGGCACTAAAAATATCTTAGGAGATCCTGGCACGCACAGATAATATAACATCCGATTCATGGTCATAGATGGAACAAAGAGAAACCAAAGAATTCAGTTCAAAGGAAATAACATAACTATACAATAAGGTACAGCTATGGTTAAGGGGTTATATAGAGTACCTGTAAGATGGCAATGCTTTGCCGGCCTGATAAGTCAGCAGCAAGTGGGCCCTCATACCCAATAGAACAGACAGTGACACCAATGTATTTCAAATGTATTTCATGTCTCCTTATTAAAACCTTTGGTCAGCAACCGCTTTAAAACCTTGGTGCAATGTCCTCGCCCTGTACAGGTTGAGAACCATGAGGAGTATAAGGTTCAGTACATTTTTGACTCCCATAGGTTCTGTGGGTGCATACAGTACCTGGTGCATTGGAAAGGTACGGTCTGGAGGAACGCTCTTGGGTCTCATCCTCAGACGTACATTCCCTTGTCCTCCTATGTGATTTCCATAGACGTTTTCCCCCCAATCCTGGTGGTCCTCCGAGGGGGAGGGGTCGTTGAGGAGGGGGTACTGTCAGGGCTGGGCTCAGCCCTTCCTTCTCTGATCTAGCTGCTCAGCTGTTGTCTAATTGCCAGCTCCCCACTCTCTCCACAGTTTGCCAGCTGTTGATGATCCTGCTCGTCAGTCCTGCCTACTTAAGCCATCCAGTCCAGAGGAGCTCTGCCTTCGCCTTGGTCACATCTCAGGGAACTATCTCCTGAGTGTCTGATTATTAAAAGTCAGCAGCTACACTTTTTGTAGCTGCTGACTTTTTAAATGAGTGGAACTCCGCTTTAAACTAAACAATGTAATATAAGGACAAAGCTAAACAATGTATTCAATTAGTATTAAACAAGTCAGATCATTGCACTATACAGTTGATGGTAGATATACAGGAGATTTTACATCATATTGTGTAGGGTATAGTCAGTCTTACTGTAGATGTATTTCATATGTGTATTTAGCTGTTTGTCTGGAGTTCAGTCTTATTCAATACCCAATATAGAGAATGAGTGATGGAGAATAAAATTGTATACATACTGTGACGGGAGGGCCCGTGGAACCCAGAATCCCTTGGAACATATGGGATACCCTTGTTTCATCTCCCCATAAACCTCTTATGTTTAAGTCACCCTGTTTTATCCTGGCACAGGGTAAGTGAGAAAATATATCTTGGACTACTTAAAATGGGACAGTGATATTTGTCCACAATATCTCCCAGGATGTATGTAGAGACTATTCTTGCTTTGTTTGATTCTGAATTCAACATGTTAGTTAATTGAGAGAGCTGATCACATTGTCCTCTGTACAATGTTGGAGATGGGCCAACTCCTAGTGGAGATCCTGCTATTGTGAGAAAATGTTCTGCGGTTGTACTTATGATAATGCATAATGTACTGTGTGAAGCTCGGTGACAACAAATCTGACCTGTAGTGAAATCCTGACGGGCACAGAGTCACATCGGCTGCTTAAAGGGATTACAGTAGTTAATTAGCTTGTGTTAATTTGTTGCAGGTGTATTGTTACAGTAATATGATCAGGAGGGGGGAACCTCCTCTTCTACTGTATAAAAAGTCTTGTATTCTGGTTCTAATAAAACAGTCCATGTTAGCAGCTAAGCAAGTCTCGCCTTGTTTTGTTCTTTGTGAGTGGCTGGAATATCTGATATCTATATCCAGACTGGGAGGAAGTGGTATACTGACGGAAGCACTCAAGCGGAGTGTGGGACGTTCCGTGACACATACCATACAAGTGGAAACAGTAAGATTTTCAATGCTTTGGGATGTAAAAATTAGGCATGCAAAGTATGGAGCCTAACAAGTCCTATTGAATAGTACACACTCAAAAAGGAAATCTTCAGCATTGCTTACAGATATAAAAAAATACATGCCTGTCATTATTCTCTATACTCACTCTCACAAATGCACAGGCACACTGGTGATTAGTGTGAACTAGGGATGAGCCGAACCCCCCCGTTACAGTTTGCACCAGAACTTTAGAACCCCATTACAGTCTATGGGACTCGAACGTTCGAAATCAAAAGTGCTAATTTTAAAGGCTAATATGCAAGTTATTGTCCTAAAAAGGGTTTGGGGACCTGGGTCCTGCCCCAGGGGACATGTATCAATGCAAAAAAAAGTTTTAAAAAGGGCAGTTTTTTCAGAGCAGTGATTTTAATGATGCTTAAAGTAAAAAAAAAAGTGAAATATTCCTTTAACCAGTTACCAACCGGCCCATAGCCAAATGACGGCTGCAGGGCGGTTGAATAACTCTGGGAGGGTGTACAGTGACGTCCTCCCAGAATCCTGCTCTCGCGTGCCCCATCCCCCCATGCTCAGCAATACCCTGCAATACTCTGCAATACTCTGCAATACCCTGCAAGACTCTGCAATACCCCGCAATACTCTGCAATACTCTGCAATACCCTGCAATACCCCGGAATACCCTGCAATGCTCTGCAATACCCCGCAATACTCTGCAATACCCTGCAATACTCTGCAATACTCTGCAATACCCTGCAATACCCCACAATACTCCACAATACTCTGCAATACTCTGCAATACCCCGCAATACCCTGCAATACCCTGAAATACCCTGCAATACTGTGCAATACCCTGCAATACCCCGCAATACCCTGCAATACCCTGCAATACTCTGCAATACCCCACAATACCCCGCAATAATCTGCAATGTCCTGCAATACTATGCAATACCCAGCCATACTCTGCAAAACCCAGCCATACTCTGCAATACCCAGGCATACTCTGCAATACTCGGTGATACCCAGCCATACTCTGCCATACCCAGCCATACCCAGCAATACTCAGCCATACTCTGCAATACCCAGCCATACTCTGCAATACTCGGTGATACCCAGCCATACTCTGACATATCCTGCCATACTCTGCCATACCCAGCCATACTCAGCCATTCCCAGCCATACTCAGCCATACCCAGCCATGCTCAGCCATACTCGGCCATGCTCGGCCATACTCTGCCATTCTCAGCCATACTCGGCCATGCTCGGCCATACTCTGCCATGCTCAGCCATACTTGGCTTTACTTGGCCTCTGTATGTGGCCAGGCTATGGAAGTCTCACACATGTGGTATCGCCATACCTGGGGGTGTCCACATATGAAAATGGTGTTCAAACCACACTTGTGAGGTATTGCTGCGATCGGTAGAACGAGAGCAATAATTTTGGTCCTAGACCTCCTCTGTAACTCAAAACACATAACCAGTAAAAAATTTTAAAGCGTCACCTATGGGGATTTTTAAGTAGCGAAGTTTGGCGCCATTCCATGAGCGTGTGCAATTTTGAAGGGTGACATGTTAGGTATCTATTTACTCAGCATAATTTCATCTTTCACACTATGCAAAAACACTGGGCTAACTTTACTGTTTTTTTTTTTTTTTAAAGCACAGAACAGTTTTTTTTCCAAAAAAAATGCATTTGGAAAAACGCTGCGTAAATACCGTGCGAGATAAAAAGTTGCAACAACCGCCATTGTATTCTCTAGGGTCTTTGCAAAAAAATATATAATGTTTTGGGGTTCTATGTAATATTCTAGCAAATAAATGATGATTTTTACATGTAGGATAGAAATGTCAGAATTGGCCTGGGTGCTCCAGAATGCCTGAAGGTGCTCCGTGCATGTTGGACCTCTGTATGTGGCCATGCTGTGTAAAAGTCTCACACATGTGGTATCGCCATACTCGGTAATAATAGCAGAATGTATTTTGGGGTGTAATTTGTGGTATGCATATGCTGTGTGTGAGAAATAACCTGCTAATATGACAATTTTGTGAAAAAAAAAAAAGAAAAAACAAATCTTGATTTTGCAAAGAATTGTGGGAAAAAATTACAACTTCAAAAAACTCATCATGCATCTTTATAAATACCTTGGAATGTCTTCTTTCCAAAAAGGGGTCATTTGGGGGGTATTTGTAAAATATATGAAGAAAAAATACTAATTTGCAAAATTTTATAACAGAAACAAAGAAAAAAGCATTTTTTTACAGAATTTTCAGTCTTTTTTCTTTTATAGCGCAAAAAATAAAGAACACAGCGGTGATTAAATACCACCAAAAGAAAGCTCTATTTGTGTGAAAAAAAGGACAAAAATTTCATATAGGTATAGTGTTGCACGACTGAGTAATTGTCATTCAAAATGTGAGAGCACTGAAAGCTGAAAATTGGTCTGGTTATTAAGGGGGTTAAGTGCCCAGTGGTCAAGTGGTTAAATATCATACCTGGGGGGTGTCTATAGTATGCCTGTAAAGTGTCCCGTGCTTAGAACAGTCCCTGCAAAAAATGACATTTTTAAAGGAATAAAAGTAATTTAAAACTGCTTGCGGCTTTAATGTAATGTCGGGTCCCGGCAATATGGATGAAAAGCAGTAAGACAAACGGCATGGGTACCCCCCACCCCCAGTCCATTATCAGGCCCTTTGTAAGGGGAACCCCGCACCCAAGTAAAAAAAAGGAAAGGCGTGGGGCCCCCAGGCCCTATATACTCTGAACAGCAGTATACAGTGGGTGCAAACAAGACAAGGACTATAGGTTTGTTGTTAAGTAGAATGTGTTTGTAATTTTGAACTGGTATATTTTTAAAGTGTAGCTCCAGCCACAGGGAAGGGTTATCACCCTTGTAACATTTGTTTTACTGTCTGTGCACCTCTTCAGAAGATTTCACCTCACTTTCTGTCCCAATGACAAATGTTTTTTTAAAAATTTGGGGGTTTTAGTGAAACAAGGATTGTGATAAAGCATCAGTGAAGAGGAGACACATTTTTCCCATATTAACTCTTACAGGAGAGAATTTCCCTTCCTAGGGGTAGATTTAATTTCACTTCCTGTTGTCTCCTTCCATTTGCAAGTAGGAGTCTGTGACAGACCTAGCCAGGAAAGAGAATTTTGGAGGGGACTGTATGCTAGCCTCTTGCCGATCGATCGGGGGCCCTTGCATTTGGGGGAATGGTGCTCTTTGTGAGCTGTATGCCTGGGGACTCTTGGGGTGGTATTACTGTGGATTCGGGTCCTGGTCCCCCAGGACACACAGACTCTGGGGACCCTGGATTTGCCATATTGGAATAGTGGCTGATTCATAATGCTGGGACAGATACTGTTAGGAGATGCTGATGTAAATTTCAACACCTGTCTGTCTATTGTCTGCTAAAATGTGTATTGTAAATAAGTCTACTATGGGATCTAAGAGTCATTAGATCCCCATTGTTATTTGTGTTAATTAACTTTGCTATTGTGTGAAGAAGAGTCTATGTTGATTGTGATAATGTTGATTGGATTTTCTGAACTACAAGACGGCCAGTCTGGCCTAACGGTCATGTCTGAGTCATCTAGGCTGTCTAAAGGGATTAGTTAATTAGCTCATGTTAATTAGGTTAATTAGGTTACAGCTGCATTGTTAGAGTAATAGGAGCAGGAGTGTATAAAAGTCTGTATTTTGTCAATAAAGATAGATTCCTGTTTGAACTTACATACAGCCTGCCTGGTGTTTGTTCTGAGCTATCACAACTGGGTTAGAACGGCACAGAGCTGAAGTTCTAATCCCGGAGCATTGGATGACCGAACCACCAGACGTTGCAATCTGATTCTATAGCTGCAGAGGAGTGTCGGGAGAGTGGAACTGAGCGAGCAAGGGGCTCGTTACATTGGTGATAGCAGTGGGATTTGCTCTCCAGTTACTGGGACACTCCAAACCAGCCTGCAGGAGAGCCATGCTGAAAGACTTACTTGAGAGCCATGGAGGGAATGGTGGGATCGTGCTTCCTTGCCGTGAACACATCCAAACCATCACCTGGATCCAAGGTAGCAGGATAGCAGGAGAGGAGAGATACCAGCCACCATGGATGAGGAATTCAGAAGGAGGTACAGCACAGAGGACCAGTATCAGAGCAGGTCCTGCTAGGATGGTTTGATTCTATCCGCTGTGAAATCTGGAAGGAAGCACTAGCCCGTGAGCAGCAACACCAGGGAAAAGTTCTCCCCTCCATCCATGTGAGGTACTGGTCGCAGTATGAAGTGCGAATGCTGTTTTTGGGGGAACAGCCGAACCAGGAGTGGACAGCCGAGTTAAGCAGGCTGATCTGGACAGAAATGCGGTTGGACGAGAGCTACAGAGCCCTCCAGTGGTATGTAGCCCAAGTGTGCCCATGGACAGCGGATGACAGCCCCACGGAAGGCTTTGACTAGGATGGCCTAGGATTGTTATACTGGAGGCTGTCCAGGGACCCTGACTTTGGAAGTGATCGGGAGTGGCGTTTGGAGGAAATAATGGAGCACAGAGAGCGGAGACTGAATGTCTCAGAAGTGCACTGGGCACTGGAAGATTTGAAGTTTCTGGCCGTTCAGGAATGGGAGTTGGAGATCACCTACAAACAGCTGTTAGACTCTGCTCAGCAGCAGGGTGGGGCTCCCTTTGCCTGGGACTATCATGAAATACCAGTTGACAACTCTGAAATCCTGGCTGAAGAGTTGACAATGTGGCAGAGTAACGGTGTACTTTGCCCACCTGCCCCCGCAGCTATGGAGGCGGAGGTCTTATGGTGGATGCAGCACGTGCTGACTGACCTTGATTAACCTGTTTCTGCATTGGATGATCTTGGATGGAGGAATGTGCTTGTCCAGCAGAATGCCAGAGAATCGGCAGTGGAAAATCTGAAGATTGCCGTCCCCAAACCTGAAGTGCTGACAACAGGGCAGAACTCTGCTAACCTCTGCCCAGCGCTGATAGCATCTTCTGGGTTCCACGGAGAGGAGATGGTGAACCTTTATCCCCAGACACCAGTTGCAGAGACAGGGGATTTGATAGACTTTTCTGCTGAGGAAGAACAACCTGGTGAGCCTCCAGCAGAAGAGGAGCTGTTATTAGGGCCAAACTTCACTATGCTCTGCCCAGCACCAACAGAAGTATCTGTGAAGTTACAAGGAACTTCCCCAGCTGAAGCGCTGGCAACCGGACAGATGGTCCAAGATCTCTGCCCTACACCTGCGGCGGTTCCGGAGGTTCAGGGTGAGAAGGAGGTGGTCACTTCCCAGCAGCAGATCAGGATACAGGGGGAGAAGGGAGAGGAGGTGTTCGTCATCCCTCCCCAACAGTTAGCCGGAGCAGATGGTGTGGGGTTTCCAGCAGAAGGGCTGGCAACAGGGCTGAGTACTGCTGGACTTTGCCCTCAACTAACAGAGCATGGATGTCCTGTGAAGGTGGATGGGACTTCAGTCTCCACCTGTATACCCCAGGGATGCTGGGCAGTTGGAATGAGCCCAGACACCCTGTCTTCTCTCCAGCGGCAGAAAGGACTCCAGGGAGAAGGGCCAGTCCAGGCCTCTCCCCAGCGGCAGATATGTTCTCTGAGAGAGGCAGAGGTTGGCTGGGTGAGTAATACTTTGTTTGGAACAATTTGTTTGGGGTACTGTGTGGGTACAGGCATTGGAGGACTGGAACTACTGACTAACTTCAGAGTCAACCCGTCTGGGGTCTCCTCCTGTGTTAGTCTACTGCCGAAAGGGGAGAAATGTGACAGACCTAGCCGGGAAAGAGAATTTTGGGTGGGACTGTATGCTAGCACCTCGATCGAGGGCCCTTGCATTTGGGGGAACGGTGCTCTTTGTGAGCTCTATGCCTGGGGACTCTTGAGGTGGTATTACTGTGGATTCGGGTCCTGGTCTCCCAGGACACACAGACTCTGGGGACCCTGGATTTGCCATATTGGAATAGTGGCTGATTCAAAATGCTGGGACAGATACTGTTAGGAGATGCTGATGTAAATTCCAACACCTGTCTGTCTATTGTCGGCTAAAATGTGTATTGTAAATAAGTCTAAGAGTCATTAGATCCCCATTGTTATTTGTGTTAATTAACTTTGCTATTGTGTGAAGAAGAGTCTATGTTGATTGTGATAATGTTGATTGGATTTTCTGAACTACAAGACGGCCAGTCTGGCCTAACGGTCATGTCTGAGTCATCTAGGCTGTCTAAAGGGATTAGTTAAATAGCTCATGTTAATTAGGTTAATTAGGTTACAGCTGTATTGTTAGAGTAATAGGAGCAGGAGGTCTGCACCTGCACATTGAGTGTATAAAAGCCTGTATTTTGTCAATAACGATAGATTCCTGTTTGAACTTACATACAGCCTGCCTGGTGTTTGTTCTGAGCTATCACAACTGGGTTAGAACGGCACAGAGCTGAAGTTCTAATCCCGGAGCATTGGATGACCGAACCACTAGATGTTGCAATCTGATTCTATAGCTGCAGAGGAGTGTCGGGAGAGTGGAACCGAGCGAGCAAGGGGCTCGTTACAGAGTTGTTTGTAAGTTGGATGTTTGAAAGTAGGGGCCTGCCCTATATACTCTGCAGAAATTGGGGCCTTAGGTGTTGGTGTTGCCACAACACTGTAAGCCCTCACAGTTACTCTTGGTGGGCACAAGGAATGGGCCCTGTTGTGAAATATTAGATCAAGAATTGTAATTACATTCCATTGTTGAACAATGGTAGAAAAATTGGGCCTTTGGTGGTAGTGGTGGTGCTGGTGCCACAACACTGCAACCCATCACAGATACTCTAGTTGGAGTGCAGGAATGAGCCCTGCTGCGAAATATTATATCAAGAATTGTAATTACATGCACCTGTTGATTAGGGGCAGAAAAATTGGGCCTTTGGTGGTGTTGCCACAACACTGTAAGCCCTCACAGTTACTCTTGGTGGGCGCAGGAATGGGTCCTGCTGTGAAATATTAGATGCAGAATTGTAATTACATGTCCCTGTTGAACAGGAGCAGAAAAATTGGGCCTTGGGCACTGGCGCTGGTGCCACAACACTGCAACCCATCACAGATACTCTAGTTGGAGTGCAGGAATGAGCCCTGCTGCAAAGTATTGTTTCAAAAATTGTAATTACACACCCCTGTTAAACAGGGGCAGAAAAATTGGGCCTTGGGCACTGCTGCTGGTGCCACAACACTGCAACCCCTCACAGATACTCTAGTTGGAGCACAGGAATAAGCCCTGCTGCAAAGTATTGCATCAAAAATTGTACCTGCCACTGAGGAACGGCACATTCCACAAACTCACGGAAGGGGGCAGAGTCTACCAACTGAAAAGGCAGAAATTGAAGTGCTAGAAATTTAGCCAAGCTAGCATTTAACCGCTGGGCATGTGGATGGCTGGGAGCGAACTTCTTTCGGCAGTGCAGCAGCTGGGGCAGGGAAAATTGCCTGGTACAATCTGATGATGGTGTACCGATAGCAGATTGCCCACAAGAACTTGGCTGTGACACACCTAATTCTACACCTTCATTCCTCTCAGTGCAGGTTTCAGAGAGGATTGAAGGTATAGTGGGGTTGGAGATCCCAGCTGTTGAGGAGCAAGGAGAGGTCCGCTTTGTTTTTGGTGTGAGTCTTTTAAATACGCTTGCCAACGAACTGCATGGCAGGTCGACATATGTCTGGTCAAGCATGTGGTACCCAAGCAGTTCCAGGGGCACGGGCAGCGTGCTGACTCACCACCTTAACCACTTGCCGACCGCCTCACGCATATATACGTGAGCAGAGCGGCACGGGCAGGCAAAATCACGTACCTGGTACGTGATTGCCTTCCCGCGGGCGGGGGGTCCGATCGGACCCCCCCCCGGTGCCATCGGCGGTCGGCATTTGGTTGGAAGCAATGAGAGACGAGGGGGAGACCATCCGATCGTGGCCCCCCCCTCGCGATCGCTCCCAGCCAATGAGAAACATCCCCTGTCTCTGTATAGTACACAGAGGCAGAGGATGTGATGTCATCTCTCCTCGGCTGGCCAGTTTCCGTTCCAGCACCGAGGAGAGAAGACATGTAAGTGCACAACACACACACACAACACAGTAGAACATGCCAGGCACACTAAACACCCCCGATCCCCCCCCGATCGCCCCCCGATCCCCCCCAATCACCCCCCCCCCTGTCACAAACTGACACCAAGCAGGTTTTTTTGTTTTGTTTTGTTTTTTTCCTGATTACTGCATAGTGTCAGTTTGTGACAGTTAGCAGTGGTAAGACAGTTAGTATTAGCCCCCTGTAGGTCTAGGGTACCCCCCTAACCCCCCCTAATAAAGTTTTAACCCCTTGATCACCCCCTGTCACCAGTGTCGCTAAGCGATCATTTTTCTGATCGCTGTATTAGTGTCGCTGGTGACGCTAGTTAGGAACGTAAATATTTAGGTTCGCTGTCAGCGTTTTATAGCGACAGGGACCCCCATATACTACCGAATAAATGTTTTAACCCCTTGATTGCCCCCTAGTTAACCCTTTCACCACTGATCACCGTATAACTGTTACGGGTGACGCTGGTTAGTTCGTTTATTTTTTTTAGTGTCAGGGCACCCGCCGTTTATTACCGAATAAAGGTTTAGCCACCTGATCGCCCGGCGGTGATATGCGTCGCCCCAGGCAGCGTCAGATTAGCGCCAGTACCGCGAACACCCACGCACGCACCGTACACGCACCGTACACCTCCCTTAGTGGTATAGTATCTGAACACATCAATATCTGATCCGATCAGATCTATACTGGCGTCCCCAGCAGTTTAGGGTTCCCAAAAACGCAGTGTTAGCGGGATCAGCCCAGATACCTGCTAGCACCTGCGTTTTGCCCCTCCGCCCAGCCCACCCAAGTGCAGTATCGATCGATCACTGTCACTTACAAAACACTAAACGCATAACTGCAGCGTTCGCAGAGTCAGGCCTGATCCCTGCGATCGCTAACAGTTTTTTTGGTAGCATTTTGGTGAACTGGCAAGCACCAGCCCCAGGCAGCGTCAGATTAGCGCCAGTAGCACTAACACCCACGCATGCAGCATACGCCTCCCTTAGTGGTATAGTATCTGATCGGATCAATATCTGATCCGATCAGATCTATACTAGCGTCCCCAGCAGTTTAGGGTTCCCAAAAACGCAGTGTTAGTGGGATCAGCCCAGATACCTGCTAGCACCTGTGTTTTGCCCCTCCGCCCGGCCCAGCCCAGCCCACCCAAGTGCAGTATCGATCGATCACTGTCACTTTTTTTTGTAGTGTTTTGGTGAACTGGCAAGCACCAGCGGCCTAGTACACCCCGGTCGTAGTCATACCAGCACTGCAGTAACACTTGGTGACGTGGCGAGTCCCATAAGTGCAGTTCAAGCTGGTGAGGTGGCAAGCACAAGTAGTGTCCCGCTGCCACCAAAAAGACAAACACAGGCCCGTCGTGCCCATAATGCCCTTCCTGCTGCATTCGCCAATCCTAATTGGGAACCCACCACTTCTGCAGCGCCCGTATTTCCCCCATTCACATCCCCAACCAAATGCAGACGGCTGCATGAGAGGCATTTATATGTCCTCCCGAGTACCCCTACCCAACGAACCCCCCCAAAAAAGATGTGTCTGCAGCAAGCGCGTATATAGACGTGACACCCGCTATTATTGTCCCTCCTGTCCTGACAATCCTGGTCTTTGCATTGGTGAATGTTTTGAACGCTACCATTCACTAGTTGAGTATTAGCGTAGGGTACAGCATTGCACAGACTAGGCACACTTTCACAGGGTCTCCCAAGATGCCATCGCATTTTGAGAGACCCGAACCTGGAACCGGTTACAGTTATAAAAGTTACAGTTACAAAAAAAAAGTGTAAAAAAAAAAAAAAAAAAACACAAACAAAAATAAAAAAAAATAGTTGTCGTTTTATTGTTCTCTCTCTCTCTATTCTCTCTCTGGTGTTCTGCTCTTTTTTACTGTATTCTATTCTGCAATGTTTTATTGTTATTATGTTTTATCATGTTTGCTTTTCAGGTATGCAATTTTTTATACTTTACCGTTTACTGTGCTTTATTGTTAACCATTTTTTTGTCTTCAGGTACGCCATTCACGACTTTGAGTGGTTATACCAGAATGATGCCTGCAGGTTTAGGTATCATCTTGGTATCATTCTTTTCAGCCAGCGGTCGGCTTTCATGTAAAAGCAATCCTAGTGGCTAATTAGCCTCTAGACTGCTTTTACAAGCAGTGGGAGGGAATGCCCCCCCCCCCCACCGTCTTCCGTGTTTTTCTCTGGCTCTCCTGTCTCAACAGGGAACCTGAGAATGCAGCCGGTGATTCAGCCAGCTGACCATAGAGCTGATCAGAGACCAGAGTGGCTCCAAACATCTCTATGGCCTAAGAAACCGGAAGCTATGAGCATTTTATGACTTAGATTTTGCCGGATGTAAACAGCGCCATTGGGAAATTGGGAAAGCATTTTATCACACCGATCTTGGTGTGGTCAGATGCTTTGAGGGCAGAGGAGAAATCTAGGGTCTAATAGACCCCAATTTTTTCAAAAAAGAGTACCTGTCACTACCTATTGCTATCATAGGGGATATTTACATTCCCTGAGATAACAATAAAAATGATTTAAAAAAAAATATGAAAGGAACAGTTTAAAAATAAGATAAAAAAGCAAAAAAATAATAAAGAAAAAAAAAAAAAAAAGCACCCCTGTCCCCCCTGCTCTCGCGCTAAGGCGAACGCAAGCGTCGGTCTGGAGTCAAATGTAAACAGCAATTGCACCATGCATGTGAGGTATCACCGCGAAGGTCAGATCGAGGGCAGTAATTTTAGCAGTAGACCTCCTCTGTAAATCTAAAGTGGTAACCTGTAAAGGCTTTTAAAGGCTTTTAAAAATGTATTAATTTTGTTGCCACTGCACGTTTGTGCGCAATTGTAAAGCATGTCATGTTTGGTATCCATGTACTCGGCCTAAGATCATCTTTTTTATTTCATCAAACATTTGGGCAATATAGTGTGTTTTAGTGCATTAAAATTTAAAAAAGTGTGTTTTTTCCACAAAAAATGCGTTTGAAAAATCGCTGCGCAATTACTGTGTGAAAAAAAAAAATGAAACACCCACCATTTTAATCTGTAGGGCATTTGCTTTAAAATAATATATAATGTTTGGGGGTTCAAAGTAATTTTCTTGCAAAAAAAAATAATTTTTTCATGTAAACAAAAAGTGTCAGAAAGGGCTTTGTCTTCAAGTGGTTAGAAGAGTGGGTGATGTGTGACATAAGCTTCTAAATGTTGTGCATAAAATGCCAGGACAGTTCAAACCCCCCCAAATGACCCCATTTTGGAAAGTAGACACCCCAAGCTATTTGCTGAGAGGCATGTCGAGTCCATGGAATATTTTATATTGTGACACAAGTTGCGGGAAAGAGACAAATTTTTTTTTTTTTTTTTTTTTTTTGCACAAAGTTGTCACTAAATGTTATATTGCTCAAACATGCCATGGGGATTTGTGAAATTACACCCCAAAATAAATTCTGTTGCTTCTCCTGAGTACGGGGATACCACATGTGTGGGACTTTTTGGGAGCCTAGCCGCGTACGGGACCCCGAAAACCAAGAACCGCCTTCAGGCTTTCTAAGGCCGTAAATTTTTGATTTCACTCTTCACTGCCTATCACAGTTTCGGAGGCCATGGAAAGCCCAGGTGGCACAAAACCCCCCCAAATGACCCCATTTTGGAAAGTAGACACCCCAAGCTATTTGCTGAGAGGTATAGTGAGTATTTTGCAGACCTCACTTTTTGTCACAAGGTTTTGAAAATTGAAAAAAGAAAAAAAAAAAATTTTTTTTCTGGTCTTTCTTCATTTTCAAAAACAAATGAGAGCTGCAAAATACTCACCATGCCTCTCAGCAAATAGCTTGGGGTGTCTACTTTCCAAAATGGGGTCATTTGGGGGGGGGTTGTGCCATCTTGGCATTTTATGGCCTTCAAAACTGTGATAGGTAGTGAGGAGTGAAATCAAAAATGTATGCCCTTAGAAATCCTGAAGGTGGTGCTGGGTTTTCGGGGCCCCGTACGCGGCTAGGCTCCCAAAAAGTCTCACACATGTGGTATCCCCGTACTCAGGAGAAGCAGCTGAATGTATTTTGGGGTGCAATTCCACATATGCCCATGGCCTATGTGAGCAATATATCATTTAGTGACAACTTTTTGTAAATTTTTTTTTTTTTTTTTTTTTTTGTCATTATTCAATCACTTGGGACAAAAAAAATAAATATTCAATGGGCTCAACATGCCTCTCAGCAATTTCCTTGGGGTGTCTACTTTCCAAAATGGGGTCATTTGGGGGGGGTTTGTACTGCCCTGCCATTTTAGCACCTCAAGAAATGACATAGGCAGTCATAAACTAAAAGCTGTGTAAATTACAGAAAATGTACCCTAGTTTGTAGACGCTATAACTTTTGCGCAAACCAATAAATATACGCTTATTGACATTTTTTTTACCAAAGACATGTGGCCGAATACATTTTGGCCTAAATGTATGACTAAAATTTAGTTTATTGGATTTTTTTTATAACAAAAAGTAGAAAATATCATTTTTTTTCAAAATTTTCAGTCTTTTTCCGTTTATAGCGCAAAAAATAAAAACGGCAGAGGTGATCAAATACCATCAAAAGAAAGCTCTATTTGTGGGAAGAAAAGGACGCAAATTTCGTTTGGGTAGAGCATTGCATGACCGCGCAATTAGCAGTTAAAGCGACGCAGTGCCGAATTGTAAAAAGTGCTCTGGTCAGGAAGGGGGTAAATCCTTCCGGGGCTGAAGTGGTTAAATATCCTGCACACTAAACTGAACACCCCACTCTGAGCTCCAGGTGCACAGACTATACCGTTAAAAACCCCATTATTCTCTAAAAAAATCGATGTATATGCACTAAACCCAAATTGATGTGGAATAACGATATTTACCCAATCATTAAATTGAGTATAATGTTAGATTCATAGTGGCTTGGTCATCCACTCTACCAAGTCTTCCGAATGTTGCGGCTCAACACGGCCAGCTGCCAAAAAAAAGGACAAGTGTGTCCCATGGACAGGTGCTGATGAGGATGCACCGTCTCCATGACCAGCACTGTTGCGTTTAGACACAGAGCCTTCTTGCCCTCTTTTATTAGCTTGTGACTGTCTGCCTCTCCCTGTTGGCCTTCCGGACATACTAATTGCCTGCAGTGAGATGTAGCCGCACAAAGCTGGGGTATATATATATATATATATATATATATATATATATACTGATACTGCAGTTAGCAGAATCAACTGCCTGCCTGTGGTACTAATAGGATCAGAAGAACACCACCAATTTTCTTCAAGTAGCTTTAGGTGCACACTGTGCAGAGGACACAGTACACTAACTGTAAATACTGTAGCTGCCTGCCTGTGGTATTAATAGGATCAGAACAACAGCAATTTTCTTCAGGTAGTTTTAGGTACACACTGTGCAGAGGACACATTACACTAACTTTAAATACTGCAGCTGCCTGCCTGTGGTATTAATAGGATCAGAACAACAGCAATTGTCTTCAGGTAGCTTTAGGTGCACACTGTGCAGGGGACGCACTACACAAACTGTAAATACTGCTGCTGCCTGCGGTACTAATATGATCATAAGAACACCACCAATTTTCTTGAGGTAGCTTTAGGTGCACACTGTGCAGAGGACGCACTACACTAACTTGCAAATACTGCAGCTGCCTGTGGTACTAATAGGATCAGAAGAACACCACCAATTTTCTTCAGGTAGCTTTAGGTGCACACTGTGCAGAGGACACAGTACACTAACTGTAAAAACTGCAGCTGCCTGCCTGTGGTATTAATAGGATCAGAACAACAGCAATTGTCTTAGGATAGCTTTAGGTGCACACTGTGCAGAGGACACAGTACACTAACTATAAATACTGCAGCTGCCTGCCTGTGGTATTAATAGGATTAGAACAACGGCAATTGTCTTCAGGTAGCTTTAGGTGCACACTGTGCAGAGGACGCACTACAATAACTGTAAATACTGCAGCTGACTGCCTGTGGTATTAATAGGAGCAGAACAACATCAATTGTCTTAGGGTAGCTTTAGGAGCACACTGTGCAGAGTATGCAGTACACTAACTGTAAACACTGCAGCTGCCTGTCTGTGGTATTAATAGGATCAGAAGAACACCACCAATTTTCTCCAGGTAGCTTTAGGTGCACACTGTGCAGAGGACACAGTACACTAACTGTAAATACTGCAGCTGCCTGCCTGTGGTATTAATAGGATCAGAACAACAGCAATTGTCTTCAGGTAGCTTTAGGTGCACACTGTGCAGAGGACGCACTACACTAACTTGTAAATACTGCAGTTACCTGTGGTACTAATAGGATCAGAAGAACACCACCAATTTTCTTCAGGTAGCTTTAGGTGCACACTGTGCAGAGAACGCACTACACTAACTTGCAAATACTGCAGCTGCCTGCGGTACTAATAGGATCAGAAGAACACCACCAATTTTCTTCAGGTAGCTTTAGGTACACACTGTGCAGAGGACACAGTACACTAACTGTAAAAACTGCAGCTGCCTGCCTGTGGTATTAATAGGATCAGAACAACAGCAATTGTCTTAGGGTAGCTTTAGGAGCACACTGTGCAGAGTATGCAGTACACTAACTGTAAACACTGCAGCTGCCTGTCTGTGGTACTAATAGGATCAGAAGAACACCACCATTTTTCTTCAGGTAGCTTTAGATGCACACTGTGCAGAGGACGCACTACACTAACTTGTAAATACTGCAGCTGCCTGCGGTACTAATAGGATCAGAGGAACACCACCAATTTTGTTCAGTTAGTTTTAGGTGCACACTGTTCAGAGGACGCACTACACTAACCTAACTTGTAAATACTGCAGCTGCCTGCAGTACTAATAGAATCAGAAGAACACCACCGATTTTCTTCAGGTAGCTTTAGGTGCACACAGTGCAGAGGACACAGTACACTAACTGTAAATACTGCAGCTGCCTGCCTGTGGTATTACTAGGATAAGAACAACAACAATTGTCTTCAGGTAGCTTTAGGTGCACACTGTGCAGAGGATGCACTACACAAACCTGTAAATTTTGCAGCTGCCTGCGGTACTAATACGATCAGAAGAACACCACCAATTTTCTTTGTGTAGCTTTAGGTGCACACTGTGCAGAGGATGGAGTACACTAACTGTAAATACTGTAGCTGCCTGCGGTACTAATAGGATCAGAAGAACACCACCGATTTTCTTCAGGTAGCTTTAGGTGCACACTGTGCAGAGGACACAGTACACTAACTGTAAATACTGTAGCTGCCTGCCTGTGGTATTAATGGGATCAGAACAACAGCAAATGTCTTCAGGTAGCTTTAGGTGCACACTGTGCAGAGGATGCAATACACTAACTTGTAAATACTGCAGCTGCCTGCGGTACTAATAGGATCAGAAGAACACCACCAATTTTCTTCAGGTAGCTTTAGGTGCACACTGTGGAGAGGATGCACTACACTAACCTAACTTGTAAATACTGAAGCTGCCTGCAGTATTAATAGGATCAGAAGAACACCACCAATTTTCTTCAGGTAGCTTTAAGTGCACACTGTGCAGAGGACGCATTACACTAACTTGTAAATACTGTAGCTGCCTGCGGTACTAATAGGATCAAAAGAACACCACCAATTTCCTTCAGGTAGCTTTAGGTGCACACTGTGCAGAGGACGCACTTCACTAACTTTTAAATACTGTAGCTGCCTGCGGTACTAATAGGATCAGAAGAACATCACCAATTTTCTTCAGGTAACTTTAGGTGCACACTGTGCAGAGGACACAGTACACTAACTGTAAATACTGCAGCTGCCTGCCTGTGCTACTAATAGGATCAGAAGAACACCAGCAATTTTCTTCAGGTAGCTTCAAGTGCACACTGTGCAGAGGACACGGTACACTAACTGTAAATACTGCAGCTGCCTGCCTGTGGTATTAATAGGATCAGAGGAACACCACCAATTTTCTTCAGGTAGCTTTAGGTGCACACTGTGCAGAGGACGCACTACACTAACGTGTAAATACTGCAGCTGCCTGCGGTACTAATAGGATCAGAAGAACACCACCAATTTTCTTCAGGGAGCTTTAGGTGCACACTGTGCAGAGGACGCACTTAACTAACTTGTAAATACTGCAACTGCCTGCGGTACTAATAGGATTAGAAGAACATCACCAATTTTCTTCAGGTAACTTCAGGTGCACACTGTGGAGAGGACACAGTACACTAACTGTAAATACTACAGCTGCCTGCATGTGCTACTAATAGGATCAGAGGAACACCAGCAATTTTCTTCAGGTAGCTTCAGGTGCACACTGTGCAGAGGACACGTTACACTAACTGTAAATACTGCAGCTGCCTGCCTGTGGTATTAATAGGATCAGAGGAACACCACCAATTTTCTTCAGGTAGCTTTAGGTGCACACTGTGCAGAGGACACAGTACACTAACTGTAAATACTGCAGCTTCCTGCCTGTGGTATTAATAGGATCAGAACAACAGCAATTGTCTTCAGGTAGCTTTAGGTGCACACTGTGCAGAGGATGCACTACACTAACTTGTAAATACTGAAGCTGCCTGCGGTACTAATAGAATGAGAAGAACACCACCAATTTTCTTCAGGTAGCTTTAGGTGCACACTGTGCAGAGGATGCACTTCATTAACTTGTAAATACTGCAACTGCCTGTGGTACTAATATGATCAGAAGAACATCACCAATTTTCTTCAGGTAACTTTAGGTGCACACTGTGCAGAGGACACAGTACACTAACTGTAAATACTGCAGCTGCCTGTCTGTGCTACTAATAGGATCAGAAGAACACCAGCAATTTTCTTCAGTTAGCTTTAGGTGCACGCTGTGCAGAGGACGCACTACACTAACGTGTAAATACAGCAGCTGCCTGCGGTAATAATAGGATCAGAAGAACACCACCAATTTTCTTCAGGTAGCTTTAGGTGCACACTGTGCAGAGGACGCACTTCACTAACTTTTAAATACTGCATCTGCCTGCGGTACTAATAGGATCAGAAGAACAACACCAATTTTCTTCAGGTAACTTCAGGTGCACACTGTGCAGAGGACACAGTACACTAACTGTAAATACTGCAGCTGCCTGCCTGTGCTACTAATAGGATCAGAGGAACACCAGCAATTTTCTTCAGGTAGCTTCAGGTGCACACTGTGCAGAGGACATGGTACACTAACTGTAAATACTGCAGCTGCCTGCCTGTGATATTAATAGGATCAGAGGAACACCACCAATTTTGTTCAGGTAGCTTTAGGTGCACACTGTGCAGAGGACACAGTACACTAACTGTAAATACTGCAGCTTCCTGCCTGTGGTATTAATAGGATCAGAACAACAGCAATTGTCTTCAGGTAGCTTTAGGTGCACATTGTGCAGAGGATGCACTACACTAACTTGTAAATACTGCAGCTGCCTGCGGTACTAATAGGATCAGAAGAACACCACCAATTTTCCTCAGGTAGCTTTAGGTGCACACTGTGTAGAGGACGCACTTCACTAATTTGTAAATACTGCAACTGCCTGCGGTACTAATAGGATCAGAAGAACATCACCAATTTTCTTCAGGTAGCTTTAGGTGCACACTGTGCAGAGTATGCAGTACACTAACTATAAATACTGTAGCTGCCTGCCTGTGGTATTAATAGGATCAGAACAACAGCAATTGTCTTCAGGTAGCTTTAGATGCACACTGTGCAGAGGACGCACTACACAAACTTGTAAATACTGCAGCTGCCTGCGGTACTAATAGGATCAGAAGAACACCACCAATTTTCTTCAGGTAGCTTTAGGTGCACACTGTGCAGAGGACACAGTACACTAACTGTAAATACTGCAGCTGCCTGCCTGTGGTATTAATAGGATCAGAACAACAATTGTCTTCAGGTAGCTTTAGGTGCACACTGTGAAGAGGACGCACTACACTAACCTGTAAATATTGCAGCTGCCTGCGGTACTAATAGGATCAGAAGAACACCACCAATTTTCTTTGTGTATCTTTAGGTGCACACTTTGCAGAGGATGCAGTACACTAACTGTAAATACTGTAGCTGCCTGCCTGTGGTATTATTAGGATCAGAACAACAGCAATTGTCTTCAGGTAGCTTTAGGTGCACATTGTGCAGAGGATGCACTACACTAACTTGTAAATACTTCAGCTGCCTGCGGTACTAATAGGATCAGAAGAACACCACCAATTTTCCTCAGGTAGCTTTAGGTGCACACTGTGTAGAGGACGCACTTCACTAACTTGTAAATACTGCAACTGCCTGCGGTACTAATAGGATCAGAAGAACATCACCAATTTTCTTCAGGTAGCTTTAGGTGCACACTGTGCAGAGTATGCAGTACACTAACTGTAAATACTGTAGCTGCCTGCCTGTGGTATTAATAGGATCAGAACAACAGCAATTGTCTTCAGGTAGCTTTAGATGCACACTGTGCAGAGGATGCACTACACTAACTTGTAAATACTGCAGCTGCCTGCGGTACTAATAGGATCAGAAGAACACCACCAATTTTCTTCAGGTAGCTTTAGGTGCACACTGTGCAGAGGACACAGTACACTAACTGTAAATACTGCAGCTGCCTGCCTGTGGTATTAATAGGATCAGAACAACAATTGTCTTCAGGTAGCTTTAGGTGCACACTGTGAAGAGGACGCATTACACTAACCTGTAAATATTGCAGCTGCCTGCGGTACTAATAGGATCAGAAGAACACCACCAATTTTCTTTGTGTATCTTTAGGTGCACACTTTGCAGAGGATGCAGTACACTAACTGTAAATACTGTAGCTGCCTGCCTGTGGTATTAATAGGATCAGAACAACAGCAATTGTCTTCAAGTAGCTTTAGGTCAACACTGTGCAGAGGACGCACTAAACTAACTTGTAAATACTGCAGCTGCCTGCGGTACTAATAGGTTCAGAAGAACACCACCAATTTTCTTCAGGTAGCTTTAGGTGCACACTGTGCAGAGGACACAGTACACTAACTGTAAATACTGCAGCTGCCTGCCTGTGCTACTAATAGGATCAGAAGAACATCAGCAATTTTCTTCAGGTAACTTCAGGTGCACACTGTGCAGAGGACACAGTACACTAACTGTAAATACTGCAGCTGCCTGCCTGTAGTATTAATATTATCAGAAGAACACCACCAATTTTCTTCAGGTAGCTTTAGGTGCACACTGTGCAGAGGACACAGTAAACTAACTGTAAATACTGAAGCTACCTTCCTGCGGTACTAATAGGATCAGAAGAACACCACCAATTTTCTTCAGGTAGCTTTAGGTGCACACTGTGCAGAGGACTCACTACACCAACTTGTAAATACTGCAGCTTCCTGCGGTACTAATAGGATCAGAAGATCACCACCAATTTTCTTCAGGTAGCTTTAGTGCTCACTGTACAGAGGACGCACTATACTAATCTAACTTGTAAATACTGCAGCTGGCTGCGGTACTAATAGGATCAGAAGAACACCACCAATTTTCTTCAGGTAGCTTTAGGTGCACCCTGTGCAGAGGACGCACTACACTAACTTGTAAATACTGCAGCTGCCTGCGGTACTATTAGGATCAAAATAACACCACCAATTTTCCTCAGGTAGCTTTAGGTGCACACTGTGTAGAGGACGCACTTCACTAACTTGTAAAAACTGCAACTGTCTGTGGTACTAATAGGATCAGAAGAACATCACCAAATTTCTTCAGGTATCTTGAGGTGCACACTGTGCAGAGGACACAGTACACTAACTGTAAATACTGCAGCTGCCTGCCTGTGGTATTAAGAGGATCAGAACACCCCCAATTTTCTTCAGGTAGCTTTAGGTGCACACTGTGCAGAGGGCATATTACACTAACCTGTAAATAGTGCAGCTGCCTGCGGTACTAATAGGATCAGAAGAACACCACCAATTTTCTTTGTGTAACTTTAGGTGCACACTGTGCAGAGGATGCAGTACACTAACTGTAAATACTGTAGCTGCCTGCGTGTGGTATTATTAGGATCAGAACAACAGCAATTGTCTTCAGGTAGCTTTATGTGCACACTGTGCAGAGGACGCACTACACTAACTTGTAAATACTGCAGCTGCCTGCGGTACTAATAGGATCAGAAGAACACCACCAATTTTCTTCAGGTAGCTTTAGGTGCACACTGTGCAGAGGACACAGTACACTAACTGTAAATACTGCAGCTGCCTGCCTGTGCTACTAATAGGATCAGAAGAACATCAGCAATTTTCTTCAGGTAGCTTCAGGTGCACACTGTGCAGAGGACACAGTACACTAACTGTAAATACTGCAGCTGCCTGCCTGTAGTATTAATAGGATCAGAAGAAAATCACCAATTTTCTTCAGGTAGCTTTAGGTGCACACTGTGCAGAGGACACAGTACACTAACTGTAAATACTGAATCTGCCTGCCTGTGGTATTAATAGGATCAGAACAACAGCAATTGTCTTCATGTAGCTTTAGGTGCACACTGTGCAGAGGACGCACTACACTAACTTGTAAATACTGCAGGTGCCTTCGGTACTAATAGGATCAGAAGAACACCACCGATTTTCTTCAGGTAGCTTTAGGTGCGCACTGTGCTGAGGAAGCACTACACTAACTTTACATACTGCAGCTTCCTGTGGTACTAATAGGATCAGAAGAACACCACCAATTTTCTTCAGGTAGCTTTAGGTGCACGCTGTGCAGAGGACTCACTACACTAACTTGTAAAAACTGCAGCCTCCTGCGGTACTAATAGGATCAAAAGAACACCACCGATTTTCTACAGGTAGCTTTAGGTGCACATTGTGCTGAGGAAGCACTACACTAACTTTACATACTGCTGCTTCCTGCGGTACTAATAGGATCAGAAGAACACCACTAATTTTCTTCAGGTAGCTTTAGGTGCACACTGTGCAGAGGACGCACTACACTAACTTGTAAATACTGCAGCTTCCTGCAGTACTAATAGGATTAGAAGAACACCACCAATTTTCTTCAGGTAGCTTTAGTGCTCACTGTGCAGAGGACGCACTATACTAACCTAACTTGTAATTACTTCAACTGGCTGCGGTACTAATAGGATCAGAAGAACACCACCAATTTTCTTCAGGTAGCTTTATGTGCACACTGTGCAGAGGACGCACTACACTAACTTGTAAATATTGCAGCTGCCTGCGGTACTAATAGGATCAGAAGAACACCACCAATTTTCTTCAGGTAGCTTTAGGTGCACACTGTGCAGAGGACGCACTACACTAACTTGTAAATATTGCAGCTGCCTGCGGTACTAATAGGATCAGAAGAAAACCACCAATTTTCCTTAGGTAGCTTTAGGTGCACACTGTGTAGTGGACGCACTTCACTAACTTGTAAATACTGCAGGTGCCTGCCTGTGGTATTAAGAGGATCAGAACACCACCAATTTTCTTCAGGTAGCTTTAGGTGCACACTGTGCAGAGGACGCACTACACTAACCTGTAAAAACTGCAGCTGTGTGCGGTACTAATAGGATCAGAAGAACACCACCAATTTTCTTTGTGTAGCTTTAGGTGCACACTCTGCAGAGGATGCAGTACACTAACTGTAAATACTGTAGCTGCCTGCCTGTGGTATTATTAGGATCAGAACAACAGCAATTGTCTTCAGGTAGCTTTAAGTGCACGCTGTGCAGAGGACGCACTACACTAACTTGTAAATACTGCAGCTGCCTGCGGTACTAATAGGATCAGAAGAATACCACCAATTTTCTTCAGGTAGCTTTTGGTGCACACTGTGCAGAGGACACAGTACACTAACTGTAAATACTGCAGGTGCCTGCCTGTGCTACTAATAGGATCAGAAGAACATCAGCAATTTTCTTCAGGTAGCTTCAGGTGCACACTGTGCAGAAGACACAGTACACTAACTGTAAAAACTGCAGCTGCCTGCCTGTAATAATAATAGGATCAGAAGAACACCACCAATTTTCTTCAGGTAGCTTTAGGTGCACACTGTGCAGAGGACACAGTACACTAACTGTAAATACTGAAGCTGCCTGCCTGTGGTATTAATAGGATCAGAACAACAGCAATTGTGTTCAGGTAGCTTTAGGTGCACACAGTGCAGAGGACGCACTACACTAACTTGTAAATACTGCAGTTGCCTTCGGTACTAATAGGATCAGAAGAACACCACCAATTTTCTTCAGGTAGCTTTAGGTGCACACTGTGCTGAGGAAGCACTACACTAACTTTACATACTGCAGCTTCCTGCGGTACTACTAGGATCAGAAGAACACCACCAATTTTCTTCAGGTAGCTTTAGGTGCACACTGTGCAGAGGACTCACTACACTAACTTGTAAATACTGCAGCTTCCTGCGGTACTAATAGGATCAGAAGAACACCACAGATTTTCTTCAGGTAGCTTTAGGTGCACATTGTGCTGAGGAAGCACTACACTAACTTTACATACTGCAGCTTCCTGCAGTACTAATAGGATCAGAAGAACACCACCAATTTTCTTCAGGTAGCTTTAGGTGCACACTGTGCAGAGGACGCACTACACTAACTTGTAAATACTGCAGCTTCCTGCGGTACTAATAGGATCAGAAGAACACCACCAATTTTCTTCAGGTAGGTTTAGTGCACACTGTGCAGAGGACACACTACACTAACCTAACTTTATAAATACTGCAGCTGGCTGCGGTACTAATAGGATCAGAAGAACACCACCAATTTTCTTCAGGTAGCTTTAGGTGCACACTGTGCAAAGGACACACTACACTAACTTGTAAATACTGCAGCTACCTGCGGTACTAATAGGATCAGAAGAACACCACCAATTTTCTTCAGGTAGCTTTAAGTGCATACTGTGCAGAGGAAGCATTACACTAACTTTACATACTGCAGCTTCCTGCGGTACTAATAGGATCAGAAGAACACCACCAATTTTCTTCAGGTAGCTTTAGGTGCACACTGTGCAGAGGACTCAATACACTAACCTAACTTGTAAATACTGCAGCAGCCTGCGGTACTAGTAGGATCAGAAGAGCACCACCAATTTTCTTCAGGTAGCTTTAGGTGCACACTGTGCAGAGGACGCACTACACTAACTTGGAAATACTGCAGCTGCCTGCGGTACTAAGAGGATCAGAAGAACACCACCAATTTTCTTAAGGAAGCTTTAGGTGCACACTGTGCAGAGGACGCACTGCACTAACTTGTAAATACTGCAGCTGCCTGCGATACTATTAAGATCAGAGGAACACCACCAATTGTCTTCAGGTAGCTTTAGGTGCACACTGTGCAGAGGACGCACTACACTAACTTGTAAATACTGCAGCTTCCTGCAGTACTAATATGATCATAAGAACACCACCAATTTTCTTCAGGTAGCTTTAGGTGCACACTGTGCAGAGGATGCACTACACTAACTTGCAAATACTGCAGCTGCCTGCGGTCCTAATAGGATCAGAAGAACACCACCAATTTTCTTCAGGTAGCTTTAGGTGCACACTGTGCAGAGGACACACTACACTAACCTAACTTGTAAATACTACAGCTGCCTGCAGTACTAATAGGATCAGAAGAACACCACCGATTTTCTTCAGGTAGCTTTAGGTGCACACTGTGTAGAGGACACACTACACTTACTTGTAAAAACTGCAGCTGCCTGCAGTACTAATAGGATCAGAAGAAAACCACCAATTTTCTTCAGGTAGCTTTAGGTGTACACTGTGCAGAGGACGCACTATGCTAACTTGTAAATACTGCTGCTGCCTGCGGTACTAAAACGATCAGAAGAACACCACCAATTTTCTTAAGGTAGCTTTAGGTGCACACTGTGCAGAGGACGCAACAGCACTAACTTGTAAATACTGCAGCTGCCTGCGATACTATTAAGATCAGAGGAACACCACCAATTGTCTTCAGGTAGCTTTAGGTGCACACTGTGCAGAGGACGCACTACACTAACTTGTAAATACTGCAGCTTCCTGCAGTACTAATATGATCATAAGAACACCACCAATTTTCTTCAGGTAGCTTTAGGTGCACACTGTGCAGAGGATGCACTACACTAACTTGCAAATACTGCAGCTGCCTGCGGTACTAATAGGATCAGAAGAACACCACCAATTTTCTTCAGGTAGCTTTAGGTGCACACTGTGCAGAGGACGCACTACACTAACCTAACTTGTAAATACTGCAGCTGCCTGCGGTTCTAATAGGATCAGAAGATCACCACCAATTTTCTTCAGGTAGCTTTAGGTGCACACTGTGTAGAGGACGCACTACACTAACCTAACTTGTAAATACTGCAGCTGCCTGCGGTACTAATAGGATCATAAGAACACCACCAATTTTCTTCAGGTAGCTTTAGGTGCACACTGTGCAGAGGATGCACTACACTAACTTGCAAATACTGCAGCTGCCTGCAGTACTAATAGGATCAGAAGAACACCACCAATTTTCTTCAGGTAGCTTTAGGTGCACACTGTGCAGAGGACGCACTACACTAACCTAACTTGGAAATACTGCAGCTGACTGCGGTTCTAATAGGATCAGAAGAACACCAATAATTTTCTTCAGGTAGCTTTAGGTGCACACTGTGCAGAGGACGCACTACACTAACTTGTAAATACTGCAGCTGCCTGCGGTATTAATACGATCAGAAGAACACCACCAATTGTCTTCAGGTAGCTTTAGGTGCACACTGTGCAGAGGACGCACTACACAAACTTGTAAATACTGCAGCTTCCTGCGGCACTAATAGGATCAGAAGAACACCACCAATTTTCTTCAGGTAGCTTTAGGTGCACACTGTGCAGAGGACACACTACACTAACCTAACTTGTAAATACTACAGCTGCCTGCAGTACTAATAGGATCAGAAGAACACCACCGATTTTCTTCAGGTAGCTTTAGGTGCACACTGTGTAGAGGACACACTACACTTACTTGTAAAAAGTGCAGCTGCCTGCAGTACTAATAGGATCAGAAGAAAACCACCAATTTTCTTCAGGTAGCTTTAGGTGTACACTGTGCAGAGGACGCACTATGCTAACTTGTAAATACTGCTGCTGCCTGCGGTACTAAAACGATCAGAAGAACACCACCAATTTTCTTCAGGTATCTTTTGGTGCACACTGTGCAGAGGACGCACTGAACTAACTTGTAAATACTGCCGCTCCCTGCGGTACTAATAGGATCAGAGGAACAAAAACAATTGTCTTCAGGTAGCTTTAGGTGCACACTGTGCAAAGGACGCACTACACTAACTTGTAAATACTGCAGCTGCCTGCGGTACTAATAGGATCAGAAGAACACCACTAATTTTCTTCAGGCAGCTTTAGGTGCACACTGTGCAGAGGACACACTACACTAACTTGTAAATACTGCAGCTGCCTGCAGTACTAATAGGATCAGAAAAACACCACCAATTTTCTTCAGGTAGCTTTAGGTGCATACTGTGCAGAGGAAGCATTACTCTAACTTTACATACTGCAGCTTCCTGCGGTACTAATAGGATCAGAAGAACACCACCAATTTTCTTCAGGTAGCTTTAGGTGCACACTGTGCAGAGGACTCACTACACTAACCTAACTTGTAAATACTGCAGCAGCCTGCGGTACTAGTAGGATCAGAAGAGCACCACCAATTTTCTTCAGGTAGCTTTAGGTGCACACTGTGCAGAGGACGCACTACACTAACTTGTAAATACTGCAGCTGCCTGCGGTACTAAGAGGATCAGAAGAACACCACCAATTTTCTTAAGGTAGCTTTTGGTGCACACTGTGCAGAGGACGCACTGCACTAACTTGTAAATACTGCAGCTGCCTGCGATACTATTAAGATCAGAGGAACACCACCAATTGTCTTCAGGTAGCTTTAGGTGCACACTGTGCAGAGGACGCACTACACTAACTTGTAAATACTGCAGCTTCCTGTAGTACTAATATGATCATAAGAACACCACCAATTTTCTTCAGGTAGCTTTAGGTGCACACTGTGCAGAGGATGCACTACACTAACTTGCAAATACTGCAGCTGCCTGCGGTACTAATAGGATAAGAAGAACACCACCAATTTTCTTCAGGTAGCTTTAAGTGCACACTGTGCAGAGGACGCACTACACTAACCTAACTTGTAAATACTGCAGCTGCCTGCGGTACTAATAGGATCAGAAGAACACCAATAATTTTCTTCAGGTAGCTTTAGGTGCACACTGTGCAGAGGACGCACTACACTAACTTGTAAATACTGCAGCTGCCTGCGGTACTAAGAGGATCAGAAGAACACCACCAATTTTCTTTAGGTAGCTTTAGGTGCACACTGTGCAGAGGACGCACTGCACTAACTTGTAAATACTGCAGCTGCCTGCGATACTATTAAGATCAGAGGAACACCACCAATTGTCTTCAGGTAGCTTTAAGTGCACGCTGTGCAGAGGACGCACTACACTAACTTGTAAATACTGCAGCTGCCTGCGGTACTAATAGGATCAGAAGAATACCACCAATTTTCTTCAGGTAGCTTTTGGTGCACACTGTGCAGAGGACACAGTACACTAACTGTAAATACTGCAGGTGCCTGCCTTTGCTACTAATAGGATCAGAAGAACATCAGCAATTTTCTTCAGGTAGCTTCAGGTGCACACTATGCAGAGGACACAGTACACTAACTGTAAATACTGCAGCTGCCTGCCTGTAGTAATAATAGGATCAGAAGAACACCACCAATTTTCTTCAGGTAGCTTTAGGTGCACACTGTGCAGAGGACACAGTACACTAACTGTAAATACTGAAGCTGCCTGCCTGTGGTATTAATAGGATCAGAACAACAGCAATTGTCTTCAGGTAGCTTTAGGTGCACACTGTGCAGAGGACGCACTACACTAACTTGTAAATACTGCAGGTGCCTTTGGTACTAATAGGATCAGAAGAACACCACCGATTTTCTTCAGGTAGCTTTAGGTGCACACTGTGCTGAGGAAGCACTACACTAACTTTACATACTGCAGCTTCCTGCGTTACTACTAGGATCAGAAGAACACCACCAATTTTCTTCAGGTAGCTTTAGGTGCACACTGTGCAGAGGACTCACTACACTAACTTGTAAATACTGCAGCTTCCTGCGGTACTAATAGGATCAGAAGAACACCACAGATTTTCTTCAGGTAGCTTTAGGTGCACATTGTGCTGAGGAAGCACTACACTAACTTTACATACTGCAGCTTCCTGCAGTACTAATAGGATCAGAAGAACACCACCATTTTCTTCAGGTAGCTTTAGGTGCACACTGTGCAGAGGATGCACTACGCTAACTTGTAAATACTGCAGCAGCCTACGGTACTAGTAGGATCAGTAGAGCACCACCAATTGTCTTCAGGTGGCTTTAGGTGCACACTGTGCAGAGGACGCACTACGCTAACTTGTAAATACTGCAGCAGACTGCGGTACTAGTAGGATCAGTAGAGCACCACCAATTGTCTTCAGGTGGCTTTAGGTGCACACTGTGCAGAGGACGCACTACACTAACTTGTAAATACTGCAGCTTCCTGCGATAGTAATAGGATCAGAAGAACACCACCAATTTTCTTCAGGTAGCTTTAGTGCACACTGTGCAGAGGACACACTACACTAACCTAACTTTATAAATACTGCAGCTGCCTGCGGTACTAATAGGATCAGAAGAACACCACCAATTTTCTTTAGGTAGCTTTAGGTGCACACTGTGCAGAGGACGCACTACACTAACTTTTAAACACTGCAGCTGCCTGCAGTATTAATAAGATCAGAAGAACACCACCAATTGTCTTCAAGTAGCTTTAGGTGCACACTGTGCAGAGGACGTACTACACAAACTTGTAAATACTGCAGCTTCCTGCGGCACTAATAGGATCAGAAGAACACCACCAATTTTCTTCAGGTAGCTTTAGGTGCACACTGTGCAGAGGACACACTACACTAACCTAACTTGTAAATACTACAGCTGCCTGCAGTACTAATAGGATCAGAAAAACGCCACCGATTTTCTTCAGGTAGCTTTAGGTGCACACTGTGCAGAGGATGCACTACGCTAACTTGTAAATACTGCAGCTGCCTGCGGTACTAAAACGATCAGAAGAACACCACCAATTTTCTTCAGGTAGCTTTTGGTGCACACTGTGCAGAGGACGCACTGAACTAACTTGTAAATACTGCCGCTGCCTGCGGTACTAATAGGATCAGAGGAACAAAAACAATTGTCTTCAGGTAGCTTTAGGAGCACACTGTGCAGAGGACGCACTACACTAACTTGTAAATACTGCAGCTGCCTGCGGTACTAATAGGATCAGAAGAACACCACCAATTTTCTTCAGGCAGCTTTAGGTGCACACTGTGCAGAGGACACACTACACTAACTTGTAAATACTGCAGCTGCCTGCGGTACTAATAGGATCAGAAGAACACCACCAATTTTCTTCAGGTAGCTTTAGGTGCATACTGTGCAGAGGAAGCATTACACTAACTTTACATATTGCAGCTTCCTGCGGTATTAATAGGATCAGAAGAACACCACCAATTTTCTTAAGGTAGCTTTAGGTGCACACTGTGCAGAGGGCGCACTGCACTAACTTTTAAATACTGCAGCTGCCTGCGATACTATTAAGATCAGAGGAACACCACCAATTGTCTTCAGGTAGCTTTAGGTGCACACTGTGCAGAGGACGCACTACACTAACTTGTAAATACTGCAGCTTCCTGCAGTACTAATATGATCATAAGAACACCACCAATTTTCTTCAGGTAGCTTTAGGTGCACACTGTGCAGAGGATGCACTACACTAACTTGCAAATACTGCAGCTGCCTGCGGTACTAATAGGATCAGAAGAACACCACCAATTTTCTTCAGGTAGCTTTAGGTGCACACTGTGCAGAGGACGCATTACACTAGCCTAACTTGTAAATACTGCAGCTGCCTGCGGTTCTAATAGGATCAGAAGATCACCACCAATTTTCTTCAGGTAGCTTTAGGTGCACACTGTGTAGAGGACGCACTACACTAACCTAACTTGTAAATACTGCAGCTGCCTGCGGTACTAATAGGATCAGAAGAACACCAATAATTTTCTTCAGGTAGCTTTAGGTGCACACTGTGCAGAGGACGCACTACACTAACTTGTAAATACTGCAGCTGCCTGTGGTACTAAGAGGATCAGAAGAACACCACCAATTTTCTTTAGGTAGCTTTAGGTGCACACTGTGCAGAGGACGCACTGCACTAACTTGTAAATACTGCAGCTCCCTGCGATACTATTAAGATCAGAGGAACACCACCAATTGTCTTCAGGTAGCTTTAGGTGCACACTGTGCAGAGGACGCACTACACTAACTTGTAAATACTGCAGCTTCCTGCAATACTAATAGGATCAGAAGAACACCACCAATTTTCTTCAGGTAGCTTTAGGTGCACACTGTGCAGAGGACGCACTACACTAACTTGTAAATACTGCAGCTTCCTGTGGTACTAATAGGATAAGAAGAACACCACCAATTTTCTTCAGGTAGCTTTAGGTGCACACTGTGCAGAGGACGCACTGCACTAACCTAACTTCTAAATACTGCATCTGCCTGCGGTACTAATAGGATCAGAAAAACACCACCAATTTTCTTCAGGTAGCTTTAGGTGCACACTGTGCAGAGGACGCACTACACTAACTTGTAAATACTGCAGCTGCCTGCGGTACTAATAGGATCAGAAGAACACCACCAATTTTCTTCAGGCAGCTTTAGGTGCACACTGTGCAGAGGAAGCATTACACTAACTTTACATACTGCAGCTGCCTGCGGTACTAATAGGATCAGAAGAACATCACCAATTTTCTTCAGGTAGCTTTAGGTGCACACTGTGCAGAGGAAGCACTACACTAACTTTACATACTGCAGCTTCCTGCGGTACTAATAGGATCAGAAGAACACCACCAATTTTCTTCAGGTAGCTTTAGGTGCACACTGTGCAGAGGACGCACTACGCTAACTTGTAAATACTGCAGCAGCCTGCGGTACTAGTAGGATCAGTAGAGCACCACCAATTGTCTTCAGGTGGCTTTAGGTGCACACTGTGCAGAGGACGCACTACACTAACTTGTAAATACTGCAGCTTCCTGCGGTACTAAGAGGATCAAAAGAACACCACCAATTTTCTTCAGGTAGCTTTAGGTGCACACTGTGCAGAGGACGCACTGCACTAACTTGTAAATACTGCAGCTGCCTGTGATACTATTAAGATCAGAGGAACACCACCAATTGTCTTCAGGTAGCTTTAGGTGCACACTGTGCAGAGGACGCACTACACTAACTTGTAAATACCGCAGCTTCCTGCAGTACTAATACGATCATAAGAACACCACCAATTTTCTTCAGGTAGCTTTAGGTGCACACTGTGCAGAGGATGCACTACACTAACTTGCAAATACTGCAGCTGCCTGCGGTACTAATAGGATTAGAAGAACACCACCAATTTTCTTCAGGTAGCTTTAAGTGCACACTGTGCAGAGGACGCACTACACTAACCTAACTTGTAAATACTGCAGCTGCCTGCGGTACTAATAGGATCAGAAGAACACCACCAATTTTCTTAAGGTAGCTTTAGGAGCACACTGTGTAGAGAACGCACTACACTAACCTAACTTGTAAATACTGCAGCTGCCTGCGGTACTAATAGGATCAGAAGAACACCACCAATTTTCTTCAGGTAGCTTTAGGTGCACACTGTGCAGAGGACGCACTACACTAACTTTTAAATACTGCAGCTGCCTGCGGTATTAATAAGATCAGAAGAACACCACCAATTGTCTTCAGGTAGCTTTAGGTGCACACTGTGCAGAGGACGCACTACACAAACTTGTAAATACTGCAGCTTCCTGCGATACTAATAGGATAAGAAGAACACCATCAATTTTCTTCAGGTAGCTTTAGGTGCACACTGTGCAGAGGACGCACTACACTAACTTGTAAATACTGCAGCTTCCTGCGGTACTAATAGGATAAGAAGAACACCACCAATTTTCTTCAGGTAGCTTTAGGTGCACACTGTGCAGAGGACGCACTACACTAATCTAACTTGTAAATACTGCATCTGCCTGCGGTACTAATAGGATCAGAAGAACACCACCAATTTTCGACAGGTAGCTTTAGGTGCACACTGTGCAGAGGACGCACTACACTAACTTGTAAATACTGCAGCTGCCTGCGGTGCTAATAGGATCAGAAGAACACCACCAATTTTCTTCAGGCAGCTTTAGGTGCACACTGTGCAGAGGACACACTACACTAACTTGTAAATACTGCAGCTGCCTGCGGTACTAATAGGATCAGAAGAACACCACCAATTTTCTTCAGGTAGCTTTAGGTGCACACTGTGCAGAGGATGCACTACACTAACTTGTAAATACTGCAGCTGCCTGCGGTACTAAGAGGATCAGAAGAACACCACCAATTTTCTTCAGGTAGCTTTAGGTGCACACTGTGCAGAGGACGCACTGCACTAACTTGTAAATACTGCAGCTGCATGCGATACTATTAAGATCAGAGGAACACCACCAATTGTCTTCAGGTAGCTTTAGGTGCACACTGTGCAGAGGATGCACTACACTAACTTGCAAATACTGCAGCTGCCTGCGGTACTAATAGGATCAGAAGAACACCACCAATTTTCTTCAGGTAGCTTTAGGTGCACACTGTGCAGAGGACGCACTACACTAACCTAACTTGTAAATACTGCAGCTGCCTGCGGTTCTAATAGGATCAGAAGATCACCACCAATTTTCTTCAGGTAGCTTTAGGTGCACACTGTGTAGAGGACGCACTACACTAACCTAACTTGTAAATACTGCAGCTGCCTGCGGTACTAATAGGATCATAAGAACACCACCAATTTTCTTCAGGTAGCTTTAGGTGCACACTGTGCAGAGGATGCACTACACTAACTTGCAAATACTGCAGCTGCCTGCAGTACTAATAGGATCAGAAGAACACCACCAATTTTCTTCAGGTAGCTTTAGGTGCACACTGTGCAGAGGACGCACTACACTAACCTAACTTGGAAATACTGCAGCTGACTGCGGTTCTAATAGGATCAGAAGAACACCAATAATTTTCTTCAGGTAGCTTTAGGTGCACACTGTGCAGAGGACGCACTACACTAACTTGTAAATACTGCAGCTGCCTGCGGTATTAATACGATCAGAAGAACACCACCAATTGTCTTCAGGTAGCTTTAGGTGCACACTGTGCAGAGGACGCACTACACAAACTTGTAAATACTGCAGCTTCCTGCGGCACTAATAGGATCAGAAGAACACCACCAATTTTCTTCAGGTAGCTTTAGGTGCACACTGTGCAGAGGACACACTACACTAACCTAACTTGTAAATACTACAGCTGCCTGCAGTACTAATAGGATCAGAAGAACACCACCGATTTTCTTCAGGTAGCTTTAGGTGCACACTGTGTAGAGGACACACTACACTTACTTGTAAAAAGTGCAGCTGCCTGCAGTACTAATAGGATCAGAAGAAAACCACCAATTTTCTTCAGGTAGCTTTAGGTGTACACTGTGCAGAGGACGCACTATGCTAACTTGTAAATACTGCTGCTGCCTGCGGTACTAAAACGATCAGAAGAACACCACCAATTTTCTTCAGGTATCTTTTGGTGCACACTGTGCAGAGGACGCACTGAACTAACTTGTAAATACTGCCGCTCCCTGCGGTACTAATAGGATCAGAGGAACAAAAACAATTGTCTTCAGGTAGCTTTAGGTGCACACTGTGCAAAGGACGCACTACACTAACTTGTAAATACTGCAGCTGCCTGCGGTACTAATAGGATCAGAAGAACACCACTAATTTTCTTCAGGCAGCTTTAGGTGCACACTGTGCAGAGGACACACTACACTAACTTGTAAATACTGCAGCTGCCTGCAGTACTAATAGGATCAGAAAAACACCACCAATTTTCTTCAGGTAGCTTTAGGTGCATACTGTGCAGAGGAAGCATTACTCTAACTTTACATACTGCAGCTTCCTGCGGTACTAATAGGATCAGAAGAACACCACCAATTTTCTTCAGGTAGCTTTAGGTGCACACTGTGCAGAGGACTCACTACACTAACCTAACTTGTAAATACTGCAGCAGCCTGCGGTACTAGTAGGATCAGAAGAGCACCACCAATTTTCTTCAGGTAGCTTTAGGTGCACACTGTGCAGAGGACGCACTACACTAACTTGTAAATACTGCAGCTGCCTGCGGTACTAAGAGGATCAGAAGAACACCACCAATTTTCTTAAGGTAGCTTTTGGTGCACACTGTGCAGAGGACGCACTGCACTAACTTGTAAATACTGCAGCTGCCTGCGATACTATTAAGATCAGAGGAACACCACCAATTGTCTTCAGGTAGCTTTAGGTGCACACTGTGCAGAGGACGCACTACACTAACTTGTAAATACTGCAGCTTCCTGTAGTACTAATATGATCATAAGAACACCACCAATTTTCTTCAGGTAGCTTTAGGTGCACACTGTGCAGAGGATGCACTACACTAACTTGCAAATACTGCAGCTGCCTGCGGTACTAATAGGATAAGAAGAACACCACCAATTTTCTTCAGGTAGCTTTAAGTGCACACTGTGCAGAGGACGCACTACACTAACCTAACTTGTAAATACTGCAGCTGCCTGCGGTACTAATAGGATCAGAAGAACACCAATAATTTTCTTCAGGTAGCTTTAGGTGCACACTGTGCAGAGGACGCACTACACTAACTTGTAAATACTGCAGCTGCCTGCGGTACTAAGAGGATCAGAAGAACACCACCAATTTTCTTTAGGTAGCTTTAGGTGCACACTGTGCAGAGGACGCACTGCACTAACTTGTAAATACTGCAGCTGCCTGCGATACTATTAAGATCAGAGGAACACCACCAATTGTCTTCAGGTAGCTTTAAGTGCACGCTGTGCAGAGGACGCACTACACTAACTTGTAAATACTGCAGCTGCCTGCGGTACTAATAGGATCAGAAGAATACCACCAATTTTCTTCAGGTAGCTTTTGGTGCACACTGTGCAGAGGACACAGTACACTAACTGTAAATACTGCAGGTGCCTGCCTTTGCTACTAATAGGATCAGAAGAACATCAGCAATTTTCTTCAGGTAGCTTCAGGTGCACACTATGCAGAGGACACAGTACACTAACTGTAAATACTGCAGCTGCCTGCCTGTAGTAATAATAGGATCAGAAGAACACCACCAATTTTCTTCAGGTAGCTTTAGGTGCACACTGTGCAGAGGACACAGTACACTAACTGTAAATACTGAAGCTGCCTGCCTGTGGTATTAATAGGATCAGAACAACAGCAATTGTCTTCAGGTAGCTTTAGGTGCACACTGTGCAGAGGACGCACTACACTAACTTGTAAATACTGCAGGTGCCTTTGGTACTAATAGGATCAGAAGAACACCACCGATTTTCTTCAGGTAGCTTTAGGTGCACACTGTGCTGAGGAAGCACTACACTAACTTTACATACTGCAGCTTCCTGCGTTACTACTAGGATCAGAAGAACACCACCAATTTTCTTCAGGTAGCTTTAGGTGCACACTGTGCAGAGGACTCACTACACTAACTTGTAAATACTGCAGCTTCCTGCGGTACTAATAGGATCAGAAGAACACCACAGATTTTCTTCAGGTAGCTTTAGGTGCACATTGTGCTGAGGAAGCACTACACTAACTTTACATACTGCAGCTTCCTGCAGTACTAATAGGATCAGAAGAACACCACCATTTTCTTCAGGTAGCTTTAGGTGCACACTGTGCAGAGGATGCACTACGCTAACTTGTAAATACTGCAGCAGCCTACGGTACTAGTAGGATCAGTAGAGCACCACCAATTGTCTTCAGGTGGCTTTAGGTGCACACTGTGCAGAGGACGCACTACGCTAACTTGTAAATACTGCAGCAGACTGCGGTACTAGTAGGATCAGTAGAGCACCACCAATTGTCTTCAGGTGGCTTTAGGTGCACACTGTGCAGAGGACGCACTACACTAACTTGTAAATACTGCAGCTTCCTGCGATAGTAATAGGATCAGAAGAACACCACCAATTTTCTTCAGGTAGCTTTAGTGCACACTGTGCAGAGGACACACTACACTAACCTAACTTTATAAATACTGCAGCTGCCTGCGGTACTAATAGGATCAGAAGAACACCACCAATTTTCTTTAGGTAGCTTTAGGTGCACACTGTGCAGAGGACGCACTACACTAACTTTTAAACACTGCAGCTGCCTGCAGTATTAATAAGATCAGAAGAACACCACCAATTGTCTTCAAGTAGCTTTAGGTGCACACTGTGCAGAGGACGTACTACACAAACTTGTAAATACTGCAGCTTCCTGCGGCACTAATAGGATCAGAAGAACACCACCAATTTTCTTCAGGTAGCTTTAGGTGCACACTGTGCAGAGGACACACTACACTAACCTAACTTGTAAATACTACAGCTGCCTGCAGTACTAATAGGATCAGAAAAACGCCACCGATTTTCTTCAGGTAGCTTTAGGTGCACACTGTGCAGAGGATGCACTACGCTAACTTGTAAATACTGCAGCTGCCTGCGGTACTAAAACGATCAGAAGAACACCACCAATTTTCTTCAGGTAGCTTTTGGTGCACACTGTGCAGAGGACGCACTGAACTAACTTGTAAATACTGCCGCTGCCTGCGGTACTAATAGGATCAGAGGAACAAAAACAATTGTCTTCAGGTAGCTTTAGGAGCACACTGTGCAGAGGACGCACTACACTAACTTGTAAATACTGCAGCTGCCTGCGGTACTAATAGGATCAGAAGAACACCACCAATTTTCTTCAGGCAGCTTTAGGTGCACACTGTGCAGAGGACACACTACACTAACTTGTAAATACTGCAGCTGCCTGCGGTACTAATAGGATCAGAAGAACACCACCAATTTTCTTCAGGTAGCTTTAGGTGCATACTGTGCAGAGGAAGCATTACACTAACTTTACATATTGCAGCTTCCTGCGGTATTAATAGGATCAGAAGAACACCACCAATTTTCTTAAGGTAGCTTTAGGTGCACACTGTGCAGAGGGCGCACTGCACTAACTTTTAAATACTGCAGCTGCCTGCGATACTATTAAGATCAGAGGAACACCACCAATTGTCTTCAGGTAGCTTTAGGTGCACACTGTGCAGAGGACGCACTACACTAACTTGTAAATACTGCAGCTTCCTGCAGTACTAATATGATCATAAGAACACCACCAATTTTCTTCAGGTAGCTTTAGGTGCACACTGTGCAGAGGATGCACTACACTAACTTGCAAATACTGCAGCTGCCTGCGGTACTAATAGGATCAGAAGAACACCACCAATTTTCTTCAGGTAGCTTTAGGTGCACACTGTGCAGAGGACGCATTACACTAGCCTAACTTGTAAATACTGCAGCTGCCTGCGGTTCTAATAGGATCAGAAGATCACCACCAATTTTCTTCAGGTAGCTTTAGGTGCACACTGTGTAGAGGACGCACTACACTAACCTAACTTGTAAATACTGCAGCTGCCTGCGGTACTAATAGGATCAGAAGAACACCAATAATTTTCTTCAGGTAGCTTTAGGTGCACACTGTGCAGAGGACGCACTACACTAACTTGTAAATACTGCAGCTGCCTGTGGTACTAAGAGGATCAGAAGAACACCACCAATTTTCTTTAGGTAGCTTTAGGTGCACACTGTGCAGAGGACGCACTGCACTAACTTGTAAATACTGCAGCTCCCTGCGATACTATTAAGATCAGAGGAACACCACCAATTGTCTTCAGGTAGCTTTAGGTGCACACTGTGCAGAGGACGCACTACACTAACTTGTAAATACTGCAGCTTCCTGCGATACTAATAGGATCAGAAGAACACCACCAATTTTCTTCAGGTAGCTTTAGGTGCACACTGTGCAGAGGACGCACTACACTAACTTGTAAATACTGCAGCTTCCTGTGGTACTAATAGGATAAGAAGAACACCACCAATTTTCTTCAGGTAGCTTTAGGTGCACACTGTGCAGAGGACGCACTGCACTAACCTAACTTCTAAATACTGCATCTGCCTGCGGTACTAATAGGATCAGAAAAACACCACCAATTTTCTTCAGGTAGCTTTAGGTGCACACTGTGCAGAGGACGCACTACACTAACTTGTAAATACTGCAGCTGCCTGCGGTACTAATAGGATCAGAAGAACACCACCAATTTTCTTCAGGCAGCTTTAGGTGCACACTGTGCAGAGGAAGCATTACACTAACTTTACATACTGCAGCTGCCTGCGGTACTAATAGGATCAGAAGAACATCACCAATTTTCTTCAGGTAGCTTTAGGTGCACACTGTGCAGAGGAAGCACTACACTAACTTTACATACTGCAGCTTCCTGCGGTACTAATAGGATCAGAAGAACACCACCAATTTTCTTCAGGTAGCTTTAGGTGCACACTGTGCAGAGGACGCACTACGCTAACTTGTAAATACTGCAGCAGCCTGCGGTACTAGTAGGATCAGTAGAGCACCACCAATTGTCTTCAGGTGGCTTTAGGTGCACACTGTGCAGAGGACGCACTACACTAACTTGTAAATACTGCAGCTTCCTGCGGTACTAAGAGGATCAGAAGAACACCACCAATTTTCTTCAGGTAGCTTTAGGTGCACACTGTGCAGAGGACGCACTGCACTAACTTGTAAATACTGCAGCTGCCTGTGATACTATTAAGATCAGAGGAACACCACCAATTGTCTTCAGGTAGCTTTAGGTGCACACTGTGCAGAGGACGCACTACACTAACTTGTAAATACCGCAGCTTCCTGCAGTACTAATACGATCATAAGAACACCACCAATTTTCTTCAGGTAGCTTTAGGTGCACACTGTGCAGAGGATGCACTACACTAACTTGCAAATACTGCAGCTGCCTGCGGTACTAATAGGATTAGAAGAACACCACCAATTTTCTTCAGGTAGCTTTAAGTGCACACTGTGCAGAGGACGCACTACACTAACCTAACTTGTAAATACTGCAGCTGCCTGCGGTACTAATAGGATCAGAAGAACACCACCAATTTTCTTAAGGTAGCTTTAGGAGCACACTGTGTAGAGAACGCACTACACTAACCTAACTTGTAAATACTGCAGCTGCCTGCGGTACTAATAGGATCAGAAGAACACCACCAATTTTCTTCAGGTAGCTTTAGGTGCACACTGTGCAGAGGACGCACTACACTAACTTTTAAATACTGCAGCTGCCTGCGGTATTAATAAGATCAGAAGAACACCACCAATTGTCTTCAGGTAGCTTTAGGTGCACACTGTGCAGAGGACGCACTACACAAACTTGTAAATACTGCAGCTTCCTGCGATACTAATAGGATAAGAAGAACACCATCAATTTTCTTCAGGTAGCTTTAGGTGCACACTGTGCAGAGGACGCACTACACTAACTTGTAAATACTGCAGCTTCCTGCGGTACTAATAGGATAAGAAGAACACCACCAATTTTCTTCAGGTAGCTTTAGGTGCACACTGTGCAGAGGACGCACTACACTAATCTAACTTGTAAATACTGCATCTGCCTGCGGTACTAATAGGATCAGAAGAACACCACCAATTTTCGACAGGTAGCTTTAGGTGCACACTGTGCAGAGGACGCACTACACTAACTTGTAAATACTGCAGCTGCCTGCGGTGCTAATAGGATCAGAAGAACACCACCAATTTTCTTCAGGCAGCTTTAGGTGCACACTGTGCAGAGGACACACTACACTAACTTGTAAATACTGCAGCTGCCTGCGGTACTAATAGGATCAGAAGAACACCACCAATTTTCTTCAGGTAGCTTTAGGTGCACACTGTGCAGAGGATGCACTACACTAACTTGTAAATACTGCAGCTGCCTGCGGTACTAAGAGGATCAGAAGAACACCACCAATTTTCTTCAGGTAGCTTTAGGTGCACACTGTGCAGAGGACGCACTGCACTAACTTGTAAATACTGCAGCTGCATGCGATACTATTAAGATCAGAGGAACACCACCAATTGTCTTCAGGTAGCTTTAGGTGCACACTGTGTAGAGGACGCACTACACTTACTTTTAAAAACTGCAGCTGCCTGCAGTACTAATAGGATCAGAAGAACACCACCAATTTTCTTCAGGTAGCTTTTGGTGCACACTGTGCAGAGGACGCACTACGCTAACTTTTTAATACTGCAGCTGCCTGCGGTATTAAAACGATCAGAAGAACACCACCAATTTTCTTCAGGTGGCTTTTGGTGCACACTGTGCAGAGGACGCACTAAACTAACTTGGAAATACTGCCGCTGCCTGCGGTACTAATAGGATCAGAGGAACACCAACAATTGTCTTCAGGTAGCTTTAGGTGCACACTGTGCAGAGGACGCACTACACTAACTTGTAAATACTGCAGCTTCCTGCGGTACTAATAGGATAAGAAGAACACCACCAATTTTCTTCAGGTAGCTTTAGGTGCACACTGTGCAGAGGACGCACTACACTAACCTAACTTGTAAATACTGCATCTGCCTGCGGTACTAATAGGATCAGAAGAACACCACCAATTTTCGACAGGCAGCTTTAGGTGCACACTGTGCAGAGGACGCACTACACTAACTTGTAAATACTGCAGCTGCCTGCGGTACTAATAGGATCAGAAGAACACCACCAATTTTCTTCAGGCAGCTTTAGGTGCACACTGTGCAGAGGACACACTACACTAACTTGTAAATACTGCAGCTGCCTGCGGTACTAATAGGATCAGAAGAACACCACCAATTTTCTTCAGGTAACTTTAGGTGCACACTGTGCAGAGGATGCACTACACTAACTTGTAAATACTGCAGCTGCCTGCGGTACTAAGAGGATCAGAAGAACACCACCAATTTTCTTCAGGTAGCTTTAGGTGCACACTGTGCAGAGGACGCACTGCACTAACTTGTAAATACTGCAGCTGCATGCGATACTATTAAGATCAGAGGAACACCACCAATTGTCTTCAGGTAGCTTTAGGTGCACACTGTGCAGAGGACGCACTACACTAACTTGTAAATACTGCAGCTTCCTGCAGTACTAATACGATCATAAGAACACCACCAATTTTCTTCAGGTAGCTTTAGGTGCACACTGTGCAGAGGATGTACTACACTAACTTGCAAATACTGCAGCTGCCTGTGGTACTAATAGGATCAGAAGAACACCACCAATTTTCTTCCAGTAGCTTTAGATGCACACTGTGCAGAGTACGCACTACACTAACTTGTAAATACTGCAGCTGCCTGTGGTACTGATAGGATCAGAAGAACACCACCAATTTTCTTCAGGTAGCTTTAGGTGCAGACTGTGCAGAGGATGCACTGCACTAACTTGTAAATACTGCAACTGCCTGCGGTACTAATAGGATCAGAACACCACCAATTTTCTTTAGGTAGCTTTAGTTGCAGACTGTGCAGAGGATGCACTACACTAACTGTAAATACTGTAGCTAATAGGACTAATACGATCAGAAGAACACCAGCATTTGTCTTCAGATATCTTTAAATACTGTAAAAACACCTGCCTGCCTGTCAGTAGGAAGAGAATAACAGGAACAGATCTAGCTGAACTGAATACAGTGTATATATATATATATGTATATATATATATATATATATATATATATACACAAAAACTAGGATGCATATATATATATATATATACATATATATATATATATATATATATATATATATATATATATATATATATATATATATATACACTGTAAGTGCAGCTATCTGACTCTCCTGCCTACTTCATTTAACTTAAATCAAATGACACTGTCTCTCTTTCTATCTCTCCGCCGCCGCCGCCGCAACACACTAAACAATGCAGCCACGCAGGCGACCTTATATAGTGTGGGGCATGTACTAAACCCCCTGAGACATAATTGGCCAAATTCACCCTAGCTTTGGCCAATTATGGCTGTCCCTTCTTACCGCGCTGTGATTGGCCAAAGCATGCGGGTCATAATGTATGCTTGGCCAATCATCAGCCAGCAATGCACTGTGATGCCGCAGTGAATTATGGGCTGTGACGCGCCACTCCAATATGGCGTGAACGGCCCATAACGTTCGAAATTCGGCAAACGGTCGAACATACAATGTTCGGGTCGAACATGGGTTTGACTCAAAGTCGAAGCTCATCCCTAGTGTGAACGAGTATCAGACACTATTTTGGCTTTTTCTGAGACTTAAACAATGTAAAAAGGTTTTGCCTTTTGCTGCCTATATAACAAAAAACACATACAAACACAGCCTGTCTGTCCTCTTTGTAAAACATTTTACAAAGGTATAGGCACTGGAAAATAGAGTGAGATCCACACACAGTTTCAAAAAAAAATTACTTTGAAAATTGCCAATGAGCATCAACTTTTCTGTCAAGTTATCATAGTCATTCTTGTCTGTTACCAATTTAAAAAATAGGCATCCTGGTTACTAGCCAAAAAATAAGGGACAGAAGAAGAATTACACTTGTATTTTGCTTGAAGTTCTAGGGATGAAACACACTTTTTTGCATTGCGTTGCAGTGCGCCAAAATGTATGCGTGTGTAGCGTGGTAATGTGCTACTGTATGATGATACTGTAAAAAAAACATTTATTTAACCTTTCTTGTGATTTAGCAGCCAATTAAAAATGAATGGACTTCCATAACACAACACATACTGATGCTTAATACAACACACAAAATGGCAAAGTGTGTGAATATGACTTTTAAAAATATTATGACCCTTAAAGTGCTAGTAAACCGCTGAAAAAACAAACAAACAAAAAAAACCTGCAGGACAGTGGCATAATATACTAGTATGCATCACATACTAGCACATTATGAAATACTTACCTTAGAAAAAAGCCCTTCCAGTGACGCCCAGTCACCGCTGAGAGGGCTGACATGTTCCCCCGGCCTTTCTTGCAGGTTACGTAGCTGCGATGACATCACTCCTGCGCATGCTTATAGGAGCCCTCAGTTCAGAGTGCCTACGCCACTGACATCAGCAGCTGCATACAGGATAAATATCTCCTAAATGGTGCACATTTAGGAGATATTAATTTTACCTATAGGTAAAAATAACAAAGCAGGGTTTACAACCTCTTTAAGGGTTTAGTTATTCACACAGCTTTTTATAGAAGATCCATACCATTTCTAACTTGGTTTAGTTGGGAAAAAGTAGTGCATTCTGGCTGAAAATTGTGAAAATGTTTTGTGAAAACATGTATAAATAGACCACTTTGAGTATCATAGAGTTGGTGAAGATTTATTATCCTGATGAAGAGCACTGTTACAAAATAATAGAATAATGCAGTTTTTTTGTTTTCAAATAACAATTTTTATTGATTTTTGCAGAGAAAAAAAAACAAATAAGCACAATGTTCACAATAAGCACTTTTTAAACAGCAACCACTGAGATAACAACCACGAATAGCATGGTTTCAATTGAAGCAATAGTACTGCTGGAACATTGTAGCGCTAAAGAGCAATATATAAAAACTAATATGACATAAAATAAATCATGAAAGATAAAAAAGAAAGAAGAAGATGAAGAACAAAGAAGAATAGAGGGTCATCATAACAGCTCATTTACAGGCTCAGGACAGGTCCTCCTGGAGATGCCATAATTCCCAGACCTTATGGTGGGCTTCCATTTTGTCCTAAATTCTTGCAATCATTTTCTCTCTCAACTCAACATCTTTAACCCTAGCATACAGGGCATCTGAAGAGGGTGGAAAATGCTGCTTCCAGTTAAGGGAGACAAGACAGCGCGCAGCCGTAGGGATATCTCTGCTTCTTATAGGGTTTGGCAATTTTCAGTGGGGAAAGGTCCAGCAAGAAGAGTTTCAGTGTCATAGGGACAGGTACCTCAAAGAGGTGGCTCAGCATATGTTGAGATGAGTGCCAAAATGGAGTAATCAATGGACAACTCCAGTAGATATGGAGGAGGATACTTTTATCCCTATGGCAACGCCAACATCAGTCAGAACTAGTGGGGTGAATGGCGTGGAGCACATCTGGCATGGAGCACAGGTACCAAAAGTAGAGAATTCTATAGACATGTTCCTTATAAAGAGTACAAAAGGAACTTTTGGCTGCCTGGGACCAGATCACCTGCCACGTCTCTATAGGATGATACCCCATTGGTGCAGAGTTACCATTCCTTCCTCTAGTGTAGTGACTGAAATTGTGACCCTGTTGTTGGTGATAAAGAGTGTCGCAGGGTATTTCCATTTATGTGGGACTTTGTGGTTTCTAAGGGCTTTAGTGACAGTCACCAAGTTGCAGCGATGCTGTAAGGTGTGCCTGGACAAATCTGGGAGCAGTTGCAGTGTTGTGTACTGGGGGTGGGTTTTGTCATGCCTGCAAGAGGCCTGTAGGATTTGTTCCTTTACATGGTAAAAATTAAACCTCAACAACACATCCCTGGGAGTCTCTGTGGGAAGGAAGGAGGGTTTTGGTACCCTGTGGATCCTATCCACTATTTTGGGCTGCTACGGACGGTACCAGTGTGGAGAACAGAGTATGGGCGTACTGCAGTAGCTATGTAGCTTTGATAGATTCTGGAACACCTCTTATTATAATATTTTTCCTTCTTGACCTGTCCTCCAGGTCTGCGACCTTATCTTTCAGCCAGGACAGTTCCTCATTCTGGGCAGTGTATGCGTCTACTAGTGTGTTAAAAGAGGATGAATATTCTCCCATTTTTTGTTCAACATGGTCAACTCTGTTCCCAATGACTTGGACCTCTACTTGGCATTTGTTGATCCCTGCCTTTATATCAGATTGAAGGGATGACTGTAGGAATAGCAACATTTCTTTCAGCATGGTGTCAGATACGGGTCTATCTGAGGTTGGGAAGGTGGCAATGGGATCAGTCATATGAGGAGGTGCCGTGGCAGTGGTGCTATTAGGCCTGCTTACCTCCATGTTAGCATCTGCATGCAGCCGGGCTGGGGAATCCATGCATGGTCTGGATTTTACTAAGCTCCTGGTAGATGAACTGGAGGTCCCAGATTGGGATCCGTGTTGTGTGATCATTTTGGTTTAGGCTTTGCGGGACCCCTCATGGCTGCCTAACGGCCCCACATCTGTGTCTTCTGACCACTGTGTAAGGGCGTCGCTGCCATTTTGTTGTAGCCCACGGTGTACTGGGGAGAAGAAACTGGACAGCTTGTGAGGCTGAGGTGAGGTTTTCTGGCGCCTCATCATTCTCGGGTGTTTCTGCAGGCTGTGGATCACGTCTGTGCCTGTAGATGGAGCAAGGAGGCTCTGATGATTGCGTGGTTATCTCCGGCGGCCAAGCAGAGGTCCTAGCTCAGGCATCCATCTTAGAGCTCGGTCACTACGCCCCCCTTGGTAATATTTTATGAGGTTGGGGATGCTAGGCCCCCATCAGAGCGCGATGCCAAGAGTACTGAATGGAGTATCCTTTGCCTCTTGTAGTTCCAGACATATTGGATCAGATCTGCTTGTAGTTTTCTCAGGTGTACATAAGGGATGGGAATTGATAGTGTTTGAAATAAAAATAAAAACTTAGGAAGAATGGACATCTTGATGGAGGCAATACGCCACAAAAGGGAGATATGATGTTTCTTCCATTGTTGTATCAGTGACCTAATAGGCCGGAAAAAGGAGGGGAAGTTTTCCTGATACAGGGTAGTGAATTTAAGGGTGATATAGACCTCCAGTTACTTTAAGGCAATAGGTTTCCAATTATAGGGGAAGCTGGTAAATGTTTAACTTCATCCTCGAGTAAGTCAACCAGAAGGACCTCTGATTTATACGCATTTATTTTATATCCCAAAAGGGCTCTGTAATGATCGAGTTCAACATGCAAATTCGTTAGGGAAATCCTAGGCTGGGTAAGGGTGAGGATAATATCGTTCGCGAACAGTGAAATTTTAAATTCTCTCCTTCTAACCGATATGCCCCGAATGTCAGAACTTCTGTGAATAGATGCAGCCAAGGGTTCAACAAATAGGTCAAATAGTAATGGTGAAAGTGGGCATCCTTGTCGGGTACCTTTAGTTATTGAAAAAGAAGAGGAGAGGGCAAAAGGAGTTTTTACTTTGGACGTCAGACTGGTATAAAGGTGTTGGATTGCGGACAAAAAGAGCCCTTTAAATCCAATATGGCGTAACGTGGCAAACAGGAAAGGCCAGCCAAGGCGGTCCAGGCTGAGTACTAGGGATGCCGAGCCTTCCCTGTTCACCACGTCAATCAGGTCTTAATGCCCTGTACACATGGTCGGATTTTCCAATGGAAAATGTGCGATCGGAGCTTGTTGTCGGAAATTCCAACCGTGTGTGGGCTCCATCTAACTTTTTCCATCGGAATTTCCGACACACAAAGTTTAAGAGTAGGCTATAAAATTTTCCAACAACAAAATCCGTTTGCGTCAATTCCGACTGTGTGTACACAATTCCAATGCACAAAGTGCCACGCATGCTCAGAATATGGTAAAATTAGCGTTTGTAATGGATATAGCACTTTCGTCACGCTGCAATGTTTTAAATTGTTTAATGCAGTGCACTCTCTTCTTCTTTATAATGCTAGAAGAAAGAAGTTTTGCTGCTCATATTCAGACAGACTTCTCACAAACTTCTTTCTTTATTATTTATCGTGATTTCATCAATATAATATTTTTATTTGTCACATCTACTGAAAAAAAAAATTTTTTTTGATGTGTTTAGATTAATTTTTTTGTTGTTTGATTTTTTTAAATCCTGATCTTGTGTTATTTTTTTTTTTAACTCCAGAATAGTTTTGGGTGTGTTTTGTGTGTGAAGTTACCACAACATGATTATTATCTTTATTATTATTTATTATTTACTCTCAAGGAGGTTGCTTGGTGTTGGTGCCTCTTGTTAATTTGACTTTGTATTTTTGAAATGTACCTGCCTCCTCACAAACAAATGTCCTTTTTGAAGGAAAACATGCATAGGCGGTATAATCAGACAAACCAAAAATGTATTAAGGGGTCCTAACCAAAGAAAGAGGGAGACAACACTGGGGAAACAGCAGAAATTGGCAAAGCCTTTGGCCCCCAGGGCACACATCAATTATTTTACTGCAAAATTGGTGGCCTGAGGAGTCCTTATATAAAGGAGTACAATCTGGTCCAGAAGTCCAAGAGATCATGAACAGCAGCAGATGACATGTATGTACCCAAGCTGTGGTCATACAAGAGTCTGCATCTTTTGTCAGACCAGACTTAACCCAGGTCATCACTTTCTTCTCTTCCTTCCATTCTTCCTTCCACACTGTGTCTGTGGTGGTGGAATTGTGGCAGGAGGAGGAGGATGATGCAACTCACTCAGGTGGGTATTGGGTGTGATTTTGCCCCTCAACCCCTTATTTAATGTTTTATAAATGATTTCCTCACACATGAAGCATTGTCCCTCCTGCATGTCCTGCAGTTTTGTGGCAGCCATGGAGGCAAAGGCCTCTTCACGAGTGGGGGTGGCTCTGAGGGACACAGAAGCCTCCTGAATCAGCCTGAGTGCTGAATCCTCCACGTTACTCCCCTTCCTGGGTATTTTGTTTGGAAGGCGGAGGGGAGGAACCTGGGATTCTGTGAGGCTCCTACTGGGCCCAGCCACCTCCTGGCTGCCACTTACCCCGGCCACCTCCTGGCTGCCACTAATCCCCGCCTCCTCCTGGCTGCCACATTCCACAGCCTCCTCCTGTGTGCCACATTCCAGAGCCTCGTCCTGGCTGAGGTCTTCCTGTGTATGAAAAAGATACATAGTTTTAGTTTTTTCTTCATCAATCACACACAATTTTCATCTCATGGCTGTTGCAAATTGAATGTTAAGAAATATAAAAGATTATCATTCTTTTTTTTTTTTTTTTTGTTTCAATATTTTTTATTGAAATTTTCATTTAAAACAGTATACAAATCAAGTAAGGTAATTCGATATACACAGTATACATCCAGTTATGCTTCTTTGGTTAACATGTATACATAAAGTTTTTAGACATGGAATAAATTAAAATGGGTGGTATCAAAACATCAGTTTAGTCATAAGAACTGCCTTGGAGCATACATAGATTATCTATCATATGAGACATTCGGGAGGCGCTATTGCTGTGTAGGCCATATTGACCAACATTTATCAAACAGATTGCATTGCATAGAGTTGATTGCTATGAGACGTTCGAATGTGTAGTTCCTGTGGACTGCTATTGTAACATCAGAGAGGTTTGTGGCATTTTTTGACTTCCAATTACGTAATATTAGTAGTCGTGTCTCTAGTAGAACGTGACTCACGACTGGTCTATAAACTGGTGGAAACCTATCTATACCTAAATGTAGAATTGCTAAGGCCGGGGTTGGGGAAGTCAATATACCTGTTAGGGAAGAGATTAGTTGGAATGTTTGGTTCCAGAGACTCCTGACATTCGGGCATTGCCATAGCATGTGTAATAAATTTCCTATTTGCCCACAGTCTCTCCAGCATTGTGGTGATGATTCTAGTAAGAAGGAAGCTAATCTATATGGTGTATAGTACCACCTGTTTGTTATTTTTATGGTCAATTCCCAGTGTTTTACACAATGGGAGGCTTTGTGTATTTCCTTGAATGCACATTGCCATTGCTCGTTGGAGAATGAGGTACCCAAGTTGTGTTCCCATTTGCTCATTGCTATGGTTTTTTTAAATGTTTGCTTGTCGTGGAGAAGATTATAGAATTGTGAAATTCCTTTTGTATCCTGCCTGTCAGTAGCGTAAAATTGCCAAATTTTTGGCGAGATTTTTAGTTGTGGTCTAGGGAGAGATTTGAGAAAGTGTGATATTCGAAGACAGGAGAACAGTTTGTTGCTAGGCAATTGGTATTGTGCCATTATTTGTTCTGTGTGCATGGGCTGTGTTCCCTCATATAGGTCCTATACGTATGTGATGCCGCATCTCACTAATTCAAAGAATGCAACTATGCAAAGAATTAGAAGTGATATCAATATTTGCCTTGTTCCTTATATGCTTTTTTCCTAGCTAAAATGGCGCTGACTTATTGTTTATGCAACCTGCTTAGTTCCGACCAACACCTACAACAATATTTAAAGAACTAGCAAAAGTTTAACATATTAGGGCATATTGTGTAAAGGACACTGTTTTTGACAATAAAGCTGACGATGCACCATGAGTCACCAGTGTGCCTTAGCCAATGGTAGCTTGCCAAATACTGTTATAAAATGACATGTGTAAAAGGCTTCTGTGTGACTCTGTTGAATCTACTTGCTGTGTACAGAGTTCATCCCTATGTACTGATACATTTGTAATAAATCTGTCTTCTAATCAACATGACCGGAGTTGACTGATCAGTGAGAGAATGGAATTTTACCGACATCATGGTCCTTTCGAGCCGGAAGTAAGGATTAGGTGGTGGATCGATTGGTTCCGTCCAAAATATCGGTGAGTATCAGACTCCCTCTCGCCGAGACCTAGGTCCTCCCACTCAAGTTAAGTGGTAAAAAGAGACTGGTCGGTTCCGGGATCCACACCTGACTTCTACTCATGGACTTCTGATCCAGTCCTCCGAGTCTGTGAAAGGTAAGACAGATTTTTTTCTTTTCTCTTCTTTTCTTTTCTTTTCTCTTCTACTTGAGATGATTTGGGTTTTTATTAAGTATTCCGGCACTGTAAGTTGATTAAGTGACACAGGAGCCGAAGACAGAGGCACTTGGGGACGTTGCCTATGGTAATTAGACGTAGCCCGCTGTCTGAGACAGATTACAAAAAATTTAAGGTACCGAAAGATGATAGATGATTGATAATTGTTGTGAATAGTGACTACACGTAATATGGATAGATTACAGAGAGTCACAGTGGCCATTTCAGGTTTTTTTTCTAACTGAGTGGTGGTTGGGCTCTTTTTCTCTCGAGAGCAATATTTCCTGCACTGTTCCTTTTGCTGCATTTGTTAAATCATGAGACTAACTCTCGCTCTTTCCTCCTCATGTTTAACATTACTGCTAACTTTGCGTGGGGAGTCTTATATTTTTGCTTTACTGTGATCCAAGGGTTGCTAGTCTGGTGGTTTACAGGTTGATAAAAAGCCTGCTTTATGATCTGTCTGGCTGCAAACTTGTGGTTAAAAAAAAAAAAAACTGGACTCACTCACTCCTCCCCCCCCCCCCCCCCCTCACGGACACCTAAGTGCACTTCCTCTTTTGTGTGAGTATGTGTAAAAAAAAAAAAATTCTGATCAGAACGTTAAGAATACTGTTTGTTTTGACCAACTGTACTTTGTAGTAAATAAGGTAAAGGTAAAAGTTGTTTTATATGTGTGTGTGTGTGTGTGTATGTATATGTGTATATATATATATATATATATATATATATATATATATGTTTATTTCCTGTTTGGAGAGTTTAGACTTTGTTTGCTGTTTTATATAGATTCTGACAAAGTTCGAGAGTAGAATTACCAGTCTTGTATTCTAAACTCAAGGAAAAAAAACAGAGACATGGGGAATAGTTTCCCCATTAGAAGGAGATAAGAAATGTATGCATAGCAAATAACCAAAATCTGTTAAATATTGTGCTAAGTGGGAAAGGAAGTTGGGATTCAATGGTAAACTAACTGTGACCCAAAGATAAAAAAAAGAAGAAGTTTGGATAAGAAATGGCGGAATACTGGTTTGAGAAGGAGAACAAAAAAGAGAAATGCCAAGCCCAACTGCCCCTAGTGGACAAAGAGACAGACAAAACGGTCAGCCCCTAACTGTGACTGTTTTTAAACCATGGACTGAGAGTGACGTGCAGAAGGCTACCGAGAATATTAAACATCCTAAGTTTGGAGCCCCAGAAATCATTGAAAATATGGAAGGTCTGAGGAACAGTTATAGGCAAAGCGGGGTCAAAGTGGAAAGGGCCTTAAGGAGGGTTCTAGGATCAGATTGGGCATCAGTAAAGGGAGATTGGGACCCCTGCGTAGCCACAGTGCCCCCTCAACAAAGAGGGGAACCACTGGCCCTTGATAGCAAAGATTTGACAGATAGACTGACTGCCTCCTATCAGAGATGCAATCTCCGATGGGTATAACGAACTGACTGGGAAAAGATTAATATGACTGTAAAGGAAGACAAGGAAAGTGTCAGTGATTATCTAAATAAACTACGAGAAGTTTTTAAAGTGTTCTCTGGGCTCCCGAAAGCTGAGGACGTGAATAGTGCATATCAACAACAGCTAAAGATAGCTTTTGTTAATGGATTAAAACAGGATCATAAGGATTACATTGTTAAAAACTTGGTTACTTACTCAACTGCATCAGTTTTAGATGTTTTGCAATATGTTTATCATTCTGAGAAGTATTTGAAAGTGATGGAAAAAAATGTGAAAGTAAAGGTTTTTGTTCAAGGTGATGAAGGAGATACCCCCTTAAGAAGGAAGCAGAGGAGGGTATAGCCCCTGCAATAGAATGGTACAGGATTTACAAGCTGCTAACCAGGCAGTTATACCAAGGGCATAAGGTAAATAAAACTAAACTCCAGTTGTGGTAACAGCAGGTCAAATACTTAATGTATATTATTTCAAAAGAAGGTCGACACCTGGATGAGGAGAGAATTTGAGCACTCCACCAGGTGCCGAAGCCAGAAACAAAGAAACAAATGATGTCTTTTTTGGACATGACAAATTTTTGTAGAACGTGGATTTCTGGGTATTCAATACTGACTGCGCCCCGTTAGTCCATACATTTGAGCCCAGCACAACACCTTTCCTGTATGACAATACTTTTACGACAACCTCACTTAACAATATCAGAAAGTACCGTTATCTAACCCTGACATGACACTTTTTGTTGATGGCTCCAGTACGAAAAATCCAGATGGCACAAGTGTAACTGGATATGCAGAAGTGACACATGACAGAACAGGAAATCATAGAGATAGATCATACAGTCCTTACTGATATACAGCAGAATATATCCCCTGGGGAGAAACAATATTGGAAAACAAAAGGTTGCACAATAATAGATAACATCTACACATCACCTGAAGGAAAGCTGGTATTGTCAAAATCCTTATTTAGGTATGCAGCAGTATTGACACATGGAGTAACTCATGTGTCACACAGGGGGATGACTGAGATGTTAAATAAGGTATGTACAGCTTATGGCTTCACAAACTACTAAAAAAAAAAAAAAAACAACTTTTTGTTCTCAATGCATTATATGTGCAAGACACAATGCTCAGGGAGGCATAAGACCACGGAAAGGGAAGTTCCCCACACCGCAATATCCATTCCAACACATTTGCATGGATTTTATTGAATTAGACAAATGTGAAAAGGAAGAAATATTGTTTGGAAATCATTGATGCATTGACCACATGGGTAGAGATATAGTGCTGACGCCTTAACAGTATCCAAAGCCTTACTAAAAGATATTTCATGATTTGGGATACCAGAGAAGATTTATAGTGATAATGGTCCACTTTTTGTAAATCAGACTATAAAACACCTAACAGAAGTGACGGGTATAGAAGTAAAAGAACGACTGTGCATATCACCCTCAGTCAGCAGGGCTCGTAGAAAGACATAATGGGATATTAAAGAGCAAGCTAAAAAAGGCTATGGAAGAGACAGGGAAAAATTGGATGTACTGTCTCCCACTAGCTATTTTAAGTATGCACAACACCCTCACTAAAGAGGGGCTGAGTCCATTTGAAATGATGTATGGTAGACCTTATAAAATACCTTTATTACCAAATGAAACCCACACAGAGGAAGGGGAGAGAACCTTAGCAGAATACATGTCAAGGTTATTAAAACAGAAACAAATTAACCAAGAGTGTTCCATTCCAGAAGGAGAGCCCATAGGAGAAGACAAAGTACAAATCGGGTGCTCATCAAGGTGATCAGAAAGAAGCATTGGCACTCCCCTAAGTGGGAAGGGCCATATCAAGTACTCCTTACTACTCCCACTGCAGTATGAATTGCTGAAAGGACTATCTGGATTCACCAATCCCACTGTAAAAAGGTAAATATAGGCAGAGTAGGGACAGAGAGACTGAAGGAGGGGGAAAGTCCAAATACAAAGGGAGGCAGATAAAAGGTCTGCTTGTCTCAACCTTGGTGAAGAAAAGGCCCTATTTAGGCCCCCCTCACTTCAGATAGGATGGTAGGGATTTTGTTCCTCGTGGGAGTATTGGTGACTCTAGGAGAGGCCTCTATACGGGGAGGTAGGAGACATGGGAGGATAGTGAAACCAATCAATTGGGAAGAGACAGGAAGAGCATTGAACCTCACCTTTGTTGAAGGAACCACCAGTACTATACAGGTGGATTTCTGCCAGATGACAGATTGTGGAGATAAGGTAGAAGCAAGTAAACTGACCTGGGCAGATAAATACGTTTGCTACCTGGCTGGAACTACCAGGTGTACTATTTGGGATTCAGTCATGTGGACAACTGCAGCAGGATTGGGGATATGAGATCCCGGCAGCAGGAGATTTAAAGAATAGATTAACCATAACTAAAGCGGCCCACTCTCCCTGTACAGAATCAAAGAATTACAATATATTATTGATTTCCCTGAAGGACCCAAAACTAGAAGATCAGAGGTTATACCATGTAGGAGCTTGGATATCAGGAACTGACCCTTTGGGAAAATTCTTTCTTGAAGTCAAACCAAAGAATGAGACAAACAAGAAGAAAGAATTAGATAATGAGGACCGACTTAAAGTAGAGGTATTAGGATCCACAGTGAGATTCACCAATCTCACAGTGGAAGAAGCTATAACATTAGAAACAGGATACCAGGATAAGAATGAATGGCTTGAATGGTTAATATATACTGCTAACACTCTTAAAAAAGAGAACTGCTTGGTCTGTGCAGGGGCCAGACCCCAGCTGGCTACAGTGCCTTTTCCCTTAAATAACAATACAGATCCAGATGGTTTAGAGTGTATGCTGAAGCTATATCAAAAAACATACAAACCTGACACCAACACTCCCTGTCACACATTAAGTTTGTTGTTTCCCCAGGTTCAGAGACCTCAGATACCCCCTGCTGTCACAGCATACCCTGACAACTTTACTTGTTTTGCACTTCCGGGGAATGAGAGTGGCAAAGATTTGGGGTCTTTACCGGATGACTACTGCATGGAGAGGATTAACAAAATAGTAAAGGGAGAGGGTGACAACTGGGTTGAGCACGACACCCAGAGGGCGGACATCTGGTGGTTATGCGAAGACAAGAGGCTCAGAGCGAGCATCCCAGCCAATTCCCGAGGGGATTGTGCCCTGGTACAGCTGGCAATGCCTCTTCGCTTACTGCCAGAGTCCCCTTGGAAGACGGGTCACCGGAGGAGCAGAAGGTACACCTCTCCTGCGGGGTATTTTGACCCCCAGATCTATATAGATGAGATTGGGGTTCCGCGTGGAGTGCTGAGCGAGTTTAAAGCTAGGAATCAAGTGGCAGCTGGATTTGAGTCTCTTCTCTGGTGGGTGACAGTAAAAAAAAAATGTTGACTGGATTAACTATATATATAACCAACAAAGGTTTGTAAACTACACCAGGGATGCAGTTAAGAGATTGACAGAGCAATTAGCCCCTACCTCTCTGACGGCATGGCAGAATAGGATGGCATTAGATATGGTCCTAGCAGAAAGAGGAGGGTTCAGTAAAATGTTTGGTGGTATGTGGTGCACCTTTTATTTCTAACATTACAGCTCCTGGAGGAACTGTGACTAGAGCCCTCGAAGGATTGACAGCTTTATCGAATATATTAGCGGAAAACTCAGGTACTGATGATCCATTCACAAATTGGCTTGAAGGTTGGTTTGGGAAATGGACTGGACTTGCCAAGGTCAAGGACTTGCTAAGGTCTGAAAACCCAGTTGTGGAACGGACCTGCATTGAAGTAATAAATTGAGGAAGCAAATATAGATATCAGAGGAAGGAATGATAAGAAATATGCAAAGAATTACAAGTGATATCGATATTTGCCTTGTTCCTTATATGCTTTTTTCCTAGCTAAAATGGCGCTGACTTGTTGTTTATGCAACCTGCTTAGTTCCGACCAACACCTACAACAATATTTAAAGAACTAGCAAAAGTTTAACATATTAGGGCATATTGTGTAAAGGACACTGTTTTTGACAATAAAGCTGACGATGCACCATGAGTCACCAGTGTGCCTTAGCCAATGGTAGCTTGCCAAATACTGTTATAAAATGACATGTGTAAAAGGCTTCTGTGTGACTCTGTTAAATCTACTTGCTGTGTACAGAGTTCATCCCTATGTACTGGTACATTTGTAATAAATCTGTCTTCTAATCAACATGACCGGAGTTGACTGATCAGTGAGAGAATGGAATTTTACCGACAGATGCCTAGGTAGGTAATACCTTTTTCACTCCACATATAAGGCAATGTGTTTTGCAGAATCTTCCGTATTTGGGATGATATTCCCAAGGCTAGAATTAGGGATTTGGTAAAATTCACTTTATAATACGAGATATCTCCAAAATCTGTTAGTATTTTATGGGCTTGGGTTAGGGATGTCAACGGATTGGTCAAAAGCAGTATGACATCGTCCGCAAATAAGTTGATGGTATGCATGCTCGAACCAAATTGGAACCCGGTGATCATGGGGTGTGATCTAATTGTTTCAGCTAATGGTTCAATCATGAGATTGAAGATGATCGGTGACAAGGGGCAACCTTGTCTGGTCCCATTGGATATGTTGAATGGTTTGGATAGAAAGCCAGCTGAGTATACCTGTGCAGACGGGCACGAATAAAGTGCCAGTATAGCTGTTAATACGGGGCCTTTGAAACCAAATTTGGATAGTACCATTTCCATGTATGTCCAGTGGACCCTATCGAACGCCTTCTCTGCATCAATAGATAATAGCAGAGAGGGCGTTCGATTTGTTTCAGCATAATGTATTACATTGATAATCCTTCTAGTGGTATCCGAAGTTTGTCTCCCCTTCACAAAACCCATCTGGTCGCGTTGGATGATTGATAGAATGATGTTCATTAATCATTTGGCCAGTAGTTTTGCATATACTTTAATGTCTGAGTTGAGAAGGGATATTGGTCTGAAATTAGCCGGTGTAATGGGGTCCTTTCCTGGTTTTGGTAAGGTCACTATGTGTGCTCTCAGCATTTCTTGAGGGAAGTTTGCAGAAGTGGCTGCTTTGTTGAAGACTGGTTGCATGTGGTGTGAGAGAATGTGTTTAAAAGTCTTGAAGTACTCGTTAGAGAACCCGTCTGGCCCTGGCGATTTACCGTTTGGAAGTGTATCTATGACAGTTTCTATTTCTTGATATGAAAAAGAAGTGTTCAGACTATTTAGTTGGTGTTCAGAGAGGTGTGGGAGGTTTAGTCCCTGTAAAAAAAGATTGGATTTTGTCTGTTGTCGGTTGAGGCGTGTCGGGGTCCGTGTGTAAGTTGTATAATGAGCTGTAATAATCAGCAAATTGGTTTGCTATAGCTTAAGGATCTATGATTTTGTGATGTAAGGTAGGATGTTTAAGATATGCTATTCTGGATTTGTTACGCCTTGCTTTTAATCTGTTTGCTAAGTATTTGCCTGCTCTATTGGCGTTAGCGTAGTAGTTTAGCTGTAAGCGTCTAAAGTGTTTGTCATATTGTTGGGATAGATGTTCCCTCAATGTTTCCCTGAGTGTAGCAAGTTTATGTGTTAGGGTAGAGGTGGGTATTCGTTTGTTTAGTGTTTCAGTGTCGTGAATTTCCAATAGTAAGGTATTCAATTTTTGTGTATGACGTCTTTTTTCTTGGGCACCTAATTGGATAGGTATGCCTCTCATATAGGCCTTGTGTGAGTTCCATATAGTGTACGGGTCCTGTACTGACTCTACATTATCAAGGAAGAAGTTTTGAAGATGTTGAGAGATTTTGGTGTGGGTGTGGGGTTCCTGTAATAGTCGTATATTGCAGCGCCAGATGGGGGGTGAAGAGGAGACACCCTTATATTTAATAGTCATAGATATCGCAGCGTGGTCTGACCAAGTGATGTCATGTATTTTAGTAGATTCTGCTAGTTGTAGAAGCCACTTATCTGTAAGGAACATGTCTATACGTGAGTATGAGCAATGTCTATGTGAAAAATAGGTATAGTCCTTTTCATTGGCGTGGTGGCATCTCCATACGTCGAACAGTTCTTCTGTACGGAGAAGGGTTTGAAGAGATACTGTGCCTCTAGAGTTCATTGTAGTGGAGTCCAGAGAAGGATCTGCAACTAGGTTAAAGTCCCCGCACAACAGGATATTACCGTATTTCATATGGTTTGCTTTTTTGAGTACCTTTTTTATAAATCGAAGTTGGTTTGAGTTCGGAGAATATAGCGTGACTAAGGTATATGGTTTGGAGTTAATGTCTCCAGTGACGATTATGTATCTCCCTCCCTTGTCTATAAATGATTCCTTGTGTTGGAAGGATACAGAGTTGTTTATGGCTAGCAAGACTCCACCCTTCTTTCGGTTGGGTGTGCAGGCCAGGAGTATATGTGGATAGTTTTTATGGGAGCAGTGTGGAGTTTTGTTTGTTTGGAAGTGAGTTTCCTGGACACAGAGTATGTCGGCTCTGTGTTTGTATGCTTCTTTCCATAAGGAAAATCTTTTAGCGGGGTGGTTCAGACCCCAGGCATTAATTGAGAGGCATGTAATCGACATTGCTTGGGTATCGCGTGTTGCTTTTTGGTTGTGTGGTGCAGGTACTCACTGTGACCGTGCGGTTTTCTGTGGTATGGTTCCTTCCGTAGTGGGTAAGCAGTCTGATGTCAGGTGTCTTCCGTAGTTGGAATACGATGGATACAGGGATGTCTGTGTATATCGAATGGAGAATAAAAGAACAAAGGGTAAAAACAACAAAAAATAAAGTCAACATGGGTAATATAAGAAGAGGATCTTGAAACGGATCCATGTGCAGTGATGTCTGCTGCTTGTAACTCGGAGGGGTAGAGGAGAATTCAAACATAGATCTCCTGTCTCCGGAGAATTTCGTATGATTTCAGGTGGTTGTTTTATGAGTTTCCACCGGCAGCTTTCTTATGTGATCGCTTATGAGACACCACTTGCCAATCATTTTGCATGGATTGTAGATTATCTGTGGTGGAATGATGTGCGGCTTGATCTGGAAGGATGTTCCATTTTCTTAGATTGGCGATTCCTTCCTCCAACGTGGAAACCAGTGTGGTGGTTCCATTATGGGTGATCGAGAGTGTTGCTGGATATTTCCACTTGTGCAGGATGTTGTGGTTTCTCAGCGCTTTAGTAATAGTCGCCAGGTTGCGGTGCCTTTGTAGCGTATGTCTGGAGAGGTCGGGGAGCAGCCTTATGTTAGCGTATGGTGGAGAGATTTTATCCGGTTTACGGGACTCCAGTAGTATTCGTTCTTTTACATGGTAATATTGAACTCTCATTAGGACGTCTCGTGGGATGTCATCAGGGAGGAATGATGGCTTGGGGACTCTGTGAATTCTGTCCACAGTGAGTTCTTGGGCTGTTAATTCTGGTATTAGTGTGGAGAACATGGCTTGTGCATATTGCAGCAGTTGATTAGGGGGGACAGACTCTGGGATTCCCTGCAGTTTGAGGTTATTCCTCCTGGACCTGTCCTCGAGGTCTACGATTTTATCCTTCATCCATGTTATATCTTCCCCCTGTGCTGTGTGGGCCTCTACCATCACATTATATGATGAGGTATATTCCTCCATCTTGTGTTCTATTTGGTCCACTCTGGTGCCTAGGGCTTGTACTTCTCTGTGGCATTTGTTAATCCCCCTGATCATATCAGCTTGCAGAGATGACCGTAAGGATAATAACATTTCCTTTAAGGTAGTGTCAGAGATGGGTCTGTCTGCTGTGGGGAAGTCTGCTATGGGATCTCCTTCAGGTGCCCTCTGTGCTGTGGAGGAGTGTTGCTGCCCGCTTACCTCCATGTTGAGATCGATGTGCGGCCTAGCAGGGGAGTCTCTCCTGGGATTAGATTTTGCTGGGCTTCTGGTAGTGGGGCTGGTCGGCCCTGAGGATGATTCACTGGGAGCCTTGGCAGCGCAGGATGAGGCCAACGGCACTCCGCGGTGGTTGTTGTGATTTTCGGCCCTGTGAGCAGGCCGCTGATCTCGCGCGCCATTTTGTCATAGCCCGCTCGTCTCTGAGGGAAAATAGCTGGAGAGCTTGCGCGGCTGCTGGGGGTCTTTTCATCTCCTAGGCATCGTTATGGTGTTCCACGGGTCGCTGTGTGGAGGATGCCGGTGTTTGTTCCCGCGGATGGAGCCGGTGGACTCGGATGGCGGTGGATTTTCTCCGGCGGATGGACGGAGCTCCTAGGCTAAGCGTCCATCTTGGAGCCCGGTCGCCACGCCCCAAAGATTATCATTCTGAGCCCAGCATTTTTCATTCTTGTCCCAATTATTTTTGCCCTACTGTCTATTGATATGTAAAACACTTTATTAAATCAGCAATTAGTGATCAATAATAACAACTAGTAAACATAATTTATGTTTTGCCACGAAATCTGTAGAACAATGCTATACCTGGCTCAAGCTGGGCTTCTCCACTTCTTCCTGGCTGAAAGTCCCAGGTTGGACATCGGAAGCCTCAGCTGGGGTGGAAGATAGGGTGGAAGGAAGAGTGGAAGAAGGGTTGAGAATGATTCCCTTACTTCAGTCTGGTCTGACAGAAAACAAAATCTCTCATAGTACGACAGCCTGGGGACATAAACGTCATCTGCTGCAGCTCCGGATCTCTGGGAATCCTGGACCTTCTTGCGCTTCCTAAGATAAGTTCTCCTCAGGCCACCAATTTTGGCTTTTAAATAGTGGATGGTTGCTGTGGGGACCACCGGCTTCACCAACTCCAGCAGTTTCTCCAGCGCTGCCTGACTCTATTGTTTATGATTTTAATGCGGGTGTTTGACCTGCCACAGACAGGGCAGCTCCCTGTATTTGTCTATGAACAGGGGGAAGAAGTTGTGGTCATTAAAGCCATCCATTTTATCTGCAATAAACAAGACAAACCCTAATGTCAGGCTAAAGTCTCCTAATCTTGTCCCAATATAGGCCTCAATCTCTAAGCAGTATAGGCCCAAGTTTAAATGTTACCTTCGTTATCACGATCTGCGCTTCCTATACTCCCTCCTCTGCTCACAGATTGTACGTATGACGCACGCGTGTTATGCTTTATATACACTGCGCATGCATGAAACTCCGCCCGCCCCTGACGTTCTTTGTAGTCTATTCCCCGCCCCTTCTCGTTCGGCGCAGTGGGGAAGAGCACATGGCGGAGACACAACAGGTGCGTGCTAATTACAGCAACGAGGAGGAGGAGGAGGAAAGCCCGGAGCCAGAAACGTCACAATCCCGGAGGAGAAGATTTAAGGCATCAAATATGGCCTTTGTTGAGATGGTGGAGAAGGTCAACATACTGAAGAGGGCCGACTATGACGGGAAGTATGGACCTTACCCCAACCCCAATGTCAGAAAGGCCAAGATCATGGCGAAAGTTGTAAAGAGTCTGCACAGGAATTTTGGGGTACGGCTGAGGAACTGAGGAAGCGGTGGTCGGACCTCAAAATCAGGGAGCACGATCAGTATAGAAGGATCAGGAGAATGCTGCAAAAAAGTAAGTAGTTGTGCTGTGTTCCTATTCATTCGTTTTAGAAGGTTCGTGCTACTCCATGTGCTTTTCTTTACTGTTGTAATGTTTAAAATGGCAACTTTCATGTTCATGGACACGTTATTCGTTCGTAGGAAACATTGTTCGTTCGGCCAATAAAACATCATGTTTTGTCTAGATGCATTTCAATACATTTTTTCTGACCTATGTCTCTTAAAATAAGTTTCCTGACAGACTCCATGGTAGCCTACCTGTGGGTTAACCCCGCCTCCTCTCCAATGCTATAGGACCCCATTCCCATAAATGAGCACTCACCACTAGCTGCTGCGTTCCTTTTTTTTCCTCCTCCAATGGACCCACATATGACGTTCGCGTCCGATTGGATGGATCCGAGACGTTGGCATACCTCAAGCGGTGCAGCTCAGAGCTCAGCCACGGGCGGGCGAGTAACGTTTAGAGGCTGGTGTAATGCCCCTATGGTGGAGGGATGGTCGCCTCTATATGCCAGATGGATGGACTCATCAACGGCTGGCAAGGTTTGCAATGGTGTATGTTTTTCTCCATGGCAGTGAATTCTGTGTAATTTGTTATCCCCTCTATGCTGTCAAAAGTCGGTCCTGGGGCTTATTGTGGCCGTTGTCAGGCCGTTTTTCCCCTTATGGCGGCTGGAGTGCTTGTGCGTTCCATCTCACCTCGGAACTTCCGGGTGCGGCTGTCTTCACTGTTCATGCATGTGCTGTAGCCTCCTCTGGACCGAGGCTTGGCTCACGTGTGCGCAGTACGACGGGCCGCCAGGTGGCCGTGCATGCTCAGTAGGTCACCGCCCCACAGCGCAGGCGCATGGTGGGGGCGATGATGTCATGGGCGGGAAATTTAAAATCCGCTCTTAGCTCCTGTACTATGGGAACCACCTGTCAGTGAGAGAGTGGAGCAGAACGGTTTTTCCCCAGCCCTGGTCTCAGATTAGTGTCTGCCTTGCTGTGTTTAGCAGCTATTTGATGTGCTTCTTCCTGGGACATGTTTATTTATTTAAAAAAAAAATTGGTAAATACATTTTAAAAAAAAAAGAATTTAATATATACATAATAATTTTTTTTTTTTATAAAAAAAAACAAAAAAAAAAACGAAGGATGAAAAGAGGAATAATAATAATATATTTATTCTGGGGGCAAGTTTGTTTTATAATTTCCCTCACTGGCGCCTTGGTTTTTTCAGGGCATTCTTTGTCTGCAGACCATCCGTACTGTGTCGCTATTTGTACAAAAATCATGGACAAGTCACCGCCTTTAAGTGGCCAGCCCTCACGCACAAGGTATGTGCATGTGAGGGGAGGGGTTGAGGTACAGTCGCAAATGTTTGCGTTTGCTGATGTTGTGTCTTGCCTTCCCCTTTTTCTTTTTTCAGCCCTTCTAGAACGGACCCTCGGATCATGGTTTAGAATGAACCAGACCTTGCCAGGCCACAATACCACTCGTCATCTAGATCCAGACGAGACTCTTCGCATGGAAACCACCACCAGAGGAGACGTTCCCATTCCTCCTCCAGACACCGCTCCCACCGCCATGACAGCTGCTCTGATCGGAGAGAGCCTGCTGGGGATGTGGAACACGAGTTCCGGAGGGCAAGTCAATATGTGACCGTTGCTATGCCTGGGCGGTTAGGGAAAAAGAGATGGAGAACCAGCGTTTGGAGTCTCTCGTGAAACCTGTAGTGTAACAATCCCTGAAAGAATTGGATTCACGACACACATTGAGCCAGTCTACTACTTTATCTAGCCCTCTGGCTGATGAGGCCCATGATGGTCCGGGCACTTCCCAGCCCTACGTTGCCTCTCTTGACTCTTCGGATGATGAACCTCAAGAAGAAGAGGACATCGGAGGCTTTGACTTCAGTATGGTTTCACCATTAATCAATGCGATCAAGGAGGCCCTTAAGTGGGAAGACCCCTCCACCCCCCCCAGCTAAACAAAGAAGTTCTTTAAACATCTGGGGAAGGAACGCTCAAAATTTCTGCTCCTTTCTGAATTAAAAGACATCATTGATGAGGAATGGAGTAGGATGGACAAGAAGTCCTCCATGTCAAATAAAACCTCCAGATTATACCCCTTCAAGTCAGAAGAGGTGAAGTATCTGGAAAACGCCCCCCTTGTGGATGCAGCCTTAATGCTTCTGGCCAAGCATGTTACGCTCCCTTTGGAAGATGCGGTGTCCTTCAAGGATGGTCTTGAAAGAAGGATAGATTTTTTAAAAATTTACGGTCTAGCAGGCATGGCTTGTAAACCGGCCCTGGCACTAGCGGCCATGTCGAAGGCCATGGAGGCCTGGATGGAGAAAGTGTGATTCCTTCCTTAAGGGTGTTTCGGAGGAGCTGGCCGGAAGTTCAGCAGCTGCAGAACTGAAACTAGCGGCAGTCTTCCTGGGGGAGGCGTCTATCGATTTGATCCGCCTATTGGCGCAAATTATGTTAGTATCGGTCACGGCCAAACGGGCTTTATGGTTGCGTCCTTGGCTCGCTGACCCGGTCTCCAAGCAAGCTTGGTGTAAAATCCCCTTTGAGGGGTCTTCACTGTTTGGCAATAAGTTAGATGATGCCATAGCGTGGGCCACGGGTGGCAAGTCAGGCTTCCTCCCCCAGGACAGGCGTCTACTTGGACGGAAGAAACCTCAGTATCAAAGACGCACTCCGGAGCTCCAGGGAAGAACACTCCTACAAGCCTGGCTGAGACTTTAGGAAAAATTGGAGCAGAGGGCAGGCATCCTTTCGTAAGCCCGCTAAAGGCCAGACATCCAGTGGTCGTGAGCAGGTGAAGTCCTTTTGAGATTGCGCCCACCCAGGTGGGTCGGGTGGGGGCTCGCTGCTCCTCTTCCGACACGTCTGGGTGGCCTCAATCTCGGACTTCTGGGTCGTAAGGACAGTCTCGTCAGGGCACAGATGGGCCTTCTCCAGTACTCCAGTCTCAAGTGCACATGTAGTGCAAAGTGTATTTTCCTTTAGTAAATAACACCCAACAGTGCTTTATAATTTTACACAACCAGGTAATTTTCAGGACTCCCCAAATTTCAGTCATGGTCAGCTAAAAGAAAGACAAGCAGTAAATCTAAGCAAATATTTGTTCAGTTTAAAATATATTTTTATTTAAAAAATGTCTCAGACATTGTCTGGCATATCGATGGCCCCCCTACCTGCAAAGTATTCCATGTATCTTAGACGGGTGGGCAAGCCAGGACGGCCAGCTTCAAGCGCCATCAGGTTTGGTTCATTCATATTAATTCCGGCTTCAGGCCCAACTGAGCCAAGAATTTCTCCTTAAAAAGTTGTGGAGAACACAGCAAGCCAGGATGATGTGATTGAGTTTATATTCCGCCATGTGTATCGGTGTAAGAAATAGGCAGAACCGGCCGGCCATTATTCCAAACGTATTCTCCACCACTCTTCTGGCTCTAGCCAGCCAGTAATTAAAAACCCTTCGATCCAGGGTGAGGGTCCTCTTTGGGAATGGCCGCATAAGATGGTCCCCCAGCGCAAATGCTTCATCCGCAACGAAGACGAATGGGAGTCCTTCCGCATTGTCTTCTGGAGGAGGCAAGCGCAAGCTGCCATTCTGGAGACTCCTGTAGAACTCTGTGTGGGCAATGACTCCACCATCTGACATCCGGCCATTCTTCCCCACGTCCACATACAGGAACTCGTAAGTAGCCGACACCACCGTCAACATCACAATACTATTGAACCCCTTGTAGTTGTAATAGTATGACCCCGAGTTGGGTGGTGGGATGATGTGGACGTGCTTCCCATCAATTGCCCCGACGCAGTTAGGAAAGTCCCACCGCTGGGCAAAGTGGGAGGACATAGTCTGCCATTCCTGTGGGTTGGAATGAAACTGTGGAGTCAAACAAGAAAAATAAATTAATCATTTTGCACATAAACATGGAAATCAGACTAGACACAAACATTCTTGGCCAACATCAGTATAACATTTATTTTAGGGAGTATTTAAAGACAAAAGTATAAGGTCCATCTATCAGATCCCCCCCCCCCCTCATGGGCCATTTTAAAAATTTTAGGGGGAGGGGGGTATGTTTTGGCCAGGTAACCCTCTCCACTTCATTGAGAGATGAATGCCTAAATAATGCATATTACTTTAGCCAGCCCCTCCTTACTTACACTATTGGCAGCCCACTGGACAGGTAAGAAGTGTCATAATACAAAGATATAAATACACACTGTACACATTTTAGCACATTTTTACATTCTGCTATTACCTATCAAGATAATAATAGGATACAAAAACTTTTAACATTACCATTTGAAAGTATTCAGGCAGGCCCTTGCACTACATGCTTTGGGGAATTCATCCATAAATATCACCACAAAAGAGGTGGGTATAGTGCGTATGGGTTTGGCAAAGTCAGCAGATAGAGGATTGAGGATAGATAGAGGATTGGTATCAGCTGAGTTAGCAGTTGGGGGGAGGGAGGGTTCCAAATGATTTTGGGACCCAAAAAAAACCTCTGGCACTCTGCCAGAATTTAAAGCACACATCACAATTTTACACATTTTAGGGGGTATTTAGGGTAAAGCACTACTATGGAGCTGACAAAATACATTGTTAATTGAGTAGACGAGGTGGATATAGGCCCAGGAAAGCATGCTGGGGAGGTAAGTGAAGGCAAATATGTATGAAGGACAAATACATTTTTTTAAAAATCCAGCATGCATGAGGACAAAGGGGACATTCACAGCATATTACAATCATGGTAATTAGGGAATAAGGAAAGAAATACAATACATTAGCAAACATTAAATACAATAAAATGTGATGCAAAAGGATAAAAATCTTACCTTAATGTACTCCTTCTGCAGGACCTGAATTATAGCAGATCAGGTCTCTGGGATAATGATCCCCAGAGCCTGGGGGGAGATGCCTGTCGAGAACTTTAGGTCCTGCAGGCTTCTCCCTGTCACCAAGTACTGCAGGGTGGTGACTAGCCTCTGCTCTGGAGTGATGGCTTGCCTCATGCAGGTATCCTGCCTGCTGATATAAGGGGTCAGCAAAGCCAACAAACGATGAAAAACGGGGTCCGTCATCCTGAGAAAGTTCCTGAAATCATCAGGATTATTCTCACGGATCTCACAGAGCAAAGGCATGTGCCAAAATTGGTCAAGCTGGAGCAACCAATTCTTGGTCCATGAACTCCTCCTTGCCCTGTTCATGGACTGGGCTTGTGTCAAAGTAAGGACCCCAACACCAAGCCCCTGCTCAGCACAAACTCTATGATGAGTACGTACATGCAACATGGCTAGAAAACAGTCGGCTGGTCAGAACAAAGTAACAGAACGCACTGAAGAACAGCAAGGCCTGTGAAGAGCGACCTGTAAATCAGTAACGAATGGACAAGAACACAATGACAAGTCAATGGTAACTCGCTGCATGCACTGAAGACCAGATACAAACCCACAAGCACAAACTGAACAGCAGAAATACAATCTGAAAATCACGAGTCTGAAAAAGCACAAATCGTCTCTCACCAAATTTTTACTAACACGAGATTAGCAAAAGGAGCCCAAAGGGTGCCGCTCTTGGTACTGAACTGCCCTTTTATAGTCTTGTTGTACGTGGTGTACGTCACCGCATTTTCGGCGTTTGGAAATTCCGACAACTTTGTGCGACCGTGTGTATGCAAAACAAGTTTGAGCCAACATCCGTCGGAAAAAATCCATGGATTTTGTTGTCGGAATGTCCGATCAATGTCCAACTGTGTATACAGGGCATTAGACCTTTCTGGTACTGTCCTCAGCCTAACAGAGAGGAACAAAGCGTACCTGGTCTTTATGGATCAGGGAAGGGAGAACAGTGTTCAGGCAGACCAAAAGAAGTTTGGTAAAAAAAAATTAAGTTGGAGTTCAAAAGGGCTATAGGCCTATAGCTGGCACACAAGGAGGGGTCCTTATCTGGTTTTGGGATCAAGGTGAAAAAGTATCTCTGCATGTCTGGTGGAATGGGGGTGTCCTGAAGAAAAGCGTTAAAAAGCTTACACGTGAGGAAACAACAGGGGAGAAAAGGACTTACTGTATAATACTTATATGGTAAGCCAACCAATAATGCAGTTTTAAATACATAAGAGCATCTACATTGAAAAAACAGTTTTGCTCCCTATCATCTACACCAGGTGTCTCCAAACTTTTTAACAAAGGGCCAGTTTATTGTCCTTCAGACTTTAGGGGGGGCAGACAAGGGCCAGTGGGAGAAGAAAATGTCCTGGCATCCAGTGGAAGTAAACAATGCCTTATCTTTGGTGTCAGTGGGAGGACCAGTGCCCCATTATTGATGTCAATAGAAAGAATTTTGCCTCATCGTTGGTGTCTATGGAAGGAATTGTGCCCTTTTATTGGTGTCAGTCGGAGGAATAGTGGCCCATTGTTGGTATCAATGGAAGGAATTATGCCCCATCGTTGGTGTCAATGGAAGGAATTGTGCCTCATTGTTGCTGTCAGTGGGAGAAATTGTGCCCCATTGTTGGTGTCAGCGGATTGAATTGTGCCCCAAGGGCCTCAGTTTGGAAACCACTGATCTACACAGTAGCTCATGCTGAATTGCACATTGTTCTACCTAACATCAGCCATTAACTTTTCTTACATTTCTGCCTGTACACATAGCACATGAAATGGTAGCCCACTCATATGTGTCAAAGTTTACATGGAAGTTAAGGTAATAATTGAATAATATACATGTGGTTCAAGCAATCATTTTGATGTGGCCTGTGTAAGTTGAAATGCAACCAAATAAATGTAAATGTACACAAATCTTGTTAGTGTTGGAAATCAAATAGTCACATATTTGTTGACAAATACAGTGGACCTAAAATATTTCTATTTAAAATGTTAACATACATGTCAGAACGTCTATACAAATCTTAAGGGTACTTCAACAATACTATAAAGAAGGTCCTTGACAGTATCCCCCTTTATGCACCTGCATTGAGGTCCCATACCAGCCACTAGCAGGTACACAAACCTACTGTATATCATTCCTCCAAGATTCATTATAGTGTTTGTTATCCCAACATTTCATATACCTGATTTGTAACTGCTGTACCATGCACTTGTATGAGAAATGATTCTGTTTCCAATTAAAAACTGACCGCACTAAGCAGGTCAGTTCTCTAGCTGTGTTGGGAACTCCTTGTTCTCTCCTACAATGATCAGACACATCCTGACATGTCCCTGCTGCACTGCCTTTCAATGGGAAGCTTGGTGTCCTGTTGCTTCACCTCCCCTCAGCTCTTATGCAGCTGAGAACAGAGGGAATGTGATCACTTATAAAAAATGTATGTCACTGAATCCCGCCACACTCTGCAATAGTGCTTCTGTCAGCACACTGCTTTTTCCAGTCTGGACCTTCAGATATCAGATATTACAGACCATCTATTGTAACTAAGAACCAGGCGAGACTAGCTCAGTTACACAACTTGAACATGGAATGATTTATTGGACAAGTATACAGAATTTTTATACACTTAAAAATTATGTCAGTCACCACATACACAATAACACAAATAATTACCCAAAACATCACACAATGGTTTAGCTAACAAGGTATAAACACAGCAAACCTTCAAACAATAGCAGAAGACCTAATTACAATTAACAATACAAACAGTGATCTCCCCCTTCCTCAGCCTAGCAGGCAATAGACTAAAGCAGAAGTCTCCAGTAGAAGACTGTCCGGCTCCAGAGGCCAAGATGACCAGCTCTTTCAATTAACATGTATAGTTCAGAATCAAACAAACCAGGAATAGTCTTTGTAAATTTCCTGGGCGATATTGTGGATAAATATTACTGTTCCATTAGAAGTAATCCAAGCCACATTTTTAATGTCCATTATTTTCTTGGTCACCCTGTGCCCAAATAGACACAATATAAACTCCACCGCTCAGGTAGATCTGAGCCAACATACACATGCCCTTAACCTCCAGGAAGGGAAGAGCCCTAGGTGCTGGCTAATGCCTGTATAGGTGAAATAGATGAAGAAGTCTGGACAGCCGCACACTGGAAGAAATTTCATATGCCTTTAATCGTGGAACAGGATCATGAAGTACATATGACACCAGAGTAGACAGAGTAGGCAGAGTAGTACAGAATAACATCTGATGCGTTTCACACTTAAACTAAGTGCTTATTCATAGCTCATTTATTCCCCCTAATAGACACAGGTTGACTTAGACATAGGAGGTGCATGGGGAGCTGAAGCAAGGGTTTTCCTTGTCAAAATAAGTTTATTGAGTATACAATATTATAAAGATACATAAAGTAAGTTTACAAGGATCTATAAAGTAAGCTCATTGTTTTACAGTAGGGTTTATATAGGTAAATATCATGAAATTTCAAATATTAAACATTGGGTTCACGTAAACCTAAATTAAAGATATATATCATTTCCTTAGTTACTTTTGTAGGTATTTAAATGATTTATACCTACTATACATATTGTTTACAGGTAGAGTGTATATAGGTCAAATAAATTCTGATAATGAGCTTTAATCGTAAGGTGGAGAAAAGGAAAGAGAAAGAAGAAAAAGGGTAGAAAGGCAGAGGTATGGTCCACAAGGTTGTCCCGCTCGTCAGTTTATTATTCTTTTTAGTTCTCTTTGAAGCCTTAGAATGGGTGTCTCTGTAAGTCATTTAATCTGCTACCATGGCAACAGGACAGAGTCATTGAAGTTTGACAGGAACTGTTGTTTTATCCAAGGATGCCAAAGTTTTTCAAATTTTGGAATTTGATTTTGATCGATGGCTACCATCTTAGCATGGGACATTGTATTATTCATTCTGTGAATTGTTTCTGCTAGTACCAATGTAGGAGATTTCCATGCTTTGGCCACTGTTTGTTTTGCAGCCGTTGTTAGTTGGATCATAAGTTTGAATTGAGAGAGTGTTAACCATTCCGGTTTTAGATTAAGTAAAGTTATATAAGGATCTGGTTGTATTATTTTTTTAAATATTTTAGATGCAATCACGAAGACTTCCTTCCAGAAGATTTGGATTACTGGGCACATCCACCATATGTGTAAATGTGTGCCTATTTCTGGACATCCTCGAAAACAAAGAGCTGAGGTATTAGGTGAATATTTTGCCACTCTAGCGGGTACAAGGTACCAGCGAGTTAGGACTTTATAATTTGTCTCCAGTGCTAAGATGTTGGGTGAAGATGACTTAGATGTGAGCCATATGTTAGACCAGTCCGTGTCTTCTAAAGTTCGTCCCAGGTCCTCCTCCCACCTCTGAACGTAAGAGGGTCTATTAAGATTTGGTACTCCATATAATGGATTATAAAGTGATGAAATTGTACCTTTAGCAAATGGATCTTTTGTACAGATTGATTCAAAAATGGATAATTGGGATAATGGTGTATCCCCCTTTAGGAATGGTGTATAGAAATTTTTGATTTGGAGATATCTAAATATCTCAGAGTTTGGTAGATCATATTTTTCTCTAAGCGATGGGAATGAAAGGAATGATTTAGATGCTATGAAGTCATTTAGTGTCTGAATGCCTGATGTTGTCCAAGCTTTAAGAGAATTTGGGTAGATCCATGCCGGATAAAAGGCCGGATTTCTGATAAAAGAAAGGAGAGGATTGTGTGGAGATTGTAACTGATATTTGGTTTTTAGTTTATCCCAGAGAGATAAGAAGTGTTTAGTTATGGGATTATGAATTTTAAAGCGGTCTTTAGGATCAAGCCATAATAAGTTTGATATTAATAGAGGGTCATTTTCTGAAGCCTCTATAAATACCCATAATGGGATTTCCTGTTTTGCATGGTATTTGGATAGACTGGCCAAATGTGCTGCTCTGTAGTAGTTAGTAAAATTAGGGTATCCCAGGCCTCCTTTATTTTTGGGAAGATGTAGTGTGTGTATAGGTATACGTGGTTTAGAAGAGCCCCATATAAACGAAGTTGCTCTTTTTTGTACTATTCTCAAAAAATAGGAAGGAATTGGAATAGGGAGGACTCTGAATAGATAAAGCAATTTGGGTAGAATAGTCATTTTGATTGCATTAATCTTCCCTATCCAGGATAAAGGAAGTTGCGACCATTGTTTTATTAGATTTGTGATCTGTCTTAATACAGGAGGATAATTGGTTGAGAATAAGTCAGAATGAGATGCTGTTAAATGAATTCCAAGATATGGGATTGATTTTTCCGCCCATGTGAATGGGAGTGCAGCCCTAGCCAGGATCAACTCCATGTTTGTGAGTGAAATATTAAGCACTAGGCATTTCTTGGGATTAATCATAAGGCCGGATAGGGCTGCAAATCCATCAAGAGCTGGTATTAAGTTAGGACCAGAGACCTGTGGTGATGATAGAAAAAGTAATATATCATCTGCAAATATACATAATTTGTGTGTGATACCTCCTACTTCAATGCCAGTTATAGTTTGGTTTGTTCTGATGTATTGGGCCATGGGTTCGAGTATAAGGGCAAATAAAAAGGGAGATAATGGGCAACCCTGTCGGGTACCTCTTTCGATATTAAAGGCATCAGATTTGTATCCAGCATATTTTATATAGGCTTTGGGTTTATTATATAATGCTTTGATCCATGTTAAAAAGTGGGGTCCAAAACCCCATTTTTGTAATGAATATTGCATATATTGCCAGGATACTGTGTCAAATGCCCTCTTAATATCGAGAGATAGAAAACATAAAGGGATTTTCCGTTTTTTAGCAATATGTGCCAATAACACTGCCCTGCGTATATTATCTCCTGCCTGTCTATTTGGCATGAAGCCTACTTGATCTCTATGTATTAATTTTCCTATAATGCTATTGAGGCGTTTTGCTATTATTTTTGCTAATAATTTAATATCAAGGTTTAACAGAGAGATAGGCCGATAATTCACACAGGAAGTATCATCAGAAAGGGGTTTTGGGATCATACAAACAATTGCCATTAATGTTTCTTGCCGAAAAGAATGTCCATCTAGAAGTTTGTTAAAAGTTTCAGTGAGAATGGGAGAGAGTATTTCTGAGAATGTTTTATAGTATAAAGCCGAGTAGCCGTCTGGGCCTGGTCTTTTGTTAAGTTTTAGGTCTTTTATGGCGTTAGCAACTTCATCTATAGTTATAGGCTCATCCAAACTGCTTTTTTGATTCTGAGATAACTCAGGTAAGGTTATTTTTGAGAAGAAGGATTCAGCCTCTGTAGGATTAAATTCATTGTTTGTCTTGTATAAAGTTGCGAGATGTGAGTGAAATTTATGGACTATTTTAACTGGATTACAAGAATAAACATTTTTTGATAATTTCAAACGTATTGGTTTGAAAGATTTGTTCGTTGAATTTAATGCCCGAGCCAAATATGTACCTGGTTTGTTTGTATTCATGTAGAAATTGTATTTGGAGCGTTTGAGGGATTTATCAACTGACTCAGTGAGAAATAGATCATATTCCAATCTAGATTTTTCCAGATGAGATTTTGTACTCTGAGATGGATTATCTTGGAATGATATGTAGGCTGCATTAAAATTGAGTTCTAGTTTTTTTGCTAGAATTTTGCGTTCCCGTTTAAATAGTGCCATTTGTCTTTGTATTGTACCACGCAAGACAGGCTTATGAGCTTCCCACAGTGTTATTGGGGAGATGTCTGTTGTATTATTAATTGATATGTATTCCTTTAAAGCTTGTTCAATGGCCATCTGATGTAGTGGGTGTTTGAGCATTATGTCTGGTAAGTACCACGTTGGGTCATGCGCTTTTGGTATGGCTGAGGCTATAGTAGTGTATACTGCATTATGGTCAGACCACGGAATCGGAATTATATCTGATGCAATAATTTCTGGTATCATTCCTATTGTTAGAAAAATATGATCTATTCTGGTGAAGGTTTGATGAGGGTGCGAGAAATAAGTGAATTTCTTTTTCATTGGGTTACTTTCTCTCCATGAATCTACCAGATTGTATTTGGAAAGAAGTTGAGAAAAAGGTAATCTAGAGGTTATTTTGGATGGTGTAAAAGGTGATTTATCTAGAAATGGGAGGAGGACCTGGTTCGAATCCCCACACATTATCACTGTTCCTATTTTGTGTGTATTAATCACTTGTAATATATGTGAGAGGAATGGTGTAGGTTGTTTGTTAGGAGCGTAGTAGGAAATCACCGTGATTGCTGTATCCATTATATAACCCATGAGTATCAGGTATCTACCTTCTGGGTCTTTAATTTCTGATGATAAGGTGAATGGTGTGGATCGGTGAAATGCAATTAGAGTTCCCCTTTGCTTGGTAAAGGCAGAAGCCGTGTAAATTTGTTGATAAAAAGGAGAGATATATTTTGGAGTAGAATCTTTGGTGAAGTGTGTTTCTTGGAGGCATACTATGTGAGCCTTCTTGTTATGGAAAGTACGGAAGGCTTTGGTCCTTTTTTGAGGGACATTTATTCCCTAAACATTCAGGGAGAGTATAGTCAGTGGTGCCATGGCAACAGATCAAATAGTTTTGACTTACTTTTTGTTATGCAGAGCTGACTGCGCAGATCAACCTGTGTGGACTGAAGAGATGAAAACATAGAAAAGAAACCAGTGAATTCTGGAGTAAAGAGTAAACAAAAAACATATGAGATTAGATGATACATTGTATAAATTATTTTTTGCAAGTAATCACAATTTACCCGTGAAAGAGAATAAATATCTCTCTCAGGGGAATAAGTACCTTCGTCACACTCCCACATAATATGGTTGGGAGAATGAGGAGGGCTAATGGGGGTACACGGATCTTCCGCTTACAGGAGAGAAGTGCTATGTCAAAAGACATCAAAATGATGTTTCATTAATTGGAGTGCAGAATATAGTTTTTGTTGAAATTATTTATTCCAGGGTGGTTGTATATGGTTAGTTTTGCCCTAGGCTAAATAATTCAGTTAGAAAGGTACTGTTAATAACATTGGTATTGATGAAGATAGTTTGAATTATTTTGGGATTTTAACCCTTTTAGAGTAAACAATTACATATTTTATTCATATGCAACTGTTTAGATATGTTAACTCATAAAATTGAGGTTGTATTGCTTCAGATTAGAATAAACAAAAACATAATTCTAGGAACTAGTTAGGTAATAATATATTTGTTTTAAGAAAAGAAAGAAAAAGCTTTGTCCTAAAAAGTAATAAATCTATTGTTATTACCTGATAATATATAACTGAACAAGAATTTCCTTATTTCACTTATATATTTTAAGGCTATATGAATCAGAAGTAATAAGAAATATAACTGGAATGTAACATGATCCCATACAGTGTGTGACTATCAGAATGCAGTTACATTCAGTTATAAATACAGGTTTTTTATAGAGAACCATCTCTTAGTATAATAAATGAAGAGATATCAGGAATTAGGATGTCAATCCATTGAATCTTCTTGGTCCATGGATGATGTGGCATAACGGCCTCTTTTGTGAGAATGATGATTCCCATTTTGTTCTGAAATTTTCTGGGTGCTGCCTGAAGGTGAAGATGATGCCATTCTTCTGCGTGTGGGAGTGTTGCTGCTTGTGGGTTCTGTCAGATTTAATTTTAAAAGGGTTTGTTGTAGTTCATCTGCTGATCTGCTTCTGTAAATTGTACCTTGGTAGTTAAATCTGACTGAAAAGGGGAAGCCCCATTGATACATAATGTTGTGGCATTGCAGTTCCTTTAGTTGGAGTTTCATGGATCGTCTTTTAGTAATAGTAAGTTGGGATAAGTCAGCAAAAATTTGATAATTGTGTCCTTGAAAATTAAGTTCCTTTTTTTCTCTTGCAGCAATTAGTATTTGTTCTTTCGTTCTGTAATAATGAAATTTTGTGATTATATCACGTGGGGGTCCATCTTTCTTTTTGGCTGTGAGGGCTCTGTGTACTCTGTCCAGTTCTAAACGTTCAATAGGGATATCTGGCTTTAGTTCTTGTAATAGAGCAGTAATAGTAGATTGCAGGTCTGTCACAGTTTCAGGTATTCCCCTTATGCGCAAGTTTGAACGTCTGGCTCTATTTTCGTAATCTTCGAGCTTAGTTTGAAGTATTAAATTCTCTTTTTTTATTTGTTCCAATTCTGTTATATTTTCTTGGGTTGTAATTTCAATTTCATCCATTTTTATTTCTAAGGCTGCGGTGCGGTTTCCCAGCTCTCTTATTTCTTTGGTTAGGCTTTTTGTTATTTGGTCTGAGGTTTGTTTTAAAGCCTTATGAAGCATCTTTTCAAATTGTAATAATATTACTGGGGATACTGAGGAGGCTTGTGGAGAAGTTTGTGAGAGGATTTGTTCTGTATCTGACTCAAATGGAGAGTCTTGCTGTGACATTTTCTGTCTGTGAGAGTGCCCTGATGCTGTATCTTGTGAGGTGACTGGAGCTGCTTCAGCTGCAGTGAGTGCCTGTGAGCTCTTTGTGAGGTGATTTTTATTTCTGCCACGGTTTCCTCCCAGTACCATATTTCCTGCCCAAACTTTCACAGTTTGTTCCCTGGGGCAAAAAGGTTCAAATGGATACCTTTTGAGCCTGCAGGCTCCGCTTTGTCCTTCTCTTCTCTCCTCAGCGGTGTGGAGCTCTAACAATGCATGTCTGCTCCGCTAGGCTCCGCCTCCTGCCCCCCTGTAGAAGCAAGGGTTTTCCAACCTCTTCAAGAAATTCTGCGTTCCACCAACCCCCCCGCCCAAAGTGACTCCCGTCACATCTCTCCCCTTTCTGCAGCAGACTAGCACAGGAGGAGACCCCAGACGGGTTGACTCCGAAGGTAGTCCATAATTCCAGTCCCCCAATGCCTGTACTCACACAGTACCTCAAACAAATTGTTTCAAAGAAAGCAAAACTCACCCAGCACTCCTCTGCATCTCTCGTAGAACATACCCACTGCTGGGGGGGAAGTGCGGGCCGTTCCTTCCTCCTGGAGTCTCTTCAGCCGCAGGAGAGAAGACAGGGTGGCTGGGCTCACTCCGTCATGCTGTGGGGGATCTGTGCTGACTGCCCAGCATCCCTGGGCTATACAAGTGGAGACTGAAGTCACCTCAACTTTCACAGGAAATACATCCTGTTAGTTGAGGACAGAGGCCAGCAGCACTCTGCCCTGTTGCCAGCACTTCTGCTGGGGACCTGACATCATCTGCTCCGGCTAACTGTTGGGGAGGGAAGCCTACTGCCCCGACTCCCTGGAACTCTGCAGTTGTTGCTGGTGCTGGGCAGAGGTTGGTAGCACTCTGCCCTGTTGCCAAACTTCTGCTGGGTTTCTGTTAGTGGAGACCACAGGCCCATCCACTGACACTAGATCAAGCTGCAGTTGTGACGTGCCGATTGCATTCTCTCCTTGGATCCTGATCTGCTGCTCGGGAGTGATGCCACCTCCTCACCCTGTGCCTCCAGAACTGCTGCAGGTGTGGGGCAGAGGTCTTGGACACTCTGGCTGGTTGCCATCACTTCAGCTGGATTGGTGTCATCATTATGGGGCACCGCCTGCTGCTGGAACTCTCTTTCTCTGGTATTGTCTCCCAGGTGCAAAAACCCTTATTGGGGAGGGGGATAGGTTTCTTCTCCTCCCTGCATCTCTGAAATCCACTGGGGAAGAGGAACCATCACCTCCTCACCTCGGGCCTCCGAAACTGCCACGGGTGTGGAGCAGGGGTCTGCAGTACTCTGTCCTGCTGCCAGTACTTCTTCTGGGGATTCGCTTGGCGGTTCCACCTCTACAGAAAAGTTGATTAAACCACTAGTCTCTGGAATTGCTTTAAAGCCAGGGAATGGGCTGGTGACACTTGGGATCAGTGCCAGCACATGAGCAGGTGATGCATAAGCTATAACATCCCCAGATAAACAGTCCATTAAGTCCATACATTCTGTAATCTGTGGCTGGAGCGATGAGCTGACTGCTCCATCTCCCATATCCTCATCTGGCTGCTGAACAGATGCATTCCTCCATCCAAGATCGTCCCATGCAGAAATAGGATAGTCAAAGTCAGTCAGCACTTGCTGCATCCGCCATAAGACCTCCGCGTCCATAGCTGCGTGTGCAGCTGGGCAAAGCACACGGTTAACATGCCACATTGCCGACTCTTCAGCCAGGATTTCAGAGCTGTCGGCTGGCACTACTGGATAGTCCCAGGCGAAGGTAGCCCAGCCCTGGTGCTGAGCAGAGTCTAGCAGCCGTCTTTAGGCAATCTCCAGCTCCCATTCCTGAACAGCCAGAAACTCTATATCTCCCAGTGCCCAGAGCACTTCCGAGACGTTCAGCATCTCTTCTCTGAAAGCCATGATTTCGTCCAACCGCCATTCCAAATCGATCCCAAAGTTATGGTCCCCTGTCAGCTTCATGTACAACAGTCCCAGGCCACTGTAGCCAAAGCCTTCCATTGGACTGTCATCTGTTATCCAAGGGCATGCTTGTGATACATGCCACGGGAGGGCTCTAGAGCTCTCATCCAGATGCATCTCTGCCTAGACCATCCTGCTTAACTCAGCTGTCTGGTCCTTGTGCAGTTTTTCTCCCAAAAACAGTGACCGGTAGCTTTCCAGGATAGAGGGAGAATTTTACCCTGGTGGTACTGCTCACGGGCTAGCATTTCCTTCCAGAGTTTGCAGCTGATAGAATCATACCATCCCAGCAGGACCTGCTCTGATACTGGTCCTCTGTGCTGTATCTGCATCTCTCTCAACCTCCTTCCAAATTCCTCTTCCATGGTGGCTGGTTTTTGTACCTCTCCTCTCCTTCTATCTGGACCTTGGATCCAGGTGGAGGTTTGGATGTCCCAGACTGCAGGAAGCATCCCACTGCTTGCCACCAATGTAACAAAATCCCGTCGCACTCCGCTTGAGTGCTTCTGTCAGCACACTGCTTCCTCCAGTCTGGACCTTCAGATATCAGCTATTACAGCCCATCTATTATAACTAAGAACCAGGGGAGACTAGCTCAGTTACACAGCTTGAACATAAAATGATTTATTGGACAAGTATACAGCCATTTTATACACTTGAAAAGTAAGTCCCCACATATACAATAACCCAAATATTTCCCCAAAACATGATACAATGGTTTAGCTAATGAGATAGGACTGACCCGTGGCTAATTCCATCCACCTGGATGACTCAGATGTCACATTGCAGACCAGCCTTGGCGACTTCAAGCTAGCTGCAGACAATACACAATATCATAAGCATAAACACTGCAAACCTTCAAACAATAGAAGACCTAATTACAATTAACAATACAAACAATGATCTCCTCCTCCTCAGCCTAGTAGGCAACAGACTATAGCAGGAGTCCCCAGTAGCAGATTGTCCAGCTCCAGAGGCCAAGGTGACCAGCTCTTTCAATTAACATGTATAGTTCAGAATCAAACAAACCAGGAATAGTCTTTGTATATTTCCTGGGAGATATTGTGGATAAATATTACTATTCTATTTTAAGTAATCCAAGCCACATTCTCAATGTCCATTATTTTCTTGGTCATCCTGTGCCCCTAATAGACACAGGTTTACTTAGATATAGTAGGTGCATGGGGAGCTGAAGCAAGGGTTTCCCAACCTCTCCAAGGGATTCTGGGTTCCACCAGCCCGCCGCCCAAAGTGACTCCCTTCACAATGTATTTATAATGTTTTTCTAAATCTATACCAAAAATGTTTTTTCTTTAATTTCTTTTTTAAACAGAATGGGTTGTTTTATAAGGTGATTGTTTACATGAATACAAGACAAAAATTGATAAGGTAACCCGCATCACTTGTGTAATAAAATGTTGACCTTTGACCTTAGATTAAAGAACTCTGATTCCTCTTCTTTTAGACACCATCAAGAATCTGCCACAGCATTTACAAGGTAAATCACAACTTTGAATGCCCTGCCACAAGTATAAGGCCACGTCAAAGTCCTCCCATGAGTCATAATGTAAAACATCCAAGTGCACTCCATCATACCAAAAATTATCCAAGTCAGTCCCAAGCAGTTTGTGCCAAACCACTATTCCACCCCTTAGACAAACACATTTGGAAACCCCTTAATAATTTTAATCACATTCCTATTTAGGGATGGTCCCAATGTTCGAGTTGAACTTAAGTTCAACTCGAATATCGGGTGTTCGTTTGTTCACAAACAAACCAAACATATGTAGCATTCACAGCAAATTTGAGCGCCGCAGAGCACCTCATAATGCACTGTGAGATTGCAGTGCACTAAGGGCTGTTGATTGGCCAAAGTATGCACCTGACCTGCATGCTTTGGCCAATCACAATTGCGATCTGCTGTGAGAGTCATGACTGACCAAAGGCAAGTCCACGCCCCACACTATATAAGGCTGCTTACACTGAGGCACTATGTAGTGTGATGTGGAGATTGAGAGAATTAGAGCTAGGCAGGTTAGTTAGTGGAAAGCAGGCAGTTTAGTGTGTATATTTATATCTATATATATATATCTAGATATATAGATATATATATATATCTATATATCTATATAGATATATATATATACAGTGTAGTCAGTGTAGACTATATATACAGTGAAGACAGTGTATTTAATATATATATATATATATATATATATATATATATATATATATATATATATATATATATATATATATATATATATAACCAAGTGTAGCGCTAAAAAATGAGAAAGAAAATATTGCTATACCACATATAATAGCAAAATGAATTGTGAAAAGATAGTGTTTTGTATACTTTGTGAACATTCATACATATAGAACACTTATGTTATAAAGCCTTAGGGTCACCAAAAGTGATAACAGGATGTAAAAATGGCAATAAAGTCCAAAACTGAATGTGCAGATACAGTGAACATAAATTTTGCAATGGTGATAAATTCCAAAACATATACTCGTGAGAGATTTCTGTATGTAATCCAACATGTGCTGACAGACCCTTGTGCGAAACCGCCACCTAGGATGACTGGAGGCTTACCAGAAAGTTGGGACCCACCTAGCATACGCTATATGGGTCAAACAGGCTTGGATTGCTCACTGGCAATGAAGGTAGGGAACCAAGGGTTGGTGAATGGTGAAGTTGTAACGTTGCTATCCCAAAGAGGTCTTCTTCATATGGAAGCTCGGACACCAACGGACATTACCCACATGTAATGAAGAAGGGGCTCATAGCGTAATTCCGTAAACCATAAAAAATTTATTAAAAGGAAAAACACTTACATTTCAGAATAAAAAGCGCTTGCAAGTAAAATGGCGGCAGTGGAGTCCTCCCTGTGTAGTATATACACTGAGCAAAATTATAAACGCAGCACTTTTGTGTTTGCCCCTATTTATCACTAGTTGAACTCAAAGATCTACAACTTTTTCTATGTACACAAAAGGCCTATTTCTGTCAAATATTCTTCACAAATCTGTCTAAATCTGTGTTTAGTGAACACTTCTCCTTTGCCAAGATAATCCATCCACCTCACAGGTGTGGCATATCAAGATGCTGATTAGACAGCATGATTATTGCACAGGTGTGGCTTAGGCTGGCCACAATAAAAGGCCATTCTAAAATGTGCAATTTTATGACACAGCACAATGCCACAGATGTCGCAAGTTTTGAGGGCGTGTGCAATTGGCATGCTGACTGCAGGAATGTCCACCAGAGCTGTTGCCCTTGAATTGAATGTTAATTTCTCTACCATAAGCCGTGTCCAAGGGCATTTCAGAGAATTTGGCAGTGCATCAAACCGGCCTCATAACCGCAGACCACGTGTAACCACACCAGCCCAGGACTAGGGATGAGCTTCGAGTTCGACTCGAACATTGGCTGTTCGCAAGTTCACCGAACAGCGAACAATTTGGGGTGTTCGCGGCAAATTCGAATGCCGCGGAACACCCTTTAAAAGTCTATGGGAGAAATCAAAAGTGCTAATTTTAAAGGCTAATATGCAAGTTATTGTCATAAAAAGTGTTTGGGGACCTGGGTCCTGCCCCAGGGGACATGGATCAATGCAAAAAAAAGTTTTAAAATCGGCCGTTTTTTCAGGAGCAGTGATTTTAATAATACTTAAAGTCAATCAATAAAAGTGTAATATCCCTTTAAATTTCGTACCTGGGGGGTGTCTATAGTGTGCCTGTAAAGGGGCGCATGTTTCCTGTGTTTAGAACAGTCTGACAGCAAAATGACATTTTGAAGGAAAAAACTCATTTAAAACTACCCGCGGCTATTGCATTGCCGACAATACACATAGAAGTTCATTGATAAAAACGGCATGGGAATTCCCCAAAGGGGAACCCCGAACCAAAATTAAAAAAAAAAAAATGACGTGGGGGTCCCCCTAAATTCCATACCAGGCCCTTCAGGTCTGGTATGGATATTAAGGGGAACCCCGGCCAAAATTAAAAAAAAAAAATGACGTGGGGTTCCCCCTAAATTCCATACCAGACCCTTCAGGTCTGGTATGGATTTTAAGGGGAACCCCGCGCCAAAAAAAAAAAAAAAAACGGCGTGGGGTCCCCCCAAAAATCCATACCAGACCCTTATCCGAGCACGCAACCTGGCAGGCCGCAGGAAAAGAGGGGGGGACAAGAGTGCGGCCCCCCCTCCCTCCTGAACCGTACCAGGCCACATGCCCTCAACATTGGGAGGGTGCTTTGGGGTAGCCCCCCAAAACACCTTGTCCCCATGTTGATGAGGACAAGGGCCTCATCCCCACAACCCTGGCCGGTGGTTGTGGGGGTCTGCGGGCGGGGGGCTTATCAGAATCTGGAAGCCCCCTTTAACAAGGTGACCCCCAGATCCCGGCCCCCCCCCTGTGTGAAATGGTAAGGGGGTACATAAGTACCCCTACCATTTCACAAAAAAAGTGTCAAAAATGTTAAAAATGACAAGAGACAGTTTTTGACAATTCCTTTATTTAAATGCTTCTTCTTTCTTCGATCTTGCTTCATCTTCTGGTTCTTCTGGCTCTTCTGGTTCTTCTGGTTCTTCCTCCGGCGTTCTCGTCCAGCATCTCCTCCGCGGCGTCTTCTGTCTTCTTCTCCTCGGGCCGCTCCGCACCCATGGCATGGGGGGGAGGCTCCCGCTCTTCTCTTCTTCTCTTCTTCTTTTCTTCTTTTCTTCTTTTCTTCTCTTCTTCTCTTCTTCTTCATTTTCTTCTCCGGGCCGCTCCGCAATCCATGCTGACATGGAGGGAGGCTCCCGCTGTGTGACGGCGCTCCTCGTCTGACAGTTCTTAAATAACGGGGGGGCGGGGCCACCTGGTGACTCCGCCCCCCTCTGACGCACGGTGACTTGACGGGACTTCCCTGTGGCATTCCCCGTGACGTCACAGGGAAGTCCCGTCAAGTCACCGTGCGTCAGAGGGGGGCGGGGTCACCGGGTGGCCCCGCCCCCCCCGTTATTTAAGAACTGTCAGACGAGGAGCGCCGTCACACAGCGGGAGCCTCCCTCCATGCCAGCATGGATTGCGGAGCGGCCCGGAGAAGAAAATGAAGAAGAAGAGAAGAAGAGAAGAAAAGAAGAAAAGAAGAAAAGAAGAAAAGAAGAAGAGAAGAGCGGGAGCCTCCCCCCCATGCCATGGGTGCGGAGCGGCCCGAGGAGAAGAAGACAGAAGATGCCGCGGAGGAGATGCTGGACGAGAACGCCGGAGGAAGAACCAGAAGAACCAGAAGAGCCAGAAGAACCAGAAGATGAAGCAAGATAGAAGAAAGAAGAAGCATTTAAATAAAGGAATTGTCAAAAACTGTCTCTTGTCATTTTTAACATTTTTGACACTTTTTTCGTGAAATGGTAGGGGTACTTATGTACCCCCTTACCATTTCACACAGGGGGGGGCCGGGATCTGGGGGTCACCTTGTTAAAGGGGGCTTCCAGATTCCGATAAGCCCCCCGCCCGCAGACCCCCACAACCACCGGCCAGGGTTGTGGGGATGAGGCCCTTGTCCTCATCAACATGGGGACAAGGTGTTTTGGGGGGCTACCCCAAAGCACCTTCCCAATGTTGAGGGCATGTGGCCTGGTACGGTTCAGGAGGGAGGGGGGGCCGCACTCTCGTCCCCCCTCTTTTCCTGCGGCCTGCCAGGTTGCGTGCTCGGATAAGGGTCTGGTATGGATCTTTGGGGGGACCCCACGCCGTTTTTTTTTTTTTTTTTGGCGCGGGGTTCCCCTTAAAATCCATACCAGACCTGAAGGGTCTGGTATGGAATTTAGGGGGAACCCCACGTCATTTTTTTTTTTAAATTTTGGCCGGGGTTCCCCTTAATATCCATACCAGACCTGAAGGGCCTGGTATGGAATTTAGGGGGACCCCCACGTCATTTTTTTTTTTTAATTTTGGTTCGGGGTTCCCCTTTGGGGAATTCCCATGCCGTTTTTATCAATGAACTTCTATGTGTATTGTCGGCAATGCAATAGCCGCGGGTAGTTTTAAATGAGTTTTTTCCTTCAAAATGTCATTTTGCTGTCAGACTGTTCTAAACACAGGAAACATGCGCCCCTTTACAGGCACACTATAGACACCCCCCAGGTACAAAATTTAAAGGGATATTACACTTTTATTGTTTGACTTTAAGCATTATTAAAATCACTGCTCCTGAAAAAACGGCCGTTTTTAAAACTTTTTTTTGCATTGATCCATGTCCCCTGGGGCAGGACCCAGGTCCCCAAACACTTTTTTATGACAATAACTTGCATATAAGCCTTGAAAATTAGCACTTTTGATTATTCATGTTCGTGTCCCATAGACTTTAACGGTGTTCGCATGTTCGAACGAACTTTTTTCCTGTTCGCATGTTCTGGTGCGAACCGAACAGGGGGGTGTTCGGCTCATCCCTACCCAGGACCTCCACATCCAGCATTTTCACTTCCAAGATCATCTGAGACCATCTTCCTGGACAGCTGCTGCAACAATCGGTTTGCATAACTAAAGAATTTCTGCACAAACTCTCATGCCCTGTACACACGACCAGACTTTCCAGCAGACTAGGTCCGATGGTCTTCCCGACATACTTTCGGCGGACTTCTGATGGACTTTCTGAACGAACGGACTTGCTTACACACGACTGGACTTTCTGGCAGACTAGGTCCGCCGGTCTTCCCGACGGACTTTCGACGGAGTTACAGCGGACCAAATGAACGGACATGCCCACACATGGACCAAAGTCTGTTAATTTTGAACGTGACTCGGGTACGATGGGACTAGAAAAGGAAGTCAATCTCGCCGCTTTTATCGGCAAGATTGACACCTTGTGAGCCCTGTCGCAGAGCATGCCAGGCCCTTAGGTCTGGTATGGATTTTAAGGGGAACCCCTATGCTGAAAAAATAGCATGGGGGTCCCCCATAATCCATATCAGACCATTATCTGAGCACGCAGCCCGGCCGGTCAGGAAAGGGGGTGGGGACAAGCAAGCGCCCCCCCTCCTGAACCGTACCAGGCCGCATGCCCTCAACATGGGGGTGAGTGCTTTGGGGAAGGGGGGGCCCCCTGCAGCCCCCCACCCCAAAGCACCTTGTCCCCATGTTGATGAGGACAAGGGCCTCTTCCCGACAACCCTGGCCGTTGGTTGTCAGGGTCTGCGGGCAGGGGGGCTTATCAGAATCCAGGAGCCCCCTTTAATAAGGGGGCCCCCAGATCCTGGCCCCCACCTTATGTCAATGAGTATGGGGTACATCTTACCCCTACCCATTCACCTGGGGAAAAAAGCGTCAATAAAAAAACACACTACACAGGTTTTAAAAGTAATTTATTAGCCAGCTCCGGGGGTCTTCTTCCGACTTTGGGGGTCTTCTTCCGACTTCTCTGCTCTCTCTGGCCTCCTCTCCCGGTGTCCAGTTCTTCTCCCGCTCACTGGCCTCCTCTCCCGGTGTTCGGTTCTTCTCCCACTCTCCAGTTCTTCTGCCGGGCTCGTCCGCTATCTTCTGCTCTTTTGCCGCTCTTTTGGTAGCAGTGGCCCGGTCTTCTCCGTTGTCTTGTCCCCTCTTCTCTTCTTCCGATGTTGACACAACGCTCTCTCCAGCTGTAATGCTGTGTGAACGCTGCACAATGACTTATATAGGCATGGGGCGTGGTCACCGGGTGATGTCACCCGGTGACCCCGCCCCCTTATGACATCACAGTCCCAGCATGTCCCGGTCACCTGATGACTACGCCCCATGCCTATATAAGTCATTGCACACCGATCACACAGCATTACAGCGGGAGAGAGCATTGTGTCAACATCGGAAGAAGAGAAGAGGGAACAAGACGACGGAGAAGACCGGGCCACCACTAGCAAAAGAGCGGCAAAAGAGCAGAAGATAGCGGAGGAGCCTGGCAGAAGAACCGGAGAGCGGGAGGAGAACCGGACACCGGGAGAAGAGGCCGGAGAGTGGGAGAAGAACCGGACACCAGAAGAAGAGGCCGGAGAGAGCGGAGAAGTCAGAAGAAGACCCCTGGAGCTGCCTAATAAATTACTTTTAAAACCTGTGTAGTGTGTTTTTTTTATTGACACGTATTTCCCCGGGTGAATGGGTAGGGGTACGATATACCCCATACTCATTTACATAGGGTGGGGGGCCGGGATCTGGGGGCCCCCTTATTAAAGAGGGCTCCCGAATTCCAATATATATATATAATTATTATACTGTTCTATTGTTTTTCTATGCTTTTCTTTTCTATTATATAAGTCTTTTCTATTCAAATTCAAATTCATTCTATACGAAATTAGAATTTTGGAACATGGCTTCTGAAGTTCGAATTTCGTAAAGAATGAATTTGAATTTGAATAGAAAAGATTAGAATAGAAAATAATAGAAAATAATAGACTAGAAAAACAATAGAACAGAATAAAATATAATATACATATTATATTTTTTTCTATTCTGTTCTATTGTTTTTCTATGCAATATTTTTCTATCATTTTCTATTCTATTCTAATCTTTTCTATTCAAATTTGATTTCAGTCTATATGAAATTTGAATTTAGGAAGAAAAGATTTCGGAAGATGTTTTATATATATATATATATATATATATATATATATATATATATATATATATATATATATATATATATATATATAAATATATATATATACTGTATATATATAAAATATTTTTTTTCTATTCTGTTCCATTGTTTTTCTATGCTATTCTTTTCTATTCTATTCTAAACTTTTCTATACGAATTTGAATTCATTCTATGCGAAATTCGAATTTCGGAAGATGGCTTCTGAAATTCGAATTTCATATAGAATGAATTTGAATTTAAATAGAAGAGATTAGAATAGAAAATAATATAAATGAATAGACTAGAAAAACAATAGACTAGAAAAACAATAGAACAGAACATAATATAATATAATTATATATATATATATATATATATATATATATATATATATATATATATATATATATATATATATATATATATATATATATATATATATATATATATATTATTCTATTCTGTTCTAATGTTTTTCTAGTCTATTCTTTTCTACACTGTTCTAATGTTTTCTATTCAAATTCATTTTATACGAAATTTGAATTTCGGAAGATGTTTTTATAAATATTATATTTTTTATATATATATATATATATATATATATATATATATATATATATATATATATATATATATATATATAATTTTTTTCTGCTCTATTGTTTTTCGATTCTATTCTAATCTTTTCTATTTGAATGCAAATTCATCTTCCAAAATTGAAATTTGGTACAGAATGAATTTGAATTCGAATAGAAAAGATTAAAATAGAATAGAAAATAATAGACAAGAATAGCATAGAAAAACAACAGAACAGAATAGAAAAAAATATAATATATTCTATTCTAATCTTTTCTATTCGAAACTATGAGAACCCCCTATTGGGGCTTTAAAGCAGCCAATGAGATGCAGTATAGAAGATTGAGAAAATTGATTTTATTGGTACAAAAAGTATAAATAACATATTATAAAATCGCTAAATGAATTCTGACTGTTTGAGTCAGGACATGAACTGGATATAGCATAAGATTGCAGCGGACTGTGCCTGTAATTAGAACCAATGCAAAATACAATGTATTAGAGGGCAATCACAGTTTCCTCAAATGTTGAATCCTTAAAATTGATAACAACAAACAATACCTATAAATAGGGGCAATATGCAATACAGTATATGTAGGACAACGAGAGTCATATGTATAAATCCTGACGCTTTTCGACCCTTGCTGGGTCTTCTTCAGAGGATGGTTGTCCACTGTGAAAAAGTCAACATATATTAAACATAACATCAGATTCAACAATAACAAACCTGTATATGTATACCATGTAGTATATCTGCCTAGGTTATATAATTACCTATCACAGAGTTCCTGGCAATTTAGAGTGTTTAAGGTGATGCGATTCCTCCTATGTTCCCTTGTCTCCCCCGTGTCGGGCCAACTCCCCCAGAGAACGGGCGGTGGACCAAATATGTCTTGCGAGGGATCATGCCTAAATGCCCCCCATATAGGAGGGGAAAGGAGAGAAAGGGACCACGGACGGCCCGAACTGCACCCAGATGGGTTCACGTTGGTACTAGAAACAAAGTGAAAAACGGGGGGTCAATTGATTCTTCCACATAGTCCACCTGGAGGGTTGTGCACTTCTTGTTTTTCTCACTTTTAGCCCCCACACTTCCTTTCCTTCCCCGCACACTCACTGTCATTCCCCCAAACCCTCACACCATGCCACCCCCCACCACTCCTCCCTTCCCCCCTCCTCTCTCTCCTCCCTCCCTCCACTTCCTCCCCTTTTTCCTCATTCCCCTCTTTTCCTCCCCTCCCCCTCCTTCTCCACCCTTTCCTCCTTTCCTTCCCCAGCCCCCCTTTTTCCCCCTCCCCCCTCCCCTCACTTCCCCTGTATTCCCCCCTCCCCTGTTCCCTTCACTTCTCATCCAGCCTAGGCTGGTCTTTCCCCTCTTCACTTGGTTCATTCACTGGTGGACTGACGGCACTGTTACCCTATTGTTTTTTTCTATATATCCCTATGCTGTATGGTTCTTGATGGGCAGCAGGGCATTTGCTATTTGTCTGTTTATTCCTGTTATTCACTCACATCTCATGGTTCACTCTCTTTTTCTTCTTACTTTCCCTTACACGCTTTCTCCCCTTTCCCCTTCTTTTTCTCCCCCTCCCCCCCCCTTTTTTTTTTCTTTCCCCCCCTTCTTGTCCGTTCCCTTTGTTCCCTCCTTTTTCTTCCTCTTATCTTCAGCAATTGCTTTCCCGCATACCCATGGACCCACAATAATTCTACACAACCCCACAATAGGGGAACTTCCTAACTATGTGGAAGAACCAATTGACCCCCCATTTTTTACTTTGTTTTTAGTACCAACGTGAACCCATCTGGGTGCAGTTCGGGCCGTCCGTGGTCCCTTTCTCTCCTTTCCCCTCCTATATGGGGGGCATTTAGGCGTGATCCCTCGCAAGACATATTTGGTCCACCGCCCGTTCTCTGGGGAGTTGGCCCGACACGGGGGAGACAAGGGAACATAGAAGGAATCCATCACCTTAAACACTCTAAATTGCCAGGAACTCTGTGATAGGTAATTATATAACCTAGGCAGATATACTACATGGTATACATATACAGGTTTGTTATTGTTGAATCTGATGTTATGTTTGATATATGTTGACTTTTTCACAGTGGACAACCATCCTCTGAAGAAGACCCAGCAAGGGTCGAAACGCGTCAGCATTTATACATACGACTCTCGCTGTCTTACATATACTGTATTGCATATTGCCCCTATTTATAGGTATTGTTTATTGTTATCAATTTTAAGGATTCAACATTTGAGGAAACTGTGATTGCCCTCTAATACATTGTATTTTGCATTGGTTCTAATTACAGGCACAGTCCGCTGCAATCTTATGCTATATCCAGTTCATGTCCTGACTCAAACAGTCAGAATTCATTTAGCGATTTTATAATATGTTATTTATACTTTTTGTACCAATAAAATCAATTTTCTCAATCATCTATACTGCATCTCATTGGCTGCTTTAAAGCCCCGATAGGGGCTTCTCGTAGTTTTTTATGCATTTTATGGGGTGTGCAGCCCTTTTGTCTACACTCATGTGAATGTCTTTCTCTTTGCTGGTTTCTTTTCTATTCAAATTCAAATTCATTCTGTACCAAATTCCAATTTCAGAAGACGGTTTTATATATATACATATCGTATCCGTATCTTGGGGCCACTTGGTGCTAGGAACCCCAAATTTGGTGTGCAAACCCTAATCTTTTCTATTCAAATTTGATTTCAGTCTATATGAAATTTGAATTTCAGAAGAAAAGATTTTGGAAGATGTTTTATATATATATATATATATATATATACTGTATATATATAAAATATTTTTTTTTTCTATTCTGTTCCATTGTTTTTCTATGCTATTCTTTTCTATTCTATTCTAAACTTTTCTATACGAATTTGAATTCATTCTATGTGATGACATTCGAATTCCGTATAGAATAAATTTGAATTTGAATAGAAAAGATTAGAATAGAAAATAATAGAAAAGAATTGACTAGAAAAACAATAGAACAGAACAGAATATAATATCATATATATATATATATAGTTCTATTCTGTTTTATTGTTTTTCTAGTCTATTCTTTTCTACTCTATTCTAATGTTTTCTATTCAATTTCATTTTATACGAAATTCGAGTTTCGGAAGATGGTTTTATATATATATATATATATATATATATATATATAAATTTTTTCTGTTCTATTGTTTTTCTATTCTAATCTTTTCTATTTGAATTCAAATTCATTCTATACGAAATTCGAATTTTGGAAAATGTTATATAGTATATTTTTTCTATGCTGGTCTATTGTTTTTCTATGCTATTATTTTATATTATTTTCTATTTTATTCTAATCTTTTCTATTTGAATGCAAATTCTTTCTATATGAAATTCGAATTTCAGAAAATGGTTATATAGAAATAGAATGAAATTGTGTTTTCTATTCTAGTCTTTTCTATTAGAATTCTATTTCATTCTATTTCTATATAACCATTTTCTGAAATTCGAATTTCAGAAAATGGTTATATAGAAATAGAATGAAATTGTGTTTTCTATTCTAGTCTTTTCTATTAGAATTCTATTTCATTCTATTTCTATATAACCATTTTCTGAAATTCGAATTTCATATAGAATGAATTTGCATTCAAAAGATTAGACTAAAATAGAAAAGAATAGCATAGAAAAACAATAGACCAGCATAGAAAAAATATTATATATATATATATCATCTTCCAAAATTTAAATTTCATACAGAATTAATTTGAATTCAAATGGAAAAAATTAGAATAGAATAGAAATAATAGAAAAACAATAGAAAAAAAAAAAAAAAAAAAAAAAATATATATATATATATATATATATATATATATAGATATATATATATATATATATATATATATATATATATATCTATATATATATATATATATATATATATATAGATATATATAGATATAGATAGATATTATCTATCTATATCTATATATATCTATATATATCTATATATAGATATATATATATAATTTTTTTTCTATTCTGTTCCGATGTTTTTCTATGCTATTCTTTTCTATTCTATTCTAAACTTTCATACAAAGTGAATTTGAATAGAAAAGATTAGTATAGAGTAAAAAATAAAATATTAGAAAAACAATAGAACAGAATAGAATAAAATATAATATATATATATATTATATTTTATTCTGTTCTGTTCCATTGTTTTTCTAGTCTATGCTTTTCTATTATTTTCTGTTCTAATCTTTTCTATTCAAATTCAAATTCATTCTATAAGAAATTCGAATTTCAGAAGGCATCTTCTGAAATTCGAATTTCATATAGAATGAATTCAAATTCAAGTAGAAAAGTTTAGAATAGAATAGAAAAGAATAGCATAGAAAAACAATGGAACAGAATAGAAAAAGATATTTTTTATATATATATATATATATATATATATATATATATATATATATATATATAGTTTACTTTTTTCAAATTTGGTCAAATTTTTTGGAATGCGGTAGAATTTTTTTGAATTTCATAGTTTTTTCGAATGTGGTAGAATTTTTTCTAATTTGATATTTTTTTTCGAATGCGGTCAAATTTTTTCAAATACGGCCAATTTTTTAAATTCGAATACGAAACTAAACGAATCCTGAGGGGATGATAAGGGACTATATACAAGATTTTAGTAATGAGAATGGTATCATTAGCAGTAATCAGCATGGATTCACGAAGAATCGTTCTTGCCAAACCAATCTATTAACCTTCTATGAGGAGGTGAGTTGCCATCTAGATAAAGGAAGGCCCGTAGACGTGGTGTATCTGGATTTTGCAAAAGCATTTGACACAGTTCCCCATAAACGTTTACTGTACAAAATAAGGTCCGTTGGCATGGATCATAGGGTGAGTACATGGATTAAAAACTGGCTACAAGGGCAAGTTCAGGGGGTGGCGATAAATGGGGAGTACTCGGAATGGTCAGGGGTGAGTAGTGGGGTCCCCTACGGTTCTGTGCTGGGACCAATCCTATTTAATTTGTTCATAAATGACCTGGAGGATGGGGTAAACAGTTCAATCTCTGTATTTGCGGATGATACTAAGTTAAGCAGGGCAATAACTTCTCCGCAGGATGTGGAAACTTTGCAAAAAGATTTGAACAAATTAATGGGGTGGGCAACTACATGGCAAATGAGGTTCAGTGTAGAAAAATGTAAAATAATGCATTGGGTGGCAAAAATATGAATGCAATCTATACACTGGGGGGAGAACTTCTGGGGGGAATCTAGGATGGAAAAGGACCTGGGGGTCCTAGTAGATAATAGGCTCAGCAATGGCATGCAATGCCAAGCTGCTGCTAACAAAGCAAACAGAATATTGGCATGCATTAAAAAGGGGATCAACTCCAAAGATAAAACTATAATTCTCCTGCTCTACAAGACTCTGGTCCGGCCGCACCTAGAGTATGCTGTCCAGTTCTGGGCACCAGTCCTCAGGAAAGATGTACTGGAATTGGAGTTTGCACAAAGAAGGGTGTGACGGGAGGGCCCGTGGAACTCAGAATCCCTTGGAAAGTAGGGGATGTCCTTGTTTCAGCTCCCCATATACCTCTTATGCCTAAGTCACCCTGTGCTATCCTGGCACAGGGTGAGTGAGAAAATATATCTTGGACTACTTAAAATGGGACAGTAATATTTTTCCACAATATCTCCCAGTATGTATGTAGAGACTATTATTGGTTTGGTTGATTCTGAACTCAACCTGTTAATTGAGTGAGCTGATCACATTAGCCTCCAGGACTGGCTAGGAGACGAACTGTTGATGACTAGGTTGAGGAGGGGCGGAGATTGTTGTTTGTATTGTTAATTGTAATTAGCTCCAGCTATTGTGTTTATACTACTGTGTGAAGCTCGGTGCCCACAAGTCTGTCATCTGGTCTGGGTAAATTTTTTAGTAAATTAGCTCATGTTAATTAGGTTAGCTTTGAGTCAGCCTGCTGTATAAATGTGTGTGAGATCTCAAATAAAGAGTCAGTCCTGATGTACTCCAAGACTGGTGTTGTCTAGTTCTTGGGGGTTCCTATAGCCAGATCCATTGGACTCGTGTTCCAGAACTTAGGAAGCGGTATACTGATGGAAGCACTCAAGCGGAGTGAGGGACGTTCTGTGACAAAGGGCAACAAAGATAATAAAGGGTCTGGAGGATATTAATTATGAGGAAAGGTTGTGAGCACTGAACTTATTCTCTCTGGAGAAGAGACGCTTGAGAGGGGATATGATTTCAATATACAAATACCAGACTGGTGACCCCACAATGGGAATAAAACTTTTTTGCAGAAGGGAGTTTAACAAGACTCATGGCCACTCTGTAAACTATGTAGAGGGTTCTTTACTGTAAGAGTGGCAAGGATGTGGAATTCCCTGCTACAGGCGGTGGTCTCAGCGGGGGGCATTGATAGTTTCAAGAAACTATTAGATAAGCACCTGAACGACCACAACATACAGGGATATACAATGTAATACTGACATATAATCACACACCTAGGTTGGACTTGATGGAGTTGTGTCTTTTTTCAACCTTACCTACTATGTAACTATAGAATATCCCTTCACACTCCCTCTCTCCTTTTTCCATTCGCACAGGCTGTGTTCAATGAACTGTGGATATGTGACTTTCCTTCATGGGATTGGTGCGCCTTCATTGAACTTTCTATGAATGGACTTAACTTACCTATATCATTATTATTTATATTTTTTAATGCACTATCAATTTATGAATTTTGATTATTTTATATTGATCTAGCAATTTATGAATTTTGAGTATTTTATTGATTTTTTTATATTCATCTAGCATTTTATGAATTTTGAGCATTTTATATTCATTTATTTGTTATGTCACTTAATGTGCACTCAATTTATTATTGGAGTTTATAATCTACTCACAAGCACTTTTCGAATTTGGTATTTATTATTTGATCCAATCATTTATAGCTAATATATTCATTTATATACATGTATCTAGATAGGTAATATATTCTATTCATTCATATTTTTGGCCATCTGACTGCAAGCGCACTTAGTTTATCTTTCTTAGTCTATTACACTGATATTAGTGTTTTTTTGTTGCAGCTGCAGTTCAGCGTTTACAATTGCTCTTTAGCGCGGTTTCTTTTTCTTTTACACTTAACTATGTAGCTATGTAATACACTTCAGGTGGTGTACACAGTATATAATACAGTGCAGCTGGTGTACAGTATATAATACAGTAAGGCGGTGTTCACAGTATATAATACAGTGTATACAGTTTCTAATACACTTCAGGTGGTGTACACAGTATATAATACAGTGCAACCGGTGTACAGCATCAAATACAGTGCAGTGAGTGTACACAGTATATAATACAGTGTGTACAGTTTCTAATACACTTCAGGCAGTGTACACAGCATATAGTACAGTGCAGCCGGTGTACAGTATATAATATAGTGCAGGCAGTGTACACAGTATACAATATAGTGTGCACAGTTTCTAATGCACTTCAGGCAGTGTACACAGTATATAATACAGTGCAGCCAGAGTACAGTATATGATACAGTGCAGGTGGTGTACACAGTATATAATACAGTGTGTACAGTTTCTAATACACTTCAGGTGGTGTGCACAGTATATAATACACTGGAGCCAGTGTACAATATATAAAAAAGTGTAGGCAGTGTACACATTATATAATACAGTGTGTACAGTTTCTAATACACTTCAGACGGTGTACACGGTATATAATACAGTGCAGCCGGTGTATAGTGTATAATACATTGCAGGTGGTGTACACAGTATATAATACAGTGTGTACAGTTTCTAATACACTTCAGGTGGTGTACACAGTATATAATACACTGCAGCCTGTGTACAGTATATAATACAGTGCAGGCGATGTACACAGTATATAATACAGTGTGTACAGTTTCTAATACACTTCAGGTGGTGTACACAGTATATAAAACAGTGAAGCCGGTGTACAGTATATAATACAGTGTAGTGTGGTATGAAAAAAAATCCCCATCATGTCCGGAAGGCCACCAAGGAGAGGCAGACACTCACAAGTCACTAAAAGAGGGCAAGCAGCCTTTGTGTCTATAGTCAAAAGTGGTGGTCGTAGACATGGTGCATCCTCTGCAGGTGGGGCACACTTGTCCTTTTTTTCTGCTGCTGTTATGTTATTGAGCCACAACATGCAGAAGAGTTGGTGGAGTGGATAACTAAGCCGTTCTCATCCTCCCCATCCTCTGTCACCCAGGCTCATACTAGTGAGCAGCTGCCAAAGCGGACTATTCCACCGGATCCTTGTCCACAGTTACTTTCCGTAGTCCCACCATCATGCACGGAGGAGTCACCAGAATTATTCGACCATAGTGTCGGTTACACGCTACTGGAGGATGCGCAGCACTTTGAAGGCTCCGATGTTGGTTCCTAGGTTGGGGAAGGGAGTAAAAGTGGGCCTAGAGAGAGGGGGTGCCACAGAGGGACAAGAAACTAGCAGTCATATTCCCTCAGCTGCAGCATACTGCCAAGTTTGCTCCTGTGACAAGGAGGGAGGGGATGATGAGGTCACCGACTGTACTTGGGTGCCTGAGAGAAAGTGGAAAGTGAAGAGGAGGCACAACTCCACCGATGCAGGATGTCCTCCAGGGGCCAGCTTAAGGACAGCCACCGTATTGCATCGCACCACAGAGTTCCACATGTGCAGGGCACTGCTGACTCCCCGCTGACTTCCAATATTTCATTGGTGTGGGCTTTTTTCGACACATGTGCAGTGGATCGCACCATTGCTGTTTGCAATCTATGTCTGAATCGGATCAAGTGTGGCCAGAACAGCAGACGCTTGGATACCACAGCAGCTAGGAAGGATGCAGGGCAGGGATCGGTGTTGGAACTTTCGCCACCATGCCTCCAAAAAGCTGGTGGTTATTCTGCCACATCTCTCTGCTCCACCCCCTCCTCTATCACCTCTTCTGCAGAATTGTTCTCTGAATCAGCAGTGATTCTCTGCCCTCTGACAGGGACAACTGACCCATGTGTGCTGTTTGGATCACGTCCTTAATTTGGTGGTGCAGCGGTTCTTGAGCAGGTACCCGGGCTTACAGGATCTCCTGAGGCAGGCCAGGAAAGTCTGTGGTCATTTCCGCCAGTCATATAATGCCAGTGCCCGGCTGGCTGACATTTAAAGAGAATGTAACCTGCCCAAGAACCGCCTCATTTGTGACATGCCCACCAAGTGGAACTTAACGTTGGCAATGCTGCAGTGACTGCACACACAGCAGAGGGCCATAAATGAGTACCTGTGTGAGTATGGCACCAGGACAGACTCAAGGGAGCTTGACTTATTTTCGCCACGCCAGTGGCTACTGATTAAGGATGCATGCACTGTCCTGTCACCATTTGAGGAGGCCACAAGGATGGTGAGCAGTGATAATGCATACATCAGTGACCACTAGTCCCTCTAGTGTTCCTACTGGAGCACACTCTTCATGGAATTATGTACAGGGCACTTAAGGCAGAACAGCAGGAGGAAGAGGAAGACTTCCTTTCCTCTCAAGGCCCCTTTATGCAGATAGCATTCCTGCGGGGCCGCCAAACACACAGAAAAAAGAGGAGGAGGATTGCATCAGCATGGATGCAGATAACATGCAGCAGTCTTCAAGGGATGGTTTTAAGTCCCCAGAAACCCAAGGAGTTGTACTTGGCTGGGAGGAGGTAGTCCCTGACAATGTCATCCTTAATGACCCAAAGGACTCAGAATCTCATGCCTCTGCAAACTTACATTGCATGGGCTCCCTGATTCTGCAAAGCCTGCAAAAGGACCCTAGGATTCCTGGTATCAAGGAAAGGGATCATTACTGGCTGGCAACCCTTCTTGATCCACAATATAAGAGTAAAGTTGCAGAGCTCATCCTGCCTTTACAGAGGAAGCAGAGGATGAAACATCTCCAGGACCCCTTGAAGAAGTTTGTGTAACGCCTTTCCAGACCCTGGGAGTTTACCATTTCCTGGTGCTGGAAATGTGTTTCTGAGGCTTCGTTCGTTTAGAGGAAGAGCGGTGGAGAAGCTGGCTAGCTGACGATGCCTTTAAACAATTTTTTGGTCCTCAGCACCCAGGGCTGATAGGTTCAAGCAACCATCGATAGCATCTGCTTTGTATGGTGCAGGAATATCTAGGGGCAAGAGCAGACTTGGAGACCTTTCCAACTGAGCATCCACTGGGTTACTGGGTCTTGAGGATGGACCACTGGCAAGAACTTGCTCAATATGCAATCAAGCTACTGGCCGGTCCTCCATCCAGTTGTGAACACATATTCAGTGCTGCTGGAGGGTTTGTAACAGATCAAAGAGTGCGCCAGTCCTGAATCAGCAGCTATTAAGCTGATGCTGATGTAACTGATTGAATTTGCTAGGGATCTAGGATCCCTTGAAGACTGCGTATGCTGCCTGTCCTATTCCTGAATCTTTCAACAATATTTTTGGTTTAGGGCACCACCAACACCCACGGGCCACTTTTTCTGCCCCTGTTTAACAAGGGCATGTAATTACAATTTTTGAAATAATATTTAACAGCAGGGCGCGTTCCTGCACCCAACAAGAGTAACTGTCAGGGGTTACAGTGTTCTGGCACCACCAACACCCAAGGCCCAATTTTTCTACCCCTGTTTAATAGTGGTATGTAATTACAATTTTTTAAATAATATTTAACATCAAGACCCGTTCCTGTGCCCAACAAAAGTAACTGTGAGAGGTTACAGTGTTCTGGCACCACCAACACACAAGGCCCAATTTTTCTGCACCTGTTTGACTGGGCCATGTAATTACATTTTTTAAAATAATATTTAACAGCTGGGCCTGTTCCTGTGCCCAACAAGAGAAACTTTGAGGAGGACTTACAGTGTTTAGGCGCCACCAATACCCAAGGCCCAATTTTTCTGCACCTGTTTGGGGCATGTAATTACAATTTTTAAAATAACATTTAACAGCAGGGCCATTCCTGTGCCCATCAGGTGTAACTGTGATGGGTTACAGTGTTCTGGCACCACCAACATCCAAGGCCCAATTTTTTGGCACCTGTTTGACTGGGGCATTAAATTACAATTTTTGAAATAATATTTAACAGCAAGGCACGTTCCTGTGCCCAAAAAGAGTAACTGTGAGGGGTTACAGTGTTCTGGCACCACCAACACCTAAGGCCCAATTTTTCTGCAGAGTATATACTGCAGTTTCTGACAGTACCATGAATTCAGAAGATGCAGGCAATGCACTTGTTGGTGATATTTTTCCAGATTGGATGAGCAGGATCACTGCATGGATCAGTTTTCCATAGCGTTACAGACGTTCCTGAGTCGCACTGCTCACCTGACTCCTTCCACTGAGGCTGTTCCAGTGCAACCTGTGTTGCAGGCCATCTCTGCTGATGCTCCAGTGTCTGTGCAGGTACCCGTCTATAATATTACCTCTATTAGAGGTATGTCTAATTCCGCTCTGCTTCCCCAGCAATTTGGGGGTGACCCAGTTCAATGCAGAGGGTTTCTCAACCAGGTCAGGATATACTTTGAGATGCTGCCCCAGGCATTTCCCATGGATATAAGCAAAGTAGGCTTTGTGATTTCTTTGCTTTCTGAGAGAGCCTTGGCCTGGGCAAACCCTCTATGGGAGACACACAACCCTGTCATCCTGAGTTATCCTGAGTTTGTGGTTTCCTTTAAAAGGGTATTTGACATTCCTGCACGCTCCACTTCTGCCAAGAGCCTCATGTCCATCAAACAGAGTACGAGAACAGTTGCTGATTATGCCATTGAACTCCATACTTTGGCAGCAGAGGTTGCCTGGAACAATGAGGCCCTTGTGACTGCTTTTTCTTGTACAAATGATTTTATTGAACAGAAATATCAACATATCAGTACAGGTAAATAATGGAAGACACATTATGTGAACATACTGAAACAGCTTATAGCATCACAAACATAATAGTGAACGGCATTAGGATCCGTATCAAATCTCCAAACTGCAATTGGCTGCTTGTGGTAACAACAATAAACATATCTAAAGCGAGATGCTGGATTGCTCCACTTTTATAAAACGAAATGCTTAATTTTATATAGTAAATGTGGTGAGAACCGTAAAAAGAGATAATTATATTTGAAATATAACAAATTGTAATAAAAAAAAGGGAAAAAATATATAAAATAAATAAAAATATTTCCATATTGGCTCACAATATGTGTCGATGGCCCACAGAACATATCTTGTGGGCTATAGAAACTGAATAAGGGAAGAGGAAAAAAGGAGAGAATAAGAAGAGGGAGAACCAGAGAAAAAATAAAATAGAAAGCTAGGTCATAAAGAAAAATGTAAGTAGTTGGAAAAAGAGAAAGAATGAAAAGGGGGAAATCCATGGGGTGGGGAGGATGGAGCTATGTTAGAGAGAGAGTAGATTGGAATCAAACCGAGATGGATGGGAGTACACTACCCACGGCTGCCAAACTCGGAGGAATTTATCATGTGTATGGGATGCCACGGCCGTCAGTTTCTCATTAACCATAATATCATTTATCCGGTTTTTAACAGCCTCAAAACTGAGAGCCGGAGTCTTCCAGGCCCTTGCTATGGTTAATTTGGTTGCAGTAAAGATATTGGATGCCAAGTGGCGTTCTGGCCTTAATAACTCAGCTATCGGTTTCCCCAATAGAGCTTCAAAAGGATCCCTCTTTATATTGGTATTGAAGAGGTTACGAAGCAATGCATAAACTCTGACCCATAGCCTACAGACCCTGGGGCACTGCCACCAAATGTGTGCCATTGTACCTTCATGAGAACACCCACGAAAGCACAGTGGGGAATATGTTGGGATAAAACTCGCAAATCTGGCTGGAGTGTAATACCATCTATAAAGTACTTTATAGGCATTTTCCAAAAAGAGTACATTTTTGGAGCATTTGGAGAGTGAGACGGTCATGATCTGCCAGTCCTCCAGGTCCAATCTCCTCCCCAACTCCGCCTCCCATTGAAGGTGATAGGGTCTCAGGGGTGGTCTCTTGGAGCCTATTATAGCCGTATATATTAAAGGAATCAAACCCGGGGACTGGGGCCGCGATCTGCAAATGCTTTCAAACGGAGTTAACGTATAGGGGGTTGGTTGATATCTTATTAGAGATTGAAGGAAGTGTCGAATTTGTATGTAACTGTAGTGTTTCCTAAGGGGAATGTCATGGGAAGAACTTAAAGCTGCGAAAGGTATGATTTTAGTAGGAGTGAACATAGAATGGACATCAGTGAAGCCATTTTCAGTCCACCACAAAAATTGTAACAGATTATCGCAACCAGGTGGGAATAATGGACATTGAAGGAGGCACAGCAAGGGAAGATGGGGAGAGACTAAGCCTGCAGAATATTTGACTGAGTCCCATGCATGCAGAGAGTGAGCTAAACATGGGAGTATAGTGGTAGGGCGGTGGGCTTGAGGAAGCCAAGGAAGGGAGGCCAATGGTATTGGATCTGAGTCCACCATATCAATGGTGGCCCATAATGGCATTTGCTGTTTCTCGTGGAGGTGGGATAACGGGGCAATGGTCGCTGCCGTATAGTAAGCTTGAAGATTGGGCACCGAGAGGCCACCATTAATTCTGCGTGCATACAACACTTGTCTCTTAATTCTAGGTTTTATTGAGCCCCAAATGAATTGCATAATTTTTCGTTGATGTATACGAAGAATATGGGAAGGGACCTGAACCGGTAAGACGCGAAAATAGTAAAGCAACTTTGGGAGATACGTCATGCGAATGGTTGCAATCCTCCCGAACCACGACAATGGAAGGGTGGCCCAGGAGGACAGCAGGGCCGATAATTTGCAGAATAGTAAATGATAATTGGCCTGGTTCAAAGCTGAGTAATTTGAAGTGAGCCAAATCCCAAGGTAGGGCAGTGCTTCCATCCACTGAAAAGGGAATGTGGATTGTATGGGCTGTATCATGTCGATGTTGATTAGTGAAATTGGCCAGAAATTAGCCCAAGATGAGTGATCTCTGTCAGGTTTAGGGATCATGACAACATTGGCGGTAAGCAAATTAGGCGTAAATGGGCAGCCTTCCTTGACTGAATTATACATATTTGTTAGATGGGGAGCAATAACATCTGCTATTTTCTGGTAAAATAATGCCGTAAAGCCGTCGGGGCCTGGTCTTTTACCCACCTTCAGTTCTTTAATACACTGGAGGACTTCTGAGACTTGTATGTCCCGGTCCATCAGAGATGTATCGGTTTCAGACAAGGAAGGTAGAGATAAATTGGTCAAAAAAGTTTCTGGGTCATGGGCTGGAGAAAGGTCAGGTGCAGAGTATAATTTAGTAAGAAGATACCGGAACTCCTCCAGTACTCGTTGTGGATTACCGGTAAGAGTATTGTGGCGGGTATGTAATGTAATGGGGGCAAATTTAGGAACGAATGTACGCAATTTATTTGCTAACATTGCATTTGGTTTATTGGACTTGGCATACCATTTTTGTCGAGTCCATCTTAACGTACGTTCCGCTTCATCCGTCAAGCTTAAATCAAGCTCTGTACGGGCCTTATCTAAGAGTTTGCGATTAGCTGGGGAGGGGGATTGTTTGAAGATTTTCGCTATTGTTTCCAATTTATCCTCCAGGTCATGGCGTACCCTTTCCCTTTCCTTTTTACGTTTAGAGGCCAGACGTATAATGTGGCCTCTTAGGACTGCCTTATGTGCTTCCCATAATGTAACGGGAGACGAAACGGAGCCTAAATTCAATTTAAAATATTCTACTGAGGCCTTGTGGATGTCCTTAAGGATCTCTTTGTATGACAAAAGGGAGTCATTCATCACCCAAGAGGAAAATTGTGGTTTACCAAGTAAAGATTTGCACACCGTAAGAATAGGGTCATGATCCAATCACGGAACCGACAATATAGTGCTGGAGTGTATCAAAGGAAGGTGTTTGCCGAGAACGAACATGTGATCAATCCTGGAATGGGAATGATGGGGGTGGGAATAATGGGTGTAATCTCTGTCCCTGGGATGGAGTTTCCTCCAAACATCTACTAAGTCATGTTGCTGCAGTGAATGTTGAAATGTTTTAGCTGCGGGGCAGGAGTTTTGTGATCTGAGGGGTAGTTGTCTAAGGAAGGGTTCAATACCACATTGGAGTCTCTCGCCAAAAGCACTGTGCCTCGTTGGTGAGAGCTCAACAAGGAGCAGACATGGGTCAGAAAAGGTCCCGGGTTTTTATTCGGGGCATAATAAGTCATAATCGTAACCTCTGTGTCTTGAATGGTTCCTTGGAGAATTAAGTACCTGCCATTTGGGTCTGCTATCTGTTTACTGCAAGTAAATGTGACCGATTTGTGTAGGGCAATCATGACACCCCTCTGCTTGGTAGGGGCGTTAGACAGGAAAACATGGGGATAATCTGCAGCAAAATACTTGGGGTAGGAGGAGGAAGCGAAATGAGTTTCCTGCAGACAAGCAATATCTATTTTTTGTTGCTTGAGGTACTTGAAAATCTTGACCCTTTTCTGAGGGGAATTCATGCCCTGAACATTCAAGGACATCCAGTTTATTGTCATTTAAATGGGGGGGGGGATTCCTGTACATTGTTCCAGCCGAACACCCCATGGATTGAAGAAAAGGGGAGAAAAGGGAAGACAAGAAAAAGGCCAAGGAGAGGGGAGAAGAAGAGAAGCAAGACAAGAAAGATAAGTGTATTGAGGAGAGCTCGAAACAGAGCAAACCTCTTGAGTATATTTGCTACATTTTGTGGGTTGTACGACCCACAGGTGGGTGGGAGCTTGGCCAAGACAATCGTCTCAGCCAAGTGCCAGCACATAAGGGGGAGCAGTGGTCCGAAGGAACCACCGGCCTATATCATAACATTGTAAACTATTAAATTAAAGTTATGCACAGAATCTAAGAAGATTCAAATGGACCATTTAACTAGAACCAGCATAAGCAACAAAAATCAAACATATAAAACAAAACATTTGAAGGTGAGATTGTATAAAATCCCCAGGCCCTCAGAGACGGCGGCTAACCCACCAACACCCTCAGGTAAGCATGAAGACCAGCCCGACCTTACTGCGCCCGTATCCTCCCCGAACCCCCAAACAGGGCCGAGGGTCCCCAGCAGAACCTGGGGCCACAACCAGATTGGTAAACCAATAACATTGCCTTAGTGAGGTATACATACCCCCCCCACACACTCTTAATAAAAAAAAAATATATAAAAAGAAAAAAGAAAGAAAACAAGCTCAGAAAAAATTATTGAAAAAATAAAAGTCACTCTTTCAATCTTCGATATATACATTGTGTGGGGAAATGACAGACAAGTCAGCCCGTGCCCTAGTCTCTGGATTAAGCAAAAGGGTATCGATGTACACCCTCGCCGCCATCTCACAAATGGGGCGGGCAATTTTGGGTGTTTAATGATAACTCCGGGGCAAAGGACTAAGGACAAATCAAAGTGCAAACAAATCAAGGGGGGGGGGGGCAGTTCCAATAGTTCCCATGTGTTTTGGGGAATAAACTGACAGGATAACTACAATCCATGGTTGTGGCATGTGAGCTGGTAGGAAAGAAAAAACTCAGGAATCATAAAAGTGAATTCCAAGTACCTTCAACCATTCGCAGACTTATGGAAGCGTTGGGCCTGTAGATCCCTCAAAGCCTGGGATCCTGGCTGAGAGCGTTGTGAGGATTGTCGCGGAGGTCTGGATGGACCCGGTCTGGAAGAAGAGGACGATGACGACGTTACCGGCTGGGAGGCAGTCCAACTGCAGATCCTGGAAGTGTCTTTTCAGGTCAGCTGGGGAAGTAGCGTGAAATTGATGACCCAAGTGAGAGAAGGAGAGCTTAAAGGGGAATCCCCATCTATATTGGATCTCGTGGGATTGAAGGACCTGAAGATAGGGTTTCAGGCCTCGCTGTCTGGCTATGGTGACCGGAGACAGGTCTGCAAACAACTGAAGAGAGTTACCTTGAAAAGAGAGGACAGGTTGATTTCTTGCCGCTTGCAGAAGCTTCTCTTTAGTACGGTAGTAATGGAATTTGATGATAACGTCCCTCGGAGGGCCTTCTAAGGGTTTGGGTGCCAGGGACCTATGAATTCGATCAAATTCGAGCCTCTCCACTGGGATCTCGGGGGCCAATTCTTGAAAAAAGGCAGTGGCAGTGCCATGCAGGTCGGTAATGAGCTCCGGGATACCGCGTAAGCGTAAATTGTCCCTGCGGGCCCTATTTTCAGCATCTTCCGATTTATCTTTCAGGGGCTCAATCTCAGTATTCAATTTATCAACCTCCTCCTCATGACCCTCAAGGACCGTGGTAGCCAGGTCCATACGTTGTTCTAGCTGGTTGGTGCGGTGGCCTATCTCTTTAAGGCCCCTTACCAGGTCCGAGGATAGCTTGCGGGATGCCACTGTGATTTCGTCCCTCACAATGCTGCGGAATTTGTCCAGCAGAGTGTCCGGGTCTGTGGGAACAGGACTCCTCAAGTCTGTAGGGAACTGATGCATGCTGCCCACCAGGGATGCTGGATCCTCAGCAGAAAGCTGTGTGGCATCATCTGACTCTGGAGGCTCAGGCCCCATCTTAGCTTTCCCCCTGCCAGGCCCCGAGGAGAGTTTGCGTGATTGCCTACTTTTGGGCTTATTCTTTGCGGCTCGGTACATTACCAATCGGTGCCCTAGGTGTTCCGGAACCCGGGGAGGGGTGAGGGCTGTATCCCCACTCACTCTGTGCTTTCGCTGGCCGGTTGTTAGCTTCCGTCGGCACGGAGCTGTGGAGTCAGGCGGCCATCTCCATTGCTCGCGCGCATGCGCCCCCGTGAATGCTTTTTCTCATGGTCTCTCGGATACCATCAAAGATGAGATAGCAGCTCGAGACATACCCACTGAGCTGGAGAGGTTGATCACATTTGCCATTCTCATTGACACCAGACTCCAAGAGAGACCTTCCATTAAGGAGCGCTTGCAGAAGCCTCCAGTACATTTTGCTCCAAGCTTTGCAGTCTCACTCGTGCCTCCCTCACCTCCCATACCTCCTGGTAAGGAGTCTGCCAGTGAGGTAGACCCCATGCAGTTGGGCTTCACACGTCTGTCTGCAGATGAAAGGGCCTTTAGGAGGAGGGAGAGATTGTGCCTTTATTGTAGCCAGGCAGGCCACTTCCTGAAGTCTTGTCCTACTAGTCCGGGAGAACGCTTGCACCTGAGGTCCTGTAGGGGACAGACCTTAGCTGCCATTGTTTCGTCCCCAGTTGTCCAGAAGGATAAGCCCCTGGTTCCAGTGACCCTTTCTTGATCTGAGTCGTCCATCGAGATACAGGCTCTAATCGACTCTGGGGCTGCAGGCCTATTTATTGATGGTGCCTTTGTGTCTAAGCACTCAATTCCACTGCCGCTTCATGCCACTCCACTTGCCATTGAGGCTATTGATGGGAGACCTCTAAAGCCTGCCCATGTGACTCATGAGACTGCTCCATTGACCATGGCAATAGAAGTTCTTGACCATGAGATAATCTATTCCAAGTAATTTCCTCACCTCATGTCCCGGTGGTTATTGGTTATCCTTGGTTACAGAGGCACAACCCCTCTTTTAATTGGCTTCATGCTGAGGTTCTTTTCCTGGTCGCCACAATGCAGCAAGACATGTTTTCAGAAAGTGGGTAAGGTCTTGTGTCTTCAATCTCCTCCCAGCCGGAGGAGTACCGCCAATTTAGCAATGTCTTTGACAAAGGTCAAGCCGGTAGTTTGCCTCCACACCGGTCATATACTTGCACAATTGACCTTCAACCTGGTGCCATACCTCCTCGTGGCCGGGTTTACCCTTTGTTGGTCTTGGAGGATAAGGCCATGGAGGAATATGATGCAGACGCACTTTCTTGAGGTTTCATCCGCAAATCCTCGTCTCCTGCTGGTTTCTTCTTTGTGAAGAAGAAGAGCGATTCACTTCACGATTAAGAATGCTTATCTGATTCCGTTGATTACGGAGTTATTTGACCACCTCAAGGGAGCAACGGTTTTCACAAAGCTTGATTTGAGAGGGGTATACAATCTTGTGAGGATCAAAGATGGTGACGAATGGAAAACTGCGTTTAAAGAGTTCCACCCATAAAATGACCTTTACAGTATTCATCTGCAATAAACATCAGCAACAACATCTGGAAAAAAAAAATTACTTACTCTTTCATGGCTGTTCCTATGGGGTCTCTTGTAATCTGCCCCTTCCTCTCTGCGACACCTGACATAATTTCCCTCGGCGCCTGTGCTCGCTAGTGCTCCTGGGAGATGTGTGTTATCATTTCCCAGGAGTCACTGGGCAGGGCAGAGGGGTATTTCAAAACCTGCAGTGATGCAGGAAAGGGCGGATTTAAGCTCCATTTTTAAAAAGGGAACAAAGCCCTTTGTTGCCATTAATATATATATTAAAAACTAGTATACAATATAAAAAGCAAAGAATATTCACCTCAAACCAGTGCTGCAAATGATTCCATTGCATGCTGCTCTGAGGCTTTTTGTGTGTTCTGTAGATAGTTTTTCTATGAAACCATAACAAAGGGGCATGCACTTCCTCCTGACCATTGTTAAGGCAACAAAATAAGATTCCTTGTGTATACGGCACACACTCGAGAATGGGAGGTGCGTGCTGGGTATACAGCATCACCATATCCCAGAAGAGACTGCTAGTGGGCTTCTCATGACCACAGTAGAGATGGAAGCGCTCAACATAGCAGAAATCTAAAGTAAGATCTAAAAACTGGAATTGAGCAGCGATTGAATTCACAACATTGGTTAATAGTGTTTAACTAGTTTTAGAGAAAAGATTACATTGAAAAAAAAATTCTGGGTGGAACTCCGCTTTAATACCAGAACTGGCCATTATGAATACCTTGTAATGCTGTTTGGTCTGGCAGTTTTCCAGGAATTTATCAACGATGTCCTCCGAGATTTGTTGCAGCTATGTGTGGTGGTTTATCTTGACGATATCCTCATATTTTTTAATTCCATACAGAGCCACCACACAGATGTCTGTCGTGTGCTTCAGAGGCTGAGAGATAATAACCTGTATTGTAAATTGGAGAAGTGCGAGTTTCATAGTGAACAGGTTAAATTCCTGGGTTATGTTCTTTCCACTGCTGGTTTTTCGATGGATCCAGAGAAACTTTCAGCAGTTCTACAGTGGCCCCGACCCTTGGATTTATGTCTATTGCAATGTTTTCTTGGCTTTGCCAATTATTATCAGAAGTTTATTCATAACTTCTTGTCTCTGGTCAAACCCCTGACTGATATGACTAGAAAGGACGGTAACCCACAGAATCGGTCTCCGGATTCCATTAATGCCTTTGAGAGTCTCAAGGCTGCTTTTGTTTCTGCTCCTGTGTTGGTACATCCTGATCCTACGGTACCTTTCATCCTTGAGGTTGATGCATCTGAGACTGGAGTTAGTGCCCTGCTGTCTCAACGTCCTACTTCTGAGAGCGCTATGCATCCTTGTGGCTACTTTTCCAAGAAATTGTCTCCTGCAGAATGCAATTATGAGAGTTCTGACTGACCATAAGAATCTCACATTCTTGTCTGAGGCTAAACGCCTCTCTCCCAGAAAGGCGCGATGGGATCTTTTCTTGTCAAGCTTTAATTACATAGTTTTATTCTTACCCGGTACTAACAATGTAAGGGCTAATGTATTGTTATGGCAGTTTCCTCTGTTTCCAAGATGGAGTCGGTTCCTGTGATTCCTCCCGATCGTATTCTGGCTACGGTTCGTACCAGTCTCACTTCACCTTTGGGTGACAGAATTCTTGCCACTCAGATCCATTCTCCTCCTGAGAAACCTTGTAACCGCTGCTTTGTCCCTGAGAGTCTCCACAATGCCGTGCTCCAGACTTACCATTCTCCCAAGGCTGCTTGCCACCCAGGAAAAAATTTACTCATTTGGGCTATTTCTCAACAATACTGGTGGACTAGTCTACACACTGATGTAGCCGCCTTCGTAGCTGCTTGTTCCATTCAGAGTAAGACAACATGACACCTTCTAGTGGGCCTCCTACAACCCATACCCAATGGAGAGAGGCCTTGGACCCACCTGTCTATGGATTTAATTGTGGAGTTACCCAACTCTCAGGGCAACACAGTTATCCTTATGGTGGTTGATTGGTTCCCGAAAATGTCTCATTGTATTCCTCCCAAGAAGGTGCCCACATCCAAAGAACTGGCTTCCGTTTGTGCTCGGGAGATCTTTCGCTTACATGGGCTACCCAAGGTTATCATCTCAGACAGGGATAGCCAGTTTGTGTCCCGGTTTTGGTGAGCCTTTTGTGCACAGTTGGTAATTCAGCTTTCCTTCTCCTCTGCATATCACCCGCAGTCCAATGGTGCAGCAGAATGAGCCAACCAGTTCTTGGAGCACTGTTTATATTGCTACATTTCTGACCACCATAACAACTGGTCAGACCTCTTACCTTGGGCGGAGTTTGCTCACAATACTGCTTCCGGATTGTCTCCATTCATGGCGAATTATAGTTTCCAACCATCCATGTTGCCTGACTCATTTGTTCCTCAGAGCATTCCTGCATTAGAAGAGCACCCCCATGGTCTTCATTCCACTTGGTTAAAGGTCCAAGAGTCCTTGCGACATGCCGATGATAAGTACAGAATCCATACTGAAAGCAGACGCCTACCTGTGCCTTCCTACCAAGTTGGGGACAGGGTCTGGATGTCATCTCGCAACCTCCAACTCCGTGTTCCCCCATTAAAACTGGCACCATGGTTTATTGGGCCTTTGTGTATTCTCCGTAGGATCAACCCAGTGGCTTACACTTTAGACCTTCCTTCTAATATGTGTATTTCAAATGTATTTCATGTCTCCTTATTAAAACCTTTGATATGCAACTGCTTCACCACCTCTGTACCACATCCTCACCCTGTTCAGGTTGAGGACCATGAGGAGTTTGAGATACAATCTATCATTGATTCCCATAGGTTCCATGGGCACATACAGTACCTGGTTTATTGGAAAGGGTAAGGTCTGGAGGAACGCTCTTGAGTCTCATCCTCGGACGTACATGCTCCTGTCCTCCTTCATGCTTTCCATAGATGCTTCCTCCTCAAACCTGGTGGTCCTCTGAGGGGGAGGGGTCATTGAGGAGGGGGTACTGTCAGGGCTGGGCTCAGCCCTTTCTTCTCAGAGCTCTGTGCTCAGCTGTCGGTTAATTGCCAGCAGTGACTCACCTGATCTTCAGTTCCTGCTCATCAGCTAGCTCTGCTAGCTATTTAAACTGCATGGATCAGATCTTGTGTGCCTTCACCTTGGTCAACATATCCGGACTCTCTCTGTGTTTTCCTGTGAAAGACTTTTGGTTGGCTGACTTCCCTTCTGGTTCATGATCCTGTTTGCTGCAGCCGACTTTGCTGATCTTTGGACTCCTGTTTCTCTAGCTTGTTCTGACTACCAGTCCTGGTTCCCAAACTCTGGCTATGTTTTGATTATGTTGCTCTGTTTATACCATTTTATTAAATAGTGTGATTCATGGTTCCTGACACCGGGTCCCCATTCACTTTTTATGGCAACAACTTGCATATAAGCCTTTAAAATTAGCACTTTTGATTTTTCATGTTCGTGCCCATAGACTTTAATAGGGTTCGCATATATTTTTTGTCTGTTCGCATGTTCTGGTGCGAATCGAACGGGGAGGTGTTCGGCCCATCCCTATTCCTAATAAAAAATGCATATTCATTCTCAGGACAAGTCAAATAAGAAACTATTTCCCACCACATCACTATCAAGTATGGAAAAAGAACAAAAAAGGTTTTGATGTGGCCTATCAGCTTATGCACAGGCAGAAAATCTGTAATGTACCGTATTTATCGGCATATAACATGCCAATTTTGTGTGATCAGAGCGATCGCGGTGATTGCCGCGATCGCCGCCGACATAAACAGCCGTGTGTAAATTCAAATATGGTGCCGAGACTGCAGGGACTCGGCGGAGCCGAGATACACATACCTGAGAGTCCTTGGCTTTTCCCGGCACCGCTTACAGTCCTGCCCAGTCCCGCAATTGGACCTGTGTGATGTCCATCATAGGGCGGGACTGGGTGGGACTGTAAGCGGCGCCGAGAAAAGCCGAGGACACTCGGGTATATGTATCTAGGCTCTGCCGAGTCCCTGCAGTCTCGGCGCCATATTTGAATTTGCACACGGCTGTGTATGTCGGCAGGGATTGCGGCGATCACACAAGGCTGCACTGGGGCAAAGCTGCACTGGGGCAAGGCTGCACTTGGGCAAAGCTGCACTGGGGCAAAGCTGCACTGGGGCAAGGCTGCACTGGGGCAAGGCTGCACTGCGGCAAAGCTGCACTGACATGGCTGCACTGACAAGGCTGCACTGACATGGCTTCACTGGGGCAAAGCTGCACTGACAAGGCTGCAATAGACACTGGGGCAAGGCTGCACTGACAATTCTGCACTGGGGCAAAGCTGCACTGACAAGGCTGCACTGACAATTCTGCACTGGGGCAAAGCTGCACTGACAAGGCTGCACTGACAATTCTGCACTGGGGCAAAGCTGCACTGACAAGGCTGCGATGGACACTGGGGCAAGGCTGCACTGACAATTCTGCACTGGGGCAAAGCTGCACTGACAATTCTGCACTGGGGCAAAGCTGCACTGACAAGGCTGCATTGACAATTCTGCACTGGGGCAAAGCTGCACTGACAAGGCTGCAATAGACACTGGAACAAGGCTGCACTGACACTGACAAGGCTGCAGATGGACACCGATAACGCTGCATTGATGGGCATTTTAATGTAAGTTTTTCTTCCTTTATACTTTACTCCTAAAAGTTTTTTTCCTTAAAATTCCCTCCTAAACTTGGGGTGCGTGTTATACGCCGGCGCGTGTTATACGCCGATAAATACGGTAATTTCACTTAGAATGTAAAATAAGCACATTAAATGGACCTCATATTCTAAATAACTGAGAACATTTTTGCATGAGTAGGTACCATTGCAGACTGCATAATCCAGATCAACGGACTGTCTGGTTCCACTGCTGGCCTCCTTGTTTAGTCCAAAAAAATATACAGTATAAGATACCAATCACCCATACTCTTTGAACCTGTAAGCCATAATTCATTATCATAAATACACTAATCAACAACTAAGAGTAGAACAATAAACTAGCCCTATCACTGTACTGGCAACCTCTAGACTCTCAGTGTCCCAGTTTATGAACAGCATCCTTTCCTAAACCCCATATGACAGTCTCCCTTGCTGCCCCAGTCTGTAATGAATGTGAACAATATTGATGTTTATCAAACCTACATAGAAAAGGCAGGAAAATCAAGGTAAACTGAAAATGTGACACTGAAGAACCATCACTGTGTAACAATAAGGAAAAAATGAAACTGCACATATGCACATAAAATACAGATAACTGCATATGGGGTAGAAAACACAATTCTCCAACCCTTTTAACTATTCCCTCAAACCCTTACCTAGCTGATAAGTCTTAGAAAAATGAAGCAATGCCTGTAAAATTTTCTCTATACAGAACACATTCCTCCATGGGTTGACCTGCTCCCCAATCAGGAATGCACCACAGAAGACTAAAGAAGGCTGCCTATAAAGTTCCTCTTGTTATTGTCATTACATACTACCCCCAATTTACTAAAGATCTTTTCTATTAACAACTTTCCGAACGTGTCACGCAGATACAGTATCTCACAAAAGTGAGTACACCCCTCACATTTTTGTAAATATTTTACTATATCTTTTCATGTGGCACCACTGAAGAAATGACATTTTGCTAAAATCTAAAGTAGTGAGTGTACAGCTTGTATAACAGTGTAAATTTGCTGTCCCCTTAAAATAATTCAACACACAGCCATTAATGTCTAAACCGCTGGCAACAAAAGTGAGTACACCCCTAAGTGAAACTGTCCAAATTGGGCCCAAAGTGTCAATATTTTGTGAGGTCACCATTATTTTCCAGCACTGCCTTAACCCTCTTGGGCATGGAGTTCTACAGAGCTTCACAGGTTGCCACTGGAGTCCTCTTCCACTCCTCTATGACGACATCACGGAGCTGGCGGATGTTAGAGACCTTGTGCTCCTCCACCTTCCATTTGAGGATGCCCCACAGATGCTCAATAGGATTTGGGTGTGGAGACATGCTTGGCCAGTCCATCACCTTTACCCTCAGCTTCTTTAGCAAGGCAGTGGTCATCTTGGAGGTGTGTTTGGGGTGGGTATCATGTTGGAATACTGCCCTGCGGCTCAGTCTCTGAAGAGAGGGGATCATGCTCTGCTTCAGTATGTCACAGTACATGTTGGCATTCATGGTTCCCTCAATGAACTGTAGCTCCCCAGTGTCGGCAGCACTCATGCAGCCCCAGACCATGACACTCCCACCACCATGCTTGACTGTAGGCAAGACACACTTGTCTTTGTACTCCTCACCTGGTTGCCGGCACACATGCTTGACACCATCTGAACCAAATAGGTTGATCTTGGTCTCATCAGACCACAAGACATGGTTCCAGTAATCCATGTCCTTAGTAGGGATGAGCTTCGTGTTCGAGTCGAACCCATGTTCGACTCGAACATCGGCTGTTCGCCCGTTCGCCGAATTGCGAACGATATGGGCCGTTCGCGCTAAATTCGTGTGGCGCGTCACGGCCCATAATTCACTGCGGCATCGCAGTGCATTGCTGGCTGATGATTGGCCAAGCATGCACTATGACCCGCATGCTTGGCCAATCACAGCGTCGTCAGTAGAGAGAGCTGTAATTGGCCAAAGCCAGGGTGGCTTTGGCCAATTATGGCTCAGGGGATTTAGTACACACCCCACACTATATAAGGCCGCCTGCACGGCGGCCCTGTGTAGTGTGTGTTCCGGTGTGCTGAGAGATAGAGAGAGAGAGAGACAGTGTCATTTGATTTGAGTTAGATAGATTAGGCAGAACAGTCAGTCAGTTAGCTGCACTTACAGTGTATTGTGTATATATATATGCATCCCAGGTGTTGCATATATATATATACACTGTATTCAGTTTAGCTAGATCCGTTCCTGTTATCTTCTATCTAGACTATTTACATTTAATGCAGTGCGTTCTGCTCACAGTGTTCGGCTAGATCCGTTCCTGCTATTTACATTTAGTGCAGTGCGTCCTGCGCACAGTGTTCAGCTAGATCCGTTCCTGTTATCTTCTAGACTATTTACATTTAGTGCAGTGCGTCCTGCTCACAGTGTTCAGCTAGATCCGTTCCTGCAATTTACATTTAGTGCAGTGCGTCCTGCTCACAGTGTTCAGCTAGATCCGTTCCTGCTATTTACATTTAGTGCAGTGCGTCCTGCTCACAGTGTTCAGCTAGATCCGTTCCTGCTATTTACATTTAGTGCAGTGCGTCCCGCTCACAGTGTTCAGCTAGATCCGTTCCTGTTATTTGCATTTAGTGCAGTGCGTCCTGCTCACAGTGTTCAGCTAGATCCGTTCCTGCTATTTACATTTAGTGCAGTGCGTCCTGCTCACAGTGTTCAGCTAGATCCGTTCCTGCTATTTACATTTAGTGCAGTGCGTCCTGCTCACAGTGTTCAGCTAGATCCGTTCCTGCTATTTACATTTAGTGCAGTGCGTCCTGCTCACAGTGTTCAGCTAGATCCGTTCCTGTTATCTTCTAGACTATTTACATTTAGTGCAGTGCGTCCTGCTCACAGTGTTCAGCTAGATCCGTTCCTGTTATTTACATTTAGTGCAGTGCGTCCTGCTCACAGTGTTCAGCTAGATCCGTTCCTGCTATTTACATTTAGTGCAGTGCGTCCTGCTCACAGTGTTCAGCTAGAGCCGTTCCTGCTATTTACATTTAGTGCAGTGCGTCCTGCTCACAGTGTTCAGCTAGATCCGTTCCTGTTATCTTCTAGACTATTTACATTTAGTGCAGTGCGTCCTGCTCACAGTGTTCAGCTAGATCCGTTCCTGTTATCTTCTAGACTATTTACATTTAGTGCAGTGCGTCCTGCTCACAGTGTTCAGCTAGATCCGTTCCTGTTATCTTCTAGACTATTTACATTTAGTGCAGTGCGTCCTGCTCACAGTGTTCAGCTAGATCCGTTCCTGTTATCTTCTAGACTATTTACATTTAGTGCAGTGCGTCCTGCTCACAGTGTTCAGCTAGATCCGTTCCTGTTATCTTCTAGACTATTTACATTTAGTGCAGTGCGTCCTGCTCACAGTGTTCAGCTAGATCCGTTCCTGTTATCTTCCTACTGACAGGCAGGCTTGTCTGGTTACAGTATATAAAGCTACCTGAAGAAAATTACAGGTGTTCTATTTGATCCTATTAGTACCACGGTCAGGCAGCTAGACTATTTACATTTAGTACAGTGCGTCCTGCTCACAGTGTTCAGCTAGATCCGTTCCTGTTATCTTCCTACTGACAGGCAGGCTTGTCTGGTTACAGTATATAAAGCTACCTGAAGAAAATTACAGGTGTTCTATTTGATCCTATTAGTACCACGGTCAGGCAGCTAGACTATTTACATTTAGTACAGTGCGTCCTGCTCACAGTGTACAGCTAGATCCGTTCCTGTTATCTTCCTACTGACAGGCAGGCTTGTCTGGTTACAGTATATAAAGCTACCTGAAGAAAATTACAGGTGTTCTATTTGATCCTATTAGTACCACGGTCAGGCAGCTAGACTATTTACATTTAGTACAGTGCGTCCTGCTCACAGTGTTCAGCTAGATCCGTTCCTGTTATCTTCCTACTGACAGGCAGGCTTGTCTGGTTACAGTATATAAAGCTACCTGAAGAAAATTACAGGTGTTCTATCCCAGCTTAGTGCAGCTACAGGCCATTAGTATGTCTGGAAGGCCAAGAAGGAGAGGCAGACAGTCACAAGCCAATAAGAGAGGGCAAGCAGGCTCTGTGTCTAGTGCTGGTCGTGGAGACGGTGCATCCTCATCAGCACGTGGCCATGGGACACGCTTGGCCTTTTTTTCGGCAGCTGGCCGTGTTGAGCCGCAACATGCAGAAGACTTGGTCGAGTGGATGACCAAGCCGTCCTCATCCTCCTCATCCTCTCTCACCCATGCCCAGGGTGCTTTGTCTGGCAAAGCAGCGGCCTCTTCCCTCAGCTCAATGTCATCAGTGACTCCTTCCCTAGCTCCACCATGTCCTCATGAGGATTCCCTCGAACTGTTTGACCACAGTGTTGGGTACATGCTCCAGGAGGATGCCCAGCGTTTGGAAGGCTCTGATGACGATACTGAGCTCGATGAAGGCAGTAACATGAGCACGGACAGAGGGGGTGCCCAAGAAGGACAGCAATCTGGCAGTCATGCTCCCCCTGCTGCAGCATACTGCCAGGTTTGCTCCAGTGATGAGGAGGGAGGGGATGATGAGGTCACTGACTCAACGTGGGTGCCTGATAGGAGAGAGGAGGAGGAGGAGGAGGAGGAGGAGGCGGCGGCACATCACCAACGAGGCAGGATGCCCTCCAGGGGCCAGCCTAAGGGCAGCACATTGACTGCATCACACCCCAAAGCTCCACATGTGCAGGGCGCTGCAGTCTCTGCGCGTTATTCAAAAAGTTCTTTGGTGTGGGCCTTTTTTGAGAAGAGTGCATCAGATCGCACCGCTGCTATTTGCAACATATGTCTCAAGCGTATCTCGCGTGGCCAAAACATCTCCCGCTTGGGTACCACATGCTTGACCAGACATATGTTGACCTGCCATGCAGTTCGTTGGCAAGCGTATCTAAAAGACCCACACCAAAGAACAAAGAGGATCTCTCCTTGCTCCTCATCAGCTGAGATTTCCAACCCCACTAGACCTTCAGTCCTCTCTGAGACCTGCAGTGAGAGGAATGAAGGTGTAGAATTAGGTGTGTCACAGCCAAGTACTTGTGGGCAATCTGCTTTTGGTACACCGACGTCAGATTGTACCAGGCAAATTTCCCTGCCCCAGCTGCTGCACCGCCGAAAGAAGTTTGCTCCCAGCCATCCACATGCCCAGCGGTTGAATGCTAGCTTGGCAAAATTGCTAGCACTTCAACTGCTGCCTTTTCAGTTGGTAGACTCTGCCCCCTTCCGTGAGTTTGTGGAATGTGCGGTTCCTCAGTGGCAGGTACCCAAACGCCACTTTTTCTCACGGAAGGCGATTCCGGCTCTCTACCGGCATGTGGAAGGCAATGTCCATGCCTCGCTGGACAGGGCGGTCAGCGGTAAGGTGCATATTACCGCTGACTCATGGTCCAGCAGGCATGGACAGGGACGTTACCTAAGTTTCACGGCGCATTGGGTGACTCTGCTGGCAGCTGGGAAGGATGCAGGACAAGGTGCAGTAGTGTTGGAGATTGTTCCGCCACCACGCCTCCAAAATGCTGATTGTGACACACCTCTCTCCTCCACCCCCTCCTCTTCTTCTTCCTCCATGGCCTCTTCCTCGGAACCAGCGGTGCTCCGTAGGCGTTCAAGGGGCTACGCAAGTACGTAGGCCAAAAGATGCCATGCGGTGCTTGAGCTGGTGTGCTTGGGGGACAGGAGCCACACTGGGGCAGAGGTTCTGTCAGCTCTGCAGGGGCAGGTTCAGAGGTGGTTGACGCCACGCCAACTTAAGGCAGGAATGGTGGTTTGCGACAATGGCACCAACCTCCTCTCTGCCCTCCGACAGGGACAAATGACCCATGTGCCCTGTTTGGCTCACGTCCTTAACTTGGTGGTGCAGCAGTTCTTGGGCAGGTACCCGGGCTTACAGGATGTCCTGAGGCAGGCCAGGAAAGTCTGTGTGCATTTCCGCCGGTCATATAATGCCAGTGCTCGGCTGACGGACCTCCAAAAGGAGTTTAACCTGCCCAAGAACCGCCTAATCTGTGACATGCCCACCAGGTGGAACTCAACGTTGGCCATGCTGCAGCGGCTGCACACGCAGCAGAGGGCCATCAATGAGTACCTGTGCGACTATGGCACCAGGACAGGGTCAGGGGAGCTTGGTTTTTTTTCCCCACGCCAGTGGGCCATGATCAGGGATGCATGCACTGTCCTGTCACCATTCGAGGAGGCCACGAGGATGGTGAGCAGTGACAGTGCATGCATCAGTGACACTGTCCCCCTTGTCCACCTGTTGGAGCACACGCTGCGTGGAATAATGGACAGGGCACTTGAGGCAGAACAGAGGCAGGAAGAGGAGGACTTCCTTAGCTCTCAAGGCCCCCTTTATCCAGACAGTGTTCCTGCGTGCCCGCCGATCACACAGGAAGAGGACGAGGAGGAAGAGGAGGAGGAGGAGGAGGAAGATTGTGTCAGTATGGAGGTGGAGCCTGGCACTCAGCATCAGCAGCAGTCTTTAAGGGATCAGTCCCAAGAAACACATGGACTTGTACGTGGCTGGGAGGAGGTGGCTGCGGACCATGTCGTTCTTAGTGACCCAGAGGACTCCGGACCGAATGCCTCAGCAAACCTACGCTGCATGGCCTCCCTGATCCTGCAAAGCCTGCGTAAGGATCCTCGTATTCGTGGTATCAAGGAGAAGGACCAATACTGGCTGGCAACCCTCCTTGATCCACGTTACAAGGGTAAGGTTGCGGACCTTATCTTGCCATCGCAGAGGGAGCAGAGGATGAAACATCTTCGGGAGGCCTTGCAGAAAGGTCTGTGCAACGCGTTCCCAGAGACTGGGAGGTTACAAACTCCTGTTTCTGGACAACGTGTTGCTGAGGCTTCGGTCAGTCAAAGAAGGAGCGGTGGAGAAGGTGGCCGTCTGACCGATGCGTTCAGACAATTTTTTGGTCCGCAGCCCCAAGGTATGATCGGTTCCAGCAACCATCACCAGCGTCTGTTTTACATGGTGCAGGAATACCTAGGGGCAAGATCAGACTTGGACACCTTTCCCACCGAAAATCCTCTGGGTTACTGGGTCTTGAGGATGGATCACTGGCCAGAGCTTGCACAGTATGCAATTGAGCTACTGGCCTGTCCTGCATCCAGCGTTCTTTCGGAACGCACATTCAGTGCTGCTGGAGGCGTGGTAACCGATCACAGGGTGCGTCTGTCCACCGACTCGGTCGATCGGCTGACCTTCATAAAAATGAATGAGTCTTGGATCACCACCAGCTACCAAGCACCTGATGCTGATGTAACCGAATAATTTTTTTTGAAATCTCAGATCCCTTCAAAGACTGCCTATGCTGATGCTGAGTGACTATCCCTGAGTAATTATCCTCTTCCTCCTCAATCATCACGCTGATAGCTTGTAAGAACATTTTTGGTTCTGGGCGCCACCACCAGTGCCTAAGGCACAATTTTTCAGCCCCTGTTTAACAGGGGCGTGTAATTACAATTTTTGATGTAATACTTTGCAGCAGGGCTCGTTCCTGCATTCCAACTAGAGTGTCTGTGAGGGGTTGCAGTGTTGTGGCACCAGCACCAGTGCCTAAGGCCCAATTTTTCTGCCCCTGTCTAACAGGGGCGTGTAATTACAATTTTTGATGCAATACTTTGCAGCAGGGCTCGTTCCTGCGTTCCAACTAGAGTGTCTGTGAGGGGTTGCAGTGTTGTGGCACCAGCACCAGTGCCTAAGGCCCAATTTTTCTGCCCCTGTCTAACAGGGGCGTGTAATTACAATTTTTGATGCAATACTTTGCAGCAGGGCTCGTTCCAACTAGAGTGTCTGTGAGGGGTTGCAGTGTTGTGGCACCAGAACCAGTGCCTAAGGCCCAATTTTTCTGCCCCTGTCTAACAGGGGCGTGTAATTACAATTTTTGAAGCAATACTTTGCAGCAGGGCTCGTTCCTGCGTTCCAACTAGAGTGTCTGTGAGGGGTTGCAGTGTTGTGGCACCAGCACCAGTGCCTAAGGCCTAATTTTTCAGCTCCTGTTCAACAGGGGCATGTAATTACAATTCTTGATCTAATATTTCACAGCAGGGCCCTGTGAGGGCTTACAGTGTTGTGGCCACAGCAACACCTAAGGCCCAAATTTCTGCTGAGTATATAGGGCAGGACCCTACTTTCAAACATCTAACTTACAAACGACTCCTACTTGCAAACGGAAGGAGACAACAGGAAGTGAGATGAAATCTACCCCTAGGAAGGGAAATTCTCTCCTGTAAGAGTTAATATGGGAAAACAATTTCTCCTTTCCACTGATGCTTTCCAATCCTTGTTCCACAAAAAAACCCAAATTTTCAAAAAACATTTTTCATTGGGACAAAAAAGTGAGGTGAAATCTTCTGAAGAGGAGGAAAGACAGCAAAACAAATGTCACAGGGGTGATAACCCTTCCCTATGTTTTCCAAAAAGCTTAGAAAAGATTTTTTGGCTGGAGCTAAACACGTTAAAAATGTTCAAAATTACAAACAGATTCTACTTAACAACAAACCTACAGTCCCTGTCATGTTTGCACCGCCTGTATACTGCTGTTCAGAGTATATAGGGCCTGGTGGCCCCACACCTTTCTTTATTTTAATTTGGGTGCGGGGTTCCCCTTAATATCCATACAAGACCCAAAGGGCCTGGTAATGGACTGGGGGGTACCCATGCCGTTTGTCTCACTGATTTTCATCCATATTGCCATGACCCGACATGACATTAAACCCGCAAGCAGTTTTAAATGAGATTTTTTCCTTTAAAAATGACATTTGGTGCAGGGACTGTTCTAAACATGGGAAACACGCGTCACTTTACAGGCATACTATAGACACCCCCCAGGTACGATATTTAAAGGAATATTTCACTTTTTTTTTTTTTACTTTAAGCATCATTAAAATCACTGCTCCCGAAAAAACGGCCGTTTTTAAAAGTTTTTTTTGCATTGATACATGTCCCCTGGGGTAGGACCCGGGTCCCCAAACCCTTTTTAGGACAATACCATGCAAATTAGCCTTTAAAATGAGCACTTTTGATTTCGAACGTTCGAGTCCCATAGACGTCAATGGGGTTCTAACGTTCGTGCAAACTTTCGGTCCGTTCGCGGGTTCTGGTGCGAACCGAACCGGGGGGTGTTCGGCTCATCCCTAGTCCTTAGTCTGCTTGTCTTCAGCAAACTGTTTGCTGGCTTTCTTGTGCATCATCTTTAGAAGAGGCTTCCTTCTTGGACGACAGCCATGTAGACCAATTTGATGCAGTGTGCGGCGTATGGTCTGAGCACTGACAGGCTGACCCCCCCAACCCTTTAACCTCTGCAGAAATGCTGGCAGCCCTCATATGTCTATTTCCCAAAGACAACCTCTGGATATGATGCTGAGCACGTGCACTCAGCTTTTTTGGTCGACCATGGTGAGGCCTGTTCTGAGTGGAACCTGTCCTATTAAACCACTGTATGGTCTTGGCCACTGTGCTGCAGCTTAGTTTCAGGGTCTTGGGAATCTTCCTATAGTCTAGGTCATCTTTATGTAGAGCAACAATTATTTTTCTTCTTCTTGGCAATGAGGTGCCATGTTGAACTTCCAGTGACCAGTATGAGAGAATGAGAGCAAAAACACCAAATTTAACACACCTGCTCCCCATTCACACCCACGACCTTGTAACACTAATGAGTCACATGACACTGGGAAGGGAAAATGGCTAATTGGGCACAATTTGGACATTTTCACTTCGGGGGGGAATTCACTTTTGTTGCCAGCGGTTTAGACATTATTGTTTGTGTGTTAAGTTATTTTGAGGGGACAGCAAATTTACACTGTTATACAAGTTGTACACTCACTACTTTACATTGTAGCAAAGTTTGCCGCCGGCCACACGCGATCGCATGCACGAGCACCAGCACGGGGATTTGTGTGTGGAAACCACAAAGTAGGAATAACGATATGGCTCCTCTCCTAGTTACTCACATCCCCACACAGTTTTAACATGCTGAAGGAACACACATTTAACCTTTTGATCGCCCCTAGTGTTAACCCTTTCCCTGCCAGTGGCATTTACACAGTAATCAGTGCATTTTTATAGCACTGATCACTGTATAAATGCCAATGGTCCTAAAAAAGTGTCAAAAGTCTCCGATCTGTCCGTCGCAATTTTGCAGTACCACTAAAAATCGCAGACCACCGCCATTACTAGTAAAAAAAAAATAATGATAAAAATGATGGCATAAATGCATAAATCTTTCCCATAGTTTGTAGACGCTATAACTGTTGCGCAAACCAATCAATATACGATTATTGCGATTTTTTTACCAAAAATATGTAGAAAAATATATATTGGCCTAAACTGATGAATAAATTTGTTTTTAAAAAAAAACTTTTGGGGATATTTATTATAGCAAAAAGTAAAAAATATTTTTTTTTTTCTTAAATTGTCACCCTTTTTTTGTTTATAGCTGCATAAATAAATAAATAAAAAACGCAGAAGTGATCAAATACCACCAAAAGAAAGCTCTATTTATGGGAAAAAAAGGACGCAAATTTTGTTTGGGTACAGTATCGAACGACCGCACAATTGTCAGTTAAAGCGACGCAGTGCCAAATTGTAAAAAGTGCTCTGGTAGGTAAAATCTTCTGGGGCTGAAGCAGTTAAAGGAAGTGTTATTGGTTTCCTCTGATTCAACCCAAACCACCCTGTGAAAACCTTTTAGCTCATGCAATACTAAAGCCTTTGCTCTCATCCTTTTACCCCGTAAATTTAGAATAAACAAAGGGTGCAGCAAGTGCCCTTTTCACGACCGGCCAAACTACATAGATCCGCTAAAAATAAAAGAGACAAATATCTCTACATTGTTTTTGACTGCACCTCTCTAACCCCAGCTTCCAATGTGTACTATTTCTGCCTCATATCTCAAATAGTGCTTGCCACTGAGTTCCTCACCCAACTTGCCAAACAGCTGACCCATTGTACCAAAGGTTCATGGGTACATGAAGTAGTCATTGCTCCATGTCTGACACCAGCTCCCTTATGAGTTCCTAATGAAATTGCGTCAGATACACCATGCTCTATGCCAGACCTGTGTACAGCTTTAAACCTAATATTAAACCTTAAGGAAACGCAGTACAAAATGCCCGATTAGGGAAAACAATAGAGTGGAACGTGCTGTAAGTGTGTTGACTATCATAACCACTGTCATGCTATCAGAATAAAACAAAACTGAACTATTCACCAATGACAACTCTCAGACCACCTACAAGTAAAGAAAGTGGATTACTGTAATGATAACTAGATGAAAACAAAGGAAAAAAATTCTGCAATAAAAACGAATAAAGCCTAAGGACTGGTAGGCTGTACATTTATTAAATGTTTGCTCTTCTATTAAAGCCCAACTTCAGACAACTAAAAATGATCCCTTGCATTGGGCTGTGCTTGTACTGCAACTCTTAATTGCTCATTCTGACAGCAGATAAGGATTCCCCCATCCACCTAAAATGTGTGACTGGGGGAACAGGGTCAGATTTTGTTTTCATTTAACCTGATGTATAGACAACCTCAGCCTGTGAGTAGGGATTCAACCAAAGTCTTGAGTAGTCAAATTGATGCAGCAACAGTTGACTAAGCTGCTACAGGAGAGACTTCAGACTTTTAATGCTCCATGTACAATGAAGCTCATAAACAGCCGTTTTTGGGAGTTTGAGCATTTTTTTAACAGCTAAAACAGGAAGTGAGTGGAAAATCTCACCAACCTTAAAGGAATCCCTTGGGGCCCCTCAGGTCACCAGAATTAGTGTCCCCTTTGGAAGATTTATTTTCTATTATTTTCAGCCTGAATTTGTGAGTGTAATTGTAGGTCATTTAAAATAAAGGTATTTAGTCTTTATAGATCAGGGATCTGACTAAGGCTAAGTTTACATGGGAGCCTGGGTGGGGGCATTAAACATAGATAGTTGAGCTGTGGTCTTACCTCCCAGCACCATGTTAACATGGGCACGGGTCAAGGTAGTACCAACTGCTGCAGTTGTAGTGCAGAAAAATGTATACCTTGTATACTGTGTTGAATTTGACGGGCAGTACCACTGCTAAATGAGACCTATTTAAGTGAACAGGGTACTGCCACAACCTCAAGCCTCCTGCTTGGATTTTAGTTGTGGCGCAGTACTTTTTTTATTATCCTATCTTGTCTTTTTCATTCTTATCTGAGCATGCCTCTCCAGTAGCATACGTTTGGTTTCCCTATAACCATTTTTCTGTTCATGTTGTTCCCTCCCTTCCCCTCCCTCTTTCTTCTGGTTAATTATTTAGATGTGTATATGGCTAAATTGAGAGGAGCATATCTTTTAAGAGTCTTTATTTTTTGGACAGATATTGGAAGTTCAGATGTATAGTTTGTACCAACCGCATGTGGTGGTTGTTTGTATCCTGCATGCATATGGTAGGTAGTTAGTTGGGGGCCACTATTAATTGTTTATGGGACATACTGTATGCAGCCACGAGAAACATGCATTGATATTTTTATATATTTTTGTTGTTTTGGAACTTTATTTACATGTTTTCTCTAGGTTTGCTTTTTATACCACTCTATGCCACTAACGATCGTATATGTATTCATTGGTTTCAGTGTTCATTTTTTATCCTCTTTTTTTTAATTGATTTTTTTTTATTTTTATTTTTCAATTTTTCCTGCTTTTTGCTTCTTTTATCCTAAGTTTTGGTTTTGTTAGTATATTTTTATTTTTAGTGTTATGTATATTTTTTCTGGGTGTCATAAATTAGGTGTTGTATAATATGTGATCTATATTATTTTATCCTGTATTTACAATCCTACAGTATCTTAGTATAGTGATCTTGAAGTTTTAAATTGTTGTCAACTGTCTGCTTGTTTTTTATCTGTAATTGTGTTGGTATTGAACAGCAGTGGATGGTTGGTTCTTGGCGAGTTTTGTACCCATTAGTTCTGTTTTATGTTTTTTATATTTTTGCTGTATAACTGAAGAATATTATTAATATCTAATATTCTTGTATCTCAGAGGCATTTCCGGATGAATAGCATTGATAGTCAAACTGACTTAAAACAAAGTGTGAGTTTATTGTCACACAATTGACATCATAAATACAATGTAAAAAATATAATAGTTCAGTTCAGTGTGGGTAAAAATATATGAAATAGAATAAAAAGTTATAAAGCTGTAATAAGCTTATGAAAGCATGTGTGCTTCATGGCTGCTGTCTGTCTCCATGCTGTCTTGAGTGTCGTCCAAGAAGAAACAGGAAATGACGTTCTTAGACTTCTGGCAGAATTCAGCTGTGCCCACTTGTCAGAGTGTCTTGTGATCATGTCAGTGTCATCTATCCTAGTGACTGTATGTCTGTGTGTGTGTGTCTGTCTGTGTGTCTGACTGTGTGTCCTTCAATATGGAAGCATTGGCTTTATATGTTACATGTGAACGTGTGAACGTCATAACCTCACACCAACTTAGAACCTTGTATGGCACATATTAATTTCTGCTAACTTCAGCAATATGCTATCCAAGAGAAGATTCTAACTCAGAGTCATATATGGCATACGATTGACAAGCCCACATGTAACACTCCATACTTGAAGTAATGGGCTGATCATGTAATGTCATATAACAAAACATCTACATAATATGAACACATTTTACCAACTTTACATTAAGTAACTATATACTAGTACTTATTAATATGACTGGAACTACAAACTAACTTAACAGGATATAATCCACAATGTATATTCCTTTAGCTACGTGGACACGTGTCTATTTTTGTCTTCTCATGACATTCTATACCAAGATACCTTAAATGTCATACTCAAATTGGCTACATCAGAAAAATCCAGCAATGCTCAGCTTTAGATGAAGAATCATGTCAAATCAATTGATCAAGGTCATTCACACATACTCTATTTATTATGATTAATCATAAAACCAAATATGTTTTGCAAACTTGCCATGAATATAATATAACACCTATAAGTACCGAATTATGAATTTGGAATAATATTCTAACAATAACATAGTATATGGGACAAGATGGACCATCCCTGCGGGCATTGGAGTTCAATATACAACGTTCTATAAAGCTTGGTCTGGAGGTGTTTTCGCTGACACACAACCACACCTGTGTTTACAGGTGTGGGAGGGGGAGCCTATTTAAGGAATGTCGGTGACACACTTCAGTGTTATGAGTATGCACAATGTAGTTAAATGAGTCAACCTTTGCACTGGCTGCAGCACTTGTGGTGTGTGTCATGTACTTTTATGTTATGTCTCAAGTTTTTCAATAAAAGGACTTTCCCAACGTCGGTGTGCAGCCATTGTTCTTATATCCAGTTCACACATGGCAAGCGAGCCAAGGAGTGCACCCGCAAGTGGAGTTCCACCCACCTAACCTTACCTGGATTGGTTCAAGTGGAGCCACGGTTTCTCCTGTGGTGCAGTACTCTCATTAAAAATACCTGTTCAGAGGGGAAAAAAGCAGGCATTCAGGAGACAGCAGTGTTGTTTCCTCGATGTCCAGCAACCACTACTTAACAATTCTTTGAAAAATGATCCACCACCACATCACTTTTTAGAGACCAACACAAGTGTAAACAAGCCCTAAATTTGTGTTCTGAACTTCCAAGGTCCCCGGTATATTGTAAGACCAAGTGATTGTACTAACTCACAAGAAAGAGTTATAGTCAACAGGAGATCTCCATCTACTAGAAAAAAATATTTTCTGAAGTAGTAACCATGTGGGGTAGAGAAAATAGTATAATCTATTTTTTTTTTCCAATACGTTTTTATTGAAGTACAAATAGAGAGAGAAACAAAAAGAACAAGAGAAACCTGCCACTGCAGGTGTACAGCAGGGAAAATAATAGAAGCAACATAAACAAGGTTACTCGCCTGGCAGGGCAGAGAAGGTGTCTATAACAATATTATAAAACCATACATAACAGGAAACAGAGCTTAAAATATTGCAATCATCAGGTCTTGTTTGTGAACCATTGTGTCCATGGAAGGGATGCCTTCTCAAAGGCCCTTAAGGAGTCATTTCTTACAGCTAATAGTTTATCGAAAGTATAACGCGAATTGACAGTTAAGAGGACTTCAGAGAGGTTTGGTGCCATTTCTCTCTTCCAATGTCTCGTTGTTACAAGTATGGCAACTAGGGTTGAGCTTTGAGTTCGAGTCGAACCCATGTTCGACTCGAACTTCGCCTGTTTGACCATTCATTGAATTGCGAGTGATATGGGCCATTGGCGCCAAATTCAAGTGGCGCGTCATGGCCCATAATTCACTAAGGCATCGCAGTGCATTGCTGGCTGATGATTGGCCAAGCATGCACTATGACCGCATGCTTGGCCAATCACAGCACCGTGTGTACAGAGATGGGTGGCTTTGTCCAATTATGGCTCAGGGGGTTTAGTACATGCCCCACACTATATAAGGCCACCATGGAGAGATAGACAGAGAGACAGTGTCATTTGATTTAAGTTAGAGTAGGCAGGTTGAGTCAGTTAGCTGCACTTACAGTGTATTGTATATATATATATGCAACCCAGGTGTTGTATATATATATATATATATATATATATATATATATATATATATACACTGTATTCAGTTTAGCTAGATCCATTCCTGTTATTCTCTTCTTCCTAATATACTGACAGGCAGGCAGGCGTATTTACAGTATTTACAGTTAGTGTACTGTGTACCCTGCACAATTGCACCTACAGTATAGCTACCTGAAGACAAGTGCTTGTGTTCTTTTTCTGATCCTATTAATAGCACAGGAAGGCTCTTGAAGTATTTACAGTTAGTGTACTGTGTACCCTGCACAGTTGCACCTACAGTATAGCTACCTGAAGACAAGTGCTTGTGTGCTTCTTCTGATCCTATTAATAGCACAGGCAGGCTCTTGAAGTATTTACAGTTAGTGTACTGTGTACCCTGCACAGTTGCACCTTTAGTTACCTGAAGACAAGTGCTTGTGTGCTTCTTCTGATCCTATTAATAGCACAGGCAGGCTCTTGAAGTATTTACAGTTAGTGTACTGTGTACCCTACACAGTTGCACCTACAGTATAGCTACCTGAAGACAAGTGCTTGTGTTCTTTTTCTGATCCTATTAATAGCACAGGAAGGCTCTTGAAGTATTTACAGTTAGTGTACTGTGTACCCTGCACAGTTGCACCTACAGTATAGCTACCTGAAGACAAGTGCTTGTGTTCTTTTTCTGATCCTATTAATAGCACAGACAGGCTCTTGAAGTATTTACAGTTAGTGTAGTGTGTACCCTGCACAGTTGCACCTACAGTATAGCTACCTGAAGACAAGTGCTTGTGTGCTTCTTCTGATCCTATTCATAGCATAGACAGGCTCTTGAAGTATTTACAGTTAGGGTACTGTGTACCCTGCACAGTTGCACCTATAGTATAGCTACCTGAAGACAAGTGCTTGTGTGCTTCTTCTTCTGATCCTATTAATAGCACAGGAAGGCTCTTGAAGTATTTACAGTTAGTGTACTATGTACCCTGCACAGTTGCACTTATAGCTACCTGAAGACAAGTGCTTGTGTGCTTCCTCTGATCCTAATAATAGCACAGGCAGGCTCTTGAAGTATTTACAGTTAGTGTACTGTGTACCCTGCACAGTTGCACCTACAGTATAGCTACCTGAAGACAAGTGCTTGTGTTCTTCTTCTGATCCTATGAATAGCACAGGCAGGCTCTTGAAGTATTTACAGTTAGTGTACTGTGTACCCTGCACAGTTGCACCTACAGTATAGCTACCTGAAGACAAGTTCTTGTGTGCTTCTTCTGATTGTATTAATAGCACAGGCAGGCTCTTGAAGTATTTACAGTTAGTGTACTGTGTACCCTGCACAGTTGCACCTACAGTATAGCTACCTGAAGACAAGTGCTTGTGTGCTTCTTCTGATCCTATTAATAGCACAGGCAGGCTCTTAAAGTATTTACAGTTAGTGTACTGTGTACCCTGCATAGTTGCACCTATAGTATAGCTACCTGAAGACAAGTGCTTGTGTGCTTCTTCTGATCCTATTAATAGCACAGGCAGGCTCTTGAAGTATATACAGTTAGTGTACTGTATACCCTGCACAGTTGCACCTATAGCTACCTGAAGACAAGTGCTTGTGGGGGGCATGTCCGGACGTGCAACTGGAGAGACGTATGCGAGCTAGGCTCCTCAAACCCTGCACTAATCTAGTGCCATCTGCCGCCTTTCTCCACGCTGCCACAGCTGCAGAATATATATTCCTGATCCCAGACCCCTACTGCTTTGATCCTGGTGTTTATTTGGGACTTTTGCTGGCCAGATCCCCTTCTGTGTTAAGGTTCCCACCGTGCCACCGGGACCCTCCACCATCTTGGGGACTACGGATTGACCGGTGGCTCCTACTACCTAAGCCTACGATCCGGAGGGTGGACAGATAATCCACACACACCGGACAGCCGACCCACCTCCATCGAGTACACAGAATGGCTCATCAGCGCGAGGAAGCCACAGGAATTCCTCCAATGGCCAGGCTCAGCATCCTACGGCCTTCCTCTCTTCTGCGGCCTGCAGACTTGATTGCAGACGCTCTCCTGGGACACAGTGAGTAGTGCGTACTACATAGTAACCCGCAATCGAGTCCCCAGGAGGCGTTAGACTGCCCGGTCCTCTATCTCAGCCTTTCCCAGATGGGTTCTAGAGATTAGAGGCGGCTACATTCACTCACCCGGTGGCCGTCTTTTAGGATAGTCTGCAGCTTCGGCCTACCCCTGCAAGCTGGCAGCCATCTTGAGACTCCACAGTACACCCTGCAGATACCCCCTCTACTCCTTCGGCTGACCGGACCCCTATAAGGTATTAGGGCTTGCGGAGACTGTCTCCCTCCTCTTTTACTGATAGTGGGGGAAGGTGGAGCTGTAGACTAGTGGATCTGTTTATTTACACCCTACTACCTATAAGAAGGATGCTGTTTAAATAAAACCAGGGCCCCTGTCTGCTCACCAAGACCTCCGCGAAGCTGTTTTAGCTATTTACAGTGTCGGAGGTAAGCCTGACTGTTTGATCACTAAATTCTCTGCGCACCTGGGCAAAGTTGGCCAACAGCAACAATACCATAAACCACAGATTGGGCCATGTGAGGAACCAAACATGGACCGTTATGTTACTAGACCGCAACCTCCTTCCTCTAATTCCTCCGCAAACCCTTTTGCCCTGCTGGATCCTTCCCTGGATTCGGAAGATGCTACAAATCCCTCCCTACCTAGCTCTCAGAATCAAACTTCCAATCTTCACCTTCAAGTATGACTCTTACCCCTGACATTTTGGACACCAAACTGCAGCTTTTACTTCAACAAATTACGTCCAATGTCTTGGCAGAGGTAAGCAAACTAGCTGCCGAACTGAGAGGGGAAATAACCCAAATTGGAGAACGCACAGATACCCTGGAGAGCAAATTCGATGAGATGATAAACTATGTACAAGCGATCGAGGAGGAAAACCATACCTTACGCCTCTCAGTTTCTCAACTGCAATTACAACAAGAGGACTTAGAGAACAGAGAAAGAAGACAAAACCTACGCTTCAGAGGAATTCTGGAGACGGTGGGTGATTCTGAGCTCCGGACCTATCTTTTAGGCTCCATTCACACTAGCGCGTTTTTTGATGCATTTTGCATTTTGCAGAAATGCATGGGAATTTTTTAACATGGGTTCCTATGGAACATGTTCACATCAATGCTTTTTTGTATCTCTGCGTTTTTGGAAAGGGTCGGGGACTTTTTTTCATGCAAAAAGCAGCGTTTTGCATGTAATGGATTTCAATGGACAAGCATCAAAAACGCAAGTGCACCGTTTTTGCAGCGTTTTTGCAGCGTTTTTGGTGCGTTTTTGGTGCGTTTTTGCCGTTTTTTTTTTTTATTTTATTTTTTTTTTTTTGTAATTTTTTTTTAAGACTGTAAAAAAAATGAAAAAAAAAAACCGCAAAACGCAAAACGCAAATCGAGGCAAAAACGCGGCAAAAACGCTGCAAAAACGCTACAAAAACGCTGCTCAAAAACGTGGCAAGCATGAAAAAAAAACCTCCAAAAACGCTCAAAAGCAACATGCATAGGTGTGAATCGAGCCTTAGGCCTCTTTAACAATTTGGCTCCCTCAGTTGTGGACATAGACTGGCGCTTGGACAGGGCCCATCGCTCTCTGGGCCCAAAACCTCCGGCCAGAGCTAGACCCAAAGATGTTGTGGTGAGGTTTCATTACTTTAAAAGAAAGGATGCACTAACCTTGGCAGCATGTAATAAACCCCAAATTATGTATAAGGGTGCTAAATTGCAGATCTTTAGCGACCTTTCTTCCATCAACCTCGCTAAATGGAGGAATCTACGCCCACTTATTTCACATCTGCAACAACACAAGATCCCATACTACTGGGGATTTCCTTTCTGTCTAGCCGTATCTAAAGATAGAGCCCAATATTCTTTACATGAACTGCAAGAGGCAGAGGCCTTCCTAAAAAACCTGGGCCTCCCTCCTCTTCCGGAAGATGACATGATCCCTTCTGCCACACAAGTCCGCTTACCTCCAACCACACCCACCCGCATCTGGACCCCTGTCAGGGGCAAGTCCAAGAAACACCTCTCCACCCCTCAACACCTGCACTCTTCTAAGCAACCTCCTTGAACATCTTCCTGAACGTTCCTTTTTGGTTCTATTCCTTACTACCCTTTGCATTTCCGTTTCCTCAAATTTTTGGATGAAACAATGTTGCTGTTTTGGATCAATGGAGTATCACCACATAGTGGTAATGTGGATACGTATAAAGTGCTAAGTGCCACGTCCCAAAATCATTATATTTATAGAAATAGAACTGGGCTTTGGACTTTATAGGCACAGTAACCACTATTATATAATTAAAAACTGAATTTTTTTCAAAATTGTTTTGTTTAAAAAGCAAAAGTACAAAAGGGACAGATACAGAAATCAGTTCATAGAGACATAGTAACAATTATGCACTCCATACATAGCTCTATGTTATAAAATAGATTATATGAAAATGGAATACCAATCCTTCCACCATGAAGTTACTTTATGGTTGTAAAAGAGCTATGTAGTTGATAATAATCAGTGTCTAAAGCTTGCTCAACATGTTGCACGCCATAGCGCTTCTTCAGGAGTATAGAACAGATTGCATAATCATTCATATGGTAGAAAACTAGATAAAAAGAGGGTATTGGCAACGGGACAATGTAGTATTAACTGTGTATCTTTAGATTAAACAGTCTACTACTGGAGTCATCCAGCAAGACATATTGCCAAAAAGAGCGGCTATATCAGTAAAGGAAAAAAAGGTGGCATGCCAGTCACCCAAATAAATTATTCTTTGTATGTAGAGCACCCGGTCAGCATCGCTTGTGTGTAGTATCAGAGGATGGTTCAATATCCAAATTGTTTGTCTGTAGTAGCGGACCTGTTAACGATCCAAAGTAAACAAGACAAAGCGTGCCCAGGGAAGGCATCCGCACAGCCGCTCGGGTAGAGAGCGACTGAGGTGTAGAGCCACACAAGTCCGCTTACCTCCAACCCCTGTCAGGGGCAAGTCCAAGAAACTCCTCTCCACCCCATGAGATGCTTTCACTAGAGGTTTTGATACTTTGAGTGACAGATCTACCTGTTTACGTGTTAACTTTGCTTTCCCCTAAGGTGTACAGGTTTTTTTTTTTTCTCAATGTCTTTTTGTCTTTTTTTGTTTTTTCTGCTATCAAGCGCATAAGGTGAGCAGTGGGCCCTTCCCATCTCCTTAATCAGAATCACCAGATGGAAGTCTGTTCACGTCCCTTCCAGGCCCTGGTCTATGCCCAGGGCTTCCTGAGAAAACTTTTTTTCTCAGGTTTACAGCGTTTTGAACTCTTTTTTCTTTTTTTTCTTTTGATTTTTCTTTTTTGGTTTTATTTTTTATTTTTTCACTCATGTTTACAGATTTGTTCCACAGATTGAGATTCCATTGTCATTGTTACCTCATTTTAAAATGGTATCAACTGGGGGTTTGTAACCTAGCAGTCAGAGGTGAAAAGATGCCTGTTATTAACAATATCCATAAACTGGATTATATATACTTTATTTTATCAATACTTCAATGCTTATACTATCTAATATTTCTACACTAGCCTATCTGAATAGATCACAACCATGGCTCTGAAAATTATGTCCTATAATGTGAAAGGCTTGGGTTCCATTAGTAAGCGCTAGATGGCCCTGAACGATTTCAGGGCCTCGGGCGCAGACGTGGTAATGATCCAGGAGACCCACTTTCGGGCAAATGGATCATTAAAATTTGTCTCAAAGTTTTTCCCCACCTTCTTTCTTGCCTCTGATTCCACGGGCAGGGAGGGCGTGGCAATCCTGATCAGAAAATCATGCCCTGTTAAGGTTAGGAGGTCTCACGTGGATCCTCATGGGAGATTTCTTATTCTAGAGTTTGAATACATGTCTGCCTCTTTTACACTGGTTAATTTGTACGCTCCAAACACGGGCCAGATTGACTTCCTCAACAAACTCTTTGATAGTCCTCAATATTGCTCACAACCTTTTATGATAGTTGGTGGGGACTTCAATCTGGTCATGTCACCCACTAGACAAACCCTTTTTAGTACTGTCCCATCCAAAAAAATATTGTCCCAAGCCAATGCCTTTCTTAAATGTATTAGGTCATGCAGGCTCTTCGACTCAAGGAGGATTAAACATCCCTCTGCTAAACAATTTACGTTCTATTCACCAGCCCATAAAATGTACTACTTTTTGATCACTTTTTTATTTCGGCTCCACTCATCCCCTATGTGGTCGACTCAGATATTTCTCCCATTACATGGTCGGATCATGCGCCCATTATGTTATATCTTATGCTTTCTCAGACTTATACCAAATCCTGTCATTGGAGTCTTAACGACCACCTTTTGCAGTCTGATGTATTCCACTCCATCCTAGCAAATGGCTTGAAAGAGTACTTTCTACTCAACACAGGATCAGTATCTCAGATCTCTACACTGTGGGAGGCACACAAGGCTGTTTTCCGAGGTGCGTGTATAGCTGAAAGCTCTCGGCTGAAGAGAGATAGAAATGGTCTTATACAGTCTTTAACGTCCGCTCTAGTAATTGCTGAGCGGAGGCTTTTGGGTGGTCCTACAGTGATGAAATTACGCAAAGTCATTCATCTCAGAGAATAAATTAAATCAACAAAACTTGACAAAACAGCCAGGTCCATACTGTGGACGAAACAAAAATGTTATGAATACTCCAATAAACCCCACAGGATGTTAGTTAACAAGCTCTGCCCACGACCGTTTAATTCAGTATTCACCCAGATATACGTGGAGTGGTGATGAGACAGGGGGAATATAAATTATCATTATTTGCAGATGACATTTTGCTTACTATCACTAACCCGTTGATATCTCTCCCCTCGAAAGAATCATACTCTTATAAATGATGTAACACCTCTCTCAAATATTTGGGTGTCCTACTTACCCCTTCCTATGCCTCCCTTTATAATACTAACTTTCCTCCTCTGATATTGGATATTAATAAGTCTCTGTCGAACTGGACCAAATATCCCCTGTCTGTCCTAGGCAGGACCAATGTTTTAAAAATGTCTATTCTACCCAGACTGCTCTATCACTTTAAAACTCTTCCAGTAGCTGTACCTGCTTCACAACTAAAAGCACTTCACAGAAATTTTCTAAAATTTATATGGAATGGTAAGACCCATCGCATAGCGAGCTGTGATGTTTTCCCTTAGATCCAGGGGAGGTTTGGGAGCTCTGGACATTACTAAATACTACTATGCCACACATTTAAGGGCCATTACCTCTTGGAGTTCCTTACATGCACCGAACCAATGGGCCGCCATTGAAAAAGGGGTACTCTATCGGTCCACGTGTGCTCCTTGATTTGGGGTACCCCCTCTCTGGATCCCATATATAAACATCAGTGCACTGGCCCAATGGCATTAACTTTAACCATTTGGCGTCATTGCCTCAAACGCTACCCCCTTATGTCCCCCTGCTCTCCTCTTGTGAATGTATTGTTCAATCCACTCATTAAAGACAGTATGTCCCTGGGCAGGTTTTTTCTATGGATTAATGTACATCTTTTTCAGCTCCAGAACCTGGTCCATCCCATAAGGAGGAGACCACATACTTTCAACATTTTAGGTGAAAAATTCGATATACCATCACAGCGTTTCCACTTTTACCTACAGGTTAGACACTTCTTCCACTCTAAATCACCAACCCTGACCCTAGATAAGCCAACTACCTTTGAACACCTATGTGCTCAGGGCCCTCATCATCTGCATTTAATTTCATGTATTTACCGTATCCTCCATGAGTCGACTCCCATCACAGAAACTTTACACCATTATATGAGCAGGTGGTCCCTTTTAGTGGGTCGTCCTGTCACAATACAAATGTGGGATAGGATTTGGTCCTCTACTTTTAGATCTTCCAAACATGTCACTCAGAGGGAGACATCCATTAAGATTCCTGCACACCCTGCACAGTTGCACCTATAGCTACCTGAAGACAAGTGCTGGTATGCTTCTTCTGATCCTATTAATACCACAGGTAGGCATTCTGCTAGCTGCTGCATAATCAGTATATATATGCATCCCAGTTTTGTGCAGCTACATCTCACTGCAGTGCAGGCCATTAGTATGTCTGGAAGGCCAACAAGGAGAGGCAGACAGTCACAAGCCAATAAAAGAGGGCAAGCAGGCTCTGTGTCTAGAGGCAACAGTGCTGGTCGTGGACATGGTGTATCCTCATCAGCACGTGGCCGTGGGACACGCTTGTCCTTTTTTCGGCAGCTGGCCGTGTTAAGCCACAGTATGCGGAAGACTTAGTAGAGTGGATGACCAAGCCGTCCTCATTCTCCTCATCCTCTCTCACCCAGGCTCAGGGTACGTTGTCTGACAAAGCAGATGCCAACGCGGCATCTTCCCTCGGCTCAATGGCATCAGTCACTCCTTCCCTAGTCCCACCATGTCCTCCTGAGGAGTCCCCGGAACTGTTTGACCACAGTGTTGGGTACATGCTCCAGGAGGATGCCCAGCGTTTTGAAGGCTCTGATGATGGTACTCAGCTAGAGGAAGACAGTAACGTGAGCCCAGACAGAGGGGGTGCCCAAGAAGGACAGCAATCTCGCAGTCATGTTCCCCCAGCTGCAGCATACTGCCAGCTTTGCTCCAGTGATGAGGGAGGGGATGATGAGGTCACTGACTCCACGTGGGTGCCTGATAGGAGAGAGGAGGAGGAGGAGGAGAAGGAGGCACATCACCAATGAGGCAGGATGCCCTCCAGGGGCCAGCTTAAGGGCAGCACACCGACAGCATCACACCGCAGAGCTCTGAATGTGCAGGATGCTGCTGTCTCTGCATGTTATTTCAAAAGTTCTTTGGTGTGGACCTTTTTTGAGATGAGTGCATCAGATCCCACCGCTGCTATTTGCAACATATGTCTCAAGCGTATCTCGGGTGGCCAAAACATCACCAGCTTGGGCACCACATGCTTGACCAGACATATGTTGACCTGCCATGCAGTTTGTTGGCAAGCGTACCTAAAAGACCCACACTAAAGAACAAAGAGGACCCCTCCTTGCTCCTCATCAGCTGGGATCTCCAACCCCACTATACCTTCAGTCCTCTCTGAGACCTGCACTGAGAGGAATGAAGGTGTAGAATTAGGTGTGTCACAGCCAAGTACTTGTGGGCAATCTGCTATCAGTACACCAATGTCAGATTGTACCAGCCAAATTTCCCTGCCCCAGCTGCTGCACCGCCAAAAGAAGTTTACTCCCAGCCATCCACATGCCCAGCGGTTGAATGCTAGCTTGGCTAAATTGCTAGCACTTCAACTGCTGCCTTTTCAGTTGGTAGACTCTCCCCCCTTCCGTGAGTTTGTGGAATGTGCAGTTCCTCAGTGGCAGGTTCCCAAACACCACTTTTTCTCACGGAAGGCGATTCCAGCTTTCTACCGGCATGTGGAAGGCAATGTCTTGGCCTCGCTGGACAGAAATGTCAGCGGTAAGGTGCATATTACTGCTGACTCATGGTCCAGCAGGCATGGACAGGGATGTTACCTATCTTTCACGGCGCATTGGGTGAATCTTCTGGCAGCTGGGAATGATGCAGGACAAGGTGAAGTAGTGTTGGAGGTTGTTCCGCCACCACGCCTCCAAAATGCTACTACTGGTGATTCTGACACACCTCTTTCCTTCACCCCCTCCTCTTCTTCTTCCTCCATGGCCTCTTCCTGTGCTTTGTCCTTGGAACCATCGGTGCTCCGTAGGCATTCAAGGGGCTACACAAATACGCAGGCCAAAAGATGCCATGTGGTGCTTGAGCTGGTGTGCTTGGGGGCAGGAGCCACACTGGGGCAGAGATTCTGTCAGCTCTGCAGGAGCAGGCTCAGAGGTGGTTGACGCCACACCAGCTTCAGCCAGGAATGGTGGTTTGCAACAATGGCACCAACCTCCTCTTCACCCTCCGACAGGGACAACTGAACCATGTGCCCTGTTTGGCTCATGTCCTTAACTTGGTGCAGTGGTTCTTGGGCAGGTACCTGGGCTTACAGGATGTCCTGAGGCAGGCCAGGAAAGTCTGTGTGCATTTCCGCCGGTCATATAATGCCAGTGCTTGGCTGGCTGACCTCCAAAAGGAATTTAACCTGCCCAAGAACTGCCTAATCTGTGACATGCCCACGCAGCAGAGGGCCATCAATGAGTACCTGTGCAACTATGGCACCAGGACAGGGTCAGGGGAGCTTGTTTTTTTTCCCCATGCCAGTGGGCCATGATCAGGGATGCATGCAATGTCCTGTCACCATTTGAGGAGGCCACAAGGATGGTGAACAGTGACAGTGCATGCATCAGTGACACTGTCCCCCTTGTCCACCTGTTGGAGCACACGCTGCGTGGAATAATGGACAGGGCACTTGAGGCAGAACAGAGGCAGGAAGAGGAGGACTTCCTTGGCTCTCAAGGCCCCCTTTATCCAGACAGTGTTCCTGCGTGCCCACCGATCACACAGGAAGAGGAGGAGGAGGATTGTGTCAGCATGGAGGTGGAGCCTGGCACTCAGCATCAGCAGCAGTCTTCGAAGAATCATTTACAGTCCCAAGAAACCCATGGACTTGTACGTGGCTGGGAGGAGGTGGCTGTGGATCCTGTCATCCTTAGAGACCCAGAGAACTCCGGACCGAATGCCTCAGCAAACCTAGGCTACCTTATCTTGTCGTCGCAGAGGGAGCAGAGGATGAAACATCTTTGGGAGGCCTTGCAGAAAGGTCTGTGCAACGCGTTCCCAGAGACTGGGAGGTTACAAATTCCTGTTCCTGGACAATGCGTTGCTGAGGCTTCGGTCAGTCAAAGAAGGAGCAGTGGAGAAGATGGCCTTCTGACCGATGCGTTCAGACAATTTTTTAGTCCGCAGACCCAAGGTATGATCGATTCCAGCAACCATCGCCAGCGTCTGTTTTACATGGTGCAGGAATACCTAGGGGCAAGATCTGACTTGGACACCTTTCCCACTGAAAATCCTCTGGGTTACTGGGTCTTGAGGATGGATCACTGGCCAGAGCTTGCACAGTATGCAATTGAGCTACTGGCCTGTCCTGCATCCAGCGTTCTTTCGGAACGCACATTTAGTGCTGCTGGAGGCTTTGTAGCCGATCACAGGGTGCGCCTGTCCACCGACTCGGTCGATCGACTGACCTTCATAAAAATGAATCAGTCTTGGGTCACCACCAGTTACCAAGCACCTGATGCTGATGTAACCGAATATTTTTTTTTAAATGTCAGATCCCTTTAAGACTGCCTATGCTGATGCTGAGTGACTATCCTGTTATGCCGAGTGACTATCCTCTTCCTCCTCAATGACCATGCTGATAGCTTGTAAGAATATTTTAGGTTCTGGGCGCTGCCACCAGTGGCTAATGCCTAATTTTTCAGCCCCTGTTTAACAGGGGCGTGTAATTAGAATTTGTGATGCAATACTTTGCAGCTGGGCTCATTCCTGCACTCCAACTAGAGTATCTCTGAGGGGTTGCAGTGTTGTGGCACCAGCACCAGTGCCTAAGGCCCAATTTTTCAGCCCCTTTTCAACAGGGACATGCAATTACAATTTTTGATCTAATATTTCACAGCAGGGCCCGTTTCTGTGCCCACCAAGATTAACTGTGAGAACTTACAGTGTTGTGGCACCAGCACCACCACCACAACCACCCCCAAAGGCCCAATTTTTCTGCCCCTGTTCAACAGGTGCATGTAATTACAATTCTTGATCTAAAATTTCACAGCAGGTGTCAGAGAACTCACAGCGCTAGCTCCCGTCTCCATGCAGCAGCGTCTAACGGCCATGCGCGGTGTCCCCGACAGATACGAGCGAGTTCCGGATCGGACGTGCACAACCGCGCATCCGTACGAACGTATGCACGCACCCGCACAGCCATACGTGCGGGTGTACGTTCTCACGCACGCACGTTCACGTCCACCAATCCTGGCGCTCGGCGCCATATATAAACAAGGTTCGTGCCTGACACTAGTGCTGGATCGTCTTCAGCTAGTTCCTGATTTCCTGACGTTCGTGTGACCTGTTACTTGCTCCTGATTACCTGGCTTCCTGACCACTCTCTCGGATCTCCCTTGTCTGCTACCTACCTTACGGATTATACTGACCCTGGCTTGGACTATCTTCTACGGCTCTGCCTCCTGACTTTGTACCTCGCTGCCTGCCCGTTGCCGACCTCTGCCTGACCTTGACCACGAACTGTCTTTTGTTTTGGATACCTCGCTGCCAGCCCGTTGCCGACCTTTGCCTGACCTGACGTTGCAGTTGCCCCTGAACCTACGCCTGCCCGGCTTCTACTAACAGTTCTGGTGACCTATCTTTCATCTAGCCTCCGGAGGATTCCGAATCTCCAAGTTCCAGTTCTCCAGCCGCAGGCACCTGCACCCTTCTGTGCCCCGGCACTCCCTGTCCCTACTACCAGGGGTGTCAGGACCAGGACCGTGCGAGAGGCCTCCCTCTACATTCAGACTCTGCTGAAGGTACGTGACAGTACGATCCAGCCAAGATGGAGTCTGAAAGGGGGACCTCACCTCTAGACACTCTGTGCCAACAGATTTCGGCCCTTACCCAGGCAGTCCAGGGCCTACAAGATGGCTACCGGCAACTTGAGCAAAGAGTGGAGTCATTGTCTCCAAATCCTTCAACTCACCAGGCAGCTACAGCCGCTCGGTCTCCCGGTCCAGTGGCCGCAGCAGCAGCACCTGCAATAATGGTGCCACCCCTAGAGCCTCGAGTCCCCACTCCAGAGAGGTTTTTCGGAGATCGCAGCAAGTTCCGTGCCTTTAAAAATGCCTGCCAGCTATACTTCCTGCTACAGCCCCGTACCTTCTCTTTGGAGAGCACCAAGGTGGGGTTCATCATTTCACTACTCCAGGGGGAACCTCAAACCTGGGCTCACCGCTTATTGGAGCAAGCCAGTCCACTATTAGATACTATGGACTCTTTCATGAATGAAATGGCCAAAATGTATGACGACCCTCAACGAGCCACCACTGCAGAGGCCAGTCTTCATGCTCTCCAGCAGGGACGTAGGCCAGTAGAAGATTACGTAACTGACTTTAGGCGATGGAGTTCCGATACTCAGTGGAACGCCGCCGCCCTCCGCTATCAGTTCCGCATGGGACTCTCTGAGGCACTGAAAGATGAGTTGGCCCGAGTTGGACTTCCAGACTCTTTGGAAGACCTGATCCAATTGTCCATCCAGATAGACCGTCGCCTAAGGGAACGGAGATCTGAAAGAACCAGTCAGATGCGACCCACCTGGATGCTACCCAAAGTTCCTAGCAACCCTACTATGTCCACCTCCCATGTACCTGCTGCCATCTCCGAAGCTCCGGAACCAATGCAGATAGGGTTGCTCCGCTCACCACTGTCACTTGAAGAGAAACAGCGTCGACGTCAGAACAACCTCTGCCTCTATTGTGGGGAGGCCGGCCACTACGCAAATATGTGCCCAAATAAAGCTCGTAAGTTTAACTATCTACCTCATGAACCTAGAACACTAACTGTAACAAGATCTGCTCACATTGCTGTCCCTGTGTCCTTACAGCTTCCAGAAGGAACACTCCGGGTCCGGGCCATAATTGACTCTGGCGCCTGCAGCTGCTTCATAGACCGTGCCTTTGCCCTACAACATGACATCCCATTAACACCCAAGCAACAGCAACTTTCCATACGACTTGCAGATGGGTCAAACATTAAATCCGGGCCTATTACGCATGAAACCCAACCACTGCCCGCCAGCATATTACCCAACCATCAGGAACTATTGTGCCTGGACGTCATCTCATCCCCATTGTTTCCAATTATTCTGGGAATGCCGTGGCTACAAGCCCATAATCCCCAAATCAACTGGGTTACGGGCGAAGTAGTGTTCCAGTCCAGCTATTGCCTCCAGAACTGCCTCAAGGTCCTCCACCATGTAACCCCAGTCCTCGGCTGTTTAAAATCCACGTCAGAGTCCCAAGAACTGGTTCCATCTGTCTACCATAGTTTCCTGGATGTGTTTGATAAGCATAAAGCAGATACTCTTCCTCCCCACCGGGTTTATGACTGCCCAATTGAACTGTTACCAGGGGCAGAAATCCCGTTTGGAAGAATCTTTCCCCTGTCGGAACCCGAACTCCTGGTCCTTAAGGAGTACATTAATGAAAACCTCAAAAAAGGTTTCATCAGACATTCCTCTTCTCCAGCTGGCGCTGGAATATTTTTCGTAGAGAAGAAAGATCATTCCCTCCGCCCGTGTGTGGACTACAGAGACCTAAATAAAATAACAGTTAAGAACCGCTATCCTCTTCCCTTGATCCCAGAACTGTTTCAGAGACTTCGCTCGGCCCGGATATTCACAAAATTGGATTTGCGAGGTGCCTATAATTTGGTTCGAATCCGTGAGGGTGATGAGTGGAAGACAGCTTTCCGGACACGCTTCGGCCACTTCGAGTACCTAGTTATGCCATTCGGACTCTGCAATGCACCAGCCACCTTCCAACATTTTGTGAATAACATTTTTAGAGATTTCCTGGACTCATTCGTAATTGTCTACCTGGACGATATCCTGATATTCTCAGACTCCTTAGAAACACACCGTGACCATGTGAGGCAAGTTCTTCTGAGATTGAGACATAACGGACTCTTTGCCAAAGCCGAGAAATGTGAGTTTGAGCGCCAGACCATTCACTTTCTCGGCCTGGTAATATCAACTCGGGGTGTAGCAATGGATCCTCAGAAAGTCTCAGCCATCATGTCCTGGCCACCCCCAACCGATAAGAAAGGGGTGCAACGTTTTATTGGATTCTCTAACTTTTATAGAAAATTTATTAAAAATTTCTCCAGTATTATAGCACCCATCACACATCTTACAAGGAAGCAAAGCCGTTTTCAGTGGACCACAGCAGCCCAAGCTGCATTCGACAAATTAAAGGAGCTATTTACCTCTGCTCCGGTGTTGAAACACCCTGATCCTGCCCTACCTTATACCCTGGAAGTGGATGCATCAGAGAATGCTGTGGGGGCCATCCTGTCCCAGCGCCAAGGGCCAAAATCTTTAATGCACCCTGTGGCTTTCTTCTCCAAGAAATTAGGTGCCTCCGAGAGAAATTATGACGTTGGGGACCGAGAGCTCTTGGCGATAAAAGCAGCCTTGGAAGAATGGCGGTATCTCCTAGAGGGGGCAGCACATCCCATCTTGATCTTCACTGATCATAAAAATCTCGAGTATCTCAGGACTGCCAAACGCCTCAGACCCAGACAAGCAAGATGGGCCCTCTTCTTTTCCCGTTTCAATTTCCACCTTACCTATCGGCCAGGATCTAAAAACATCAAACCCGACGCGCTATCCCGCATGTTCACGGAAACTGTGGATCCTTCCCCACCAGATACGATCCTGCAAGCTGGAAATTTCTTATTGACCCAATCCAGTGTGATATCACAGATCCGTCAGGCATCTTTAGGGACAACGATACCCCCAGGAACTAACCTCCAAGAAAAAGATGGGCTCTTCTGGCAAGGGAGTAAGATTTTTGTTCCCCAAGGTCTACGTACCACCATTCTACAGGTCTGTCATGATTATCCCTTAGCGGGCCATTTTGGGGGTCACAAGACCATGGACTTAATTCAAAGGCATTTTTGGTGGCCCAACCTTGCAAAGGACTGTAGAATTTATGTAAACTCTTGCTTGACCTGCCTCAGGAATAAAAGTAACAAGAACAAAGCCTGGGGACTACTGAGACCACTGCCCATCCCCGAAAGACCTTGGGATAAAATCGCAATGGACTTCATTGTCGAGCTTCCTCCTTCTGATGGATTCTCATCTGTCTTTGTGGTCGTTGACCGTTTTTCCAGGATGGCACATTTTTTCCCTATGAAAGGGACTCCGTCGGCAACCGAGACTGCCAGAGTGTTTATTAAAGAGATTGTTAGACTCCACGGAATTCCCAGTGACATTGTTTCTGACCGTGGAGTACAATTCACATCTAAATTTTGGAAGTCATTGTGTGAGACACTAGGCATCAAACTGAACTTTTCTTCAGCATATCACCCCCAGACCAACGGGCAAACTGAACGCACCAACCAAACATTGGAACAGTACCTACGTTGTTTTTCTTCTTTTTCTCAGGAAGATTGGGCCTCATTGCTACCCTTGGCGGAATTTGCATTCAACAATGCTACGCACTCTACCACAAACCAGTCACCCTTCTTCTCCAACTACGGGTTTCACCCTTCCTTTTTGCCAGCGCTCATACCAGACTCTCCTGTACCTGCTGTCCAGGACAGACTCAATTTCTTTGCTGCAAACAATAAGTTGCTTAAAGAAACTATCTCTAAGGCACAGGAAGATAATAAAAAATTCTTCGACAAGAAAAAGAGGGGAGAGTTGGAGCTAAAGGTTGGTGATCGTGTGTGGCTGGCTACTAAGAATCTGAAGTTGGCATGCCCTTCTAAAAAACTGGGACCTAGATACTTAGGGCCCTTCCCAGTCAAGAAGAAGATTAATTCAGTCGCCTATGAACTCGAACTTCCCAATTCATTCAGGATCCACCCTGTTTTCCATGTTTCACTACTCAAGGTCGATGTACCAAATTCCTTTCCAGATCGGGAGGTAGGACCCCCTGAAGCTATAATTGTGAATGGGGAAGAAGAATTCGAAGTTGAAGCCATTTTGGACCATAGGAAACGGCAAGGGCAAAACCAGTATTTAATCAAATGGAGAGGCTTTGGCCCAGAAGAGAATTCCTGGGAACCTGAAACAAATCTCCATGCTCAAAGACTCATACGGGCCTTTCACCGCTCCCGCTCAGAGGGTTCGGTGTCTAGAGGCATCCAGAGGCTGCCCGTAAGGAGGGGGCAATGTCAGAGAACTCACAGCGCTAGCTCCCGTCTCCATGCAGCAGCGTCTAACGGCCATGCGCGGTGTCCCCGACAGATACGAGCGAGTTCCGGATCGGACGTGCACAACCGCGCATCCGTACGAACGTATGCACGCACCCGCACAGCCATACGTGCGGGTGTACGTTCTCACGCACGCACGTTCACGTCCACCAATCCTGGCGCTCGGCGCCATATATAAACAAGGTTCGTGCCTGACACTAGTGCTGGATCGTCTTCAGCTAGTTCCTGATTTCCTGACGTTCGTGTGACCTGTTACTTGCTCCTGATTACCTGGCTTCCTGACCACTCTCTCGGATCTCCCTTGTCTGCTACCTACCTTACGGATTATACTGACCCTGGCTTGGACTATCTTCTACGGCTCTGCCTCCTGACTTTGTACCTCGCTGCCTGCCCGTTGCCGACCTCTGCCTGACCTTGACCACGAACTGTCTTTTGTTTTGGATACCTCGCTGCCAGCCCGTTGCCGACCTTTGCCTGACCTGACGTTGCAGTTGCCCCTGAACCTACGCCTGCCCGGCTTCTACTAACAGTTCTGGTGACCTATCTTTCATCTAGCCTCCGGAGGATTCCGAATCTCCAAGTTCCAGTTCTCCAGCCGCAGGCACCTGCACCCTTCTGTGCCCCGGCACTCCCTGTCCCTACTACCAGGGGTGTCAGGACCAGGACCGTGCGAGAGGCCTCCCTCTACATTCAGACTCTGCTGAAGGTACGTGACAGCAGGGCCCGTTTCTGCGCCCACCAAGAGTATCTGTGAGGACTTACAGTGCTGTGGCACCAGCACCACCACCACCACCACCAAAGGCCCAATTTTTCTGACCCTGTTCAACAGGGGCATGTAATTACAATTCTTGATCTAATATTTCACAGCACGGCCTGTTACTGTACCCACCAAGAGTAACTGTGAGGGCTTACAGTGTTGTGGCAACACCAACACCTAAGGCCCCAATGTCTGCTGAGTATATAGGGCATGCCCCTACTTTGAAATGACTCCTACTTGCAAACAGAAGGAGACAACAGGAAGTGAGATGAAATCTACCCCATAGGAAGGGAAATTCTCTCCTGTAAGAGTTAATATGGGAAAAACGTGTCTCCTCTTAACTGATGCTCTATCATCAATCCTTGTTTCACTAAAAACACAAAATTTTCAAAAAACATTTGTCATTGGGACAGAAAGTGAGGTGGAATCTTCTGAAGAGGTGCACAGACAGCAAAACACATGTTACAGGGGTGATAACCCTTCCCTATGTTTTCCAAAAAGCTTAAAAATAGATTTTTTGGCTGGAGCTACACTTTAAAAATGTACCAGTTCAAAATTACAAACAGATTCTACTTAACAACAAACCTACAGTCCCTGTCTTGTTTGCACAGCCTGTATACTGCTGTTCAGAGTATATAGGGCCTGGGGGCCCCACGCCTTTCCTTTTTTTAATTTGGGTGCGGGTTTCTCCCTAATATCCATACAAGACTCAAAGGGCCTGGTAATGGACTGGGGGGGTTCCCATGGCGTTTGTCTCACTGATTTTCATCCATATTGCCGGGACACGACATTACATTAAAGCCGCAAGCAGTTTTAAATTACTTTTATTCCTTGAAAAATGTCATTTTGTGCAGGGACTGTTCTAAGCACGGGAAACATGTGCCACTTTACAGGCATAAGATAGATACCAGAATATAAACAAAAAAGTCAGTCCTACTACCCATACATCACATAGAAAGCAGAGATCCCGGGTGCTCGATCCACAGTCGCTGGCTGAGTAGAGAAATGAGGAAAAGATGATCCGCACTCCGGTGATTGCTCTTGAAAAGTGTAATATTTATTGACAAGCTGCTACAGTGACCAAACGCAAATGAGAACAGTTGCCACGTTTCAGGCTATAAGGCCTTAGACATAATGTCTAAGGCCTTATAGGCTGAAACGCGTCAACTGTTCTCATTTGCGTTTGGTCACTGTGGCTTGTCAATAAATATTACACTTTTCAAGAGCAATCACCGGAGTGCGGATCATCTTTTCCTCATACTATAGACACCCCCCAGGTACGATATTTAAAGGAATATTTCCCTTTTTTTCACTTTAAGCATCATTAAAATCACTTCTCCAAAAAAAATGGCCGTTTTTAAAACTTTTTTTGCATTGATACATGTCCCATGGGGCAGGACCTGGGTCCCTAAACCCTTTTTAGGACAATACCATGGAAATTAGCCTTTAAAATTAGCACTTTGATTTCGAACGTTCGAGTCCCATAGACTTCAATGGGGTTTGTAACAAGGGGTTAAATTCTGTGTTACATTTATTCATAAGTTCATTCATATATTTACCCTTTTAGATATGTGGTCAGTAAATGCAATGATTAAAACACACAAAACAAAGAATGTAATAAAAGAGATTTACTTAGCTTCGATTAAAGATGTATTACAGATGATACAATACAGGATAAATTCAGCATTCAATCAAGTGAACCCCTCAACTTCTGAATTTTCAGATAGTTCTGGAAGCCGACAGCCTGTTCAAGGTCTAGGCACACTCACGTCCTAGAAGAAGTTCTCTGCTGTTCTCTATTGTCTAAACTTTTAAAGGCTTGATGGAAGGTGCAAAAAAGCTGGTTTAATCTGGTACTAACAAAAGACTGGCCATAATGGTCCAGAGACAATGTGACCCTCTGTGAGTGACCAATTGTGAGCTCAGAAGCATACATTTTTACATATATAGAAATAATCACCTTAAGACTATCATAGTTGATAACTCATAATACCAAGTTCTTTGTAAATCAATTATGAATATAGACCTGTACCACATTCCACCCCTTGATTCACAAGGAACTCAGGTCATAGACATAATCTACAGACTTACGTATAGGTAAAGCCTCAATAGTAAATGTTGTACATTTGCTAATACAGACAAAAATAATCTTCACTATAATAAAAATTCCTAATGCTTATAAAATAAACCATGCAATATACATAACCACTTGTTGCCCCAATTGACCAAGCCAAGCAAATGTTCCATCATTAGAGATAGAATGAAGTTTACCAACAGCTTTTCGGGCCTCTGTTAATTCTGATTCAATGTTTTCACTACTATCTGTAATATAGGAACAACATTCATCCCCAGTTAGAGCACATACCCCACCCTTAGCAGCAAGAATAAAATCTAGAGCAGCTCTGTTCTGTAGTACCACCAATCTCATTTGCCTAACCTCTTCTGTAAGAGCATCAATACTATCAAATGTTTTGTTGAACACATATTCTATGATTTTAGACATTCTCCTCAGCATTTGCACTGTCCGAGCCACTCCATACTGAGGAAGAATAATCATACCCAATCTATCTCCTTCTGTGACATCCCACCCCTCGGGTACATCTTGTATTTCTGAGGAACCTATGCTCCTTTTCCAATTCCTCACCCTCCCAGGTGGATTATTAAAAACTATACGGACTTTTGGTACTAGGGATGAGCCGAACACCCCCCTGTTCGGTTCGCACCAGAACATGCGAACAGGAAAAAAATTCGTTCGAACACGCGAACAACGTTAAAGTCTATGGGACACGAACATGAATAATCAAAAGTGCTAATTTTAAAGGCTAATATGCAAGTTATTGTCAATAAAAGTGTTTGGGGACCTGGGTCCTGCCCCAGGGGACATGGATCAATGCAAAAAAAAGTTTTAAAAACGGCCGTTTTTTCAGGAGCAGTGATTTTAAAAATGCTTAAAGTCAAACAATAAAAGTGTAATATCCCTTTAAATTTCATACCTGGGGGGTGTCTATAGTATGCCTGTAAAGGGGCGCATGTTTCCCGTGTTTAGAACAGTCTGACAGCAAAATGACATTTTGAAGGAAAAAACTCATTTAAAACTACCGCGGCTATTGCATTGCCGACAATACACATAGAAGTTCATTGATAAAAACGGCATGGGAATTCCCCACAGGGCAACCCCGAACCAAAATTAAAAAAAAAAAATGATGTGGGGGTCCCCCTAAATTCCATACAAGGCCCTTCAGGTCTGGTATGGATATTAAGGGGAACCCCAGCCAAAATTTAAAAAAAAAATTGACGTGGGGTTCCCCCTAAATTCCATACCAGACCCTTCAGGTCTGGTATGGATTTTAAGGGGAACCCCGCGCCAAAAAAAAAAAAAAAAAAACGGCGTGGGGTCCCCCTAAAAATCCATACCAGACCCTTATCCGAGCACGCAACCTGGCAGGCCGCAGGAAAAGAGGGGGGGACGAGAGTGCTGCCCCCCCCCCCTCCTGAACCGTACCAGGCCACATGCCCTCAACATTGGGAGGGTGCTTTGGGGTAGCCCCCCAAAGCACCTTGTCCCCATGTTGATGAAGACAAGGGCCTCATCCTCACAACCGTGGCCGGTGGTTGTGGGGGTCTGCGGGCGGGGGGCTTATCGGAATCTGGAAGCCCCCTTTACCAAGGGGACCCCCAGATCCCGGCCCCCCCCCTGTGTGAAATGGTAAGGGGTTACTTACCCCTACCATTTCACTAAAAAACTGTCAAAAATGTTAAAAATGACAAGAGACAGTTTTTGACAATTCCTTTATTTAAATGCTTCTTCTTTCTTCCTTCATCTTCTTCTTCTTCTGGTTCTTCTGGCTCTTCTGGTTCTTCCTCCGGCGTTCTCGTCCAGCATCTCCTCCGCGGCGTCTTCTATCTTCTTCTCCTCGGGCCGCTCCGCACCCATGGCATGAGGGGGGAGGCTCCCGCTCTTCTCTTCATCTTCTTCTTCATCTTCATCTTCTTCTTCATCTTCTTCTTCTTCTTCTCTTCTTCATCTCTTCTTCCTTCTTCATTTCTTCTGCGGGCCGCTCCGCATCCATGCATGGAGGGAGGCTCCCGCTGTGTGACGGCGTCTCTTCGTCTGACGGTTCTTAAATAACGGGGGGCGGGGCCACCCGGTGACCCCGCCCCCCTCTGACGCACGGGACATGACGGGACTTCCCTGTGGCATTCCCCGTGACGTCACAGGGAAGTCCCGTCAATTCACCGTGCGTCAGAGGGGGGGCGGGGTCACCGGATGGCCCCGCCCCCCGTTATTTAAGAACCGTCAGACGAAGAGACGCCGTCACACAGCGGGAGCCTCCCTCCATGCATGGATGCGGAGCGGCCCGCAGAAGAAATGAAGAAGGAAGAAGAGATGAAGAAGAGAAGAAGAAGAAGAAGAAGAAGAAGATGAAGAAGAAGATGAAGAAGAAGATGAAGAGAAGAGCGGGAGCCTCCCCCCTCATGCCATGGGTGCGGAGCGGCCCGAGGAGAAGAAGATAGAAGACGCCGCGGAGGAGATGCTGGACGAGAACGCCGGAGGAAGAACCAGAAGAGCCAGAAGAACCAGAAGAAGAAGAAGATGAAGGAAGAAAGAAGAAGCATTTAAATAAAGGAATTGTCAAAAACTGTCTCTTGTCATTTTTAACATTTTTGACAGTTTTTTAGTGAAATGGTAGGGGTAAGTAACCCCTTACCATTTCACACAGGGGGGGGGCCGGGATCTGGGGGTCCCCTTGGTAAAGGGGGCTTCCAGATTCCGATAAGCCCCCCGCCCGCAGACCCCCACAACCACCGGCCACGGTTGTGGGGATGAGGCCCTTGTCTTCATCAACATGGGGACAAGGTGCTTTGGGGGGCTACCCCAAAGCACCCTCCCAATGTTGAGGGCATGTGGCCTGGTACGGTTCAGGAGGGGGGGGGGGGCCGCACTCTCGTCCCCCCCTCTTTTCCTGCGGCCTGCCAGGTTGCGTGCTCGGATAAGGGTCTGGTATGGATTTTTAGGGGGACCCCACGCCGTTTTTTTTTTTTTTTTTTGGCGCGGGGTTCCCCTTAAAATCCATACCAGACCTGAAGGGTCTGGTATGGAATTTAGGGGGAACCCCACGTCAATTTTTTTTTTAAATTTTGGCTGGGGTTCCCCTTAATATCCATACCAGACCCGAAGGGCCTTGTATGGAATTTAGGGGGACCCCCACATCATTTTTTTTTTTTAATTTTGGTTCGGGGTTGCCCTGTGGGGAATTCCCATGCCGTTTTTATCAATGAACTTCTATGTGTATTGTCGGCAATGCAATAGCCGCGGTAGTTTTAAATGAGTTTTTTCCTTCAAAATGTCATTTTGCTGTCAGACTGTTCTAAACACGGGAAACATGCGCCCCTTTACAGGCATACTATAGACACCCCCCAGGTACGAAATTTAAAGGGATATTACACTTTTATTGTTTGACTTTAAGCATTATTAAAATCAGTGCTCCTGAAAAAACGTCCGTTTTTAAAACTTTTTTTTGCATTGATCCATGTCCCCTGGGGCAGGACCCAGGTCCCCAAACACTTTTTATGACAATAACTTGCATATAAGCCTTTAAAATTAGCACTTTTGATTTCTCCCATAGACTTTTAAAGGGTGTTCCGCGGCATTCGAATTTGCCGCGAACACCCCAAATTGTTCGCTGTTCGGCGAACTTGCGAACAGCCAATGTTCGAGTAGAACATGAGTTCGACTCGAACTCGAAGCTCATCCCTATTTGGTACTATATGTCCAATATAGCAGCTCCCTGACCAATTTGGTGGTAGCCATTTATAAGCGTTCAGACCACATATAAAATAGAATTAATAAGGCAATGGAGTACGAGTAGTTTGGTGAATCCAGTACTGCCAAAACATATCTGCCCAAGTTTGATTTTTAGACAGATTTACACAGCTAATAAGGGCACTATCTTTGGCCACACACACATGTGTATCATTTTTAAATGCAGATCCTCCTATGCGGTACCCATCTACTTCAAAATGAAATACTTCTCCTCTCCCCACCACCTGTACCATAGAGATATTATTCCAATGATCTGTTACTTTATAATCACAATTACTATTTCCCAATTCTATGGAATATGAGTCATTGGTACTAGGTCTTTGTACACACAATATACCAGTGGCTTTACGGGATAACGTTATAGAATATTCCTCTGGGCCAAAATTAGTTGGTATGTTTTTACATGATGGATTAGTCAAACTGTCCATAGCTCTATTCATAATTGCTATTCTCCAAGGGTCATCCAAAGGCAACCAGCTAATGTTAACTGGTAGTCCATATAATGGTATGCCCTCAGGTGCAGCACGGGGTGTTTGTCCACACACCCAACAGTTTGTAACGTTAAAAACATGAGCTGTTGCTTTCAAAGTCTCATGGAAGAAGTTCTTCTGTGCTGTTCCACTGAAAACGAGGCTGGTCATCATCTGAAACCATAGTATTGTCCTCATGGCAACGGCAACAATCTGTGGATAGGAACATAAATAGGTTGGTCTTCCAGTTCAATTAAAACTAAAGCTGTGGACCCAGGTCCCCAGGCCACAATTTCTCCCTTCCTTCCTTTAGCTCTTCCCCTCTCAACTACACTTGGGGCTACCCACACCTTGGTACCTAATTGGGCAGAATACATTTTCCCATGTACCCTTAGACGTTTAAGTATAATTATTATCTGTCCTATTTGTTGTCCTTTTTTTAGACATCCCATTTCTAAAGGTACTAGGGTAACACAATATTCTCCCAGTGCATCTTTTTTCACTTCTGTATCCCATTCACACCACTCAGTCAACTTAGAGTCTGGAATGAACTGCAAATCACATGTGGGATCTAACTGTAAAATGCCAGTGGGTACTAATATGTGGGAGTCAGGGCTAGGATTCACTTCCCCCTCACCCCCCCACTTCCACATCTTGGAGCATTGTAACTGGTATAGGTTGAGTTATGGGAATTGTTGGACCTTTAGTAGTTACAGTGACTACCCATTCTCCTAAACTTTCAACACCACTCCCCAACATTCGCTGCATAGGAGTGTTCTGTCCTACCAATCTGTTGTTCAGAATGTACACTGCTTCTTGTATCACCTTATCCCACCCCCTGAGCGTGCGTGTAGGTGTTAATTTCCGTATTTGCTCTTTAAGCAAACCATTCATTCTCTCAATTAAACCTGCTGCTTGTGAATGATAGGGAATGTGAAACACCCAGTGTACACCATGTTCCTCCGCCCATTGTTTAACAGCTTGTCCTGTAAAATGTGTGCCATTGTCTGATTGGATTTCTTGAGGCACTCCATAATGCTGTGTCAGCAATTGCATAAGTTTCAAGGTTGTCTTCTGATCCGCATGTTTAGTAGCGGAAACTTGCAAAAGTCCACTATCTGTGTCCACAGCCATGGCACAATATTTCAATCCACCTCTTCCTCCCGGCAGGGGACCTATGAAGTCTACTTGCCAAACTTGTCCTGGTTGCTGACCTCTGTAAATGTTTCCTGGCATGGGTGTCATTCGTGGCCACTTCTTTGCTTCTTGGCAGAGGGGGCACTGGGCAACAATGTCTTTTGCCTGAGTCTGAGTTAATGGTATGCCTTTGTGCTGCGCCCATTGCCATGTACTTTGTGCACCTCTGTGTCCGGATTGACTGTGTGCCCATTTTCCCAGGATTTCCAGAATAGGGTCATTATCTTGGTTAGCAACAGACACTTGTGCCAGGCCATCAACCATATCATTGTTAGAATCCGCACTATGGGCGTGGACATGTCCGATTTGAATAATTCGATTGCGACCTTCTTGCCACAAAAACTCCCAGATTTGAGGCCCACCCCACAGTTCTTTTCCATTTAATTGCCAGTTGTCTTGTTTCCATACTCTTAGCCATGTAGCTAGTCCTTTAAATACTGCCCAACTATCTGTATAGATGATCAAATTTCCTGGTATATCTTGCACCACCATATACACAGCTTGGAGCTCAGCATATTGACTCGATCCACCCTGACCACTTTGGTAAATTACTGTTTCAGTACCTGGCTGGAAAGCTTCTGCAGTCCATATTCTACCCTGAGGGGTGATTTTGGCCGGTCCATCTGTAAACCAAGCATTTTGTTTGTCTTCATCTGAGAGCTCAACAAAAAGAGGTGCCTCCTTGAAAGGCGATTCTCCCACTTGCATTGGAGGCAACTCAGGAACCTTTGATTCAAAGTCCACATGTCCAGCCAGTTGTTGTGATATCTGACTGGGATCCTGAGATGAAATGTTAGCCCTTTCACTTAAATACCATTTCCATATCTGTAGCGTCTGCTTTTGTGCCACACTTTTAGAGCCTGGAAGCCTTCTTGTCTCACCCACCCAGAAATGGGTATATTAGTCCTCACTGTCACAAACTGCTGCTTTGTTGTTACTTCCACATGTTGTAATGCAGTGTAGGCAGCCAGCAACTGCTTCTCCAAGGGGCTGTACTTTCTCTGTGCAGCGGTGAACTGTTTGGACCAGAATCCCAATGGTATCTTCCGATCCCTTGCATTTTGGCCTTTCTGCCACAGACCCCACGACATCCCATGTTCAGTTGCAGTCACATCTAAGATGAAAGGCTGATCTGGTTTCAAGGGGCCTAAAGAATGCTGTGTTCTTACAGTCTCTTTGGCAGTGTCTAGTGCCAACTGCTGGTCTGGTCCCCGTAAGAATACAGTCTTTTTCTGTGACATTATAGATTGGCCTGAGAATCAGGTCAAGTGAGGAATGAAAGGTCTCCAAAAACCCAGTAAACCAAGTAAACTTTGAGCCTCTTTCACATTTTTGGGAGGCTTCAATGCTGCAATAGAGTCTAATACAGGTTGTGGAATATTCTTGATGGGCCCAGACCAAATCATTCCAAGAAATTTGACACTTGTAGCTGGTCCTTGGATCTTTGTAGGGTTAATGGCCCATCCTCTTTTCTGTATATGGGCCTGCACTGTAGTCACGTCTTGTCTTACTTGTCCTTCTGTATTACCAGAGAGCATGATATCATCAATGTAATGATACAGGTTACAGTCCAGTTTTGGTAACATAGCCAGATCTCTGGCTACCATACCATGGCAAATTGTTGGACTATGTAAATAGCCGTGAGGGACAACATTGGCTGTATACTGTTTTCCATCCCAAGAATAAGCTAATTGATCTTGTGATTCCTCATCAATAGAAATAGAGAAAAATGCATTTGCTAAATCCAGTACTGCATGCGATTCTCCAGCAATTTGAGAAATAATCTCTATAAGTGACACCATATCTAGGACAGCTGCTGCAAGGGGTGGAGCCACTTTGTTTAGCGCTCGATAGTCTATAGTCATCCTATAAGTTCCATCCGGTTTCCTTACAGGAAAAATAGGTGCATTAAAGGGGCTCACTGCAGGCCTGAATACTCCTACATCCAGCAAGGCCTTTATTGTGTCAGTCACTTCTTGGTGTCCTCCAGGTATACGGTACTTCTTGAGATTGACAGGGTGTTTGGGTGGAGGGATGTACACTGGTGTCCACTTTGCATGTCCCCTGATGATAGGTTTTACTGCAGACACAAAGAAAGAACGCACTGAGTTACCAAATGAAAACACACCTGCATCAGTTTGGATTGTCTGACCCCTCAAGATATCCATTCCCAGTATGTTATCAGGTAGCTCAGATATTAAAACTTGTGCCTTAAATATGGGGCATTTCCAATTTGCAGTATACCTTGTGCGCCCATGTGTGTTGCCCTCCCAGTCCTTCAACTGCCACTATCCCTGTGCTCTGATGCTTTTTACTTTTGATGCTGTGAAACAAAGTCACTTCAGCTCCTGTGTCTAACAATGCAGTAACCCTTTGTGGTCTATGTTGTCCTTGCCAATATATTGCCACTGATACATATGGGCAGCTATCCCCTGATTTCAGCATATTAACTTGAACCAGTGGCACAGAGAATCTGCCCTCCTGTCATTCCAGAGGAGTGGGCACTTCCCATCCTCTGCTCCCAAATTTCTTTTTGTGTTTCATTAACTCTTCTGCTGCCGCCCCATAAGAGTTTGACTTTCTCTCCACAGGAGGGGCAGAAGGAAACACAGGGACATCCTCTACATCACTGGTTGCCATCCTCTTAGGCAAGCTAGATTTTAATTTTCCTTGTGATTTTAATTCTTTCCATCATTTTAATGTTGATATGCCATCAATATCTGATATTGGAACACCACTCTGCACCAAATCTAAAAATAATTGGTTTTGTGTGATCTTCAACTTCCCTACAGGATTTTTCTCTTCCACACTCCTTTGTTTAACCCTGTCTCCGACCCTCTCCAATTCTCCTAATTGTCCCAGTAAGGCAGCTGCCTCGTGAACCTTCTCCTTCTTTGCATCAATAGCACTCAACATTGTAAACAATGGAGCCTAATAATGGGACAGGGGCGTTAGCAAGCAATTTATTCCTCATGTGTGCCGTGAACAAAGCCATATCAGGTCCTGTCCAATTATCATGCACAGTAGGAGTTTCTATTAGAGGGTCTGCAATCAATCCACTTACACACCCATATTCTCACAGCCTGTGAATTCCATCCCCTATTGTACGCCAAGGGGTTAATTCCATAAGTTCTGTAGGAGTGTCATGAACTTGGACTATAGAATCTCCAATCAAGTGCAATAGGGAAAATATAACAGTAGTGTCTCTCGCTCTTCGCAGATAAAGTCTTACTCTGGGGTCTTTGGCCATGCTGCCTAATCCCACTGCCTCTCTGTTAAACAAAAGTATTCCATCCCCTCCCAGGTCCCACACGTAAAACCCATGACAATAAGCTTTCATTGGGTCTCTGGGTAAATTTCTGTCCTAGCTCCGTAAGCTTCCCTGCTGTGTAAGACCTTGTCTCTTCTGTATATTGTTGTTCAGCTACCTGTGCTGGGCGTGATGAATCTTCAGATGAAAGAACATTACTTCCGCTTGAACTAGCTCGTTCTCTCACCTCTCGCCTTTGTCTAATTGTAACAATGGGACGAGCTTTGCCTTCTTCTAACTCATCAATTTCTATCTCTTCATCTGTGTCTGATCCTGACCAATATGTTAATTCCTCCCAATCTCCCCTGGTAACCAGGGTGCATACTTTCACTGCAGCATTGTTTCCTGGTAATCTTCTACCTTTCTTTCTACGCTGCTTGTTCAGAGTTCTCACTGCATACTCTGAAAACTGCGTTTGCATTTCTTCCTTGTGTTTTTCAGAAGATCTAAAACATTCCTTTAGGATTTGAAGTTGATCTGTTACTGCCTGCAGTTCCATATCAACAGCTTCCCTCCTTTTTGTCTCATCTATGAGCGCCTGCAAAAATATCCATCCTAATAAAGATTCAGTTTTCTGTTCCGATTTTGAATATCGAGACAAGTCAAGATTCAGGAGACAGATCTTCCACTTTAAATGCATCCTGATACTTGATCAATTCATGAGCCACAGTAGACCAGTGTCTAGAATCTGCCCACTCTGGGATGGGGCTCTTTCGACTGTCTCCCCCCTTCACTTTTTTTATCCAGTTAAACATCCTCCCTCTTCATTACGTGTACACCACGTGCTAAACCACTATAACGCCACCAAAGCAAAGCTAACAATAAACCTGCTATCACAGTGCACACTAATAATACAGTTTCCCAATTGTCAAAAGACATTACAATTCACAACAGTATTACTAGAATTAATCACTGCACTTCAAACCAGCACTGAAAGGGTTAAATATCCTACTCACAGCGCCATTATGTAACAAGAGGTCAAATTTTTTGTGTTTTTATCATTGCATTTACTGACCACATATCTGAAAGGGTCAATATATGAATGAACTTATGAATAAATGTAACACAGAATTTGACCCCTTGTTACAGGGTTCTAAAGTTTGCACAAATTTTCGGTCCGTTCGCAGGTTCTGGTGCAAACCGAACCGGGGGGTGTTCGGCTCATCCCTAATGGCAACCAGTAAGTTACTGGATATTGTTTTGCGAAAGCTAGGAGGGTAGTCATCTATACCATATTCAAAATGGCCAGGGCTGGTTTGGGAGACATTGGAGAGAAGGTGGAACACACTCCTCCAGAAGTTTTGTATATTTTTACATTTCCAAAAGATATGTAATAGATTGCCAGTTAGGCCACATCCATGTCAACATAGGGGAGACTCTGTCGTGGAAAACTGGGCTATGCGATAGGGTGTAAGGTACCACATAGCCACTATTTTTTGTGTCAACTCCCAATGGTTTGCACAATGTGATACATTGTAGGAGTATTGGAGAGCGATATGCCATAGCTTAGTTGTAAAGGTCTGTAGTAAGTCCTTCTCCCATGCTAGGGTAGGTGACATTTTGGAAAAGGATATCTTGTCTTGGAATATGTTGTTGAAAAACGATATACCCTTATGCACGCTAAACGTGCCTTGGTAGAAGTTCCAAACTCCTGAATGAATAAAAATAGGATGGAGGGGGGTGGAGGTAAAAAAAATGGCAAATACGGGGGCATGGCAGCTGGGCTCCAAGATGGACACTTGATATAGGAGCTCCGCTCGTCTGCCGGAGATAATCCACTGCCATCCGAGCCCACTGGCACCATCCACAGCCATAACTCTGCCGTCAGCCCACTGCACAGCCTAAAGATGACAAGGCACAGTAAAAACCCACAGCAGCTGCAGAAACTGTCGAGTTTCTTCATGGCAGCCCCACGTGGGCTATAACAAAATGGCAGCGGTGCTCGGGAACAACGGCCTGAATACAAGGCCGGGGTGAACAACGGCAGCCATGGGATGCCTTCCACATCATCCCCCACAGCCAAGCCACATAGTGAGTCCTCCTCTGGGGCGACCAGCCCCCCCCACGAGAAGCCCAGCAAAATCTAAGCCACAGAGGGGCTCTTCAGCTAGGCTGCAGGATGACCCAAACATGGAGATAAGTGGGCCACAACATACTACTACAGCCTAAAACGCACATGAGGGAGATCCCATAGCTGACTTCCCCACATCAGATGGACCCATTTCAGACAAAATGCTGAAAGAAAAGTTACTGCCTTTGCGGTCCTCACTATAAACTGACATGATCAATAAGTGCCAAAGAGAGATCCAAGCCACAGGACACAGGGTAGATCATGTTGAAAGCAAGATGATGGAAGAATATATATCCTCATACAACATGATGGTAGAAGCCCATACAGCACAGGGAGAAGACATAACATGGATGAAAGACAAAATTTCAGACCTTGAGGACAGATCCAGAAGGAACAACCTCAAACTGAGGGGCATCCCAGAGTCTGCTCCCCCTAACCAACTCCTACAATATGCTTACACCCTGTCTCTACACTGGTGCCAGTGCTGACAGCACAAGACCTTATAGTGGAAAGAATCCACAGGGTCCCCAAACCCTACTACCACGTAAAGGAAGAAATACTGCAAGTGTCACGTAAACCAGATAACATCCCCCCACAATACGCCAATATACGCCTACTCCCTGACCTCTCCAGGCACACATTGCAATGACGCCATAACCTGGAGACAAACACTAAGGCCCTAAGAAACCATAAAATCCTCCATAAGTGGAAATACCCAGCCAAAGTTTCTATTACTCACAATGAGGTCACAACATCAGTCTCAACACTCAATCACAGCCCTACAGAAGTGGGACATACTCCCTGACTAGGCCTCACTTCACTCACCTCCATCAAGACAACAACCAATACAAAATAAGTGGCAAGTAGTATCACATAAGCACTCCAACAAGAAAAGAGCCAGTGGAAGCTCTTAAAGGAACTATGACGGGAGGGCCCGTGAAACTCAGAATCCCTTGGAAAGTAGGGGATGTCCTTGTTTCAGCTCCCCATACACCTCTTATGTCTAAGTTACCCTGTGCTATCCTGGCACAGGGTGAGTGAGAAAATATATCTTGGACTACTTAAAATGGGACAGTAATATTTGTCCACAATATCTCCCAGGATGTATGTAGAGACTATTATTGGTTTGTTTGATTCTGAACTCAACCTGTTAATTGAGTGAGCTGATCACATTAGCCTCCAGGATTGGCTAGGAGACAAACTGTTGATGACTAGCCTGAGGAGGGGGGAGATTGTTGTTTGTATTGTTAATTGTAATTAGCTCCTGCTATTGTGTTTATACTACTGTGTGAAGCTCGGTGCCCACAAGTCTGTGTCCTACAGGTCATGTCTCTGAGTCATCTGGTCTGGGTAAATGATTTAGTAAATTAGCTTATGTTAATTAGGTTAGCTTTGAGTCATCCTGCTGTATACATTTGTGTGAGATCTCAAATAAAGAGTTAGTCCTGATGTACTCCAAGACTGGTGTTGTCTAGTTCTTGGGGGGTTCCTATAGCCAGATCCATTGGACTCGTGTTCCAGAACTTAGGAAGTGGTATACTGACGGAAGCACTCAAGCGGAGAGTGGGATGTTCCGTGACAGGAACCCCACAAATACCCACGAATATCTCCAGTCATAGGAGATAACAGTTTCTTTTCTCCTCTTCCCCTCTAATTATCATTAGTAGCTACATCTACATGCAGATCCATTACAAGAACCATTTCTTTTGTGCTCTACTTTGACTTTTTCTGTTTTTTGTTCTTTTTGTTGTTTATTCAATATACACAGCCATATCCAAAACAAATTATACCCCTCCACTGAAGAAAACAAGCCTCAGATATCCTCTCCACATCGAACTGAACTATTCCAGAGCAAATCCTGCAGACGCAGTGAGTACCTACACCACACAATCATACAGCAGAATGCATCACACCTACAATGACTATTACATGCCTTTCAATTAATGCCTGGGGTCTAAACCATTCCGCAAAAAGATTCTCACTGTGTAAAGAAGCCTGCAAGCAGAAGATGGACATCCTCTGTGTGCAGGAAACTCACTTCCATCTAAACAAAATTCAGAATTGTTCACATTAGGACTACTCACATATACTTCTGGCTTGTACACCCAACCACAAAAAAGGAGGTGTACTAATAGCCATAAAAAATTCCCTCTCTTTCCAACCTAAGTAGACATTCCTGGATGAAGGGGGCAGATAAATAATCGTAACTGTGGACACCAACTCCAAACCATACACGCTAGTTAAACTATACGCCCAAAACTCCCAGAAACTTTGCTTTATAAGGAAAGTACTCAAAAAAAGCCAACTCTATCAAATATGGAAACCTCTTGGTATGTGGAGATTTTAACTTGACCTCAGATTAAAAACTGGACACCCCCACAAGTAAACCCAATGGCATGGCATCCCTTCAGGCGTTACTCCGCACGGAGGAACTGTTCGAAGTATGGAGATGCCTTCATGCTAATGAGAATGACTACACCTTTTTCCCACATAGACATTGCTCATATTCACGTATCGACATGCTCCTGATGGATAAGTGGCTCTTACAGTACAGTAGAAACAACTCAAATACATGACACTATGTGGTCGTACCCTGCTGCAAAATCGATGTCTGCTAAAGAACAGGGGGTCTCCTCTTCATCCCCATCTGGCGCTCTAATGTTAGGCTTCTACAAGAATCCCAAACCCACACAAAAATCTCTTAGCATCCCAGGACTTTTTCCTAGATAATGCAGCCTCGGTAAATGACCCGTATATCGTATGGAACGCCCATAAGGCCTTTATGAGGGCATATTCATTCAATTAGGGGCCAAAAAAAAAGTTATGCGTCAAAACCTAATGCTTTGCTATCTGAAATTCATAACACGGAAATCCAAAACAAAAAATTGCCTACAGCGAAATCAATGAACACACTCTCCAAAATCTGAAAATCTGAGAGAACACCTCTCTCAACAATATGACAAACATCTTAGATGCCTACAGCTAAACTACTTTGCAAATGCTAACAGAGCAGGCAAATACTTGGCAAATAGATTGAAGGCAGCATGTACAAAATCTAGAATATGATTCGTAAAACACCCTACCCTACACCACAAAATCACTAACCATAAGACATAGTAAATCAATTTGCCGAATATTACGGTGCACTATATAACCTACACAAAGATCCCTCCAAGCCTCAACCAACCACAGAGCAAAGACAAAAATTCCTACAGGGACTAATACTTCCATCTCTTTCCAAACATCAACTTGAAGGATTAAATGCCCCGTTCACAACACAAGAAATAGAACTAGTTATAAAAACACTACTGAATGGTAAATCACCAGGGCCGGACGGTTTCTCCAATGAATATTTCAAGACATTTAAAAACATACTATCACCACACAAACCTCAGATGCAACTAGAAGAATCATAAATGGGATACATAATGCTGAAAATAGTCAAACTCCTTCTCTGCTGCTGTCTATAGATGCAGAGAAGGCATTCAACAGGGTCCATTGCATTAGCCAATGCATCCCATTGGGTAATAAAGTTAAAAGAGCGAACAAAAATCCTGGATGGCTTAATTCCAATGTAAAAATGAATATAAAAGCAAAGGAGAAGGCCTACAACAAATACAAGGTTGAGGGATCATCCTCAGCATTCAGACTTTATAAAGAATGCAACAAGAAATGTAAGGGTGCAATTAGGGCAGCTAAGATAGAACAAGAAAGACACATAGCGGAGGAGAGCATAACAAAATCCCACAAAATTCTTTAAGTATGTAAACAGTAAAAAATTGAGGACAGACCATATTGGCCCCATAAAGAACGAGGAAGGACATCTAGTTACAAAGGATGGGGAGATGGCGAAGGTATTGAGTTTATTCTTCTCCTCAGTCTTCATGAGGGAATCGGGGGGCTTCAGTAACCAAAACTGCAGTGTTTATCCTTATGACACATCACAGGAAGCACCTCCATGCTTAACAGAAGACAGAATTAAAATTAGACTCGGGAAACTTAACATTAATAAATCACTGGGACCAGGTGGCTCGCATCCAAAGGTACTTAGGGAACTTAGTCAAGTAATTGCCAGACCATTGTTCCTAATTTTTACTGACAGTCTACTGACTGGAATGGTACCAGCTGATTGGAGAAAAGCCAATGTAGCACCAATATTTTAAAAGGGTCCAAAATACATCCCTGGGAATTACAGACCAGTTAGCCTGGCATCAATAGTATGCAAGCTCTTGGAGGGAATGATAAGTGACTATATACAAGAATTTAGTAATGATAATGGTATCATTAGCAGTAATCAGCATGGATTCATGAAGAATAATTCTTGCCAAACCAATCTATTAACCTTCTATGAAAAGGTGAGCTGCCATCTAGATAAATGAAGGCCCGTAGACGTGGTGTATCTGGATTTTGCAAAAGCATTTGACACAGTTCCCCATATACGATTACTGTACAAAATGAAGTCAGTTGGCTTGGACCATAGGGTAAGTACATGGATTGAAAACTGGCTACAAGGGCGAGTTCAGAGGTTGGTGATAAATGGGGAGTACTCGGAATGGTCAGGGGTGGGAAGTGGGGTCCCTCAGGGTTCTGTGCTGGGACCAATCCTATTTATTTTGTTCATAAACGACCTGGAGGATGGGGTAAACAGTTCAATCTCTGTATTTGCGGACAATACGAAGTCCTTGCGGATGAAACACATCAGTTAGATATGTTTGCTGAGCCACTATTTACATAAGCGCTTTTTTATTTTGTCAATTTGTATTCTGCCCCTGTTTGTTTGGGAGTCAGATGAACTTTTAAAATAAAATTTTTTATGTGGATTCACACCATGTGGAGGCATTTCTTCCTTTTTTCCTTTTGAGGAATTTTACCGTCTATGAAAGGACCGGAGATCAGGGCTTGCAAATTCCAATACAGCTGTACAACTATGGAAGTCCCTAGTCTGTGAACATCTGCTTCTGATGGTTGGTGAGTAATTACCATGAATTTCTACGTATTTCTTCTCTGATACAGCTCTGCACCTACTCCCTCCGGGTTAATTACTCCTACTGGATCCCGGTACAAGCTTGTTTGACTCACAGCCTTTGGCGTGTGAGTCCACCTGTTCCGGTAAGGGTATTCCAGCTTCCTTATTACAATTTTGAAACCCTTGATCAGTACTGTCTCAGTGTCTCCAACCTCGGTATACTGATTGGATTCATCCCACATGCACACAGAAGGCATTGAAGCCGTTCACACCAGCATCTGTAATACATCCATGTGAACATTTTTTTTGCCAAGGGTGTTATCTATTTTTGATTTTTGTGAGTTTTATGTCCCATTTAATGCTGTGTACTGAATATGTTTACACTTGGTTGGAGATAACACCCATTGTACGTTACACCATTCTAATAAAATTTTTTATATGTATGTACACTATTTATGATCGTATCAGTTGTTATTTATTTATTTATTTTTTGGTATCACACACAGTCTTTACACTATATATAAGACTTACTTTGTATAATACCATATTCACAGTTGGGTTACACCATCTTATATAACTTGGTGACCAGTAGGAGGTTATTTATCTATTTTGGTATCCAATGATATTCAGTACCACATATATGTTGATTATACCCAGTCACCTGTTTATTTATATGGGCGTGCTTGTAATTAAATTGCAGGCTTATACCCTGTAAGTGCACACACAAATACATGTATTTTTAGGCTTATTGCCCACCTCTATATATATTTTATTATATATTATATTTTTCTACACTTATTTTTTTGAGTGTTTCGTTAATTCTTTATTGTGCAATGGACCTCCGGATCCACATTCTGGTTAGGTTTGCGCAATAACGGACATCACTTAGCGTCACATTTTTTGTTTTGTTTTTTAATACTAAGCTAAGCAGGGAAATAACTTCTCTGCGGGATGTGAAAACCTTGCAAAAAGATCTGAACAAATTAATGTGGTGGGCAACTACATGGAAAATGAGGTTTAATGCAGAAAAATGTAAAATAATGCATTTGGGTGGCAAAAATATGAATGCAATCTATACACTAGGGGAGAACCTCTGGGGGAATCTAGGATGGAAAAGGACCTGGGGGTCCTAGTAGATGATAGGCTCAGCAATGGCATGCAATGGCAAGCTGCTGCTAACAAAGCAAACAGAATATTGGCATGCATTAAAAAGGGGATCAACTCCAGAGATAAAACGATAATTCTTCCGCTCTACAAGACTCTGGTCCGGCCGCACCTAGAATATGCTGTCCAGTTCTGGGCACCAGTCCTCAGGAAGGATTTACTGGAAATGGAGTACAAAGAAGGGCAACAAAGCTAATAAAGGGTCTGGAGGATATTAGTTATGAGGAAAGGTTGCGAGCACTGAACCTATTCTCTCTGGAGAAGAGACACTTTAGAGGGGATATGATTTCAATATACAAATACCATACTGGTGAGCCCACAATCATGTGCGTCCGCAGAACTTTTTTTAGGGGGGCATCATTTTAGGGTCACCCATGCGCTGCCCCTTTTCGACAATGTCATTATCACATTATCATGGTCAGAGACTGCAGATATAGTATAGTCCCTAGGATAAGTAATGGATAATGGCCGATAGGCACTCAGACCATACCCAGCAAAACTACAGCAGTGATCCCTCCGGCTGGACAATCGCTCACTCTGGGTTTCCCTGGGGGCAACTGTTCAGTAGTATAGCATGTCTGTACCCTGGCAGTGGCTCAGCCTCTCTCTCTCTGGTGGTGCTGGGCAGAGTGGCTCTCTCTCTGGTGGCGCTGGGTAGCGTGGCTCTCTCTTTCTGGTGGTGCTGGGCACCATGGCTCTCTCCCTCTCTCTGGTGGTGCTGGGCAGCATGGCTCTCTCTCTGGCTTCTGCCCAGCACACTCCTCTTTCTTTGTCCTGTAGCACTCACTCCCTCAGCTTTTTTCCAGGCTGCAGTCTCTCAATCTCTCTTGATCGAGCTAAAGCCTCCTCCCTGTGGAAAATAAAGCCGCCAATCTTCAGGACTACATGTCCCATGATGCTCTCTTCTCCTAGTCTCCTTTGATTGGTCCTCAGTTATGGCCAATGGAGAAGGAACGGAGTGGGCAGGAAACTGGGTAGTGAACCTAGTGAGAGCCGCTGTCTCTTTTCCTTGACAGGAGAAAAGGGGAGGGCGAGCAGGGGGAAACCTCTGACAGCCCGCAGCTCACCTTTCTCCTGTCACATCGCTGCTGAGTTATCTGCTGGACTGAGCAGGGTAAAGAGCCCCCAGTCACACTACACTGATGGGGGGGCTTCACAGCACCTCGATGGTGTCACCTGACTGGCGGGTGGCACCCGGATGTGGGCTGCCCACATCCCCATAGCGACGCCACTGTGCTAAACTTAACAGTGCCGATCCAATCCCCAAATCCAGGGGGGCACTTGGCCCCCCTTGCCCCTACCTACGGACGCCCATGCCCACAATAGGGATAAAACTTTTTGCAAAAGGGAGTTTAACAAGACTCATGGCCACTCATTAAAATTAAAAGAAAAGAGGTTTAACCTTAAACTATGTAGAGGGTTCTTTACTGTAAGAGCGGCAAGGATGTGGAATTCCTTTTCACAGGTGGTGGTCTCAGCGGGGAGTTTCAAAAAACTATTAGATAAGCAAGCACCTGAACGACCACAACATTCAGGGATATACAATGTAATACTGACATTTAATCACACACAAAGGTTTCACTTGATGGACTTGTGTCTTTTTTCAACCTTACCTACTATGTAACTATGTAACTGATGATCATACTGGCAAATATATGGCATTATACCCCATATAGAATAGCAAGCTGCTTCCCAGAAACTTGGTCACAATGCTGGAGGAGTTGCTGCCAAATAGGACACTTATTACATATTTTCTGGCAGTGTCCAAATATAAAAAACCTATAGAACTGAATATTCTAGCTAATTTCCTCTCTCACAGGAATTTTAACCTCTCCTGATCCAGCACTAGCAATCCTTCACTTAGGAATAGAGAAATTTCCACCCAATTTCAGACCAGTAATTACCCATAATCTCCTAGAGACCAGTATATTGATACTTGGCAATTGTAAAAATAATACCTCCATAAATCTCTCAGATGTGACAAGAGCTGTTCACCAAAATTACACTTTTGAGCGACTCATTGCAATCAACTCTATGCACTGTAAAATATTTGACAAAAATTTGTCTGTTTGGACAAAACGAGCCAACAGCACATAAAGCCTCTCTGGCTCGATGACTTTTCTCTTCTTTCACTTCCTTCTATTGTTTTCTTATTGATTTGTTATTGATAACCACTCAATGATCTCATACGGATATAAACTGTGTGTATCAATTTGTCTCATTTGTTTGAAATGTTCTTATTGACTTGTTAATATCTGAAAAACTCAATAAAAACCCCTAACATGAACATGACAACACACAAAGCCATGGGGGCTCTCATGCATATGTCTTTCTGACTTTTGACTAGACATTATGCAATTCTTTCTGGATGTTACATTTGTCCAACCATTTTAAATATAGAGACCAGGTGCTTTGGTTCTCCATTTCCCTCCCTCTGGCTCTGGGTGAGGGCCACATTGTCTGTGACCACCTGCAAGTCGCACGGCTCAGCTTGGCCTTCCTTTTGGGGTGCGGGTAGGAACGACGTCTCAGCAGAACCCAGAATTACAAGTGGGGAAACTTTTTGTCTTCTGTTTTGTTTTTAAAGAAGTCTCCGGATAAACAAGCGCATATGGTATAGAGGATTTATAAGGACCCCCTGAGGAAGACCATTACCCAATAAGGTTGAACTGCATTGGGGTTTTTTCCAACATCAGACAGTATAACTATAATTAATGTTACAGGTAGCATCCTTGTATATATACCTTTTACAACAATTTCTATATGATACTAATTCATTGTCTGATTTGTTACCTAATCCACTGTGTCTCACATCATGTAAACCGGAGCTCATGTTTTTAAACTTTTGTTTTGTATGATCTATGTCTAGAGTATTTTGTCAATAAAACCAACTTTTTTTAATAAAATCTTTTTCTGACTTACAATTGCTGCTAAAGAACCCCACGGGGTACCTCTATTTTCTTTTCTGCAATCCTATAGCAACAATATTGCCGAGAGTATTGGGCCATGAAAGACACATTTTTGAAGGACTTGAGCTATGTACCCCCAATGGAGCCTGTCGAATGCCTTCTCTGTGACTATGGAGAGTAAACATGTGCAAATTGTTTCGTAACGAATCAAAATTCTTCAAAATTTTGCATCTTTCTGACATTCGGATGCATCCGACTGGCCGAAGAAGAAAATATCAAATTTCAACAAAATAAATTATAGTGAAAATAACAAATGAATTTGACTTGATTCATTCATTCGTTAAAGGTTTAATGAAACAAAAGGTCAACTCAGAGTAAGCCCAGGTTCACACTGAACTCGCACAATTTAATTCCCGCATGTCAGTCCCGACTTCTGGGACGATTTCAGAGACATCTGTGCTGGTTGCTGCACAGATGTCTATAGAAATCACACCCCAAAGTCACTAAAAGTAGTATAGAGACTACTTTTGGGAATCGGTGCAGCACCACCATATGCGGCGTCGCACTGATTCGAACGGTGCAATTGCTGGAAATTGCCATCAATTTGGAATGTGATTTGAGCATATAAGGCCACCAGGGTGAAGGGTCTGTTGTTGATGTTGCATGTCAAGATTATATAGCAGCTTAGCGGGTCAATAAGCGATGAGTGTAAAGTAAAGGAGACTCCTCTCTTTTTGGAGTTGTAACCAGAGTAAAAGATATGGGGGTAGTCACTGTGTTTGCACTTTGGGGTGGCATCAGACTGAATATCTGACTGTAGGTTGTATGCATCACACCAAAGGGAATGTCTTTTGGCGGGGTGGTTGAGGCCTCTGGCATTGATAGGGACTAATTTAATTGTCATCCAGGAGCAAGAACTAGTGTGAGATAGTATGACTCACATGAGAAGATGGCTTGCATGTAAACTGCTAAGATCAGCGGAGGCTGGTTATTCAAACTGTTGGTCTACAAGTGAATCCGCCTATACCTATAATCCCACCACTGCGCTCTAGGAAATGAAAAAATGACTAATCTATACCTGTCACTTAAAAAAGAAAACATGTAAACTGAATTCAAACCTCTAATAAGTATAAGAATAAATAGTGGCGCTAATGTGCAAATGATAAGTGATGAGTGAAACAAATATATACGGAAATATTGCTGGTAATGTGACACTTAGCATCAACACCACAATGAATAAAAGCAAAAAATAAAAACTGTGTCTAAATACATACAGAATGTAAATAACATGACTGAGCAAATGATTAATACCCTGTGACAAGTGTGAAATGGATGTGTCACTTCTCAAAAAAAAAATTATAAAAATATATATATTAATTATTAGAATGCATGAAAACGGTCCATATTAAATGTGAACAAAAGTCCAAAGAGTGATAAGAACTCAGGTATGAGAAACACACTGTGATTCTTGTAATCATCCACCACACCTCAGTGACGTGATTCCACTCCCCTCTAAAAAAAGCACTGACCAGCTGCTATAGCCTCACGCTCTTGTGTTTCGCCAGAATCGCCTCAACCCACTCACATGGGGGTAAAAATCAGATCTCTAATATCCAACGGTAGTATGTCAAGCATTCTCCCTGAAATAGTGGCTGTTGCGATGGCAAGACGGATAAAGGTCAAGGAAGAATGTGTGCAAAACTGCAGATATGTGAAAAGGGATGTCAAATAAGGCAATCCCTGTATAAAATCAATAGCTTGCAGCAGTAGCGAGAACTGTCCCTTGTGAAGTGAGAGAGAAATAAATTGATTTATTTCTCTCTCACTTCACAATGGACAGTTCTCAATACTGCTGCCTTATTTGACACCCCTTTTCACATATCTGCAGTTTTGCACACATTCTTCCTTGGCCTTCATCCGTCTTGCCATCGCAACTGCCACTACTTCAGGGAGAGTGCTTGACATACTACCGTTGGATATTGGAGGCTGGTTATGGATGACTGTGACTGTATACAATGTATGGGCACTTGAAGGTTGTCTCCAGAGAGTATTGTCGAGTTCTGCAAAGGCAAGGCTGAATAGAGAACAAAAGAAAATAGTCAAACTGTAACCCCAGGAAAGGAGCCACCCTGGGGAGAGCTCAACATTGGAAGAAACAGCAGCAACACAACTAAGAAGAATAAAAAAGGGTACCATGGGACTGAGCGCAGACAAGCTGCAACAATTTGGGGGAAAACAAAAAAACAGGTTCAAAGTGAGTTCTTAAAGCTGGGAATCTTTAAACAGTAGATAAAGGTGTATATTAGTTATCACATCCTGGGGCCTTAAGGTTGCCACATTTCTGGGAGACGACTTGCCATTCTTATATTAACGATGATGTTGAGAGTCTGGAAGATGACACATGTGGTTGTTCGGGGCAAATATCCTATTCTCTGAGCAGGCGGAGGCCCTCTTCCAGATTGTTTATGGCAGTAGTAGAGCCTTCTCTGGTGATCAGCAGCTTGGCAGGATATTTCCATTGGTAGGTCAGTGAGTAATTACGAAGGGCCTTTTTTATAGTGTCCATATTCTTACATTGGCACAGGGTATGTGTGGAGAGGTCTTGGAGAACTTCTGGAAGGTAGGCTCTTTTACAAAAGGCTTCCAGTACTCTCTTGGAAAAAATGGACCCATAGGTGGACTTCCCATCTTATGTTAGATGGGAGAAAGTGTGGTTTTGGGATATGGTGGACTCTGACAATTGTAAGGTCTGCAGAGGTTAGTGAGGGAACGAATGCCTGGAATAAGTCTTATACAAAATGAGGAAGCTGAGAAGAGGTCACCGCCTCTGGCACACTGCAAATCTTTAGGTTGTTACGGCAGGATTTCTCCTCTAAATCTGCGATTTTGTTCTTAAGCCAGGCAATATCATCTCTCTGGTCCCTGTGGGCATCAATTATAGTGTTAAACATGTTGGTGAGTTCTTCTACTTTGTTTTCAACATGGTCTAACTTGTCACCTATGTCTTGAACTTTAGCAAAGATTTTATGGACGTAGGAGAATAGGTCAGCTTGCAAGGATGTTCGCAGGGAACGCAACATACTTTTCATGGTTGTATCTGACATAGGGTGGTCAGATGTGGGAAAGGACATCATGGGGTCCTCTGCAGGAGGCAGTGTTGATGACAGGGCTGGCGGTGGACTCACCTCCATGTCAGGGCCATCTCCTTGGGAAGCCTTGAATTCCCTCCTGGGTCTTGACTTGGCTGGGCTCTTTGTGGATGTTGTGGAGCTCCCTATGCCTGCAGGGCTGTATAGAACTTGCTCGCTGGCTTCAGTTATTGGATGGGCAGCCACTAGAGGCCTGGCTGTGGCAGCCGAGGCCTGGGCCCGCTGCCATTTTGGCATAGCCTTTTTTTCAATGACCGGGAAGAAAGCAATTTCTTGAGTGTCACTTTCTCCCTATATTGGCGCGGCATCTTTGGCCGTGGAGGAGGACAGAGGCAGTCGGTAGATGCACTGTTGGATGGGGCCCCAGACTGATCTTGATTCCCAGGGATCAGTGGAGCTGTTGGACTATACGCCCATTACTGTCTGCGGTCAACACGCCCCCCCATATAATCTTTTTCTTTAGCATGTTAGCATCTCAAATCATCATAAAGATTTTAATTTTAATATTCCCGCTACAGCTCCATTGTAGCATCTGTTAGGAAGCCCATAGACAGTGCAAATTTCTTTCTTGCAACCACGGGTTGCAGGAAAGAAATTCACACAGTTCCCCCATCAGCACAGACAATGTTGACAGGGGAATCCCTCCTGCCATGCAATTGTCTTCTCCCAGTGGGGAACAGGGGAACCAGTTACTATTGTTAGCAGTAAACAAGCAAATCCGGCAGGCTGGCTGTACCCAAGTTGATCAATCGATCAGCTTGGTACATTTGTCCTGCCCATTAATGGTTCAAATCTTGTCCGGTTCCTGCTGAACCGCCTGAGATTCTTGCTGTGTATGGCCAGCCTTAGTGTTGCTTGTATCTAGTGAAATGTCAGCAATAGTATTGCAATCTCCACATATCAGCAGATTACCTTTCTGATGATGTTTTGCAATCCCTAAAGCCTCATAACCAACTGAGCTCAAAAATATTTTACAGGTGTTTGATTTTTTTTGTTTCTGCTTCTGAATGCCCCTTCCTGCTAGCCTGAGTGTCCATGCACACACAGGCATTTTTTTTAGAGGAGTTTAGAGACAGATGCATTTAGAGGCAGAAAAAAATCCATTACTTGTGCATTCAAGAGAGGGGCATTTTGGCAGAAAAAATGTCTGATGGGCCTAAACGCAAGTAAACACATCTAAATGTGTGGCATGTTTAGCACTTGAACATTTTTTCATTTCAATGGCCAGAATAAATTAATATTCTGCCCAATTAAATTAATAAACGTCTAAGCTGCTTTTCTAATGCTGGGGAAGAAAACATTTGCAAGAGCCCCAGTGTGCATGAGGCCAAAGTGTTTGAAGAAAAAAATGTTATGCTTGTCGTGTGGGGCATACAAACAGGCTAGTATGATCGGTATATTTTCTATGTATGTCACTACAATTATATAACGACTGCTGAGGTCCGGTACCATTTGGTGTATTTGAGTAGATGCTTAACCCTTTTACTGACAGAGCCATTTTTGCATTTTTTACACAAGTGTAAAAAAAACATTTAGGTCTGAAGGCTAGTTAAACCCCCAAACATTATATATATTCTGAAAGCAGGGACCCTGGAGAATAGAATGGTGGTAGTTCAAGTTTTATATCACATTTTTAGTAAAAAATACATAAAGGTACATTTTAGTGCACACAACCACACTATATTGCTCATTTTTTTTTTCGTTCAATATATTTTTGTTAATATTTTTCATATATAACAGAAGTAAATAGACAAGTAAAAATACAGACAAACAAACAACGGTATCTGTTGAGTAATGTTAGATTGTATTGTTAACCATCTATATATACCTACATATAAGGTAGTAAAACTACATCAAGATGGATAATACTTCCATTATGCGGTTTATTAGGTTTTTGGTATAGGACGGAGGATTGACTACCATCCTGGATACCCCTGTGGGTGCAATACTGTGACCGGGTTGGATACAACTCCATCCCTCTTATAATGTATACCTTAATCATGCAAATCTATATTTTCAAGGTAACTCAAATATTAAACTTCAAACCATTAAACAAGAACAATAGAATTTCTAGATAGCGAAGTTAGGAGCTAACAGCCCTGACAATACCTGGGGAGCTGGTCCAGTTTATCCATGGTTGCCACTATCTATAGGTGTGATTCTTGTTTTTGTTTCTTAATGCTAGTATTTGTTCATAGATGAAGTGTACATGGGTTGTGCTCACCACATCACTCAGCGTAGGCGGGTCAGGTTTTTTCCATTTTCTGGTAATGTTGAGTTTCGCTGACAATAATATATGAGTTATAATGTCTAAATGGTTTTGGGTAGTGTTCCATGCGAGAGATAAGAGTGCTAGTGTAGGCCTCAGGGGGATTATCATTTGGGTAATTTCAGAGAGTAAGTGGAAGATTGATTTCCAGTAATGTGTTAATTTGGGGCATTTCCAAAATGTATGGAGCATATCTCCCCTCTGTCCATATATACTCCAGCATTTATCGTCTAGTTTTGTGTCATATTTGAACAATCTACCGAAGGGTAAGGTACAAACGTTGTGCCAGTTTGATTGATAGTACCCTGAGGGTGGAACAATAGGTGGCTTTGTATGTGGAGTTGCAGACTTTAGCCCATTGATCCACAGTATAGGTACATCCTAAATCTGATTCCCATCTAAGTAATTGGGTTGTTTTGATAAAGATACTCTTTTGTTGAAGGAGATTATAAAAAAGGGAGATTCCCTTTTGATGTGGTGTGGGGGTTCTAAAAAAGATTCAAGCCAATTGGGAAATTTTTCAGGACCATGTTGGAAGTTTGGCAATGCAATGTTGAGTGCGGATGTAAAGGAAAAGGTCTGAGTTTGGTAAGAGAAATTCTTTTTGTAAGGTGGGGAATGATTTGATTTTTTCCTTATTGATTAGATTTTTTCCTTATTGAGCAGATCAGTTATGTACGTTATTCCTTTCGCTTTCAACGCTGCCTAGGATGTTGAGAGCATTAAATTATGCAATACCTCCAGTTCCACCCACCTGGCGTTGTTTAATTCATTTTACATGAGCGCACCTAGTTAGATGGAATTGGGATTGGGAGGGTTCTAAATAGATAGAGGATTTGGGAAAGATGAAACATTTTAAAGGCTGCTAAGTGCCCCATCCATGAGAATTCAAACAACGCCAGCCTGATGAGGTCCTCTTGTACTTTAGTGCGGAATGGTAAATAGTTGTGTTGAAATAGTGATTTAATTGACTTAGTTAATTGTACACCTAGGTAGGTTATACTTTTATCTGCCCAAGTATAAAGGAACTGTTGTTGGAGACATTCGCTAGTGGCAGTGTTCACACCTAAGTTCAAGATATATGATATAGTTTTGTTTACTTTGTAGTAAGAAATATTACTAAACCAGGCTAGCATCTTCTGAATCTCCGGTAGGGAATTAACTGGGTCTGTGACCATGAGTTTAACGTCGTCAGCAAATAAGCTGATTTTATGCTCTTGGTCTGAGATGGATATTCCTGCAATTTTTTTGTTGGATCTAATGCTTTCAGCAGGGGTTCCATAATAATATTAAAGATTAGGGGGGAAAGAGGATACCCTTGTCTCATTCCATTCGAGATCTGGAATGGCAATGAGAGGGTGTCTGCTGTATATACTTGAACCAATGAGACAGAGTACATTGCCATTATGGCATTGAAAATGTTGTCCTTGTATCCCAAATTTGGACAATACTGATGAGAGGTAGCCCCAGTTCACCCTATCAAATACTTTTTCCGCATCTAAAGCTAGGGATATGGAAGGTGTGCCTGAGTTTTCTACATGATGGATAGCATTAATCACTCTTCTGGTAGCGTGTGAGGCTTGGCGACCTTTCGTAAATCCGGATTGGTCCCTGTGAATAAGGGTTGGTAATATGTCAACTAATCTCAAAACAGATAGTAAATAAATGTAGCGCTACAGTATGTGTAAAATATTTATAAATATAAAGTGCAAATCTCTAAACTAAATAAATCCTACATATAAATGAATAGTCCATAAAATGAAAAAATTAAGAAATGAAACATGAAAAATTCTTCTTGTGATCAGTGTATCCACACAATTCCACCAAAAGAAGTGCACACCACCACCAGTAAAAATGCGCGGTCACCTCCCAGATGAATCAAAACTCATATGCGGATCTCCCCACAAGCTCTTTGCTCTCGCTTCCTCTTCCCAATCAATGGTGGGTAATCCAGATGGCTCTTTTCTTAATGGTAACTCAGCTCATTAACATCCAAAGAAACAAATCACCTCCCAGCTTTGCTCAAGATTCCATGAGTTCAGGCCATGTAAATAATAATTATTGAGACCATAATGTTCTCTGTATACAAATTTATTCAAAGCCCCCAAACAGACAAGTTGCACTTACAAGATAAAAACTTTTAAAATCACATATAAACCTCCAGAATAGCACCTCCTTGTCCACATAGACAGTGCCTGGCTGAACGTCATTATCAGCTCCTCCCTTCTAGATGCGTATTGTACAATCACAGGCCTTCCTCAGTAGATGTACAGTAGATCTAAAGAGCTGAGTTACCATTAAGAAAAGAGCCAAATTGGTGTGCACTCCTTTTGAGGAGGAACAATCACTGTGGTGGAGTTGTGTGGATACACTGATCACAAGAAGAGTTTTTCATGTTTCATTTCTTCATTTTTTCATTTAATGGACTATTCAATTATATGTAGGATTTATTTATTTTAGAGATTTGCACTCTATATTTGTATATATTTTAACACATAGCACTACATTTATTTATTTACTATCTATTTTGAAATGAGTGTGCTCTACCACTTGGAATGTTTAGCAGCTGTGCACATTTATTATTAGGTTATCTTATTTAAACATAACAATATTTTTTATTTGTGGCATTGATTGTTTCATCTTATAATGTCAACAAATATATTTGCTATAAGTTTTGCATAGATTTTTTAAGTTTATGTTGAACAAGGATATAGGTAGGAAATTTTTTGCTGGCTTTGGGAGGGTTATAACTAATGCACTAAGCATTTCAGTGGGGAAAGTCGAAGAGGAGGCAACTAAATTATAGATCTTACATAGCATAGGGGCTAGGATATGTTGGAATTTTTTATAGTATTCTCCAGTGAAGCCAACCGGCCCTGGGGATTTGGAATTTGGAAGGTTGTTGATTGCTGATAGTGAAGGGGGTATTTAGAAATTAAAGTTGTTGTGGTGATATAGAGGGGAGGTTAGTCTGCTCCAGGAAGGCTAAAATTTCCTCCTGAGATTGTTGATGAGCGCTTTTATCTTCCCTAATATTGTAGAGATCTTTATAATATGCACAAAATGCATTGGCGATGGATTTAGGTTTAAGTAATTTTTTGTTAGTGTGAGGATGGTATAAGAATGGAATTTTAGTTTTGGTTCTATGTCCTTTAATACATAAGGGCATTGCTTTACCCGCCTTGTTCCCTGTTGTGTATCATATGTATTCGCTTTAAATTTGCTATATGCCTTTTTGAATGTCTCAAGGAGTAGAGAAAGTAATTAATGGCGTAGTGAAAAGATTTTGGATTGGAGTAGAAGGGAGGGGTTAGATTTGTTCATATATTCAGAGACTTCTATGTCAGCTGTAAGTTCATCTAACCACTGCATCTTATTTTTTTTTTGCTCTAGCCCCCATTTGAATAAATACACCTCTAATAACTGCCTTATGGGTGTTCCATACCACCAGTGGGTCAGGTACTGATTCAGAGTTAATTGAGAAGAATTCTTCTAGCTGTTGTTTGAGGGGGGCAGAAGAGCAGGGAGGGTTGAGAAGGTAATTATTAACTCTCCATAGGTAGGAATTGGGTTGAGATGATTTAGCGGCTATGGTGATGCTAATAGGGGCATGATCTGACCAGGTGGTGGCATGGATAATTGAGGCTGATATATTTTGAAGTAACCATTTATCAGATAGAAAGAGATCGATTCGTGAGTAGGTGTTGTGGCGTGGCGACGGGTAAGTATAATGCCGTTCGCTCGCGTGACAACATCTCCACACATCAAACAAATCATGTCTTTTGGAACCCGCAGTCAAGTCCATAACATTATTTGGGACCAAATTAAAGTCTCCACAGATCAACAGATAGCCTTGTTGGACTTTTTTCGCTGTATGCAGAGTCCTTTTGAGGAAGTTCATCTGGCATTAGTTTCGGGCGTAGATGAAGACTAAAGTATATTGTACATTGTTGATAGTACAAAGTAGGATGATGGAATGTCCTTCTGGATCTGTAATGCATTTATGGAGTTGAAAGTAAATAGTGTTCCTGATGGGATAAAACACCTCTTTGTTTCTTAGTATTACTGGCTTGAAACATATGCGGGAACTGCCTATGTTGGAACCAGAGAGATGCATCTTGAACAAAATATGTCTCTTGCACGCGAAGGATATCATATTTAAGCGATAGAGCCGATTTCCACATGGAGGCTTGTTTTGCCGGATGGTTAAGGCCCTTCACATTTAGGGATAGTATGCTGAAGGACATATTATTGGGTGGTTATTTGGTTATGGTTGACTTACGGTTGGAGTAGGTAGGTGGGTGTGTCCTCAGGGGTGCGGTTGTTGTTGATGGAGGTAGACTGTACTTGGATGCTCCGAGTGGGACTGCAAAAGCATTAGTTTGTCAAGGTTCTAATGAAAGCTATAAAACAAGGTAAGTGCAGACACTTAGCTTTCGGATTAAGGTTGCGAGAGGGTGAGTGCTAAGAAGACTATGACAGAAATAAAAATGAGAAAATACAACTTAAAATATAGCAAACAATCACGTCAGCAGTGTGCAACTCTTAAGAGATGCTGACCGAACTAGGGGGAAAGTTGAAAAAACTGGTTGGTTGAGCGTTAAGCCAGATCAGACTTATTGCCGTTGCCTAATGATGTGTAGAGCAAGGATCTTCACATGTGTTTGTGTGTGTTTGTGTGTGTGTGCTTGATGTTCCCACAGTTATGCCCAAATTGAAAGGGGCTGGGTTTCCCATGTGTATCAGGCAGGTTGTGTGGGGGTTCTGGGATGATATTCCACCAGTGGAGAAGTTTCTTTCCTTTTGCAATGGTAGAAATTGTGTGGTGGGCTCCATTGTAATTGGCCAGTATAGTTGCTGGATAGCACCACCTGTAGGCTATCTTATGGTTGGTTAGGGCTTTTGTCCCCATTTTCAGTTGCCTTCTCATTTTTAAGGTAAATTGTGAGAAATCTGCAAACAGTTTGATATCTGAGTATGGTGCTGGAAGGGTGGATACTTCCCTTGCCTTTGATACAATTTGTTCTTTGGCCTGATAGAAGTGGATCCTCAGGAGTACTGAGGGATAGCTTCTTCTAGGGGGTGTGGTTTAGTTATTCTGTGAATACAGTCAATAGTGAGCTCTATTGGAGATAATTCTGGCAGTAGTGTAAAAACATGGTGCTAGCATACTTGTGCAACTCTGTGTGGGTGGAATGGACTCAGGGATGCCACATATTTTATTGTTATTGCGGCGAGAGTGGTCCTTGAGGTCCGCCAGCTTTGCTTTGATCCACATAGAGTCATCTTTTGTTCTGTATATGCATCTACTAAGTCATTCACTGTGTCAGTGCATTCTTCCATTTTGGTTTCCATATATTGCACTCTATCTCCCATATGCTTAATCTCATTAGAAAACTTATGACTCAGGGAGGATAGATTTGTCATGAGGGAGGATTGGAGTGGCATGAGCATAGCCTTCATTGTGGTGTCTAACACAGCCTGCCCTTATGTAGGGAATGCAGCTATTGATTGCAGTGAGGAGATTGCCTTTTTGATTGTGCAGGCCTTTACTCACTATGTCTGCGTCCCTGGTGAGAGGGATCCAGCCGCATCTTCATTTTTGCTGGGCTATGGGAGACCAGAGATGATGGAGAGGAGTTGTGAAGAGAGGAGGATGCTAATCCACCCCTCATTTCATGTGGATCATCATCAGGGAGATCTGTATATGCTGCAGATGATCTTGCTGTGGCTCTGGCGTGCCATCTTGGATTCTTCCTTGTACCCAGTCAGGTTCAAAGAAGAAGGCTGTGAGCTTTTTTGGGCCTCTCTCCTGGCTCCGCTTGGGGGACATCAGTGTGGTGAGTGCTGCAGGAATGTGGGGGCTGTCTGGGGGTCTCGATGGGGCTGTTTTCCTGCCCATTAGCAGTGTTTGTCCTCTCGGCTATGAGGAGCTCTGAGATAAGGCTGCCATCTTGTGCATACGCAAGCCACACTCCCATTTTTTTCTGTAAAATATGAGGTTGTGTCGAGTGCAAAGAATCTCAGCATGCTAAGCCTTACATTGTGTGCACCTATGAAACAGCAACAAACTTTGGTAGTCAAAGTTGTCTATAGATGATTTAAAAGCCTTTACAGGTCATCCGTTTATGGTTAACTGTGAATGATAGGTATGTAAATATTTAATTCCATGGATGCAGCAATATGTGCAATGCAATAGCCATTTTTAAATGTAACAGAACCTGATGCATGCATTTATATATTTACAAAAACAGGGGTTTTGGGACTTTGAATGAAGCAAGGCCTAATAGGGTCCTGTGCCTCCATCCCTATCAATATAGAAGAAAAGGGGAGAAATTGGGACTTTAAATGAAGCACGGGGTGGTAAACAAATGGCTTGATGGATTTGAAAATATTTATTAGTTCATATACATTTATATTCCCAGAGATGATGTCCTCAGTTGACTTGCGGTTTCCGGTACTATACCATCAGCACACATCTGTAGATATATATTTTTTTTTTTTTAATTGTAGATAGATATTACGGGCTTGCTCCTGAAGAGTGACCAAAAGTCATGAAATGCGTTGATCTACCAGCTGCCATATTCTATACCAATCATGTGTTAACAAAGATTTTTATGTAATTTGTTTACATAATACATGTCTATATGATTATATAGGAATATTTTGCAATTATGTTTAATGTTTTTTACTAACAATAGAGAGTAGCAAGGTTATAGGCTTTAAAGATATTATGTAATGTGTATGTGTATATAAATGGAATTTTATTGGATCATAAATTATTATTATGTGATATTTTTAAACCATTACAAGGATTATTGTTATTATGGAAAATTGTCTTTAAACTTGATATTAATATCATGCATTTATATATGTTGCAAGGAGTATTGCCCCTTGGATTGTTGCTTTAACTGAGTTGAGATGTATAGTTTTCATCCATAACACCCAATGTATGTAATTACAATACATATGAGGCCGGGGGGGATATAACATTTTTATTTTTTTTCATTTACATTTTTTTAAACTTTGCTGTAAAAGGGCCAAAAAGCCCCTCATGAACAGACCATGATATGACATGACCAGACAATTTTGCTATTCAGCACTATACTAGTTTAACTGGCAATTGCTCGGTCATGCCACACTGTACGCAAATGAAATTTATATCATTTTTTTTCAAATAGAGCTTTCTGTTGGTGCTATTTGATCACCACTGGGTTTTTTATTTTTTATTATATAAATTATAAAAAATCTGGAATTTTTTTAAAAGACTATATATATTTTCTACTTTCGTTTATAAAAAAAAGTATCCAATAAAATCAAAAGAATGTATCCATAAATTTAGGCTAAATTGTATTCTGCTACATGTTGCAAGTGCTGGCAGTGATCAGGAGCTGATCCTGCTAACACTGTATTTTTGGGGACACTATACTATTGGGGACACTGGTATAGTTCTGATTGTGATTAAGATACTGATATGTACACACACTATAATAGTAATGGCAGTGGACAACTACTTATAGTGTGACTGTGATAGTGTAGCAGTAAATCTGGTTCTAACTGCCACTGGCCGGTGTCCCAATGATACTAATACAGTGATTCGTGATAATACTGTACATTGACACTGTACTAATGGCACTTGTTAGGTGAGAGGAGTGATCAGGAGGGCAATCAAGGGGTTAACTGTGCGCCTAACAAGTTTATGCAAGTGTATGTGTGCTGCTTTTACTTACAGATCTGGCTGGGTTTCTCCAATTTCTTTCAGTTCTAAACGTTATGGAGAAATCCAACCAGAGTCTGTGTTTACAAACACAGAGATCTGTGCTGTGATTGGCCACAGCCGGTCAGCAAGTATACAGCGAAAATGATTGGCTGTAACCTGCTGATAAACTCCTGCTGTGGCAGGTCAGAGGAGGCGCATGCATGCGTGCCTGAAAACTAGAAAGTAAATGGTGATGTACAGATATGTCATCTAGTCTGCAGCTGCCATCCACTCGCAGTAAATGTACTGTGACTGAGTGGCAAGTAAGTTAAATGCAGGATATAGAAAGTCAACAAAAAGAGCCTTACAATATTAGGACCAGGACTGGTAACATTATTCTTGTAAAAATCCATGCTTGGGTTATCAAATAAATATGAAAACTGTAAAGGAAAGCTGCTAGCCATATATCTCAATACCAGATACCAATTACTGCAATATCTTTGTGATTTGCATTACTATCCACAGAGTAACAAATGCAATAAAATGTGTAAATAAAACACGACAGTGTTGTGCATTACGCACATCCCCTAATATTTATAATATAAGACTATAGAAGTAAATAAAGCCACATATAATGAAACATGGTAACAAAGTACTTATGGTTAATTGCTGTTTTATTTATATTTCTTTGCACAATATAAGAGTTTTTATTCTTGAATGGTAATAAAATCATTGAGTGTTTTTTTTCTATGAAGTGTTTTTTGTTCATTTGATTGCTTGAGTACATTCTATACCGGCGAGTGTTGAAGGACCCCCTTGTGAACCGAAGGAGGAGAAGGAGCACTGTGTCAGTCTGGGCTCAAGCGCTGTTGACTACTCATTGTTGCATGGGGCTCATGCAGCTCCAGTAAGCTGTTTTAGTGTGCACAGTGGTAGTGTTTCTGCACTTAAGGCTTTGTCCTAACAGGATTTGCTTTTTGCACTGATACCCCACCAGTCAAATATAAGGACTCATCTTCATTATCACATATTATTTGCATTTTTTTGGATACTTTATTGATTGTTCACTAATTCAGGACTGGCAACATATAGGTGAGGAGAAGCTGACTACCTAGAAGGTGCTTTTGTAGTTGTCATACTTCAGAAACTTAGCAATTCAATTTCCTTTCCAGAAACATTACTGTATGGTCCTTGGTATGCAACAAGCAATTCTATAAGCATTTCCCCCCAACTTTTCCCTAGCTGTGTGGTTGTGGCTGATATAGCTGCAAAAAAAAATGCCTTTGGTTACACTTTAACCTTCAGAAAGCTTTACTGTTCCAGGACAAGATCACAAAAGTGTCCACCCAGACCAAGCCTTAATGGTGAGCCTTTTTGGGTAAAACATGTCAGAGTGAGGCTAAGGCTGGCCAAACACGGTGCAAATTTATTTCCTGCAATTTTTTTTCCTGCAATTTGTACAATTCCCCATCATCGCTATTTTGTAATTTTATCTTGGAACAATAAAGCCTCGTGAACATTTAAGTCATTGGAGTGCAGCCGGCTTGTTTGTCAATTCTATGTGGGCCACATTGATGAGCTTCCATTAGAACAGTAATGTAATATAAAGGATTTGCATTTTTATCTTACTCTTGAAACTGTTTGAAACAGTCCTTGGTACATGTCCCACATGTCCCCCATGGCAGTGCCCAGCTTCCCATGTCTTTTTTTGTCTTTTATTAGCCCTCACATAGAGTTAAAGGAGATTCATGAAAAATTTAGTGTACCTTGAAATTTAAACAGGATTCACTGAACTCCCAACTCTGAAATGAAACCCTTGGCAGGTTGGCTCATCACTATGTATGATGTAGAATGGCTATGTGGAAATAATGACCACAGTTTTTTCATAACATTTCAGCATATCTTCATTTAGCAATTAAAGTGATTTGGGAGATTTTTTTTTAATCAAATGATTTAATAAATACTAGGATTACATGTTTGTAGTGGGCATACATATATCACCATAACATATACGGTATAATATGAAAATGTCTATTGGAAAGCATAAAAATATGAATTATCAAGTATGTGAAAGCCATATCAAAAATTACATTCAGGTAAAAGTTGCATTAACATGTCAAAATGTGCACTTAGTGAAAATACTCTACACCATCAACTATGATTAAGAAACAAAACTAAGCAGACTTTCTCTCCAGTTGAAAACTGTGCACGAAAAAGCAGTTATTTGTTAAAGCAACGTACTTCCTAAGAAAAGCTTTTTCAGTTTAATTATATCCCTGCCAAAGTTTAGTTTGCTGGCCATAGGTTACTTGGCACTAACAGATGAATTACTTGGACTCAACTTAGCTTTTAATGCCTTGGTCTGCCTGGCTCTACCAGACAGGGTGAGTATTTAAATGTAAACAAGAGTATATTTAACTAAGTAGTCTGTAGAAGTAACAGCCAAATGATCAGACAAACAGTAGATTTACTATATGAATTCTAGGTTAACTGATGCCAATATGATGGTAAAGGGATATGGAACAAACATTAGACAATCTGCAACAGGCAGTGAAATTATTGAAGTATACTGCTGTCTGGAATAGCTTGCTGACAGCGCAATACAGAATAACAGCACCTAAGAGACCAGATTACAGTATACGAAGAAATCACCAGTATTAACCACTTGCTAACCGCTGCACGCCGATATACGTTGACACAATGGCAGCGGTGGGCAAATGGACGTACCTGTACATCCCCTTTATTTGGAGGAGCTATCGGGTGTCCACCGTGTACAGCATGACCGTGCCCACGGGACCAGCGGACTCGATGTCTGCCGGTCTCCTGGCGATCATGTCACGGAACCGCAGAACAGGGAAGTACCTATGTAAACAAGGCATTTCCCTGTTCTGCCTTGTGACATGACAGAAATCACTGCTCCCTGTCATGTAGTGATTCTAACCACAGTTAGAATCACTCCATAGGGCACACTTAACCCCTTCATCGCCCCCTAGTGTTTAACCCCTTCCCTGCCACTGCCATTTATACAGTAATCAGTGCATTTTTATAGCACTGATCGCTGTATAAATGACAATGGTCCCCAAATAGTGTCAAAAGTGTCCGCCATAATTTCACAGTCATAATAAAAATCACAGATCATCGCCATTACTAGGGATGAGCCGAACACCCCCCTGTTCGGTTCGCACCAGAACATGCGAACAGGAAAAAAGTTTGTTTGAACCCACGAACATCGTTAAAGTCTATGGGACACGAACATGAATAATCAAAAGTGCTAATTTTAAAGGCTTATATGCAAGTTATTGTCATAAAAAGTGTTTGGGGACCTGGGTCCTGCCCCAGGGGACATGGATCAATGCAAAAAAAAGTTTTAAAAACGGACGTTTTTTCAAGAGCAGCGATTTTAATAATGCTTAAAGTCAAACAATAAAAGTGTACTATCCCTTTAAATTTTGTAGCTGGGGGGTGTCTATAGTATGCCTGTAAAGGGGCGCATGTTTCCCATGTTTAGAACAGTCTGACAGCAAAATGACATTTCAAAGGAAAAAAAGTAATTTAAAACTACTCGCGGCTATTAATGCATTGCCGGTCCGACAATACACATAAAAGTTCATTGATAGAAATGGCATGGTAATTCCCCACAGGGGAACCCCGAACCAAAATTTAAAAAAAAAATGACGTGGGGGTCCCTCTAAATTCCATACCAGACCCTTATCGTAGCACGCAACCTGGCAGGCCGCAGGAAAAGAGGGGGGGATGAGAGAGCGCCCCCCCTCCTGAACCGTACCAGGCCACATGCCCTCAACATTGGGAGGGTGCTTTGCTTTAGCCCCCCAAAACACCTTGTCCCCATGTTGATGAGGACAAGGGCCTCATGCCCACAACCCTGGCCGGTGGTTGTGGGGGTCTGCGGGAGGGGGGCTTATCGGAATCTGGAAGCCCCCTTTAACAAGGGGACCCCAGATCCCGGCCCCTCAATGTGTGAAATGGTAAGTGGGTTCCTACCATTTCACTAAAAAACTGTCAAAAATGTTTAAAATGACAAGAGACAGTTTTTGACAATTCCTTTATTTAAATGCTTCTTCTTTCTTCTTTCTTCTATCATCCTTCATCTTCTTCTTCTTCTTCTTCTTCTGGTTCTTCTGGCTCTTCTGGTTTTTCCTCCGGTGTTCTCGTCCAGCATCTCCTCCGTGGCGTCTTCTATCTTCTTCTCCTCGGGCCGCTCCGCACCCATGGCATGGGTGAAGAGGAGAAGAAGATAGAAGACGCCGTGGAGGAGATGCTGGACGAGAACACTGGAGGAAGAACCAGAAGAGCCAGAAGAACCAGAAGAAGAAGAAGATGAAGGAAGATAGAAGAAAGAAGAAGCATTTAAATAAAGGAATTGTCAAAAACTGTCTCTTGTCATTTTTAACATTTTTGACAGTTTTTTAGTGAAATGGTAGGGGTACAAGTACTCCCTTACCATTTCACACGGGGGGCCGGGATCTGGGGGTCCCCTTGTTAAAGGGGGCTTCCAGATTCCGATAAGCCCCCTGCCCGCAGACCCCCACAACCACCGGCCAGGGTTGTGGGGATGAGGCCCTTGTCCTCATCAACATGGGGACAAGGTGTTTTGGGGGGCTACCCCAAAGCACCCTCCCAATGTTGAGGGCATGTGGCCTGGTACGGTTCAGGAGGGGGCCCTCTATCGTCCCCCCTCTTTTCCTGCAGCCTGCCAGGTTGCATGCTCGGATAAGGGTCTGGTATGGATTTTTGGGGGGACCCCACGCCGTTTTTTTTTTTTTTTTTGGCGCGGGGTTCCCCTTAAAATCCATACCAGAACTGAACGGTCTGGTATGGAATTTGGGGGGACCCCCACGTCATTTATTTATTTTTTTTTTTGGCCAGGGTCCCCTTAATATCCATACCAGACCTGAAGGGGTATTCCCATGCCGTTTTTATCAATGAACTTTTATGTGTATTATTGGACCGGCAATGCAATAGCCGCGAGTAGTTTTAAATTACTTTTTTTCCTTTGAAATGTCATTTTGCTGTCAGACTGTTCTAAACATGGGAAACATGCGCCCCTTTACAGGCATACTATAGACACCCCCCAGCTACGAAATTGAAAGGAATATTACACTTTTATTGTTTGACTTTAAGCATTATTAAAATCACTGCTCCTGAAAAAACGGCCATTTTTAAAACTTTTTTTGCATTGATCCATGTCCCCTGGGGCAGGACCCGGGTCCCCAAACACTTTTTATGACAATAACTTGCATATAAGCCTTTAAAATTAGCACTTTTGATTTCTCCCATAGACTTTTAAAGGGTGTTCTGCGGCATTCGAATTTGCCGCGAACACCCCAAATTGTTCGCTGTTCGGCGAACTTGTGAACAGCCGATGTTCGAGTCGAACATGAGTTCGACTCAAACTCGAAGCTCATCCCTAGCCATTACTAATAAAAAAAATTAATAATAAAAATTTTATAAAACAGTTTGCACAAACCAATCAATATACGCTTATTGTGATTTTTTTTTTACCAAAAATATGTAGAAGAATACATATCAGCCTAAACTGAGGAAAAAATGTGTTTTTTTATATATTTTTGGGGGATATTTATTATATCAAAAAGTAAAAAATATTGCTTTTTTTTCAAAATTGTCTCTCTTTTTTTGTTTATAGCGCAAAAAATAAAAACCGCAGAGGTCTATTTGTAGGGGAAAAAAAGACGTCAATTTTGTTTGGTGCAACGTCGCACAACCACACAATTTTGTCAGTTAAAGCGATGCAGTGCCGAATCGCAAAAAGTGCTATGGTCAGGAAAGGGGTAAAATCTTCCAGGACTGAAGTGGTTAAACAGCACAGTGCAGTTCAGTCTAGTGCAAACAAGTTACTTATGGTTGCCTGTGGATAGTACCTGTCTCACAAGGAGGCTGGCTGTAGCTGGTAGCCCAGGTGGTTGAACACAAGGATCTTTGCAAAGGCTCCACAGAGTGAAGATGCAAAGAGTCTGTAGTCTAGATGTCCAGGTAGTGGCAGGTGTCCCGTGACTAGATGTACAAGGAAGTGGCTGAAGATACAGGGCCCATAGTGCCCCACCACAGTGACTAGGATTTAGGATGAAGTTGCATGCTCTTGCACTCTCATCTGATAGCTGGAAAAAAATTTTAAAGTCAGGATCTACAAATAAAAGGACACCTGTCCAGGGATCCAGCAATGTCTTCACCCAGGCTAGTTCTTCTCTAGCCTTAGGGTTCCCATCACTGGCATCCTAACTGTTGGAGGCCAGCTATGTTGCTTTTGGCTTCACAGTCAGCTAACCACTGTGCATGTGCAAGCTGCGCTGCACTTTGTAATGGTCCCGCAGTTTTCTGGGACTTGTGACATGTCCCAGAACACTGTGGGGTGAGCGGCAGATGAGAACTTCAAAGGAACATTGCAATTAAATAAAAAATAGTTTACAGAAAGAAAAAGCACTGCACATGGAAATTTAAAGTACTTGATTTTTTAGAGATTTTACCTGAAAAAAAATACTTTTAGTGCAATTAAAATGTATCAAAGACAGCACTCAACAGGAGAATTAGCCGAAGTCTGGTTCCGCTTTTACCTTTTAACCACTTGCCGACCGCCGTACGACAATGTACATCAACAGAATGGCATGGGCAGGCATATGGGCATACCTGTACATCCCTGCCTCCCAGCACGTGGGGCCCCTCCTCCCGGTGCCTGCAGCAGTCAGCTTCATTCCAGGAGTGATCCGTGCTGAATGGGAGGCCACCAATTCATGGCCACCCCCTCGCGATCGCTCCTGACGTATGAGAAGCTTCCTCTGCTTCTGAAATGTAAACAGAAGCAGAGGAAGTGATGTCATCTCTCCTCATGCAGCCTTTTTGTTCTGGCGCCCGAGGAGAGAAGACATCAATGTGAGCTTGCACCAACAGCACACTAACACTAGTACACATAGGCACACAAATCACCCCCCAATCACCCCCTGATCACCCCCCTGCCCCCCTGTCACCCCCTGTCACAGTGACACCAATAGCAGTTTTCATTTTTTTACAGTTCACTGCATTGGTGTTATTTTGTGACTGTTATAAGTGTTAGGGCAGTTAGTGGTAGGCCCCTTTAGGTCTAGGGTACCCCCCTAATCCCTCTAATAAAGGTTTAACCCCTTGATTGCCCCAGTTAACCCTTTCACCCCCTGTCGCCAGTGTCACTAATCGATCATTTTTCTGATCGCCGTATAAGTGTCACGGGTGACGCCAGTTAGTTATTTAGGTTCACTGTCAGCTTTTTGTAGAGTACCCCCATATACTACCTAATGAAGGTTTTAACCCCCTGATTGCCCCCTAGTTAACCCTTTCACCAGTGATCACCGTATAAGTGTTACGGGTGACGCTGGTTAATTAGTTTGTTTTTTATACCCGCTGTTCATTACCCAATAAAGGTTTAACCCCCTGATCGCCTGGCGGGTGATATCAGTTAGGTTTTAGTGTCAGATTAGTGTCAGTACCTCTAAAACCCTCGCACGCAGCATACACCTCCCTTAGTGGTATAGTATCTGAACGGATCACTATCTGATCTGATCAGATCTATACTAGCGTCCTCAGCAGTTTAGGGTTCCCAAAAACACAGTGATAGCAGGATCACCTGCTAGCACCTGCGTTTAGCCCCTCTGCCCAGCCCAGCCCACCCAAGTGCAGTGTCAATCAATCACTGTCACTTACAAAACACTAAACACATAACTGCAGCGTTCGCAGAGTCAGGCCTCATCCCTGCGATCACTAACAGTTTTTTTTGTAGTGTTTGATACAGTTGCTGACAGCCTAGGAGCTTTTTTTCCTGTGAGTCTCACTAGTGTACCAGTAAATGTAGAGCCCAAAATGGCAAATCGAAGGTACACTAGTGAAGAGGCCTACACATTTCTGAGCATGACAGATAGTGAAGAAGAAGTCAATCATCTGTCAGATTCAGGCTCAGAATATGATCCTGTAGACGACAGCGGCTCCATGACAGATAGCTCTGACGATGGAGTTGTGGTCCCTGCCAAGGTCAGGCGTACCAGACCCCAATCTTCTTCTGCTGTTGTTGAGGTGCAAGAACCGCAGGGCTCTCGTATGGAGCAGAGAGCCAGTACTAGTGCCGCTCATCCTTCTGGTGAACTGACAAGCACCAGCGGCCTAGTGCACCCTGGTCGTACATCCAGCACTGCAGTATCACATGGTGATGTGGCGAGTTCCTTAAGTGCAGTTCAAGTTGGCGAGGTGGCAAGCACGAGTAGTGTCCCACTGCCACAAAGAAGACAAAGACAGGCCCGTCGTGCCCATAGTGTCCTTCCTGCAGAATTTGCCAATCCTAATTGGGAAACCACCACTTCTGCAGCACCCGTACTTCCCCCATTCATCGGCCAACCCGGAATTTAGGTGGAAACAGTTGATTTTGCATTATTTGATTTTCATTCGCTGTTTTTCATGGAAGATCTCTATAGATCTATTGTGGACCGAAGCAATTTGTATGCTGGTCAATTCATCGGCACTAATCCCCAGTCCTCCCTTGCCAGAGACTGGAAACCAATTACGGTTTACGAATTTAAGTCCTTTCTGGGCCTATCCCTGGACATGGGCATAGTTAAAATGAGTATGTTGCAGTCATATTCGTCCACTGACCCAATTTACCATATGTTCGTGTTCTCTGACTCCATGGCCAGGGCACGATACAAGCAGATCTTGCGGTCATAAGTAAAAAGCAATTGCACCATGCATGTGAGGTATCACCACAAAGGTCAGATCAAGAGCAGTAATTTTAGCTGTAGACCTCCTCTGTAAATCTTAAGTGGTAACCTGTAAAGGCTTTTAAAGGCTTTTAAAAATGTATGTAGTTTATTGCCGCTGCACGTTTGTGAACAATTTTAAAGCATGTTGTGTTTGGTATCCATGTACTCGGCCTAAGATCATCTTTTTTATTCCATCAAACATTTGGGCAATATAGTGTGTGTTAGTGCATTAAAATTAAAAAAAGCGTGTTTTTTTCCAAAAAAATGCATTTGAAAAATTGCTTCGCAAATACTGTGTGAAAAAAAAAATGAAACACCCACCATTTTAATCTGTAGGGCCTTTGCTTTAAAATAATATATAATGTTTGGAGGTTCAAAGTAATTTTCTTGCAAAAAAAAATATTTTTTCATGTAAACAAAATGTGTCAGAAAGGGCTTTGTCTTCAAGCGGTTAGAAGAGTTGGTGATGTGTGACATAAGCTTCTAAATGTTGTGCATAAAATGCCAGGACAGTTAACCCCCCCCAAATGACCCTATATTGGAAAGTAGACACCCCAAGCTATTTGCTGAGAGGCATGTCGAGTCCATAGAATATTTTATATTTTGACACAAGTTGCGGGAAAAAGACAATTTTTTTTTGCACAAAGTTGTCATTAAGTGATATATTGCTCAAACATGCCATGGGCATATGTGAAATTACACCCCAAAATACACTCTGTTGCTTCTCCTGAGTACGGGAATTCTACATGTGTGAGACTTTTTGGGAGCCTAGCCGCACACGGGAACCCGAAAACCAAGCACCTCCTTCGGGCTTTCTAAGGGTGTAAATTTTTGATTTCACTCCTCACTGTCTATCACAGTTTCGGAGGCCATGTAATGCCCAGATGGCACAAACCCCCCTAAATGACTCCATTTTGGAAAGTAGATACCCCAAGCTTTTTGCTGAGAGGTATGGTGAGTATTTTGCAGACCTCACTTTTTGCCACAAGTTTTGAAAATTGAAAAAGAAAAAAAATACGGTTTTCTTTTCTTTATTTTCAAAAATAAATGAGAGCTGCAAAATACTCACCATGCCTCTCAGCAAATAGCTTGGGGTGTCTACTTTCCAAAATGGGGTAATTTAGGGGGGGGTTGTGCTATCGGGGCCCCATGCGTGGCTAGGCTCCCAAAAAGTCCCACAAATGTGGTATCCCCGTACTCAGGAGAAGCAGCTAAATTTATTTTGGGGTGTAATTCTACATATGCCCATGCCATGGTTGAGCTATATATCATTTAGTGACAACTTTGTGCAAAAAAGAAAAAAGTTTGTCATGTTCACAAAACTTGTGGCAAAATATAAAATATTCCATGGACTCAACATGCCTCTCAGCAAATAGCTTGGGGTGTCTACTTTGCAAAATGGGGTCATTTGGGGGGGTTTGTGCCATCTTGGCATTTTATGGCCTTCGAAACTGTGATAGGTAGTGAGGAGTGAAATCAAAAATTTACACCCTTAGAAATTCTAAAGGCGGTGCTTGGTTTTCGGGGCCCTGTATGCGGCTAGGCTATAATTTTATAATTTTTGCTGTTAGATATAAAACATCTAGATCTGTTTAGTAAACGTTGTTAACAATTTCTCATTAAACACATACCTTTGTATGAATTTATGAATCTATATCTATATATATTTTATATTATAGCCCTCACTGATGTAACTTTATAAATCTATGCAATATTACTTGATGTTCTATTTGTAGAATTTACACGTGATCACATTGTGCCATTCTCAAAGGTCCTGACGAAGTGGCCTCGTCCGCGAAACGCGTAGGCCATAACTCTGTTAGAGTCGGGGATTTGCACACCCTGAATCCATTTCAACCATATTAACTGTAATGTATTATTAACTGTTTTTATACTGAATAAAATAAAATAATGTATTTTTTCATTGTTTTTCATCTATTTATACTTCTTAGAGGCACAATTAAAGTCCCATTCAGTTCTATATACCTTTTTAGGAACACATTTGCATATATTTACAGGTGCCTCTATAGAAGGGATGGTACTTTCGCGCTCGCCCCACCCCGATATATATACTAGGTATTGAGGTATTGGCCTGGCATTGCCTAGGTTAATATGTGACTATTGTCTTTAGTCAAAGAGCTGACACTTCGGGCCAGTTCACACCACATGCAATCCAGTGCGTTTTTTTTCTGCATCAAAAATGCATCAAATGTAGGTTATATGGCATAATTCACACCGTGCTTGCAGTTCCAGTGCGTTCCAGTTCCAGAAAAAAAATAGAACATGATGCATTTTTCCTGCACTGGACTGTACTGAAACGCTGTAAAATGCATGTAAAGTGTACTTAAACACACAGAAACGCACCTAAATGCACCAAAAATGCACTGGAACACCCATGTCCTTATTTAAGGTTAAGAAGAAAGAAGGGGAAAATGCATTGGAATGCATCAAAAACGCATCCAAGTCACGCTGGAACAAAAACACTCGAAAAACAGTCAAAAATGCTCATGCAGAAAAGCATTTGGAATGCATCCAGACTGTGTTTCAATGGTGTGAACTGGTCCTTCCCGCAAATAAACTGCATATCCCACAATCCCTGGGTATCTCAGTCTAGTGTTCTACAGGTGAAAGCTACACAGTAATTAGATCTGACACAGGCAGAGCAATTAACAGAGAGATCACCATGCAGTCATTCAACACATTAGTACTCACATATTTGTGATGCAACACAGAGGAAATGGTGAGGAATGAATTGGATGCTATGTGACCCAAAAGTTATCCGTCCCTTTGTGAATACAGACAAGCAAGCTGAATTAGTACATGGACATAGGGGAATCGATCAGCTATGACAATACAAATTGCACTCACAAAATGTGAGCCCATTATTACGAGGTAGAGAAAACGAATGACACAGGGAATATAGCTACATTATTAGCAGTTTAAACAATGAAAACATTTAGAAGTGTACAATACCTTTAATTTTGTGTCATGTTTGCTTAACTACCCAATAAAGTTTAAGTCTTTTTTTGCATGCCATTGTGCAAGACATTGTAATTAACTGCCTGCTGGAATGCAGGCAGAAGTGTCAGTTATATTCAGCAATTTTATCAGCTTGCTATTTTAAATCAATATTCTTGTTTACAACTAGGCTGCATTTTTTTTATAAATTATTTCAGAGTTGAATGAGTCGGTTGTACAGTTTTTGGAACAATGTCAAGGTAGAGCCACTCTTGTATTTAAAGTTGTGAGAGTGGGCTGTGTCTGTGCTGTATTGGAATCAATTTCAGTAACAGATGGAAGGAATGGATCAGTGGGATTTAAGTTCCTATTAGGTCAAGTTTGGAGCCTCTCTGATGGAAGAGATGTAAACCACTCCTGGCAGAAGGCAGACGTTCTGGCTAATGAAAAATCAAAGCAGAACATTCAAAGCAGCTGATTTTGTTCTGTTTCTGTGTTTTGGTAATGGATGAGGAAAGGGCCTGAAGTTACAGGAATGGACACAGAGTGAGATGCCAAATATTACAGTATATGTACAGTACAATTCAATAAATTTAAATAACTGAGCTCTGTGACATTTGTTATTACTGAAATATAATATTTCATGTCTAGAAAAGTGTACTACATATGAATTAAAGCTGTATTTATGATGGCTTCATTAATTTGGATTGATCAATTATGGATAACGTTAGTAAATGAATTGTTTAAATTTATTATTAAAATGATAAAACTTCATACTAACGATGGTTACAGTTTGTAAATGTAGGGCTTAACCCCAAAGGAGTCTTTTGATGTGTTGTGTTCTCTGTTCTTGTGCCTATGACTCTACAACCAACTCTGTACTCTTTGACAAAACTGGTTGGGCTGGGGATAAGGACGCAGTCACCTTTGCGTATGAATACTCCAAACACAGCAATAACCATACACCAGAAAATGACACAAACTGTTCAGGTAGCAGGAGATTAGATAGGTGTAAGCAAGAACTGTGCTGTGATAAATTAGAAAAAAGACTATACTACAATGAGTCACAATCTGAAGGCATACCACAGCAGTTAAACAGTCATAGAATGAACTACAACTATTCAAACAGCAACAGATAGTAATAATGCAATAGCTGAACAGTTTAGCTAAAGTGGTTGTAAACCTTAACCTCAGTCATGGAATCTTAACAAAGTACATATTGTACTGTATATCTGTAGTGTTTACTTATTTCTCTCAAAAGCTATACATGTCATTTCTCTGTGGTGCTTATTTCCTCTGCTACCAGCATGAGTCACTTCTGAGAAGTTTTCCTGAAACGTGAGACACATTTGTGTCATCGGGAGGAGGGGGAGCTGAGCAGACAGCTTGTCCATTCAGAACCCAGTTCTTCTGCTGTGTGAAGGGGGTGGGTGCCTTTCCTCCAATCAGCTCCCAGCACATCTCTGCCCCCTTTTCTGTGCTCCTGACAGACGAAGAAAGATTTTACCACTTTGCTGCCCTTTTGAAGGGTTGTAGACAAGAGAAGACTGCAGATAAACAAGTAAAACCTATGTAGAATGATTTGACTAATCTCTGTGTATCATCTGAGGCCAGTCACTTCACTGGGTATATGTGAGAGTTACCACCTCTTTGATGAGTTCAAACTCTAAATGTCCAAGTGTGCACATATTTCTTACACCTGCTATGGGCAATCCTAACTAAGGGAAGGACCTATAGGTGATCACAGCAGCAACAGTCAGTAATCAATAATACACATGCTCTAAACATTCTGCTGTGGCCAGCATGTTGGGGCTAAAAACCTGGCATTGGAGCACTCAGGGTAGTTTCCATTCAGGAGTTTGTGCGTGCAATGGTAAAGTGTTCATAACCAGTAAATTGGCATTAACTGCAGTGTATAGTTGGCCAGGAGCTGCTCATCGCTCTCTCTTTCTCTGGTGGTATTCTCAGCGTGTGGCTCTTTAACTGCATGGTAGGCTCCCGGCAGTCCGGGTCATAATCAAAGGTTCCAGAATAACGTCCGCTCTGCCTCCTCTGTTCTTGGATAGGGATTGCCCACTAACTTTCCTCGCTGCACTCAGGTGGGTCACAGTCTGTCTCAGCCCTGCTCCCCCAGCAGAAATTGAGCCTCCCTCTTCTTTCAGCCTGGAAAAATTACTCCACAGTCCACAATAATGCCCTGTACACATGATCAGAAAATAGTATGAAAAATACAGATTTCAGAGTGATCGTATGATAATCTGATCATTAGTACAGAGCTTTTAAGAGCTGATCAGGACAGTTTATCCAATATTATTTGATTGGACATGCACGAAAAATTTTTTTGCATGATGCCAGATCATACAATTTTCCCACTTAGACTTTAACGGTATTCCAGAGGCTTTCAAATTTGGCCCGAACTTCGCATATTGTTCGGTGTTCGCAAGAACATCCGAACAACCAAAGTACGGCCGAATTTATGCCGTTCGCCTATCCCTAGTTATGATTAGCTGTCATTGGCTAAAGCTCAGTGTTCAGCTAAAGCTACAAGTTAGGGTAGTGCGTCCTCCTCACAGTGTTCAGCTAAGCCCGGTTTCACACATGTGCGGTGCGAATTGAAGCTCAGGTTTCACTGGGAAGATAAAAATCTCCTGTTTAAAGGAATCAATGCGTTTTAGCTCAAGATCAGTGAGCAGGGAGAGGTGTAGTGAGGAGAAGTAGAAAATCCATGTTCAGAACGCAATGCATCTGCGAAGCAGATGCGTTCCCATAGATGATAAGGGGCTCGTAATTCGCACCGCAATGCCCAGAAAACGCACACGTTTTTTGTGCAATGCGCAGTGCGAATGCAACACACATATGTGAACCAGATGCATTCATATGAATGTATTTTAAAATGTCCTGCGAATTAGATGCGGTGTAAGCCGCATCTAATTCGCATAGGTGTGAACCCAGGCTAAAACTACAAGTTAGTGTAGTGAGACCTCTGCACAGTGTTCAGCTAAAGCTACAAGTTAGTGTAATGCATCCTGCTCACAGTGTTCAGCTAAAACTACAAGTTAGTGTAGTGCGACCTCTGCACAGTGTTCAGCTAAAGCTACAAGTTAGTGTAGTGAGACCTCTGCACAGTGTTCAGCTAAAGCTACAAGTTAGTGTAGTGCATTCTGCTCACAGTGCTCAGCTAAAACTACAAGTTAGTGTAGTGCGACCTCTGCACAGTGTTCAGCTAAAGCTACAAGTTAGTGTAGTGCGTCCTCCTCACAGTGTTCAGCTAAAACTACAAGTTAGTGTAGTGAGACCTCTGCACAGTGTTCAGCTAAAGCTACAAATTTTTATCTTCCCAGTGAAACCTGAGCTTCAATTCGCACCGCACATGTGTGAAAACGGGCTTAGCTGAACACTGTGAGGAGGTCACACTAAACTAACTTGTAGCTTTAGCTGAACACTGTGAGGAGGACGCACTACCCTAACTTGTAGCTTTAGCTGAACACTGTGCACTACACTAAATTGTAGTTTTAGCTGAACACTGTGCAGAGGTCACACTAAACTAACTTGTAGCTTTAAGTGATCTAGTGTAGTGCGTCCCCCTCACAGTGTTCAGCTAAAGCTACAAGTTAGTTTAGTGTGACCTCTGCACAGTGTTCAGCTAAAGCTACAAGTTAGGGTAGTGCGTCCTCCTCACAGTGTTCAGCTAAAGCTACAAGTTAGTGTAGTGTGTCCTCACAGTGTTCAGCTAAAGCTACAAGTTAGTGTAGTGCGTCCTCCTCACAGTGTTCAGCTAAAACTACAAGTTAGTGTAGTGAGACCTCTGCACAGTGTTCAGCTAAAGCTACAAGTTAGTGTAGTGAGACCTCTGCACAGTGTTCAGCTAAAGCTACAAGTTAGTGTAGTGCGTCCTGCTCACAGTGTTCAGCTAAAACTACAAGTTAGTGTAGTGCGACCTCTGTACAGTGTTCAGCTAAAGTTACAAGTTAGTGTAGTGCATCCTCCTCACAGTGTTCAGCTAAAACTACAAGTTAGTGTAGTGAGACCTCTGCACAGTGTTCAGCTAAAGTTACAAATTTTTATCTTCCCAGTGAAACCTGAGCTTCAATTCGCACCGCACATGTGTGAAAATGGGCTTAGCTGAACACTGTGAGGAGGATGCACTACCTTAACTTGTAGCTTTAGCTGAACACTGTGCACTACACTAAATTGTAGTTTTAGCTGAACACTGTGCAGAGGTCACACTAAACTAACTTGTAGCTTTAAGTGATCTAGTGTAGTGCGTCCCCCTCACAGTGTTCAGCTAAAGCTACAAGTTAGTTTAGTGTGACCTCTGCACAGTGTTCAGCTAAAGCTACAAGTTAGGGTAGTGCGTTCTCCTCACAGTGTTCAGCTAAAGCTACAAGTTAGTGTAGTGTGTCCTCACAGTGTTCAACTAAAGCTACAAGTTAGTGTAGTGCGTCCTCCTCACAGTGTTCAGCTAAAACTACAAGTTAGTGTAGTGAGACCTCTGCACAGTGTTCAGCTAAAGCTACAAGTTAGTGTAGTGAGACCTCTGCACAGTGTTCAGTTAAAGCTACAAGTTAGTGTAGTGTGTCCTGCTCACAGTGTTCAGCTAAAACTACAAGTTAGTGTAGTGCAACCTCTGTACAGTGTTCAGCTAAAGCTACAAGTTAGTGTAGTGCGTCCTCCTCACAGTGTTCAGCTAAAACTACAAGTTAGTGTAGTGAGACCTCTGCACAGTGTTCAGCTAAAGCTACAAGTTAGTGTAGTGTGACCTCTGCACAGTGTTCAGCTAAAGCTACAAGTTAGGGTAGTGCGTCCTCCTCACAGTGTTTAGCTAAAGCTACAAGTTGGTGTAGTGTGTCCTCCTCACAGTGTTCAGTGAAAACTACAAGTTAGTGTAGTGCGACCTTTGCACAGTGTTCAGCTAAAGCTACAAGTTAGTGTAGTGCGTCCTCCTCAGAGTGTTCAGCTAAAACTACAAGTTAGTGTAATGAGACCTCTGCACAGTGTTTAGCTAAAGCTACAAGTTAGTGTAGTGAGACCTCTGCACAGTGTTCAGCTAAAGCTACAAGTTAGTGTAGTGCATCCTGCTCACAGTGTTTAGCTAAAACTACAAGTTAGTGTAGTGCGACCTCTGCACAGTGTTCAGCTAAAGCTATAAGTTAGTGTAGTGCGTCCTCCTCACAGTGTTCAGCTAAAACTACAAGTTAGTGTAGTGAGACCTCTGCACAGTGTTCAGCTAAAGCTACAAGTTAGTTTAGTGTGACCTCTGCACAGTGTTCAGCTAAAGCTACAAGTTAGGGTAGTGCGTCCTCCTCACAGTGTTCAGCTAAAGCTACAAGTTGGTATAGTGTGTCCTCCTCAAAGTGTTCAGCGAAAACTACAAGTTAGTGTAGTGTGACCTCTGCACAGTGTTCAGCTAAAGCTACAAGTTAGTGTAGTGCGTCCTCCTCACAGTGTTCAGCTAAAACTACAAGTTAGTGTAGTGCGACCTCTGCACAGTGTTCAGCTAAAGCTACAAGTTAGTGTAGTGTGTCCTTCTCAGAGTGTTCAGCTAAACCTACAAGTAATTTTTTTGCAAGCTCTGCACAGTGTTCACCTAAAGCTACCTGTAGAAGGTTGGTGGTGTTCTCATACTACAGACAGGCAGTTGATTTTGCTAGCTGCAGTATCAGTACATATATATATATATATATATATATATATATATATATATATCCCAGCTTATTGCAGCTACAGGCCATTAGTATGTCTGGAAGGCCAACAAGGAGAGGCAGACAGTCACAAGCCAATAAAAGAGGGCAAGCAGGCTCTGTGTCTAGAGGCAACAGTGCTGGTCGTGGAGACGGTGCATCCTCATCAGCACGTGGCCGTGGGACATGCTTGGCCTTTTTTTCGGCAGCTGGTCATGTTGAGCCGCAACATGTGGAAGACTTGGTCGAGTGGATGACCAAGCCGTCCTCATCCTCCCCATCCTCTCTCACCCATGCTCAGGGTAATTTGTCTGGCAAAGCAGCGGCCTCTTCCGTCGGCTCAATGTCATCAGTGACTCCTTCCCTAGTCCCACCATGTCCTCCTGAGGAGTCCCTCGAACCGTTTGACCACAGTGTTGGGTACATACTCCAGGAGTTTCCCAGTGTTTGGAAGGCTCTGATGATGATACTGAACTAGATGAAGGCAGTAACGTGAGCATGGACAGAGGGGGTGCCCAAGAAGGACAGCAATCTGGCAATCATGATTCCCCTGCTGCAGCATACTGCCAGGTTTGCTCCAGTGATGAGGAGGGAGGGTATGATGAGGTCACTGACTCAACGTGGGTGCCTGATAGGAGAGAGGAGGAGGAGGAGGCGGCACATCACCAACGAGGCAGGATGCCCTCCAGGGGCCAACCTAAGGGCAGCACACTGACTGCATCACACCCCAAAGCTCTGCATGTGGTTCTTTGGTGTGGGCCTTTTTTCAGACAAGTGCATCAGTTTGCACCGCAGCTATTTGCAACATATGTCTCAAGCGTATCTCGCGTGGCCAAAACATCTCCCCCTTGGGCACCACATGCTTGACCAGACATATGTTGACCTGCCATGCAGTTCGTTGGCAAGCATATTTAAAAGACCCACACCAAAGAACAAAGAGGACCTCTCCTTGCTCCTCATCAGCTGAGATCTCCAACCCCACTATACCTTCAGTTCTCTCTGAGACCTGCACTGAGAGGAAAGAAGGTGTAGAATTAGGTGTGTCACAGCCAAGTACTTGTGGGCAATCTGCTTTCTGTACACCGATGTCAGATTGTACCAGGCAAATTTCCCTGCCCCAGCTTCTGCACCGCCAAAAGAAGTTCGCTCCCAGCCATCCACATGCCCAGCGGTTGAATGCTAGCTTGGCAAAATTGCTAGCACTTCAACTGCTGCCTTTTCAGTTGGTAGACTCTGTCCCCTTCCGTGAGTTTGTGGAATGTGCAGTTCCTCAGTGGCAGGTAGGGATGAGCTTCGAGTTCGAGTCGAACTCATGTTCGACTCGAACATTGGCTGTTCGCAAGTTCACCGAACAGCGAACAATTTGGGGTGTTCGCGGCAAATTCGAATGCCGCGGAACACCCTTTAAAAGTCTATGGGAGAAATCAAAAGTGCTAATTTTAAAGGCTAATATGCAAGTTATTGTCATAAAAAGTGTTTGGGGACCTGGGTCCTGCCCCAGGGGACATGGATCAATGCAAAAAAAAGTTTTAAAAACGGCCGTTTTTTCAGGAGCAGTGATTTTAATAATACTTAAAGTCAATCAATAAAAGTGTAATATCCCTTTAAATTTCGTACCTGGGGGGTGTCTATAGTGTGCCTGTAAAGGGGCGCATGTTTCCTGTGTTTAGAACAGTCTGACAGCAAAATTACATTTTGAAGGAAAAAACTAATTTAAAACTACCCGCGGCTATTGCATTGCCGACAATACACATAGAAGTTCATTGATAAAAACGGCATGGGAATTCCCCAAAGGGGAACCCCGAACCAAAATTAAATAAAAAAATGACGTGGGGGTCCCCCTAAATTCCATACCAGGCCCTTCAGGTCTGGTATGGATATTAAGGGGAACCCCGGCCAAAATTTAAAAAAAAAAATGACGTGGGGTTCCCCCTAAATTCCATACCAGACCCTTCAGGTCTGGTATGGATTTTAAGGGGAACCCCGCGCCAAAAAAAAAAAAAAAAACGGCGTGGGGTCCCCCCAAAAATCCATACCGACCCTTATCCGAGCACGCAACCTGGCAGGCCGCAGGAAAAGAGGGGGGGACAAGAGTGCGGCCCCCCCTCCCTCCTGAACCGTACCAGGCCACATGCCCTCAACATTGGGAGGGTGCTTTGGGGTAGCCCCCCAAAACACCTTGTCCCCATGTTGATGAGGACAAGGACCTCATCCCCACAACCCTGGCCGGTGGTTGTGGGGGTCTGCGGGCGGGGGGCTTATCGGAATCTGGAAGCCCCCTTTAACAAGGTGACCCCCAGATCCCGGCCCCCCCCTGTGTGAAATGGTAAGGGGGTACATAAGTACCCCTACCATTTCACGAAAAAAGTGTCAAAAATGTTAAAAATGACAAGAGACAGTTTTTGACAATTCCTTTATTTAAATGCTTCTTCTTTCTTCTATCTTGCTTCATCTTCTGGTTCTTCTGGCTCTTCTGGTTCTTCTGGTTCTTCCTCCGGCGTTCTCGTCCAGCATCTCCTCCGCGGCGTCTTCTGTCTTCTTCTCCTCGGGCCGCTCCGCACCCATGGCATGGGGGGGAGGCTCCCGCTCTTCTCTTCTTCTCTTCTTCTTTTCTTCTTTTCTTCTTTTCTTCTCTTCTTCTCTTCTTCTTCATTTGCTTCTCCGGGCCGCTCCGCAATCCATGCTGACATGGAGGGAGGCTCCTGCTGTGTGACGGCGCTCCTCGTCTGACAGTTCTTAAATAACGGGGGGGGGGGGCGGGGCCACCCGGTGACCCCGCCCCCCTCTGACGCACGGTGACTTGACGGGACTTCCCTGTGGCATTCCCCGTGACGTCACAGGGAAGTCCCGTCAAGTCACCGTGCGTCAGAGGGGGGCGGGGTCACCGGGTGGCCCCGCCCCCCCCGTTATTTAAGAACTGTCAGACGAGGAGCGCCGTCACACAGCGGGAGCCTCCCTCCATGCCAGCATGGATTGCGGAGCGGCCCGGAGAAGAAAATGAAGAAGAAGAGAAGAAGAGAAGAAAAGAAGAAAAGAAGAAAAGAAGAAGAGAAGAAGAGAAGAGCGGGAGCCTCCCCCCCATGCCATGGGTGCGGAGCGGCCCGAGGAGAAGAAGACAGAAGACGCCGCGGAGGAGATGCTGGACGAGAACGCCGGAGGAAGAACCAGAAGAACCAGAAGAGCCAGAAGAACCAGAAGATGAAGCAAGATAGAAGAAAGAAGAAGCATTTAAATAAAGGAATTGTCAAAAACTGTCTCTTGTCATTTTTAACATTTTTGACACTTTTTTCGTGAAATGGTAGGGGTACTTATGTACCCCCTTACCATTTCACACAGGGGGGGGGCCGGGATCTGGGGGTCACCTTGTTAAAGGGGGCTTCCAGATTCCGATAAGCCCCCCGCCCGCAGACCCCCACAACCACCGGCCAGGGTTGTGGGGATGAGGCCCTTGTCCTCATCAACATGGGGACAAGGTGTTTTGGGGGGCTACCCCAAAGCACCCTCCCAATGTTGAGGGCATGTGGCCTGGTACGGTTCAGGAGGGAGGGGGGGCCGCACTCTCGTCCCCCCTCTTTTCCTGCGGCCTGCCAGGTTGCGTGCTCAGATAAGGGTCTGGTATGGATTTTTGGGGGGACCCCACGCCGTTTTTTTTTTTTTTTTTGGCGCGGGGTTCCCCTTAAAATCCATACCAGACCTGAAGGGTCTGGTATGGAATTTAGGGGGAACCCCACGTCATTTTTTTTTTTAAATTTTGGCCGGGGTTCCCCTTAATATCCATACCAGACCTGAAGGGCCTGGTATGGAATTTAGGGGGACCCCCACGTCATTTTTTTTTTTAAATTTTGGTTCGGGGTTCCCCTTTGGGGAATTCCCATGCCGTTTTTATCAATGAACTTCTATGTGTATTGTCGGCAATGCAATAGCCGCGGGTAGTTTTAAATGAGTTTTTTCCTTCAAAATGTCATTTTGCTGTCAGACTGTTCTAAACACAGGAAACATGCGCCCCTTTACAGGCACACTATAGACACCCCCCAGGTACGAAATTTAAAGGGATATTACACTTTTATTGTTTGACTTTAAGCATTATTAAAATCACTGCTCCTGAAAAGACGGCCGTTTTTAAAACTTTTTTTTGCATTGATCCATGTCCCCTGGGGCAGGACCCAGGTCCCCAAACACTTTTTATGACAATAACTTGCATATAAGCCTTGAAAATTAGCACTTTTGATTATTCATGTTCGTGTCCCATAGACTTTAACGGTGTTCGCATGTTCGAACGAACTTTTTTCCTGTTCGCATGTTCTGGTGCGAACCGAACAGGGGGGTGTTCGGCTCATCCCTAGTGGCAGGTAGCCAAATGCCACTTTTTCTCACGGAAGGCGATTCCGGCTCTCTACCGGCATGTTGAAAGCAATGTCTTGGCCTCGCTGGACAGGGTGGTCAGCGGTAAGGTGCATATTACCACTGACTCATGGTCCAGCAGGCATGGACAGGGACATTACCTAAGTTTAACCGCGCATTGGGTGACTCTGCTGGCAGCTGGGAAGGATGCAGGACAAGGTGCAATAGTGTTGGAGGTTGTTCCACCACCACACCTCCAAAATGCCACTACTAATGATTGTGGCACACCTCTCTCCTCCACCCCCTCCTCTTCTTCTTCCTCCATGGCCTCTTCCTGTGCTTCATCCTCGGAACCAGCAGTGCTCCATAGCCGTTCAAGGGGCTACGCAAGTATGCAGGCCAAAAGATGCCATGCGGTGCTTGAGCTGGTGTGCTTGGGGACAGGAGCCACACTGGGGCAGAGGTTCTGTCAGCTCTGCAGGGGCAGGTTCAGAGGTGGTTGACGCCACGCCAACTTAAGGCAGGAATGGTGGTTTGCAACAATGGCACCAACCTCCTCTCTGCCCAGGGACAAATGACCCATGTGCCCTGTTTGGCTCACATCCTTAACTTGGTGGTGCAGCAGTTTTTGTGCAGGTACCCAGGCTTACAGGATGTCCTGAGGCAGGCCAGGAAAGTTTGTGTGTATTTCCGCCGTTCATATAATGCCAGTGCTCGGCTGGAAGACCTCCAAAAGGAGTTTAACCTGCTCAAGAATCCCCTAATCTGTGACATGCCCACCAGGTGGAATGCAACGTTGGCCATGCTGCAGCGGCTGCACACGCAGCAGAGGGCCATCAATGAGTACCTGTGCGACTGTGGCACCAAGACAGGGTCAGGGGAGCTTGTTTTTTTTTCCCCCACGCCAGTGGGCCATGATCAGGGATGCATGCACTGTCCTGTCACCATTTGAGGAGGCCACGAGGATGGTGAGCAGTGACAGTGCATGCATCAGTGACACTGTCCCCCTTGTCCACCTGTTGGAGCACACGCTGCATGGAATAATGGACAGGGCACTTGAGGCAGAACAGAGGCAGGAAGAGGAGGACTTCCTTAGCTCTCAAGGCCCCTTTTATCCAGACAGTGTTCCTACATGCCCGCCGATCACACAGGATGAGGACAAGGAGGAGGAAGAGGAGGAGGATTGTGTCATTATGGAGGTGGAGCCTGGCACTCAGCATCAGCAGCAGTCTTTAAGGGATCAGTCCCAAGAAACACATGGACTTGTACGTGGCTGGGAGGAGGTGGATGCGGACAATTTCGTCCTTAGTGACCCAGAGAACTCCAGACCGAATGCCTCAGCAAACCTACGCTGCATGGCCTCCCTGATCCTGCAAAGCCTGCGTAAGGATCCTCATGTTCGTGGTATCAAGGAGAAGGACCAATACTGGCTGGCAACCCTCCTTGATCCACAATACAAGGGTAAGGTTGCAGACCTTATCTTGCCATCGCAGAGGGAGCAGAGGATCAACATCTTCAGGAGGCCTTGCAGAAAGGTCTGTGCAACGCGTTCCCAGAGACTGGGAGGTTACAAATTCCTGTTTCTGGACAACGTGTTGCTGAGGCTTCGGTCAGTCAAAGAAGGAGCGGTGGAGAAGGTGGCCGCCTGACCTATGTGTTCAGACAATTTTTTAGTCCGCGGCCCCATAGTATGATCGGTTCCAGCAACCATCGCCAGTGTCTGTTTTACATGGTGCAGGAATACCTAGGGGCAAGATCCGACTTGGACACCTTTCCCACCGAAAATCCTCTGGGTTACTGGGTCTTGAGGATGAATCACTGGCCAGAGCTTGCACAGTATGCAATTGAGCTACTGGCCTGTCCTGCATCCAGCGTTCTTTCGGAACACACATTCAGTGCTGCTGGAGGCTTTGTAACCGATCACAGGGTGTGTCTGTCCACCGACTCGGTCGATCGACCAACCTTCATAAAGATGAATCAGTCTTGGATCACCACCAGCTACCAAGCACCTGATGCTGATGTAACTGAATATTTTTTTTTTAAATCTAAGATCCCTTCAAAGACTGCCTATGCTGATGCTGAGTGACTGTCCTGAGTAATTATCCTCTTCCTCCTCAATGATCACGCTGATAGCTTGTAAGAACATTTTTGGTTCTGGGCACCGCCACCAATGCCTAAGGCCTAATTTTAACAGGGGCGTGTAATTACAATTTTTGATGCAATACTTTGCAACAAGGCTCCTTCCTGCGTTCCAACTAGAGTATCTGTGAGGGGTTGCAGTGTTGTGGCACCAGCACCGGTGCCTAAGGCCCAATTTTTCAGACCCTGTTTAACAGGGGCGTGTAATTACAATTTTTGATGCAATACTTTGCAGCAGGGCTCGTTCCTGCGTTCCAACTAGAGTATCTGTGAGGGGTTGCAGTGTTGTGGCACCAGCACCAGTGCCTAAGGCCTAATTTTTCAGCCCATGTTTAACAGGGGCATGTAATTACATTTTTTGATGCAATACTTTGCAGCAGGGCTTGTTCCTGCGTTCCAACTAGAGTATATGTGAGGGGTTGCAGTGTTGTGGCACCAGTGTCTAAGGCCCAATTTTTCAGCCCCTGTTCAAAAGGGGCATGTAATTACAATTCTTGATCTTACAGTGTTGTGGCACCAGCACCACCACCACCACCAAAGGCCCAATTTTTCTACCCCTGTTCAACAGGGGCATGTAATTACAATTCTTGATCTAATATTTCACAGCAGGGCCCTGTGAAGGCTTACAGTGTTGTGGCCACAACAACACTTAAGGCCCAAATTTCTGCTGAGTATATAGGGCAGGCCCCTACTTTCAAACATCCAACTTACAAATGACTCCTACTTGCAAACGGAAGGAGACAACAGGAAGTGAGATGAAATCTACCCCTAGAAAGGGAAATTCTCTCCTGTAAGAGTTAATATGGGAAAAACATTTCTCCTTTCCACTGATACTTTATCACCAATCCCTGTTTCACAAAAAAACCCACATTTTCAAAAAAACATTTGGCATTGGGACAAAAAGTGAGGTTCAATCTTCTGAAGAGGAGCACAGACAGAAAAACAAATGTCACAGGGGTGATGTTTTCCAAAAAGATTAAAAAATATTTTTTGGCTGGAGCTAAACACGTTAAAAATGTACCTGTTCAAAATTACAAACAGATTCTACTTAACAACAAACCTACAGTCCCTGTCTTGTTTGCACCGCCTGTATACTGCTGTTCAGAGTATATTGGGCCTGGTGGCCCCACACCTTTCCTTTTTTTTAATTTGGGTGCGGGGTTCCCCTTAATATCCATACAAGACCCAAAGGGCCTGGTAATAGACTGGGGGGTACCCATGCTGTTTGTCTCACTGATGTTTGGCTCATCCCTAGTGATCAGTCATCGGCTGTGTCTGGTGAACACAGACAGTGGCAGATTGCACAGCTGCAAGGCCACATGAGAGGCGCATTCTGGGAGGACATCATATGACTTCCTCCCAGAACAACAGTACTCCCACCCGGCCGTCATTGTTCTATAGGCCAGGTGGGAAGATGTTAAGCTGATATTGAAAGCATGCTACCTTTGCCCATCAAGTCCCTCAACACTGGCTCTTAATCTGACTGGCTCTTATAAATATGCTTTGCCCTTTATCTAATCAAATAAGCCAACTTTAATTGTCAATCTTTTCAAGAAAAGGGTTACCAAGAAAAGCAAAATGATATGCTTTTCAAAGAGAACAATATATACCATCCTGCTGTGCTCTAATTCACTGCAGATCCTACAACTAGTATCAGGGGGTCATATGACAGTTATGATATGGTAACAGCATTTATAAAAAAATAATAATTGTACAGGACTTTGTAGCACATCCTGTGATGGAAAAAAAGATAATCTAAGATGAAACATTACTACACACCAAAAGAGAGATGATATAGAACAGGAGCTGGTGTTAAAGGTAAGCTATGCAGCTGTCTTTGAAGAATAGAATTTTTCCCATGAGAGTCTTTAGAATCATATTACATTATAACCTGATTAACACAGAGGATCTCCTCAAACGCATTTCAAAACGGCTTTAAACTTTTGCTGGCAAGACTGATCTGAATACAATTAGACCCAAATAATTCATTTTAAAAAGTTGTACTGTATTTGTGTGTACTTAAGTAAGATAGTAACATTTTTATCTTAAATGGATAATTTGAAGAGAAAACATTGCCATGGGATCATATCTGGCCTACATAAATGACCCTGGTCACAAAACAAGCTCACCTATACTGTAGCTCTCCATCTGATTGACATCCCTTCTATAACACTCACATTTTGCTCTAACAGCTGTGAGCTCCACAGAGTTTGTTTTTCAACTTGATTTCCCATTACCAATGGTGGCTGCTCCATTAGGGGTGCAGGGGGGCTGTCCCCCTAATCCATGCACCTGGCCCCTAATCTACGTGCAGGGAGGCGGATGCATGGATTTTAATTTTTTTTGAAGCACATCTTAGGCTCTAATTGGCTCTAATTGGCTTCAAAAAAGGGTGGGCTCGGGGTGCAGAGCATTGTGCCCTGAGCCCACCCAGTTGTGTAAAAATAGCAAATTAAATTTGCTATTGTCTTCCTGCTTCTCCTTCTGGCCAATCAGGAAGCAGGTCTTAAGACCAGATTGGCCAAGAGGAGAAGCGACTGTATTGACCGCTGGGGAAGAGATGCAGGGGGAAGCCGCCGAGGAGGATGAGATGCAGGGGGAAGCCACCGAAGGGGTAAGTGCGGGGCTGGTGGGTGGTTTGTCGATTGACCGAGCGATGGGGTGGAGGGTTTGACTGACCGACCGACTGAATAACCCATTCAGTCGGTCAGTCAGTCGGTGGTTTGTTTGCCCCCCCAAAAAAAGGAGCACCAGCTGCCACTGCCCATTACCTTATATGTAAAGATGCTTAACCACTTCCAGACTGCAGCACGACGATGTACGTCCAAACTTTGAAGAGGGATACCGTTGTTATGGCAGCAGCTAGCTGCCATAACCCCGGTATCCCCGTTTTCATGCGGCGGCCGGCTTTCTGATAAAAGTGGTCCCTGCAGCGGATTTGCCGCAAGATCACTTTTATCGGTGGCGGGAGAGGGGCTCCCCCTCCCGCCGCGATCCGGTGCCCTCTGCCGCTTACCGGAGCCGTCGGTAGCGGCGGAGGCGATCGCATCTGTCTCCATCCTGTGCCTGGAGATGAGTGAGGCTAAGATGGCGCCCACTCGTCTCCATGACACTGCTGGGTGGAATCGACATCAAAACGTCACTTCCGCCCACGCCTCTTAAAGGCAGCCTACCAATTCTAATATGCATTTGCTACATTGGTTTTCTTTTTTAGGATTTATTTTCTTTATTTTCACCTGTTGGTCTTGTCAGTAAGTCTGTTGTTATTCAACAGAACACGCTACAGGTATAGCAGTGTGAGGGATGAATGAATAGGATTGTAACAATCAGCTCAAACCCTAAACTAATCTGTGAAACTAAAACAAATAAATAAATGATATACAAAACAATACAATGCTGACCAGCCAATCGCTGTGTAAGTGATTCCACAACAACTCTAGTAAATATAATCAGAAATAAATTCAGTGTAGCGCAGCAGTAAAAAACAGTCCACAAAGTCCCATAAGGATTTGATCACATGCACATCAAATTGTGTCGTGAAGTATTAGTGAAATTAAAGTAAAAAACAAACAAATTAAGTCCTCCGTGAAAATGTGCTTATCTACTTCAAAGCACCACGTGCCTAATCTTCATGCACTGTGAGTATCCATCAGAAGTGCCTGCTCACCTCCCTACAGATCAAAAACAGCTTATCTCCTCAAAACCCAGATAAGTGGCTCCACTCCTTCTCCCCTCCTCGGTGGGATTTGAACTCCTCAGTTTCCCATGGATTATATAAGTATTAAAGCAGAAAGGACAGACATAGTGTACTACCGTAATAGCTCTTTTATTATACCCCACTTAAAAAAATTAGACTTACAAAAGAATAAAATAAAACACGTTTTTCATGTGTCATCCAGCTCACCATCGTAATCGGCGCGCGACTCCAGTAAACATCACAGAGCTTTACTCCTCCTCTAGACGCGTGTTGCCACGTGATAGGGCTTCTTCAGTAGGTGAAGCACCGAGCCTTTAGTCATGTTATATAGGTTCTAATACATCTCTATGGCAACCACATAACAGTCTCACGGAAACTGGAAATAAGACACTACTCTCACATCCTCTAACTCCCGGAACTACAATTTCCCTGCTTTCTAGCTGGGAAAACATCACTCTCAAAATGCAATGAAAACATCGCTATAATAAAATTAATAATGTGTATATAATATGAATTTGAACAATACCAGCTCATAATTAAAGTCCCCCAGAGCAGGAATAAGGATGATAATTGATCAAGAGCTATTAAAAATATGTATACTCAGGCTCACCGTGAGACTGTATTATCATATGGGGCGTAACAAATTAAATAACTTCAAACAATCAATATATAACATGACTAAGGACTAACGTCCGAAATACGTAGGCTGTTTTACAGCTTTGTACATACATTTAATAAAGGAATACCATTTTGGATGTTATCCTGAGTGCCGACCATCTCTTTCCTTAATATATAACATTTGTTTACAATATTTATATACACATTACCTGGCCACAGACAGAATTAAATGAAAATCTTATATAAAAATAATTGACAAAAAAAAATATTATATTACTAAAAATCAGTAAAAGCCCTAAAAAATAGACAGTGGGCAAGGACCTATTTATTTATTGCTTATAAAGCAATTAATATCAAAGTCAATATTAAGACCTTGGAGCTAATACTTTGGTTTCAAAAATCCAAAAAGATTCTCGTTGACTTAATTTTCTAATGAAATTGCCCTCTCTCCAATGTTGCTGCACCCTCGCTATACTTCAAAATTTAGGATCACTCAGATCCCTATTATGGACTTCTCCAAAGTGTTTGGAGACACTGTGATGTGTTTTACCTTTTTTAATATTATTGATGTGTTCCCTAACTCTTGCCTGTATGCATCTAGATGTACGTCCTATATATTGATATGGGCAGGGGCACTCCAACACTCGCATATACTACCCTAATAGTCATATATGTAATAAAGTCCTTAGAAGGGTATGCTTTTCCAATTGCTGTTGCCTCAAATTCCTTTTTTCTTTTTACATTGACTTTTGAGGTAGATAAGCACATATTCACGGATGACTTCACTTGTTTGTTTGTTTTTTTACTTTCATTTCACTAATACTTCACAACACAATTGGGTGTGTATGTGATCACATCCTTATGGGACTTTGTGGACTGTTTTTTACTGCTTCGCTATACTGAATTTATTTCTAGTTTGAAGGATGAGACAAACCATTTATCACTGACAGGGATGCTTACAATGATCAGATTTTATTTATTTAGGAAACCTTTTATCCTAAAAGAAAAAAACCTGTTTCGATAACTGCTTAAAAAATGCCAGCTGAAAATTGGTTTCAATTTGTTATTATATCTCAATCTGATCAGATTAAAAATGCTGCAGCCCAAATGTGCTCCTGTGCTTCTTTTTCCAGAGTGAAGGCACTCTATTACAGGAGGTGTGTTACTGGTCAGATCACCAGGTGAAAGCAGAGGGCAAAGAGGCCTACAAAAAGAAAACTAATGTAGCCACCATATCTAATGGTTAGTAACTTAGTAAGCTGCAATATATTACATTTTTGGTTTGGGGTTTAATACTATTTTAAAGATTAACTCCACTTTTGTTTAGAAAAAAAACATTCCCCTCTGGGTGATCTACTGTATGTACATTGCAGGGATGTTAAACATTTGTTGCAGATTCCTACCTTTTGTTATTCTGAAGAAATAGCTATTAGCTTGTCTGTGTCCAAGAGCAATGAGTTAATCTGTATGGGAGTGGCTTTATCTTTATGAGTCAGCTGCTGCACATGCAAGGCTCTAATGAGGAATTTGACAAGGTTTTAATTCCTTTATATGTGATTTCCCTTTGGGAATATCTCACCAAAAATGAAATTTTTGTTGTAGGCGATTGTCAAAATCTGATTTGTATCTTAGTGCAGACTAAGAAAATCAGAGAGCCAATCACACAAGCAGGAAATGACCAGTGGTGGCCCATCAGTAGGGGTGCACAGGCGCCACCCTCCCAAAGCTAGTCATGAAAAAAAAGAGTGGTCCTTTAAGTGTGTACAGGCGCTAGACAGACAGCTGTCTATGGGAAGCTTGGCATTGTTGCATGCAGCTAATTGCAGCTGAGAAGCTTAATTGGTCTTTAGAATGTGTTCGGGGAGCAGGGATGCACCCACGAACACTCCCACTCTACAATGATTGCTCCTGAGGCTTCTGTGCTTGTTTGTCATTGGCGCGGTCCAGAAGACGGTGGGCGGTGCTTTTTGCAGAACCGCGGCATCTCATCTGGTTTCACACCACTCACTGTGTGGACTGTGGTGGAATGGAAGCAGAGCAAGGCCTGAGTGGCACCTCTCTGATTATCGGCTGGTCCTGACCTCTCGTAAGCTAAGCAGAAGTGCAGCAGGCCTCAGACAGCTGGTATCACTCACTGACAGCCACTCCTCCACTCCACACACACATCCCCGCTTTTCTCTCCACTCCACTTGAGTCAGTGGCAGTACAGACTGGGCCCAGGGGATGACTGATTGTGCGGCTGGAGGGTACATGTACAGTAAGCTAAGCAGAAGTGCCACAGGCCTCAGAAAGCTGGTATCATTTACTGACAGCTGCCCCTCCGCACCGCATACACTTTCCCGCTTCTCTCTCCACTCCACCTGAGTCAATGGCAGTGCAAACCCAGGGGATGGCTGATCTCATGGCTGGAGGGTACATGTACACACTGCACAGAGATCGGCTCAGAGGGGAGAGAGAAGGCATCATCATGACTGAAATGAGTGACTACATCATCTGTACTGTGTAGTGTATACAGCTATATACACCCACCTTCTTCCTTCCTGTATATAGACCTTCCTCCATCATCACTGACTGCAGATATACAATATCTGTGCTGTTACTGTATATATAGCTGTATACAGGACAGATGATGTATATCTGTAGTCAGTGATGATGGAGGAAGGTCTCTATATACAGGAAGAAAGGTATAATATATATATATATATATATATCTTTATACACCCACCTTCCTTCCTGTATATACTAATACCATACACCCCACCTATATACAAATACTGTACACCCGCTATACTGTACGGGCCGCATTTGATGGGTACAGTGAGGCTGCATTTGATAGGCACAGTAAGGCTGCATATGATGAGCACAGTGAGGCTTGCGTATGATGGGCACAGTGAGGTTGAAATTGATTGGCATGGTAAGGCTGCATATAATGGGCACAGTAAGGCCGTGTATGATGGGCACAGTGAGGCTACATTTAATGGGCACATCTTGATGAAATAGACACTTGCATTTGACAGCACCCTACCTATCTTTTTTTTAAACTTACCCAGATTGTCATTTGACTCATAGGTACTGATCATTGTGGAAGCAAGCAAAATTTCTCAAAATAAAAGAAAATTAGATTTTATCTTTGAAACAATTCCCCTTCACAAAGCGTTCAGATGAAGAAAAAATTAGGATAAAGGAGCTTGGACCAGATCAACACAACTTGCAAATTCAGCAGCAGTCATGGTGATCACAGTCACTTTACACTCAAGGAGCTCTTCCACCACAACTTATAGGAAACTGAGTTGGTTAACTGGATGTGATGTGAGTCATGCCTTTTATTGTTTTCCCTGTTTGCTATTTGAAAGTCCTGGTACTGACATGTTGTGGACAACAACAGGGGTTTGCGACATAAAGCATCTCACTGAAAAGTGCAAGTGGCATGAAAGTACCCAAAGCCATCTTGACAACACTATGAGGCTCCAGGTTTTTGGGAAGAGTAGCATTGCTGAACAGCTAGATGAAGGCTACAGAACTGGCATTAGAAGGCATAATGAAGAGGTCACAAAAAATCGACACATCCTGTCTAGAATAATAAATTGTTTGAAATTTTGTGGTGCATTCGAGCTGGCTTTGTGTGGCCATGACAAGAGCGAGAGATCAGATAATCCCGGGATATTCCATGGCTTGGTCGACTTTGTTGCTTCTCTTGATCGAGTTTTAAAAAGAGCACCTCGAGAATACCACTGTGTTTAAGGGAACTTCGATAACCGTGAAGAACGAGCTGTTGGACTGTATGTTGTTTGTTGTGAAGGAGCACATTATTCAAGAAGCATGGAGTAGTGATTTTCTCTCAATCCAGGCTGATGAGACCACTGATATTGCCACTCATTGCCAACTTGTGCTTGTACTGTGCTAAATTGATGAAAAGCAATGATGAAAGCAATGTACAGGAGAGGTTTTTTTTTAGTTTATTCCTCTGCATTCAACTACAGTGGATTCCATTGCTACAGCACTACAAGAACGCTGTGCTGTCATCCTTGCAGAGAAGCAGAAGAGTAAACTCATCTCCCAAGTGTATCATGGAGCCAGCGTGATGAGGAGCGCCACTGCAGGTGTTCAAAGGAAGATACAAGATGTGTACCCAAATGCCCATTACATCCACTGCTATGCACATCAGCTCAATCTAATAATGCAATGGGTCACTTCTCATATACACCCAAAGTGAGAGTTTTTATTGTAGCCTTGGAGGATTTGCCAGTTTTTTTGCGAGATCACCCAAGCACACAGATGTTCTTGATAAAGTAGTTGCCCATAGACTACCAACATCAAGCAGTGTAAGATGGAACTTCCACAGCCATGCCATCAACACAGTATTTGAGCACAGAGAGCTGTTTTCAACTTATACAAGACTCGGGGGACTTTGACTCTGTTACCGTCAGAGAGGCAGTAGCCTTTGCCATGCTGCTGGAGAATCAAGGTTTTACGTTTTTTCTGCCACTTTTCCACAACATCATGCCACATGTGGACCTCTCTATGCCAAACTCAAGAAGAAGGACATAGATTCAGTTCACATTAAGGAGAGCATCCAGCAGTTCCAGCAGGAGGTACAGAAGATCAGGTAGAAACTGTATTCCTCCTTTTCCATGTGTTGTTGTTATTATTTTTATTATTATTACTCATACATTTTGCAGAAATTCTCTCCCATCCCTGGCTGACCAAAGCAGTGAAGAGGCAGTGCTCGCTCAATCCAGAAGTCCATAAATGCATTGCAGCTGAGGTAAGTTTTTATTTGTTGCAATATTTGTCTTTTTGATAGCTCCCTCTTATATATATGAAGATTGGAAAGAAAAATATTTTTCTTACAATATTAATCTAAAAATGATGTTATCTAAAGGGATTTGTTATTTTTTATTCCCTCTAGTGGATAACATCAGTATTACCACCTTCATCTCTGTTAGCTCAGGGAGCTAACAGAGATGAACATTTTTAAAGGTTGCAGTCTGCAACATTTAAAATGACCAGTTTTAAGTTATGAAGGGAGATCAGTTTCAGTGTTTTTGAATCCATAATTTCTCAGAACTCCATACACATGGAAAAGACATTCTGAGTAAATATGTCAAGTTTCATGCATTTCTGATGCTCAGGGAGCTAACAGAGATGACATTTAAATGTTGTCATCACTACATATTTTTTGTTATTATCCTTCACTCTTTAGGTCTGATACATACTCTTAAGGCCCATACACATCATCAGACTTTCCGACGGGAAATGTTGGATGTTGGTGGAAAATCCGACCATGTGTATGCTCCATCAGACAGTTGTTGTCGGACTTTCCGTCAACAAATGTTGGCTAGCATGTCTTCAAATTTTCTGTCGGACAAAAGTCCAAAGTACAAACACGCATGCTCAGAAGCAAGGATGAGGCAGGAGAGCTCTGTCTTGTAAAACTAGCATTCATAATGGAGATATCATATTTGTGACGCAGCAAATTTTGAAATTTCTCAATGCAACGCATTCTCTTCTTCTTTATAATGGTATAATAATGAAGATGCTTTGCTGGTGATATTTACAGAGTTCTGACAAACGTATTTTTTTTCTAGTGATCTCCAGAATATTTTTTTTTCTAGTGATCTCCAGAGTAATATTTTTTTTTCTAGTGATCTCCAGAATATTTTTTTTCTAGTGATCTCCAGAGTAATATTTTTTTCTAGTGTTCTCCAGAATAATATTTTTTGTCTAGTGTTCTCCAGAATAATATTTTTTTTCTAGTGATCTCCAGAATAATATTTTTTTTCTAGTGATCTCCAGAATAATATTTTTTTTTGTGTCAAGTTACCACAACACCATTATTATCATCTCATATTTTTTAACCTCAAATATACAACTATGCTGGTGTCCCTTGTTAATTTGACATTGTATTTTTGAAATGTACCTGCCTACTAGGGATGGGCTTTATGTTCGGGTCGAACACGAGTTCGACTCGAACATTGGCTGTTCACCAAACAGCAAACAATTTGGGGTGTTTGCGGCAAATTCGAATGGAACACCCTTTAAAAGTCTATGGAAGAAATCAAAAGTGATAATTTGAAAGGCTTATATGCATGGTATTGTCATAAAAAGGGTTTGGGAACCTGGGTCCTGCCCCCGCAATATGCATCAATGCAAAAAAAAGTTTTAAAAACTGCAATTTTTTCGGGAGCAGTGATTTTAATAATGTTTAAAGTGAAACAATAAAAGTGTAATATTCCTTTAAATTTCATACCTGGAGGGTGTCTATAGTATGCCTGTAACGGTACGCGTGTTTCCCATGTTTAGAACAGTCTGACAGCAAAATGACATTTCTAAAGGAAAAAAAGTCATGTAAAACTACTATCGCTAGCGCCGGCTATAATGAATTGTCCGTCAGGTAATACACATAAAAGTTCATTGATAAAAACGGTATGGAATTTCCCCACATGGGAACCCCGAACCAAAATTTTTAAAAACAAATGCATGGGGGTCCCCCTAAATTCCATACCAGACCCTTCAGGTCTGGTATGGATTTTAAGGGGAACCCCGCACCAGATTTAAAAAAAAATGGTGTGAGGTCCCCCCAAAAATCCATACCAGACCCTTATCTGAGCACGCAACCTGGCAGGCCACAGGAAAACAGGGTGGACGAGAGAGCGCCCCCCTCCTGAACCATACCAGGCCACATGTCTTCAACATTGGGAGAGTGCTTTGGGGATGTTGATGGGGAGAAGGGCCTCATCCCCACAACCATTGAAAAAAGCTAAAAAGTGCAGCAGAAAGTGGCTGGGGTATGTTTAGAACAGAAGTCTTAGAGGAAAAAACGCGTTGGGTCTATTTTGCTACTCCAGCCACTTTCTACTGCCCTTTTTAGTTCAATTGAACCAAATTTTTATCGCCCATATTTTTATTGAATACTGGAAAACTTTTTTATATCAATAAATTTTCCATTTTTGTCGAATTTACACCATGTGGAGGTTCTCTCTTTTTCTTTCACACTATGTGAACTGTCTCTGATTGAGCGGAGCTTGGTTGATGATCAAAGCCAGCCCTAGGACAGCAAATCAAGACAGCTGGAAATCCAGGCTTAGTCCATCCCCTCCAGTGGCGAGTAAGTCTCCAGGCTCTTCTTCTACCAAGAACATCTGATCTATTGGAATTAGATCCACTCTCACCGCTTGGCGGTATAAGCTCATTTGACTCACCCCTGACGGCCTGTGAGTCCACCATTTCTGGTAAGGGTATTTTATCTTTTTGTTCTTGAAGTTTCTTTGGAGAAGATAGTACCCCATACATCAGCACACTTCCAACAATTTTGGAGAAGCATATAAGATTAGAAGTATCTACAGTATCATGGCCTTACCTCCATGAATCCTTACCCTGCAGATTGATATGGACTCTAGATGTACCTTCGTTTCAACGTTCCTTTGTGTAATAACGATCTTACATCCTCCACTCACAGATCATTACTACGGCCATTACTATGGCCGTTACAGCGATTGCACGTTATGCTTTATATACACTGCGCATGCGTCAAACTCCACCCCTGACGTTCTTTCTAGTGTAGTCTTCTCTTCTCTTTCGGAGCAGTGGGAGAGCAAATGGCGGAGAGACAGCAGGTGCACGCTGATAGCAGCAAAGAGGAAAGCCCAGATCAAAGCAGTTCCCAATCCAGGAGGAGATATAAGGCCTCAAATATGTCCTTTGAAGAGATGGTGGAGATGGTGGACATCTTAAAGAGGACAGACTATGATGAGAATCATGGGCCATGCAGAAACCCAAATGTCAGAAAGGCCAAGATCATGGCTAAAGTTGTCAGAAGTCTGCACATGACTTTTGGGGTATGACGATCCAAGGATCAATTGAGGAAACGCTGGTCAGACATGAAATTGTGGGAGCAAGATCAGTATAGAAAGATCAGGCAAGTGCTGCAAAAATGTAAGTATTTGTCATGTGTTCCTATTATTATTACTTTCATGCTGGTTCATGTTCTTTTCTTTACTGTTGTACAGTTTAAAATGCCAAGTTTTATGTTCATGGACACAGGAATTGTTTGTGGAACATTAAACATCATTCGTTCGACCACTAATACATTGTTTTTGGGAGATGCAGGTTAGCTACATTTGTTCAGGCCTATTTTGATTAAAATAATTTCATTAGATTGTTGTCTAGATGTGTTTGAAACTATAATGAAATGTCAACTTTATTCAGTGTCAGGAGAGGACACTCAGCAGCTGTTTATGCATTTGGATGCAAGAGCACTAGTGTGGGACACCATAACACCCTTGTTATGGTGAACCACGCAGGTGCTCCAGTGGATACTAGGGGTTTCTCCATGTGTGAAACTTGCACAAAACAGGTAAGTATTCCAGCTTTTCAAAGGGAAAAAATCATGTATTCAGTTTGGAACGCTGCCAAAACAGACAATTGGAAGACACTTCCAAGCAATCTTTCATATTACTATTTCTAGCCTAACATATCTGTCTGCTAAGTATACCCTTTTTGTATTCACATAGGGGAGAAAAGAAGAGGGACATCTGAGGAAAAGACTGAGCAACATCATTGATATTTTAGGGAAAATCTAAACAAAAATAACATTTTATAGTTGGTATGTAGTACGTGTTTTTACAGTTTTAAATGGATCACAAAGCCAAATTTTGAAGATGCACACAGTGTGTCAACATGTGCTATCTCCCATCATGGGATATCAATGTACGTGTTTTGTGGGTGTAACCCCTTCCTCCAAACTAAAGTAGGTGAGAGGAAGGGGTTGCACCCCCAAAACATGTCCATTGATCCCCCATGATAGGAGCTCATGTTGGCACACTTGGGCTTATTTCAAAAAGGCAAAACCACTTTGCACTAAAAGTGCAATGCAATGTAGGTGTCACGTACCTGGTTGGAGACTGAAATTACAAGGTCGGCCTCTCTTGTATGTCCAGTCCATGTCCCGCTGGAAGTGGAACAGGGGGAGTCGAGGATCAGGAGGGACACAAGTGCCTGCAGCTGCGGACCCAGAGACTTTTGGCAGAAGATGCGATCTTAGAAGAGCAGAGAAATAGTCAGATCAGGATAAGCGGTGCTGTGTCAAGGATCAACTGGGCTTAAGGAGGCACTCTGCAGGAACTGCAGTGCTGGAACGTTGGGTGATGTAAAGTCCCTGGAATACTTGCAGCAGGAAGTCACAGCAGGTTGCAGGACTGTGATTGCAGGCACTTGCAGGATAACGAGGAGAAGCGCCAAAGGCAGGAGCAGAGTCTCAAGGGTAGCCAGGTTCGGTAACAGGCGGGCAGCGGGGTACAAGGCAGCAGGCAGAATCGAAGTCACATGGATAGCCGGGTCTGATAACAGGCGAGCAGTGCAGTGCAAGGCAGTAGGCATAAACAGAGTCCAATGGGAAGCCAGGATCAGAAACCGGTAGTCAGAGCAGAAGCAGGATCAAGAAGCAGGGTCAAGGCAAGCCAGGTTCATCAGCAGGTAACAAGCAGGTAGTAGCAGGGTTCAGGTATCAGGGTACAGCTGAAGACCAGTCAGCACCGGTCTGAGGGCAGAGCACTTCTTTAAATAGGCCGGCTGGCACCAACTGGCATTATGGGCATGCTCCTGCGCATGCACGCCATCCGTCGTGCATGTGCATGCACGTTGATGTACACAGGCATCTGCAGCCATCCGTGTGCGCGCGCATGCGCGTGAGTGTGCACCGAACGGGAACTAATAGTTCTCTTACATTGCCCCCCCTTACGGGCAGCCTCCGGATGCCCACTAGGGATCTCTTTTCCGTGTGAAGCTGAAGATAAGCCTGAATCAATCATGGAGCATGTACATTAGAAGAGGGTTCCCACGAATTATCTTCAGGACCATAGCCCTTCCATTTAATTAAAAACTGGGTCTGGCCTCTTCTCTTCCTGCAGTCCATAACAGCCTCAACCTCAAATTCTTTGTTACCTATATATATGTATAGAGTTATTATATGCAAACTCCGCTAATGGCAACAGAGAGACCCAGTCATCTTGTGCAAATGAAGAAAAGCACCGCAAATACTGCTCCAGGATTTGGTTCGTCCTCTCAGTTTGACCTTTAGTCTGTGGATGGTATGCAGATGACAAACAGTGTTTAATGCCCAAAGCTTCACATAAGGATTTCCAAAATCGGGAAGTGAATTGTACCCCACGGTCAGAGGTAATGTTAGCAGGAATACCGTGAAGGTGTACAACTTCCTTGATAAAAGAAGAGGCAGTCTCTGCAGCAGAAGGGGTGCCTTTAAGGGGCACAAAGTGGGCCATTTTGGACAATCAATCCACAATCACAAAAATGGTGGTGAAGCCTTCTGATGGGGGTAGTTCAACAATAAAGTCCATGGCAATCATGGTCCATAATTTATCAGGGACAGGAAGGGGTTCCAATAGACCCAAATTCTTGGCTCTATCAGTCTTGTTGCAAAGACACATTGTGCAGGACTTAATATAGTCCCTGCAATCTTGCACCAGGTTTTGCCACCAGAAGGAGCGAAGGACCAGATTTGATGTCTTATGTGCTCCAAAATGACCTGCCAAGGGATGGTCGTGACACATGTAAAGCAATGCTGACCGTAACTGCTCAGGAACGAAGATCTGTTCGCCATGAAAGTAGAGACCTTCTTTCAGCTGAAGGTGGAGTTCTTGAGGTGGAGAATGGTTCTGAACTGCTGACTTAATTTGAGAAATGAGGTCCATCTGTAACAGAAGAAAATTTTTAGCCAGTAGAATGGTATCGGGCTCAGAGGGAACCTCAGTGTCTTGGAACATACGAGAAAGGGCGTCAGGCTTCCCATTCTTGGATCCAAGCCGATAGGTAATATGGAAGCAGAACCTAGCAAAAAAGAGGGCCCATCTGGCCTGGCAGGGTCTTAATCTCTTGGCTGCTTTTAAATATTCAAGGTTCTTGTGGTCGGTGAACACAAGAATGGGATGTGCTGCTCCTTCAGGAAGATAGCGCCATTCTTCCAAGGCAGATTTGTTAGCTAGTAACTCCCAATCACCCACGTCATAGTTCCTTTCTGAGGCACTTTGTTTTCTGGAAAAGAAGGGGACAGGGTGGAGTAAGGATTTTATCCCCTGTCGCTGAGACAGTATGGCTCCCACAGCAATCTTGGAGGCATCAACCTCGAGAACATAAGGCAAGGTAGGGTCAGGGTGTCTCAAAATGGGTGCAGATGTGAAAAGGCCCTTTAATCCCTGAAAAGCAGCTTGAGCTTCTACAGTCCATGTGAAAGTTGTGTGTGATCCGGTTAATTGTGTAATAGGGGATATGATACCTGAGTTCTTGATAAACTTCCTGTAGAAATTAGAAAATCCCACGAATCGCTGCACAGACTTTTTATCAGTGGTAGCCGGCCAGTCGAGTACTGCAGATACTTTCTGTGGGTCCATGGCAATCCCATCTGCGGAAATAATGAAGCCCGGGAACTGGATAGTAAGTCTCTGGAACTCACACTTTTCAGCTTTGGCATAAAGGTGATGTTTCCTTAGTCTGTCTAATACCTTTTTAACATGGACTCGATGTGATTCAAGGGAGGAGGAGAAGATCAGTATGTCATCCAAGTAGACAATAGTAAATACATCAAGGAAGTCCCGAAAAACATCATTCACAAAATGCTGGAAGGTAGCTGGTGCATTACAGAGTCCGAAGGGCATCACTAAATATTCAAAGTGTAAAAACGAGACCTAAAGGCTGTCTTCCACTCATGTCCTTCCTTAATTCTGATCAGGTTATATGCTCCTCTTAGATCCAATTTAGAGAAAACACGTGCTTCTCGCAGTCTCTGAAACAGTTCAGGGATGAGTGGCAGGAGGTATCGGTTTTTAATCGTTACCTTATTTAAGTCCGGTAATCAACACAAGGCCGGAGTGTGTGATCCTTTTTTTCAACAAAGAAAATTCCCGCTCTAGCGGGGGAAGAGGAAGGCCGGATAAAGCCCTTATCAAGGTTTTCCTTAATGTACTTTCGAAGTTCCTCCAGTTCAAGCTCAGAGAGAGGAAAGATTCTGCCAAAGGGAATTTCAGCGCCCGGCAAAAGTTCAATAGGGCAGTCATACGGTCTGTGAGGGGGGAGAGTGTCAGCATTCTTCTTGTTGAAAACATCCAGGTATTCATGATAAACGGATGGCACAAGTCTCAGAATCTGTACTGATGCAGAGGAGTGGCTCTCCGGAACTGGGTATAGGAGGGAAGCAGTACTCCTTGCAATAGTCAGAGGAAAAAGACACTTCCCCAGATGACCAATTGATGAGAGGATTATGTGCCCTCAGCCGGGGTTGCCCAAGAATAACAGGAAAAAGTGGGGATGTGATGACATCAAGAAGAAGGAGCTCCCGATGTCCAGAAGTGGTAGAACAGGGAATAGGTACAGTCTCTAGCATAACAGGTCCAGATTTTTTTTTTTTTTTTAAAGATATTTTTATTGATTTTTTTATTTTAATACAAACCAGTTGTACAAAAAAAAAAAAAACCACAAGCACAACAAACAGTCACCAAGTAAATCACTGTTAAGCATTGGCATACTTTGTCAAGTACATTGTCTATATGTGAGGGGAGGAGAAAAAAAACAAACAGCTAACTAATGGTAAGTCGATCTGAGATTGATTACATAAGTTTATACATAACCAGTTATTAACGAATATGAGTTATAGTAATTCACCTATATGATGCATTCTCTGGCACGACCTGTGAGTGGTATAGATTAAGCACACATTATATAGAGAGGGTCATGGGGCTAGCCAGCCACCTGTCCCATATTTTGTGGAACATTTTTTTTCGTTTCCTGAGTTCAAAGGTAAGTCTATACAACGGTATGACATCATTAATTAGTTTTAGCCATAGAGATTTCAAAGGTGTTTGTATACCTTTCCAGGACAGCAGTATAAACTTTCTAACATAAAAATAAAGGATACGTAATAGTTTCTTAGCCTGTGTTGGTATCTGTAAATCACCAAAGACCCCTAGTAAGCCAGTCTTAGGGTGTATAATATTGGGGAGTCCTAGAGCAGAGGAAATGAAAGAACCCACCTCCCTCCAAAAGTACTGAACCACCGGACAAGTCCAGAAGCAATGTAGGAAATCAGCATCCCCTCCACATCCCCTGAAACATTCAGCAGTGGGCTTCAACCCCAGCCTACACAACCTAGCTGGGGTAAGATGAGATTGGTGGAAAATCTTAATCTGTATGACCCGGTCCTTAGATGAGATAACAGTATTTTTGTATGTGTCACTAAATTCAGTCCAGTCTTCCTCTGTAAGTGAAATGTCCATGTCTGTCCATTTTTTTCTGCGCTTTACTGAATCTGGGGTTAAAATCTGTCATTAGGGCAGCGTAGTAGGCAGAGACAAGCTTATTAGGATCAGGTTGTCTCAGCAGTCTCTCCAATGGGGGCAGGTCTATGGGGTCCCTTAGGGAGCCAAACTGAGCTCGGATAGCATGTCTAAGCTGGTAATAGTGGAATAGGTAGGAGCTCGGTAAGTCAAAGTCAAGTCTCAGTTGTTGAAAAGTTTTAAAGCCTTGGTCATTGTATAGATGGCATAAATACTTTACCCCCTTGGAGTACCAATGTTTAGTGTCGGGTAAGGAGTTTAGTTCCTGTAAAGTGGGGTTGAACCACAGAGGATTGTTTGGGGATACTGACCAAGTATGTCAAGAAATTTTTTTGACTATGTGTTGAAAGATTGAGAGTGTAGTTGCCAGCATGGAAGTACCTGGTCTATTTGGGACTCTGCCCCTATAAATGATATTGTGGAGAGTTTCCATGGAAGTCGCGATGGCACCTTAGTGCATGTAGTACATGCATTTGTCAGGGCTGGATGTAACCAGTCATGTATATGCACCAGTTGTGACGCTAAGTAATAAAGAAAGAAATTTGGAAATGCCAGGCCGGCCATGTGAGATGGCAGCCTTAGTGTCTCAAGTGCCACTCTGGAGGATCCCCCCTTCCACAGGAACGTCACACATATCGTGTCAATACGTTTAAAAATAGATTTAGGGATTGCACATGGGGAATTAGCCAGAACATATAGCAATTTCGGGAGGTAGACCATTTTGAGGAGATTTGCTCTTCCCATAAGGTCAAGGGGCAGATCCATCCATTGTTTAGTTCGCTCCTGTAAGCGATTCAATAGGGGATCTAAATTATTAGTAATGTAAGTGGATAAGAGCAATTGTACCAGGACCCCGAGGTATCGGAAAGAGGACACCACTTGTAGTTTAGAATCCGGATGAATCTGTGGAATCGCTGCTGTATCCAAGGGGAAAAGACTTGATTTATCCCAGTTCACCCGGAAACCGGAGAAATCTCCGAATATATTAATTTCGGCTAACAAAGACTGAAGTGACCCGTTAGTATCTGCTAAAGACACCAGTGTGTCGTCCGCATAGAGCGAAATTTGTTCTTCTATAGTGGCAATAGGAAGTCCTTTAATAGATGAAGAGGAGCGAATACGTGCAGCTAGGGGCTCCATGGCTAGGACGAATAGGAGCGGGGACAGCGGGCAACCCTGCCTTGTACCTCTTGTAATGGGGAATGTCTCCGTGACCGAGGAGTTAACTCGAACCTTGGCCTGGGCGGAGGTATAAAGGAGTCTTATCCATGCCACCACACGGGGGCCAAAACCATACAACTGCAACACCCGAAAGAGATATGGCCATTCCACACTGTCAAATGCTTTGCAAGTATCTAAGGATACTATGGCCCGCGTTGGGGGGCAATCATGAGGATATTGCAAATTTTGAAATAATCTACGAATATTCATTCTAGTGGATCTTCCTGGTATGAAGCCCCCCTGGTCACTATTAACCAGAGTGGTGACCACCTTATTTAAATGATTTGCAAGCACTTTAGCCAGTATCTTAACGTCCACATTTATAAGAGATATTGGTCGGTATGATTCACATTTAAGTGGATCCTTTCTAGGTTTCAGCAGAAGTACAATCAAGGCCTCTCGCATAGTGGGGGGAGGACCCCAGTGCCTAAAGCTTTATTATATGTACGCAATAAATGTGGGCATAGTAGTTCCCTAAATTGTGTGTACCATTCGGTGGGGTAACCATCCAACCCAGGGGTTTTATGGGCTGGCATTTGTGAGATGGCTGCAGCAATCTCTTCCACCGATATGGGCGCCTCCAACTCATCCCTGCTCTCAGAAGACAGGGAGGGGAGGGATATGTCAGCGAGGTAATCGTCCAGTTGAGTTTCAGTGTATTCAGCCCTGGAAGTATAAAGGTCTTTGTAAAAGTTAAGAAAAGCCTCCTTAATATCTCCAGGAACATTGCTAACTTGGCCCTGTATGGTCTGGATATGTGGAATAGATACAGGAGGTCGGTCTGGTAGCGTAAGATATGCCAGGAGATGTCCAGCTTTGTTACCGTGTTCAAATGCTTTCTGTGTAGTGTGTAGTAGTCGTTTTTGTGTAAGATCTAGTAAACAAATCTCATACTCTCTACGCCTTTGTAACCATACCTCTCTCTTGTCAGGGGACGGGTCAGTGGCATAGCTAGACTCTGCCTGTACCATAACGGTCTCTAGTTCTGCAGTAAGTTGTTGATTATTTTTCCTCAAAACCCCAGTAATGGACATGAAAGTGCCCCTCAGTGTGGCCTTAAAGGCTTCCCATTCTGTAGAGGGGTTCGCCATTCCCACATTGTCTCTCCAGTAGTCCACAATACCCCTCCTGCAGGTCTCTTGTACCATCTCATCCTCCAGCCAGTAAGAATTTAGTCGCCAAATGGCCGGACCTGAGCCTGGAAGGACGTCGAGGTCCACAGAGAGAGGAGCATGATCTGAAACCCCTCTGGGCAGATACGTAACCGCAGAGACAAGGGGAAGAGTGTTCGCAGGGGCAAAGACCATATCGATCCTAGACATGGTGCGAAAAGAGTCCGAGTGACATGAAAATTGTTTATCGTCTGGGTGTTTCCACCGCCAAAGTTCTGTAAGGTCATGAACCTGTATCCAATCCAGAAGTGGGGGAAAGGATCTACCCCCACCAGCCAAGCAGTCCATGGCTGGATCCAGTACTGCATTAAAATCCCCTATATAGAGTAAAGGCCCTGGGGGTCTATTCAACAAGTGAAGTGACAGTTTGGATAGCATTTCCATCGAAAATGGGGGAGGAATGTAAACGTTTACCAGAGTGAGTGTCACAGAAGAAATTTGTAAGGAGAGTATAACGAATCTCCCATTAGGGTCTGTCTTAACTTGTATAATTTCAGCTGGAAGGGATTTAGCTAATAAAATAGAAACCCCCTTAGAGTAATTTGTATGGGTGGCATGGTAATATTGAGCCAGCCATGGACGCTTGAGGGCCCTCACCTTAGTATCAGTCAGGTGAGTCTCCTGAAGACAAATTATGTGAGGACTGTATTTTTTGAGGACTGAAAAGACCAGAGATCTTTTTTGAGGTGCATTCATGCCTCTAGTGTTCCATGACACTATTTTCAGTGACCTGGGCATTTTAAAACAGATTCTATACCATAATCACATATATATGTAAATACTTTCATCCCTAATACCTCACAGGCCATGCCAGTCCACCCCCACTCAATCACATCCATATTGCATTGCAAATAACTTTTACAGAGATATACACCATTGATCGATAAAGCAGAGAATACCAATAAACTGCTCTGAGCAGCAATTAAAGAAGAAATTTTTTTTTTTGAAAAAAGGAAAAAACAGAAAAAGAAAAAAAAAGGGAAAAAAATTAACCCAAACAGAACAATGCTTGAAAACCCGTATCCCCCACCCAGCTCGGCCATCCCCAACTTAGCGAGCCTTGGATCCCTAAACCTCATGAAATCCCTCTTACCCCCTAAGCAAAAAAAGGGAACATTCTCGAGGGTTCAACTATTCCGTGGCCACGCCACTAACCGGTGAGGGGGTACTGTGGAGTCCGGTGTGGCTCCCAACTGAAAAAAAGAAAAAATTGTATGTGTCCCGGTCCAGGATGTTCATCTCAGTAAATGTGTAGAGTTTTAGAGAATAGGTCGTCCTTCTACATGGTGGAGAAAAACAGTAGGTCATTCAAAGGGAAAGAAAAGAAAAATATAAAAGGAGAAAAATCAAATGTTATCTTGGGACTTATAGTGCAAGTAATAAAGGTAAACAACCATCCAATATGAGTCAGGCACATTGTAAATAAGGGATCGTAGTGTTATGCAATATGGAAGGCATCAAGGAGTCAATGGGCTTGCTGTCTGTTATTTCTTCTTCTGTCAGTGGGTCCATAGCGATCATTCAGCCAGGCCATGGCTTCTTTAGGACTGGTGTAGAATTGAGCTTTACCATCATGGATGATACGGAGCTTAGCAGGAAAAAGCATGGCGTATTTCAGTCCCTCATCACGTAACCGATTCTTCACTGCTGAGAAGGAGATACGCTGGCTTTGAACTTCAGCCGAGAAGTCAGGATAGATTGAAATATTATTGCCATTGTATTTGAGCGGACCTTTTTCTCTTGCAATGCGCAGGATAGCCACCTTGTCTTGGAAGTTGAGAATGCGTGCTATAAGGGAACGTGGAGGTGCCCCTTCTGGGGGAGGATGTGGAGGGGTACGGTGTGCCCTTTCAATCACATAGGAAAATAAGGGTGCATCAGTGCCAAAAATGTCCCTTAACCATGAATAAAGGAATTTTTCAGGGTGTGTGCCCTCTGCACGCTCAGGAAATCCTACAAAGCGAAGGTTGTTCCGTCTGTAACGATTTTCCAAATCATCAATTTTAGCGCGGAGAGCCGCCATTTCCCTAGTATGATCACGCACTTTAACAGAAATTATTCCATTTGGTATCAGCGCTCCATAATCGGAAGTCCGAAACATAATCCCCCACAGGCCTGGGGCCCTGTTGCAGATGACTTAAGGTGGTTTCAGGAGTCTGTTGACGGAACAGATCAGCATACAGTTGGGCCATGGCGGCAAAAAAGGAACTTGCAGAAGCCAAGACAGGATCACGTTGCTCCCAGAGTTGGTGAGCCCAGGGCTGGGGTTCTCCCAGCAGCAAGGAGATGAGGAAGCCTACCTTCACTTCTTCAGTAGAAAAGGTGCGGGGTAGTAGAGAGAAAAAAAAGCTCACAGGCATTCTGAAAAGTTCTGAATCCTTTACGGTCACCAGAGAAGAGCTCGGGTAAAGGTACTCTAGGCTCAGGAGGGTAAGAAAGTCCCACATGGTTACAAGTTGTGATCCGTGCAGCAGAATCCATGACTCTTGTAGACTCAGAGGTGGAGACCAGACTGGATATTGACTGTAGTTGGTCGTGGAGTTGAACAAAGTCCTTATGCAACCCTTGTACCGCATGAGAAAGTTCGGTAACAGTCCGGCAGAGGGTTGACAGAAGAGAGACCTCCCTTTCAGACTCCATTACTGGCTGACTGGTACTGTCATGTACCTGGTTGGAGACTGAAATGACGAGGTCGGCCTCTCTTGTATCTCCAGTCCAGGTCCCACTGGAAGTGGAACAGTGGGAGCCGAGGATCAGGAGGGACACGAGTGCCTGCAGCTGCAGACCCAGAGACTTGTGACGGAAGATGCAATCTTGGATGAGCAGAGAAACAGTCAGATCAGGATAAGCGGTGCTGTGCCAAGGATCAGCTGGGCTTAGAGAGATACTCCACAGGAACTGTGGTGCCGGAACGTTGGGTGATGTAAAGTCCCTGGAATACTCGCAGCAGGAAGTCGCAGCAGGTTGCAGGACTGTGATTGCAGGCACTTGCAGGATAACGAGGAGAAGCGCCAGAGGCAGCAGCAGAGTCTCAAGGGTAGCCAGGTTCAGTAACAGGCGGGCAGCAGGGTACAAGGCAGCAGGCAGAAGCGAAGTCACATGGATAGCTGGGTCTGGTAACAGGCGAGCAGTGCAGTGCGTTATGGGCATGCTCCTGTGCGTGCACACCATCTGTCGCGCACACACATGCACATTGATGCGCACAGGCATCTGCAGCCATTCGTGTGCACGTGCATGTGCACGAGTGCGCACCGAACGGGAACTAATAGTTCTCTTACAGTAGGTGTCACGGTCCCTACCGTGCCATGCAAACGGACAGGCGTGGTCACGCCCCAAGAGGTATTGAACCCATGACTTTCTGTTTTCTGCTCTTGTTGTATTGCCTCTGAGCCACACCTCGGTTCATTATCCAGCCTGCTTTCCAGCTATGCCTAGTTCTGCATGTAGCACTGAGGGCTATACTTTGGATCTTGCTTTGCAATTAGTACCTGTCACTCCATGTTCAGCTGAGGCAGTTTATCTAATCAGCTGGGTATAAAACACTGTCTCACTCTGAGGGCTTGGTCAGTTCATTGTCTCTTGTACTGCCAAAGGTTCCTGTGTTCTTGTTTTCAAGTTGCAGTGTTCCAAGACTGACCCCGGCTTCAGACCCTGGCTCTGTTCATTGTTAACTCTGACTTCTCAAATCCCTGACTACAGCTTCACCTCGACAATCCTTTGGTAAATTCTTGTCAAGCCCCCGTGCACAGATTCACAGCCCAGGTTGCCTTTTTTTTTGGTCTAGTGATTAAGAACTCTGTCTGTGTGTAGATAAATATGGATCTGTGGACATCAATACAGGTCAACGGGTGAAGAAATCTTGTGAGGAAACTGCCACCAATTTTATGAAGGCTTACCAGAAAGGTTGGACTTGAAGGGGACAAACGGACATCAAGTGAGATACAGCCAATGGGAGGACACTCATGGACACTCATGGAAGTATATCATCAGCTCACACGGTAAAACCAAAGGAACAGAAAAGGCTCCACATGGTGTGATAATGTTTCAATTTGTTTAATTAAAAAAATTGATAAAAAATTGAATACTCACATGTCACTGACTTCAACCAGAAGGCCATTGAGAAATGTGCAAGCCCGAAAGAAAGGAGAGCAAAATTTATTTTCAAATAGTACTACTGATGTGAATGTGAATGTGGCGTGCATTTGTTGTCAGTCACCTTTACTCTGATTCAGAGTTTGTTTGTTGTTGCTTTTGTTGTACAATAAAGTTTGTTTACTGTTTTTAAAAAAAAACTACTGATTAATTGTACATTTATTTCATTCTTTAACAGTTGACTTAACCACTTGCTGACTGCTGCATGCCAATATACGCCGGCAGAATGGTACGGGTGCGCAAATGAGCATACCCGTATTCCCTCACTCCCGCGGGCAAAGAACCAATCAGTATTCAGTTCCAGGTCAATGATTTCTGGCCTGGACCTGCTTATCGGTTCTGGCGAATGAAATGCCTCCCCTGCCTGTGTAAGTGTAAACATAGGCAGACGAAGTGATGTCATCTCCCCTCGTGGAACTTTTTTCGGTTCCAGAGAGAGGAGAGAGGACTTCTAATGCCCCGTACACACGGTCGGATTATCCGATCAATGTCCGATCGGAGCATGTTGTCGGAAATTCCGACCGTGTGTGGGCGCCATCGGACATTTTCCATCGGATTTTCCGACACACAAAGTTGGAGAGCAGGAGATAAAATTTTCCGACAACAAAATCCGATCGCGTCAATTCCGACCGTGTGTGGCCTGTTCCGACGCACAAAGTGCCACGCATGCTCAGAAGAAATTCCGACATGGGCCAGCTCGTTCTGGTAAACTTAGCGTTCGCAATGGATACAGCATTTTCGTCATGCTGCAATGTTAAAAATGGTTTAATACAGCGCACTCTCTTCTTCTTTATAATGTGACAAGAATTAAGTCGTTTTGCTGCTCATATTCACACACACTTCTCACAAACTTTTATTTGTGTTTTTTTAGTGGGATTCCCTCAATAGATTGTTATTAGTTGTCACATCTGACAGTTTTATTTATTTATTTATTTTTTTTTGGATTTTCAGCCTTTTTTTTCTTTAATGTTTGGATTTTTTCCAAGGCTGATCTTTGCTCAATGTTATTTATATTTTTACTCCAGAATATTTGTGTGTGTGTTTTGTGTGTCAAGTTACCCCAACACCATTGATATCTTTTATTATTTAATCTCCAGGAGATTGTTTGGTGTTGGTGTCCCTTGTTCATTTCACTTTGTATATTTGAAATATAACTGAATCCTCACAAACAAACTGTCATTTTTGAAGTAAAACACATAAGAGAGTATAATTCAAAACAAAAATCCTTTATTAAGGGATCAGAACCAAACAAAGAGGAAGGCAACACTGGATCAACAGGAGAAATTAGCGAAGCCTGGGACCCCCACGGCAGACATCAATTCTTCAACATCAAAATTGGTGGCCTGAGGAGTCCATATGTAAGGGAGGGCAGTCTGGTCCAGAAGTCCCAGAAATCCGGATAGCAGCAGATGACATCTGTGTCCCCAGGCTGTGGTACCACAAGAGGCTGCATCTTTTGGCCAACCAGACTGAACCCAGGGCAATCACTGTCTTCCTTCCACGCTTCCTTCCGGGCTGTGGCTGTGCAGTTGGAGATGTGGCAGGAGGAGGAGTAGGACCTGGAGGAGGAGGAGGAGGACTGGGAGGACCTGGAGGAGGACTGGGAGGACCTGGAGGAGAGGGAGGAGGAGGACCTGCAGGAGGAGGAGGAGGACCATCCCAAATCTGTGTGTGAGGTGTAATTTGGCCCCTCATACCTTTCTCCAGAGCCTCTGATATGAGGGCCTCACACATGGCTTTTTGTGTGAAAAAGGGACATGGTTGTAATGTTTTGCATCATCAATCACAATCCTAAATTAGTACTCCCAACTAACATCTAGTTATCATCATTGATTGGACAAGCAGAAATATTTAGAGGAATGCTATACCTGGCTCAATCTGGGCTCCTCCACATGTGGCCTGGAAGGCCCAGGTTGGGCGTCAGAAGCCTCAGCCAGGGGGGAAGGAAGCGTGGAAGGAAGACTGGAGAGGGATGGCCTGGGTTCAGTCTGGCCTGCCAGAAAGTGCAGCCTGTCATAGTACAACATCCTGGGGACATAGATGTCATCTGCTGCTCCGGATCTCTGTGAATCCTGGACTTTCTTGCGCTCCCTTAGATATGTGCTCCTCAGGCCACCAATGAAAATCTTTAAATAAGTGATGTCTGCCGCGGGGATCACCTGCTTCACAATTTCACACAATTGCTCCAGTGCTGCCTTCCTCTTTGCTTGGTTCTTGAAATGGGGGTGTTTAATCTCCCACAGACAGGGCAGCTCACTTAGCATATCTATGAATACTGACATGAAGTCATTATCTTTCATTAAGATATCCATGTTCACTGCAAGACACAACACAAGACAAAGCCTAATGTCAGACAAAACTCTCCTAATCTTGTTACAATATAGGCCTCAATCTAGAAGCAGTATAGGCACAAGTTTGTCTCTTACCTTCGTTCTTACGATTGGCGCGTCCAATGCTCCTTCCTCCACTCACAGATCGTACGTAATACGCACGCGTGTTACGCTTTATACACACTGCGCATGCGTGTAACTCCGCCCGCCCCTGACGTTCTTTCTAGTCTATTCCCGCCCCTTTTCGTTCGGCGCAGTGGGTGAAGAGCACATGGCGGAGTTACAGCAGGTGCATGCTAATTCGAACAACGAGGAGGAGGAGGAGGAAAGCCCGGATCCAGGCACGTCCCGATCCAGAAGGAGACGTTTTAAGGCCACAAATATGTCGTTTGGGGAGATGTTGGAGATGGTCGACATCATAAAGAAGTCCGACTATGATGGAAAATATGGGCCTTACCCCAACCCCAACATCAGAAAGGCCAAGATCATGGCGAAAGTGGTCAGGAGTCTTGAGCGGAATTTCGGGGTACGAAGGTCTAAAGATCAGCTCAGGAAGCGGTGGTCGGACCTGAAGTTGAGAGAGCCAGAGCAGTACCGAAAGATCCGGAGAGTGCTGCAAAAAAGTAAGTAGTTGTGCTGTGTTCCTATTCTTTCTGTCTTTATTCCGTTCGTTCTGCTCCATATGCTTTTAGTAATTGTAACGTTTCAAAAGGTCAACTTTAATGTTCATGGGCCCATTATTCGTTCGTATCAAACATTTTTCTTTCGGCCTCTAGAACACCATTGCATTTTCACACATTTTTGGGGGCCTACTTGGATGCCAAATATTTGTTTGTGTAGATGGGTTTGTTACTAGAATGAAATGCAAACTAGATTGTGTGTAAGGAGAGGACACTGAGCAGCTGTTTTCACATCTGGACACTGGAGCACTAGTGTGGGACCCCAGAACACCCTTTTTATTAGGGGGGCCACACAGGTGCTCCAGTGTATACTATAGGGGGGGGCTACATCTGTGAAGCTTGTACCAAACAGGTAAAGTATTGCAGCTTGACAAAGGGCAATAAAAAATTAAACATCTTGGAACTCGGCTTAAAAAAGATAATTGTACCCCACTTCCAAGCAATGTTTCCTATTTCTAGTTCTGCCATCAAATATCTGTGTGCTTATTATACCATTTTTGTTTTACATAGGGGAGAAAAGACTTGGACACCCCTCATCCCAGGAGACCAGAGACCCCCCCTCTGGAAGAAGGGGAAATACCAACCCAAGAAGCTGAGCAGGAGGAAGAAGAAGACGTGGTGGAGATTGACACCACAACAGGTGAGTGTCTGCGACCACAGACTCAGGTAAAAGAGATGGATGGTGGCAGATTTTTGAGACCTTTTTTTTTGTTCTTTATCTCTTTTTAGGTGATCGTGATCCAGAACGCTTTACATCTGAAAGTGCCCAGATACTCATCGGGGAGATCATGGGGTGTAATCTCCAATTGCAAAACATCCAGCAACAAATCACTGATGTTATTAAAAAAAAATAATAACATCATTGATGTTTTGGGGCGAATTTAAACCCCACAAAATCACCTGTTTTATGTTACTAAAATTTTTACAATGTTTAGAAAAGCCAAATTTGGAGGATGCACACAGTGTACCAACATGTGCTATCTGCCATCACGGGAGATCAATGGACGCGTTTTGGGGGTGCAACCCCTTCCTCAATTATAAAGTGGCATTGAGGAAGGGCTTGCTCCCCCAAAACTCGTCCCTTGATCCCCCCTGATGGCAGATAGCACATGTTGACATTCTGAACTTGGTGTGCATCTTCCAAATTTGGCTTTTCCAGGGGTGATTTCCCCCCATCTGAACGCTATATCAAACACAGTTCCTAAATACTCATGTCTGATATAGCCTTCAGGTTTTACCATATGTGAACTTTGTAAGTTCAAGTTTTTTGGCTTTCTTGTTGGTTTTACACAGGCCTGTTTTATTTGAAATGGATATTTCGATTTTTGATAATGCTACTGCAAACATTGTTATACAACAAACATGTTGGTTTGTTTTAAAAACCTTGCGTAAATGCACATGTGATTGTGCAGCTATAAAAAAGTGCCTTACTCAAGAATGTGTGGATTATTGTCTCAACACTACAACACTTTTGGGGTGATGTAATTGCTGTTTTATGCACAAATGGGGGTTATTTCCTAAGGGCAATTACACTTTGCACTACAAGTGCAGGTTCAGTGCAGTTGCAAGTGCACTTGTAGTGAAATGTGTTTTGGCATTTAGGAAGTACCAGCCAACACTATTTTTTATAAGGTTACCCAATCACGACATTTTCTGAACTCAAAACATTTCTGTCAGGGTCAGCTAAAACAAACACAAGCAGTAAATGTCCACCAAGAATTTCTTTTGTTTGTTTTTTATTTTAAAAAGGTGTCACAGATTCTCTGGCATATTGATAGCCCCCCTACCCGCAAAGAACTCCAGGTAGCGTAACCGGACATCACGGGCATTCAGGGAGGGCAAGCCAGGACGGCCACTTTCAAGCGCCGTCAGTGTTGATGGATTTGGGATTCCGGCCTCAGGCCCAACTGAGCCAGCATAGTTGGCTGAATGTTTTCTTAAAAAATTATGGAGAACACAGCAGGTAAGTATTATTTGGTTCAGTTTATACTCCACCATATGGATGGGTGTCAGAAATAATCGGAACCGGCTGGCCAGGATTCCAAATGTGTTCTCCACCACTCTTCGGGCTCTGGCCAGCCGGTAATTAAAAACCCTCTGTTCCGGGGTGAGGGTCCTCATCGGGAATGGCCACATCAGGTGGTCCCCCAGCGCAAATGCTTCATCAGCAACGAACACAAATGGGAGACCTTCAACATTGTCCTCTGGAGGTGGCAAGTCCAAGCTGCCATTCTGGAGACACCTGTAGAACTCCGTCTGGGCGATCACTCCACCATCGGACATCCGCCCATTCTTTCCCACGTCCACATACAAGAAGTCGTAATTAGCCGACACCACCGCCAACATCACTATACTATTAAACCCCTTGTAATTATAATAGTACGACCCCGAGTTGGGTGGTGGGACGATGTGGACGTGTTTCCCATCAATTGCCCCTCCGCAGTTAGGAAAGTCCCACCGCTGGGCAAAGTGGGAGGCCACAGTCTGCCATTCCTGTGGCGTGGAAGGAAACTGTTGAGGAAAAAACAATAAACATTACTATTTTTTCACAGAAACATGGCAAGCAGATTATACACAAACATTATGGGGCAACCTCCAGATAGCATTTAACAAGGCCAAAGTATAAGGCACACCTATCATATTCCCCCTCCCCTCCTCTCATGGGCCATTTCTAACATTATAGGGGGGGGACTCTTGGACAGGTAACCCTCTTCACTTCATTTTGAGATGAATGCCTAAATACAGGGTATTACTTGGAACAGCCCCTCCTTAGTTACACTATTAGCAGACCACTGGACAGGTAAGAAGTGTCTGAATACAAAGATATAAATACACATTGTACACATTTGAGGACATTTGGACATTCTGCTATTACCTATCAAGATAATAATAGGATACAAAAACTTTAAACAGTTCCATTGGAAAGTATACAGGCAGGCCCTTGCACTACATGCTTTGGGGAATTCATCCATAAATCTGACCAGTAAAGAGATGGGTATAGTGTGTATGGGTTTGGCAAAGTCAGCAGATAGATGATTGAGGATAGAGAATTGGGATCAGCTGACTTAGCAGTTGGGGGGAGGGAGGGTTACCAAAAATTTGTGGACACCACAAAAAAAGCCTCTGGCACTCTGCCTGAATTTAAAGCTAAAATAACATTAACAAACATTTTAGGGGGTGTTTGGGGTAAAGTACTACTATGGAGCTGATAAAATACATTGTTAAGTGACTACATGAGGTGAATATAGGGCAGAAGACACCATGCTGGAGAGGTTATTGAAGGGCAAATATGTATGAAGGACATAAAATAATAATTACATAAAAATCCAGCATGCATGAGAACAAAGGGGACATTCACAGCATATTCCAATCATGGTAATTAGGGAATGAGGAAAGAAATACAAGATATTAGCAAACATTCAATACAATAAAATATGATATAAAAGGATAAAAATCTTACCTTCATATACTCCTTCTGTAGGACCTGGATGATGGCAGAACAGGTCTCTGGGATAATGATCCCCAGAGCCTGGGGGGAGATGCCTGTCGAGAACTTCAAGTCCTGCAGACTTCTCCCTGTGGCCAAATACCACAAGGTAGCGACCAACCTCTGCTCCGGAGTGATGGCTTGCCTCATGCAGGTATCCTGCCTGCTGATATAGGGGGTCAGCGAAGCCAACAATCGGTGAAACACGGGGTCTGTCTTCCTGAGAAAGTTCCTGAAATCATCAGGATTATTCTCACGGATCTCGCGGAGCAAAGGCATATGAGAGAACTGGTCACGCTGAAGCAACCAATTCTTGGTCCATGAACTCCTCCCCACCCTGTTCATGGACTGGACTTGTGTCAAGGTCAGGACCCCAACACCAAGCCCCCGCACAGCACGAACTCTACGAGGAGTACGCATATGAAACATGGCTAGAAAACGGTCGGTTGCTCAGAACGAAGTAACAGAACGCACTGAAGAACAGCAAGGCCTGTGAAGAGCGACCTGAAAAACAGCAACGAGCAGGCAAGATCACACAGAAAACTCTGATATGAACTGACTGCACGCACTGAAGAGCAGATACAAACCCACAAGCACAAACTGAACGGGAGAAAACGATCTGAAAGCCACGAGTCTGAAAAAGCGCGAATCGTCTCTCACCAAACTTTTACTAACACGAGATTAGCAAAAGGAGCCCAAAGGGTGCCACGCTTGGTTCTGAACCGGCCTTTTCTAGTCTCGTCGTACGCGTTGATGTCCGAACAAAGTCCGACCGTGTGTACGGGGCATAACAGTGAGTTGCACAACACTACACTAACAGCAGTACTTGTCACCCCCAGATCACTCCTGAATGCCCCCACAGTTAATACCTTCACTCCCTGTCACAGTGTCTCCAAGTGGAGTTTTCAGATTTTTCACTGATCACTGTAGTGGTGTCATTTGTGACTCTAATCAGTGTTAGGGCAGTTAGTAGTAGCCCCAAGTAGCTTTAGATATAAATAGATAGATCCACGCTTAGGACAGTATAAGAGCTGCTGCCTATCTCTAATTAGTACCCCTAGGGGTCTAACTGCATAGTAGATAAGTAAGATGAGAATGAAAACGGCGCTGCCCTCTATATTATTATTAAGTAACGGGAAAAAATGTCACAAGATCCAAACTGAATCCAGATGACTCCGATGCATAAAAGCTCCACCAATATCAAAACATAATACGGTCTAAACCAGAGTGGATCATATATTTGGAGATAACCAAAATTTCAAAAACATCAGTACTTTAGAAACTACTGAATAAAATGCGTCTCCCCAGCGGGATAAAAGTGTCATCCAGAGTGGAATATATAATGAATGAGTGAAAAAATTATTATGGTGAACAGTGCGAAAAAAGGACAGTGCAAAAAAGAAAAAAAAATTAAGAATTTAACCCCAGGGTTCAAAAATATTGGGACAAAATGGCGCCAAAGAAAAAATGATTTGATAGTGAAAGAGTATGTGTGCATATTATTATCAGTGTGATGTCCGTGTTGCCCCTTCCATATATATATGCAAAAAATTGAGTAGGGTTGTGTTTGACCCCAATGTTCAAAAATATTGGGACAGTATGGCGCTTCAGGATTCAGGCTTCAGGATTCAGGCTTCAGAATTCCATCTGCTACCCTTGTCCCTGCCTGAACCTGCTTGCTCCTGCTTTTGTCCTGGATTCCATTCCATGTACCCTGTCCTTGAGACCTGTTCCCTGTACTTGCTCCTTGCTCCCATTACGGCATTCTCTTTCAAATCTTCACAAGCCCCTTGTGTTTCTCTTTTCTCTGGATATCTGGAGAGTTTAACAGATTAAGGTGGTACACTGCTGGAGTAGCATGGTCATATCAGAGCACATATTTTCCCTGGAACAACCGTAAGGATCGCACAGAGCAGAGGAATGGAAGCATTTTTGGAGAGAACATCATCCGCCCTAAGGCACCCACTTTGTCGCTTGGTACCCCTGTAGGGGTGATTATTTCTGGTGAGTGGGGTAGCACTGGGGGGCGAGCACTTCAGGTCACCTTATGAAAAATCGCACAGAAGTCACTGCGGTGTACCCTCTAGGGTGAAATAAACAGCATTTACAGTTGAACTCTGTTCTCCCCACCTGGTTAACAACACTCTTTTCTGCATGGATTATATATAAAAACTTTTTAGAAATTAACTATATCACCTGTTACAAACAAAAGAAATTGGAATCAATCGTATATATCTTTTTATTTACTGTAATTTATGCACAGGGAGTGGTTTAATTGAATTATAATTTAGTTTGTCACTCAGAAGGACATCTCACGTTTCACACAGAAGGACACCTTACGTTTCACAAGTGCCATACTGTCCCAATATTTTTGAACATTGGGGTCAAACACAACCCTACTCAATTTTTTGCATATATATATGGAAGGGGCAACACGGACATCACACTGATAATAATATGCACACATACTCTTTCACTATCAAATCATTTTTTCTTTGGCGCCATTTTGTCCCAATATTTTTGAACCCTGGGGTTAAATTCTTAATTTTTTTTTTCTTTTTTGCACTGTCCTTTTTTCGCACTGTTCACCATAATAATTTTTTCACTCATTCATTATATATTCCACTCTGGATGACACTTTTATCCCACTGGGGGGGACGTATTTTATTCAGTAGTTTCTAAAGTACTGATGTTTTTGAAATTTTGGTTATCTCCAAATATATGATCCACTCTGGTTTAGACCGTATTATGTTTTGATATTGGTGGAGCTTTTATGCATTGGAGTCATCTGGATTCAGTTTGGATCTTGTGACATTTTTTCCCGTTACTTAATAATAATATAGAGGGCAGCGCCGTTTTCATTCTCATCTTACTTATCTACCAAGTAGCTTTAGGGTACCCCCTAAAACCCCCTAGTAAAGGTTTAACCCCTTGATCACCCTCCGGTTAACCCTTTTACCCCATCACCAGTGTCACTTGTAGATCTTTTTTCTGATCGCCGTATTAGTGCCACGGGTGACGCTAGTTAGCCAGTTAGTTGGTTAGTTTCACTGTGAGGTTTTTATAGCATCAGGGTACCCCCATATATTACTTAATAAAGGTTTTAACCCCCTGATTGCCCCCCTAGTTAACCCTTTCACCCCCATCACCAGTGATCACTGTATTAGTGTTACAGGTGACGCTGGTTAGTTAGTTTGTTTTTTATAGCATCAGGGCACCCACCATATATTACCCAAAAAAGGTTTAACCCCCTGATCACCCGACAGGTGACATCAGTTAGGTTTTAGCACCAGTTAGGGTCAGTGTCTGCTCCACGCAGTGTCAGGTTAGTGCCAGTAGTGCTAACAGTCACGCACGCACCATACACCTCCCTTAGTATTATAGTGTCTGAACAAATCAATATTTTTGATCTGATCAGGTCTATACTAGTGTCCCCAGTAGTTTAGGGTTTCCAAAAACATGGCCCAGATACCTGCTAGTACCTGCGTTTAGCCCCTCTGCCCAGCCCAGCCCTCCCAAGTGCAGTATCAATTGATCACTGTCACTTACAAAACACAAAACACATAACTGCAGCATTCACAGAGTCAGGCCTGATCCCTGCAAATGCTAACAGTTTTTTAATAGCGATTGAAGCAGGCTCTGACAATCAGGTGCTCTTTTTGCTTGTGAATTTCACTAGTTGTACCAGTAAATTTAGAGGCCAAAATGTCCAATCAGAGGTACACTAGTGAAGAGGCCTACATGTTTCTGAGTTTGACAGATGAGAGTGAAGAGGAAGTCACCCATCTGTCAGATTCAGGCTCAGAATACAGTAGATAGCGGCACCCTGACAGATAGCTCTGAAGATGGAGTAGTGGTCCCTGCTAAGGTCAGGTGTATCCGACCCCATTCTTCTTCTGTTGTTGAGGTGCAAGAACCGCGGGGCTCTCATATGGAGCAGAGAGCCAGTACTAGTGCCGCTCATCCTTCTAGTGAACTGACAAGCACCAGTGGCCTAGTACACCCTGGTCATAGTCTAACCAGTACTGCAGTAACACATGGTGACGTGACGAGTCCCATAAGTGCAGTTCAAGCTGGTGCGGTGGCTAGCACAAGTAGTGTCCCGCAGCCACCAAGAAGACAAACACAGGCCCGTCTAGCCCATAGTACCCTTCCTGCTGTGTTTGCCAGTCCTAATTGGACACCACTTCTGCAGCACCCCTACTTCCTCCATTCACTGGCCAACCTGGAATTCAGGTGGAAACAGATTTTACGTCACTTGATTTTTATTTGCTGTTTTTCACTGAAGATCTCTAGAGATCTATTGTGGACCAAAGTAATTTGTATGCTGGTCAATTCATCACTGCTTATCCCCATTTGACCCCTGCCAGAGAATGGAAACCTATTACGGTTTCTGAATTTAAGACCTTTCTGGGCCTATCCCTCCTCATGGGCATAACTAAAAAAAAGTGAGTTGCGGTCATATTGGTCCACTGACCCAATTCATCATATGTGTTCTCTGCATCCATGGCCAGGGCTAGATACGAGTAGATCTTGCGGTTCATGCATTTTAATGACAATGAACTCTGTTGTCCTTGGGGTGACCCTGAATACAATCGGCTCCACAAAATTCGGCCCCTCGTAAACCACTTCAACTAACAGTTAGCACCTTGTTTACTCCCAATCAAGTTGTTTGTTTTGATGAGTCCCTGATTAAGTTTTCTGGTTGGTTGTCTTTCAAAAAGTATCTTCCCAGCAAGTGTGGCAGATATGGGGTCAAGATGTATAAGCTCTGTGACAGGGCAACAGGCTATACATATAGTTTTATAGTTTACGAAGGAAAAGATAGTCACGTAGAGCCGGAGAACTGCCCAGATTACATAGAGAGCGCTGGCAAGATTGTATGGGACTTGGTGTCACCCTTATTCGGAAAGGGGTACCATTTGTATGTGGACAATTACTACACGAGCCACTTTTTAGTCACTTGTTTGATCATTAGATTGGCGCATGTGGCACCGTGTGACCTAATCGCCGGGGCTTACCCCAGAGGCTTGTAGAGTCCCAATTTAGACTGGGGGAGAGAGCCTGCTTGAGAAGTAATAATTTGCTCATAGTGAAGTGGAGGGATAATCAGAATGTTTTTGTTCTGTCCTCCCTTCACGCAGATAAAACAGTCCAAATTCAAACGTTGACTGGTGTTATGGAGAAACCCCTCTGTGTCCATGAATACAACCTTAATATGGGAGGGGTGGACCTCAATGACCAGTTGATGATGCTGTGCTTGCCCATAAGGCCAGACGCTGGTACAAAAAAGTGTCTGCATACTTATTCCAATTGGCTCTGCTGAATGCCTACGTGCTATACAAAGTGTCAGGACAAACTGGATCCTTCCTTAAATTCCAGGAAAAGATGGTCACAGCCCTTCTGTTTCCAGACGGTGCTGTGCCCCACCTTCCCAATGCAAATGCAGTGAGCCGGCTGTATGAGAGGCATTTTCTGTATGTCCTCCCTGGTACCCCTACCCAACGATCACACCAAAGAAAATTTTATGTCTGTTGGAAACGCAGATATAGGCGTGACACCCACTATTATTGTCCCTCTTGTCCTGGCCAGCCTGGTCTCTGCATCGCTGAATGTTTTGAACGCTACCACACACTAGTGAAGTATTAGCATAGGGTACAGCACTGCACAGACTAGGGCACACTTTCACATGGTCTCCAAAGATGCCATCACATTTTGAGAGACCCGAACCTGGAACCGTTACAGTAATGCCGCATACACACGGTCGGAATTTCCGACAACAAATGTTCGATGTGAGCTTGTTGTCGGAAATTCCGACCGTGTGTAGGCTTCATCGGACATTTCTTGTCGGAATTTCCGACAAAAAAAATTTGAGAGCTGGTTCTCAAATTTTCCAACAACAAAATCCGCTGTCGTAAATTCTGATCGTGTGTACACAATTCTGACGCACAAAATTCCAGCATGCTCGGAATCAAGCAGAAGAGCTGCACTGGCTACTGAACTTCATTTTTCTCGGCTCGTCGTACGTGTTGTACATCACCGCGTTCTTGACGTTCGGCATTTCTGACAACATTTGTGCAACCGTGTGTATGCAAGACAAGTTTGAGCCAAAATCCGTCGGAAATAAATCCAGGAAACCCTGAAACTGAGCTGCAGCATGGTGGCCAAGATCATACAGCGGTTTAACAGGACAGGCTCCACTCAGAACAGGCCTCACCATGGTAGACCAAAGAAGATGAGTGCACATGCTCAATGTCATATTCAGAGGTTATTTTGGGAAAATAGATTTATAAGTGCTGCCAGCATTGCTGCAGAGGTTGAAGGGGTGGGGGGTCAGCCTGTCAGTGTTCAGACCATATGCCGCACACTGCTACAAATTGATCTGCATGGCTGCCGTCCCAGAAGGAAGCCTCCTCTAAAGATGATGCACAAGAAGTCCACAAACAGTTGGTTGAAGACAAACAGACTAAGGACATGGATTACTGGAACCATGTCCTGTGATCTCATGAGACCAAGATTAACTTATTTGGTTCAGATGGTGTCAAGCGTGTGTGGTGGCAACCAGGTGAGGAGTACAAAGATAAGTGTGTCTTGACTACAGTCAAGCATGGCAGTGGGAGTGTCATGGTCTGAGGCTGTATCAGTGCTGCGGGCACTGGGGAGCTACAGTTCATTGAGGGAATCATGAATGCCAACATGTACTGTGACATACTGAAGCACTGAAGCAAAGCATGATCCCCTCACTTCAGAGACTGGGCCGCAGGGCAGTATTGCAACATGATAAGGATCCCAAACACACCTCCAAGACGACCACTGTCTTGCTAAAGAAGCTAAGGGTAAAGGTGATGGACTGGCCAAGCATGAAAATAATGGTGGCCCCACAAAATATTGACACTTTGGGCCCAATTTGGACATTTTCACTTAGGGGTGTACTCACTTTTATTGCCAGTGGTTTAGACATTAATGGCTGTTATACAAGTTGTACGCTCATGACTTTATATTGTAGCAAAGTGTCATTACTTCAGTGTTGTCACATGAAAAGATATAATAAAATATTAACAAAAATGTGAGGGGTGTACTCACTTTTGTGAGATACTGTATATATAAAGTAAAAAAAGCCAAAAATAGTTGTCATGTTATTGTTCTTCTCTCTCTCTATTCTCTCTCTATTGTTCTGCTCTTTTTTACTGTATTTTATGCTTAACTACAGTGCTTTATTGTTACTATGTTTTATCATGTTTGCTTTTCAGGTATGTAATTCTTTTATACTTTACTATTTACTGTGTTTTATTGTTAACCATTATTTTCTTTTCAGGCACGCCAATCAGCTGCAGCACTGATCTATTTATCTTGACAGCAGCAGCGTTTGCTCTTACAATACATAAATCAGCGACTCCAGCACTTTAGGAGGTGATTTCACCACCATAGTTTAAAAAAAGAGCATATATGATGAAGCATGGGGTGGGGGGGAGGGGCAATTTGCCTCTAACATTAGGGCTGGATTGCACCCATGCTTCAATATATATGTTTTACTCTTTCTTTTGGCACAGATTGTTTTGTTTTATTGAGTTAATATTTTATTGTTACCACTGTTTGCTTTTCAGGTACACCATTCAGCTGCAGCACTGATTTATTTATCTTGACAGCAACAGAGTTTGCTCTCACAATACATAAATCAGCGACTCCAGTGCTGTAGGAGATGATTTCACCACCACAGTTAAAAAAAAATGGTGCATGTATGCCCATCATTAGAAGTGGAAGGATGCAGGGTGGTATTCGGCTCGAACATTGGGCTCATCCCTAATGGCAAGTAGTAATAATTTTGGGTGCCAAGTTGAAGTCAATGGAAAACTAATGTTAAAAAAAAAACAGAAAAACTGCTCTGGGTATGTTTGTGGGCTAATAGGCAAGGGATTTTCAAACAAATGATATGGGGGGGGGGGGGGGGGGGCTGGGCACTGCCTTAGGGAACATGTATCAAAGCAAACAAGATTTAAGAAAAAATTCCATTTGGTTGGAGGCAGCAAATTTAGTAACGCTTAAACTGTAACATTAAAGATGCAAAACTCTATTAAGTAACATGCCTAAGGGCATAGACAAATGATGGTGGCTGGGTGGCTCTCTTGTTCTGGTACAATGTCATACGACATTGTCTCACTCCCGCCGCACTTATGCGCCCGCTGCAGGTGAGCAGCATGGCGATCGGTGGCATGCTTTGTTCCTGGGACATGGCGCATCCCCAATCTCGGTAAAAAGCTGACGATGCAACTGTTTACCCATGTCATCAGCTGTGTCGATTCACAGCTGATCACACGTAAACAAAGAAATGCTGCTTATCAGCTTTCCTCTCCTCACACCGACAGTGTATGAGGAGAGGAAAAAAGATTAGCGGCATTTCCTCACAGGGGAGACCTGCATGGATAATCAGTGCAGCCTCAACAGTGCCCAGCAGTGATGCCAGTCAGTACCCATCAGTGATCCCAGTCAGTGTCCAGCAGTGATGCCAATCAGTGCCCATCAGTGCTGCCTTTCAGTGCCTATCAGTGCCTGCTCATCAGTGCTGCCCATCAGTACCGCCAATCAGTGCTGGCCATCAGTGCTGCCAATCTGTGCCACCTATCAGTGCCCATTAGTGCCACCTATCAGTGCCAATTAGTGCCACCTATCAGTTCCCATCAGTTCTGCCTATCAGTGCTGGATATAAGTGCTGCCTATCAGTGCCCATCAGTGCTGCATATTAGTGTCTCCTCATCAGTGCCGCCTCCTCAGTGCCCATCAGTGCCGCCTCCTCAGTGCCCATCAGTTCAGCCTCATCAACGCACATCAGTGAAGGAGAAAAATTACTTATTTACAAAATTTCCCAACAGAAACTACGAAAAACTTTCAGAATTTTCAGTCTTTTTAATTTTTTTTAGCAACAAATAAAAAACCCAGTAGAAAGCTTGATATGTCTAAAAAAATACAAATTTAATTTAGGTACAACGTTGCATGACCGTGCAATTCTCATTTAAAGTGTGACAGCGCTGAAAGATGAAAATTGGCCTTGGCAGAAAGGGGTGAAAGTGCCCTGTATTGAAGCAATTAAAGTGGTGCATCTGTGCAATGTATACAGTATTACAAAAGAAATAATAACTAATATTAACCACTTACGGCCTGCCCGCCATTGTTATAAGGTGGCTGTTTGAAGGAGGATATCGTTGTTATGGCAGCTGCCATAACCCCAGTATCCCTGTCTTCAGTGGGCTGTCCGCTACAAGATAAAAGTGGTCTCTGCAGTGTATTCAGCGCAAGATCACTTTTATCGGTGGCGGGAGAGGGTCCCCCCTCCCGCCGCAATCCGGTGCCCTCCGCTGCTTACCGGAGGCAATAGCATCCTGTCAGTAGCTGGGTATGGAGACGAGTGAGGGAAAGATGGCCCCCACCTGTCTCCATACAATTGCTGGGCGGAAGTGACATCAAAACATCACTTCCGCTCACAGCTCTAAAAGGGCTATTTTTTTTAAATTATTTTTTTAAATTACAATTTTTTTTTATTGCATTTTAGTCTAAATATGAGATCTGAGGTCTTTTTGACCCCAGATCTCATATTTAAGAGGTCCTGTCATGCTTTTTTCTTCTACAAGGGATGTTTACATTCCTTGTAATAGGAATAAAAGTGACAATTTTTAAAAAAAAAAAACAGTGTAAAAAAAAAAAATAAAAGTTAAAATAAATAATAAAAAAAATTTAAACACGTCCCATCCCCACGAGCTTGCGTGCAGAAGCGAACGCATACATGAGTAGCGCCTGCATATGAAAACGATGTTCAAGCCACACATGTGAGGTATTGCCGCAGTCGGTAGACTGATCGCAATAATTCTAGCCCTAGACCTCCTCTGTAACTTAAAACATGCAACCTGTAGAATTTTTTAAACGTTGCCTATGGAGATTTTTAAAGGTAAAAGTTTGTTGCTTTTCCACGAACGGGTGCAATTTTGAAGCGTGACATGTTGCGTATCAATTTACTCGGCGTAACATTATCTTTCACAGTATAAAAAAAATGGGCTAACTTTACTGTTCTCTTATTTTTTAATTCAAAAAAGTGTATTTTTCCTTGTAAGACAGCGGCTCAAATACGGTGTGACAGAAAGTATTGCAACAACTGCCATTTTATTCTCTAGGGTGTTAGAAAAAATATATATAATGTTTGGGGTTTCTAAGTAATTTTCTAGCAAAAAACCTGTTTTTAACTTGTAATAAACAAATCTCAGAAAGAGGCTCGGTCCTTAAGTGGTTAATAAGAACTAATTATCTAAAATAAAGGCAGCAGGCCCTTCAAGTGCAAACAAAGCATTTATGAATATGTGACTAAAAAGAAAATAGGCACGAGCCTAATGTAAATACGAATAAACAGCATAAACAAATGCAAACCAATATATACCAATCACCATATATAAAATGTGACAAAATGAGAATAGGCGTTAGCCTTGTGCGAAGTGAACATTAAACTCAGCAATTCATGTGTTAGAACAAATGAAATAAATAAATCTACATACTGTATATAAGATCATCAAGTCCACAAGTCAATGTGTATTCCATAAGCCAAATGAATGAAAGTGAGTATTTCTTCTCCAAGAATCACATATGCTTTACCATGTGCCAGCGAATACTGCACCCACCAGATCAATAAGGCCAACAACTAGCTCATAAGAACTTAATTTCAGATCCAGGATTTCAAAAAGCATTTTCACCAGATCTTCTCCTGTTTATTATTAGCAGTGCTCATTTAGTGGGTATGAAAAATAAAATAAGAGAGCCCCAAAGGATGGACAATATAGTGTATATTTTATAGGCTAATAAATTAGTCTACATAGTCTAAATATAGTCTAATAAATGACTACACTATACTTTCCATACTTTGGGGCTCTCATTATTTTATTTTTCATACCTGCTAAATGAGCACTCCTAATAATAAACAGGAGAAGATCTGGTAAAGATGTTTTTTGAAAGTCTGGATCTCAAATTAAGTGATATGGGCTGCTTGTTGGACTTATTGATCTGGTGAGTGCAGTATTCACTGGTATGTGGTGAAGCACTTGTGGTTTTTGGAGAAGAAATACTCACTTTTATTAATTTGCCTTATGAACATGGTAATTGGGAATACACATTAACTTGTGGATTTGATGATCTTATATATCTAGATTTATTTAGTTTCATTTGTTCTGGCACATGAATTGCTGAGTTTATTGTTCGCTTTGTACAAAGCTTTTGCTCTGGTAGGAAAACAGTTGTCAAATCATTTGCTGGAAGCGTTTTCAAGTATCCTGTGGATCAACCATGGGTATAGGATTTTTTTATGAAAGATTTCTACTATTGTTTGAACTTGATTGTATCTTTTTTCAACCTAGCTATGCTCAAAAATATGTTGCTAGAAGGTTTTTTTGACATTAACAGACTTCACTAACATATTTGCCAAAAGACCTTCCTCTCACCACTTTCTCTAAGTTTTTTACCACAGGCCAAAGTTACTGAGAGAAAGAGGAAGGGATTAGTGATGGGATAGTAACATTAACTGTTGGCATAGGGTTTTGTTTGCCTAAAAGGCCAAAGTTACCACAGGCCAAAGTTACTGGCAGAAGGCAGAGTGGGTAATGGTGGGATGGTTAAATCAATTAAGGTGGGAAGATGACTTAAGCTGGCAATTTTCTTGTACAATTTTCCTTTAGATTTACAAAAACCATATAATATATGAGGTCAAACCTAAAGACTTTCAATTTGTATGCACCCATGCAGGCCCTTGCACTACATAGTTGAAGGTAAATCAAAAGGAAGTTGAACAAAAAAAAATGTATAATGTGTAGCCAGATTTAATGTTTATAGCTGAATGTGATTTGCTTGGTTCAACTAAGTATCAAGTGATTGTGATTTTAAGTTGTTTGTGGGATTTTATTGAATAATTCAGGTTATAGTTTGACATCCAACTTCAGGCTCTCCCCTCCCCACTGTTTTCTGCCCCCAACTCCCTTGGAGTACCTATTTGCTCCTGTTTTATCTGAAGAAAAAATTCTGGATACATACAATTTTCCCCCTTTTTTCAGTTATTTTCCATGATAACAGGGGTCCATCCTCGTCTTCCTCCACCAGTGGGCTGGTCCTCAATGCTACAGAGAAAGCACCGCATAATTAGCTGGTGTCACTCTTCACAGCATTTTCTCTGAATCCAGGGTGGCTTGATGACATGCCCCAAGAAGGGAATACCTTGGTGCACTGAGCCTGTCTCAAGCATAATTGAAACCAGAATAGGACTGGTTCTAGATCATGGAGGAAACATGGGGCAGTACTGAGGCAAGAATAGGGTACTGCTAGGAAAACCCTTTTTATACAAGAAACTTTGGAGTGATATAGGTATACCCCACTTTTAAGTACACAATGGGGTTTATTTACTAAAGCTGGAGAGTGCAAAATCAGGCTGCTTTCTGCATAGAAACCAATGAGCTTCTAACCCCAGCTTATTCAATTAAGCTTTGGAAATAAAATCTGGAAGCTCTTTGGTTTCTATGCAGAAGTGAGCCTGATTTTGCACTTTCCAGCGTTAGTAAATAAACCCCATTGTGTACTTAAAAGTGGGGATGCCTGTATATATTACGACACAAACTTACACTGGAGTTGGGTTCTAATTCTGATTGCAATATTAAACCCTAAAGACCCACAGCCAATAAATTGACCAAGTGATTATGATATGTCAGTGGTGACCTCCTCCTGAAAATGTTGGGTAGCTGGCTGTCATACTGATCCAAGTTACTTTCTGGGGCACTTGCTATGTACAAGCATGTCAATCATAAGTTCTGGCTTTCTCCAGACTTCAATTGCTTTATAGTTGTTCCAATCTTGATCCACATAAAAGCCATGCACTTGCATTTTAAAAAGTAGGTAATGGCGATCTTCTTAATTTTTCAGTGTAGGTTTCCTTCAATGCCAAATCTTTTCAGTCTAATCATCAAGACTTGCCTTCCTTTTTAGAAAATTGATTTAAAAAAAAAAAAAAAATATATATATATATATATATATATATATATATATATATATTCATTTTATCTCCCTTCGTGAATGTGCATCCTAAGATGAATCAAATGCCTCCTCCTCCTTCCAGCAGCATTATACAATGGTGTGATGACAATTTATTGCATTACTGAATGCCACATCTCTCTAGCACCTCCTCAGGAGAAGGATGATGTATAGCAAATGAATGATAGATCCCCAGACCCTGATAGGAGGAATTAAATATGAGTCCTCTCTTTTCTGATTTGTTCCTGCACTCCAATACATGTGTAGCACAGAGAGCAAAGATTTCTCTCTTTCCCCAGGCTTATTCATTTCTCCTTTCGTTTAACAGCAGTAAAACAAGTTATCGCTCATTCTGACTGAAAGGACTTTATGGTAGATATACAGCTGCTCTCACCATGATTGAGTTTTTATTGATATACGTATAGGAACATTTGCTCTTACAAACACGCCACATGATAAAAATGGCTCTTATAACTTACTTTCACCTCATAATCATTTCATCTTTTTCTACACAAACAGCAGTGGCAGTAGCTAGAAAGTTTATCTTGCTTCACTATATTTACTGATTTTGCCAGTAAGACACAGGATTTTTGAGATAAAAAAAGCATTTTCCGCTAAATGTTTTCTAACCTGTGTCTTGAAAAACTAAACAGTGAAAAATCGAAAATATCTTCTTGGCGATTATTAATCAAACTTTTTAGGTTTAACATTTATAGATTGAATACTTTAAAGTGAAACTGTTCAAATATATGAAATCAGTATAGGGTAAATGATAATTAGAGCAATAGATGTTTAGGGTTCAGTTACATTGAAGTAGAGTATTTGAATTAACAACTTTCCTCTGTCTATATTAACCCCCCCCCCCCAAAAAAAAAAAAAAAAAAACAAATACACACACTGACATTGATCTCACCATTTATGGAATTTTTTTTGCTTTTTTTATTCCGTTAAGCCTTCCAAAGCTGTTTTTCACTCTCCTGTGTTAGCTGTGACATGTGTTTTGTGGGTACCTCTTTCATATGTGAAAAACGATGATCCACTACTGCAGTCTGTGCACGCAGCAAACCAGTCTTGCCACAACTCCTTGTTGTGACATTATTATACCACCACTTGACTGTTTGGGACAAGTTAGGACCCCACCAATGCACAACCACTAAGAAATTTCCTCATATCCATGTAGGCATCATTATGGCGCACCCAAATGCGTCCCAACCACACTCCAGTCCAAAAGGGAGAGGACATAGGGACTGATTAGGGATAAGTCAATGTTTGGTCTGAACCTTTGGCTGTTCTGGCATTTTGATAATCACCCAAACTTTAGTCCATTCTACTGTTTCTATACTGTATATGACAACTTCCCGCTGCTGGTGGTTCCTAAGAAATCCACAGGTGTTTTTATACCTAGGAACAAATGAAGTCATGGGAAATCACTGATCCTTTTAGGAAAAGGATAGGGATAACAGTGACATCACTGCCCAAATATGGCCACTGCTCGGGTTGGGCAATGACATTAACCAAATAACGCCAGCCAAATTTGGTCAATGAGTTCACCACTAGCCATGTCCGTTCCCTTATATAGCTGATGACAGCTCGGGGATCAATAGCATGCGGAGAGTCATTGTTTTGTTTTTTTGTAGCAAATCGTCGGGTGGCAGGCATCACAATTGTCAATGGATTAATAATGAGGGATTTTCTGGAGGGATTTAATTTTTTTTAATAAAGGCCCGGTCAAATGTTTGGGCAACTTTATTTCTAGGTGACAACTTTTTTTTGTAAATAAGTAGACCTTGTAGGGGGGTCTTATTAGAGGGCCCCTTATTAAAGAGGCTTCTAGATTCTGATAAGCCCTCCATCCACAAATCTCCACAACCATCAGGCAAGGCCCTTGTCTTCATCAACATGGAGATAAGGCACTTTTCCAGGGGGCACATCCCCATGTTAAGGGCCCGAATGCCTGATATGTTTCAGGATGGGGAGGAGAGGCCATATGCTCCCTCCCCTTTCCAACCAAGAAGCGCACACACCCCTCCAAAGGTTCCCCTAAAAGAAACATAGAAGACTCTTGCAGGAGTCTGTGCAATTTTTTTTCTAAGAAGCTTAAAGTCATTGCCGGCAATTTTAAAATGTCCTAATTTAGGCATGTAAAAAAATCACTGCTCTGGGAGCATGGCTGGCCATGGAGCAAGATGGCTGTTTAATCTACCAGCTCCTCTCAGCCTTGAGATATCCAGCAACCATCTGCCTTCCACAATGGTTTCTATTCCCTCTATTCCACACCAGAGGGGAGCTACGACATGCAGCACCTGGACATTATGTCTATAAAGAGGAACAGCCATCCCCACAACTTGTGCCACCTCACAGACTTTTTCTCTTAGCCGGCCATGCAACTTTGCCAAGATGGTGCTGAAGTATCGCTTCCTCCTCCCTCCTCACCAACAGACAGCGATGTCCGGGACTTCACAAGCAAGCAGGAGGACATGGACAGCACAGCTCCCTCTTAAGGCCCACCCACAGACAGAGGTAAGCGGGCTGCTCTGTCCCCTATGCTCTCTCCCTCCAAAGATTATTCATATAAAAAGCATAGTTACATAGTTAGTAAGGTTGAATAAAGACACCAGCCCATCCAGTTCAACCTGAATGAGTGTCTACAATTGTCCCTATCCCTGTACATTGTGTCTCATTAAGATGCTCATCTATTATATCATTATTTATTTAAGGTACCCATATAGCGCCGTCAATTTACACAATGTAAAGCAGCACTGGGGTACCCCTGATGATCCACCTCATAGGGAGAATGATACTGATTTCATAGCTGCACACACCAACCTGCCTCAGAATGTACACTAAAGCTCATGCTCCTCTCCTTACAGAAAGATCTCCGCAATGAACTCCGCTCCTCCATTTCTTCTTTACACTCCAGGATAGATCATGTGGAGGAGCACACAGATAACCTTGAGAGAATTGTTACTGAGCACACAGTGGCCTACAATGAGGTTGCAGAGGCCCATGATCACCACACTGAATGAATTCTCTACCTACAAGTGAAAGTGGCAGACCTGGAAGATCATTCCAGAAGGAACCATATTAACTTTACAGGCATATCGGAAAACATCAAACCTCCAAACCTGATTCCTTATTTACAACAACTATTCCTCAAATTTCTGCCTCAGTTGTCAAAAGCTGATATCATTATAGACTGTGCACACAGAATTGCCAAGCCTAACCACCTCCCTGTGTCTATCCCACGAGATGTGCTGGCGCAGATTCACTTTTTTCACATAAAAGAGCGAATTGTGGCGGCAGCCCGATCTGCCTCCAAATTACCAGATCCCTATTCCTCTGTTTCCCTCTTCACAGATATAGCCACTGCCACAGCTCAAAAGCACAGGGAGTTTTCCCAAGTCACTGCGGTACTCCGAGATAACAACGTCACATACAAATGGGGCTTCCCCACCAAGTTACTAGTGACCTATCAAAACCAGTCAACCAACATCTCTACACCAAAAGAGGGCATCAAAAGGCTGCTAAATTGGAGCCTCCTCACCTCTCCTCCACCTGATCCTAAACCACAGTGCCCCTGCATGTGAAATCATGTGAAATAAAGAGAGCAAATTCACACAATCTCATGCTCAAAGTCACGACTTTTACTCCTGATTAGGGATGAGCTTCGTGTTCGAGTCGAACCCATGTTCGACTCGAACATCGGCTGTTCGATCGTTCGCCGAATTGCGAACGTTATGGGCCGTTCGCGCTAAATTCGTGTGGCGCGTCACGGCCCATAATTCACTGCGGCATCGCAGTGCATTGCTGGCTGATGATTGGCCAAGCATGCACTATGACCCGCATGCTTGGCCAATCACAGCGCTGTCAGTAGAGAGAGCTGTAATTGGCCAAAGCCAGGGTGGCTTTGGCCAATTACGGCTCAGGGCATTTAGTACACACCCCACACTATATAAGGCCGCCTGCACGGCGGCCCTGTGTAGTGTGTGTTCCGGTGTGCTGAGAGATAGAGAGAGAGAGAGACAGTGTCATTTGATTTGAGTTAGATAGATTAGGCAGAACAGTCAGTCAGTTAGCTGCACTTACAGTGTATTGTGTATATATATGCATCCCAGGTGTTGCATATATATATATACACTGTATTCAGTTTAGCTAGATCCGTTCCTGTTATCTTCTATCTAGACTATTTACATTTAATGCAGTGCGTCCTGCTCACAGTGTTCAGCTAGATCCGTTCCTGTTAAATTCCTACTGACCGGCAGGCTTGTCTGGTTACAGTATATAAAGCTACCTGAAGAAAATTACAGGTGTTCTATTTGATCCTATTAGTACCACGGTCAGGCAGCTAGACTATTTACATTTAGTACAGTGTGTCCTGCTCACAGTGTTCAGCTAGATCCGTTCCTGTTATCTTCCTACTGACAGGCAGGCTTGTCTGGTTACAGTATATAAAGCTACCTGAAGAAAATTACAGGTGTTCTATTTGATCCTATTAGTACCACGGTCAGGCAGCTAGACTATTTACATTTAGTACAGTGTGTCCTGCTCACAGTGTTCAGCTAGATCCGTTCCTGTTATCTTCCTACTGACAGGCAGGCTTGTCTGGTTACAGTATATAAAGCTACCTGAAGAAAATTACAGGTGTTCTATTTGATCCTATTAGTACCACGGTCAGGCAGCTAGACTATTTACATTTAGTACAGTGTGTCCTGCTCACAGTGTTCAGCTAGATCCGTTCCTGTTATCTTCCTACTGACAGGCAGGCTTGTCTGGTTACAGTATATAAAGCTACCTGAAGAAAATTACAGGTGTTCTATTTGATCCTATTAGTACCACGGTCAGGCAGCTAGACTATTTACATTTAGTACAGTGCGTCCTGCTCACAGTGTACAGCTAGATCCGTTCCTGTTATCTTCCTACTGACAGGCAGGCTTGTCTGGTTACAGTATATAAAGCTACCTGAAGAAAATTACAGGTGTTCTATTTGATCCTATTAGTACCACGGTCAGGCAGCTAGACTATTTACATTTAGTACAGTGCGTCCTGCTCACAGTGTACAGCTAGATCCGTTCCTGTTATCTTCCTACTGACAGGCAGGCTTGTCTGGTTACAGTATATAAAGCTACCTGAAGAAAATTACAGGTGTTCTATTTGATCCTATTAGTACCACGGTCAGGCAGCTAGACTATTTACATTTAGTACAGTGCGTCCTGCTCACAGTGTTCAGCTAGATCCGTTCCTGTTATCTTCCTACTGACAGGCAGGCTTGTCTGGTTACAGTATATAAAGCTACTTGAAGAAAATTACAGGTGTTCTATCCCAGCTTAGTGCAGCTACAGGCCATTAGTATGTCTGGAAGGCCAAGAAGGAGAGGCAGACAGTCACAAGCCAATAAGAGAGGGCAAGCAGGCTCTGTGTCTAGTGCTGGTCGTGGAGACGGTGCATCCTCATCAGCACGTGGCCATGGGACACGCTTGGCCTTTTTTTCGGCAGCTGGCCATGTTGAGCCGCAACATGCGGAAGACTTGGTCGAGTGGATGACCAAGCCGTCCTCATCCTCCTCATCCTCTCTCACCCATGCCCAGGGTGCTTTGTCTGGCAAAGCAGCGGCCTCTTCCCTCAGCTCAATGTCATCAGTGACTCCTTCCCTAGCTCCACCATGTCCTCATGAGGATTCCCTCGAACTGTTTGACCACAGTGTTGGGTACATGCTCCAGGAGGATGCCCAGCGTTTGGAAGGCTCTGATGACGATACTGAGCTCGATGAAGGCAGTAACATGAGCGCGGACAGAGGGGGTGCCCAAGAAGGACAGCAATCTGGCAGTCATGCTCCCCCTGCTGCAGCATACTGCCAGGTTTGCTCCAGTGATGAGGAGGGAGGGGATGATGAGGTCACTGACTCAACGTGGGTGCCTGATAGGAGAGAGGAGGAGGAGGAGGAGGAGGAGGAGGAGGAGGAGGAGGAGGAGGAGGAGGAGGCGGCAGCACATCACCAACGAGGCAGGATGCCCTCCAGGGGCCAGCCTAAGGGCAGCACATTGACTGCATCACACCCCAAAGCTCCACATGTGCAGGGCGCTGCAGTCTCTGCGCGTTATTCAAAAAGTTCTTTGGTGTGGGCCTTTTTTGAGACGAGTGCATCAGATCGCACCGCTGCTATTTGCAACATATGTCTCAAGCGTATCTCGCGTGGCCAAAATATCTCCCGCTTGGGTACCACATGCTTGACCAGACATATGTTGACCTGCCATGCAGTTCGTTGGCAAGCGTATCTAAAAGACCCACACCAAAGAACAAAGAGGATCTCTCCTTGCTCCTCATCAGCTGAGATTTCCAACCCCACTAGACCTTCAGTCCTCTCTGAGACCTACAGTGAGAGGAATGAAGGTGTAGAATTAGGTGTGTCACAGCCAAGTACTTGTGGGCAATCTGCTTTTGGTACACCGACGTCAGATTGTACCAGGCAAATTTCCCTGCCCCAGCTGCTGCACCGCCGAAAGAAGTTTGCTCCCAGCCATCCACATGCCCAGCGGTTGAATGCTAGCTTGGCAAAATTGCTAGCACTTCAACTGCTGCCTTTTCAGTTGGTAGACTCTGCCCCCTTCCGTGAGTTTGTGGAATGTGCGGTTCCTCAGTGGCAGGTACCCAAACGCCACTTTTTCTCACGGAAGGCGATTCCGGCTCTCTACCGGCATGTGGAAGGCAATGTCCATGCCTCGCTGGACAGGGCGGTCAGCGGTAAGGTGCATATTACCGCTGACTCATGGTCCAGCAGGCATGGACAGGGACGTTACCTAAGTTTCACGGCGCATTGGGTGACTCTGCTGGCAGCTGGGAAGGATGCAGGACAAGGTGCAGTAGTGTTGGAGGTTGTTCCGCCACCACGCCTCCAAAATGCTGATTGTGACACACCTCTCTCCTCCACCCCCTCCTCTTCTTCTTCCTCCATGGCCTCTTCCTCGGAACCAGCGGTGCTCCGTAGGCGTTCAAGGGGCTACGCAAGTACGCAGGCCAAAAGATGCCATGCGGTGCTTGAGCTGGTGTGCTTGGGGGACAGGAGCCACACTGGGGCAGAGGTTCTGTCAGCTCTGCAGGGGCAGGTTCAGAGGTGGTTGACGCCACGCCAACTTAAGGCAGGAATGGTGGTTTGCGACAATGGCACCAACCTCCTCTCTGCCCTCCGACAGGGACAAATGACCCATGTGCCCTGTTTGGCTCACGTCCTTAACTTGGTGGTGCAGCGGTTCTTGGGCAGGTACCCGGGCTTACAGGATGTCCTGAGGCAGGCCAGGAAAGTCTGTGTGCATTTCCGCCGGTCATATAATGCCAGTGCTCGGCTGACGGACCTCCAAAAGGAGTTTAACCTGCCCAAGAACCGCCTAATCTGTGACATGCCCACCAGGTGGAACTCAACGTTGGCCATGCTGCAGCGGCTGCACACGCAGCAGAGGGCCATCAATGAGTACCTGTGCGACTATGGCACCAGGACAGGGTCAGGGGAGCTTGGTTTTTTTTCCCCACGCCAGTGGGCCATGATCAGGGATGCATGCACTGTCCTGTCACCATTCGAGGAGGCCACGAGGATGGTGAGCAGTGACAGTGCATGCATCAGTGACACTGTCCCCCTTGTCCACCTGTTGGAGCACACGCTGCGTGGAATAATGGACAGGGCACTTGAGGCAGAACAGAGGCAGGAAGAGGAGGACTTCCTTAGCTCTCAAGGCCCCCTTTATCCAGACAGTGTTCCTGCGTGCCCGCCGATCACACAGGAAGAGGACGAGGAGGAAGAGGAGGAGGAGGAAGATTGTGTCAGTATGGAGGTGGAGCCTGGCACTCAGCATCAGCAGCAGTCTTTAAGGGATCAGTCCCAAGAAACACATGGACTTGTACGTGGCTGGGAGGAGGTGGCTGCGGACCATGTCGTTCTTAGTGACCCAGAGGACTCCGGACCGAATGCCTCAGCAAACCTACGCTGCATGGCCTCCCTGATCCTGCAAAGCCTGCGTAAGGATCCTCGTATTCGTGGTATCAAGGAGAAGGACCAATACTGGCTGGCAACCCTCCTTGATCCACGTTACAAGGGTAAGGTTGCGGACCTTATCTTGCCATCGCAGAGGGAGCAGAGGATGAAACATCTTCGGGAGGCCTTGCAGAAAGGTCTGTGCAACGCGTTCCCAGAGACTGGGAGGTTACAAACTCCTGTTTCTGGACAACGTGTTGCTGAGGCTTCGGTCAGTCAAAGAAGGAGCGGTGGAGAAGGTGGCCGTCTGACCGATGCGTTCAGACAATTTTTTGGTCCGCAGCCCCAAGGTATGATCGGTTCCAGCAACCATCGCCAGCGTCTGTTTTACATGGTGCAGGAATACCTAGGGGCAAGATCAGACTTGGACACCTTTCCCACCGAAAATCCTCTGGGTTACTGGGTCTTGAGGATGGATCACTGGCCAGAGCTTGCACAGTATGCAATTGAGCTACTGGCCTGTCCTGCATCCAGCGTTCTTTCGGAACGCACATTCAGTGCTGCTGGAGGCGTGGTAACCGATCACAGGGTGCGTCTGTCCACCGACTCGGTCGATCGGCTGACCTTCATAAAAATGAATGAGTCTTGGATCACCACCAGCTACCAAGCACCTGATGCTGATGTAACCGAATAATTTTTTTTGAAATCTCAGATCCCTTCAAAGACTGCCTATGCTGATGCTGAGTGACTATCCCTGAGTAATTATCCTCTTCCTCCTCAATCATCACGCTGATAGCTTGTAAGAACATTTTTGGTTCTGGGCGCCACCACCAGTGCCTAAGGCACAATTTTTCAGCCCCTGTTTAACAGGGGCGTGTAATTACAATTTTTGATGTAATACTTTGCAGCAGGGCTCGTTCCTGCATTCCAACTAGAGTGTCTGTGAGGGGTTGCAGTGTTGTGGCACCAGCACCAGTGCCTAGGGCCCAATTTTTCTGCCCCTGTCTAACAGGGGCGTGTAATTACAATTTTTGATGCAATACTTTGCAGCAGGGCTCGTTCCTGCGTTCCAACTAGAGTGTCTGTGAGGGGTTGCAGTGTTGTGGCACCAGCACCAGTGCCTAAGGCCCAATTTTTCTGCCCCTGTCTAACAGGGGCGTGTAATTACAATTTTTGATGCAATACTTTGCAGTAGGGCTCGTTCCTGCGTTCCAACTAGAGTGTCTGTGAGGGGTTGCAGTGTTGTGGCACCAGCACCAGTGCCTAAGGCCCAATTTTTCTGCCCCTGTCTAACAGGGGCGTGTAATTACAATTTTTGAAGCAATCATTTGCAGCAGGGCTCGTTCCTGCGTTCCAACTAGAGTGTCTGTGAGGGGTTGCAGTGTTGTGGCACCAGCACCAGTGCCTAAGGCCCAATTTTTCTGCCCCTGTCTAACAGGGGCGTGTAATTACAATTTTTGAAGCAATAATTTGCAGCAGGGCTCGTTCCTGCGTTCCAACTAGAGTGTCTGTGAGGGGTTGCAGTGTTGTGGCACCAGCACCAGTGCCTAAGGCCTAATTTTTCAGCTGCTGTTCAACAGGGGCATGTAATTACAATTCTTGATCTAATATTTCACAGCAGGGCCCTGTGAGGGCTTACAGTGTTGTGGCCACAGCAACACCTAAGGCCCAAATTTCTGCTGAGTATATAGGGCAGGACCCTACTTTCAAACATCTAACTTACAAACGACTCCTACTTGCAAACGGAAGGAGACAACAGGAAGTGAGATGAAATCTACCCCTAGGAAGGGAAATTCTCTCCTGTAAGAGTTAATATGGGAAAACAAGTTCTCCTTTCCACTGATGCTTTCCAATCCTTGTTCCACAAAAAAACCCAAATTTTCAAAAAACATTTTTCATTGGGACAAAAAAGTGAGGTGAAATCTTCTGAAGAGGAGGAAAGACAGCAAAACAAATGTCACAGGGGTGATAACCCTTCCCTATGTTTTCCAAAAAGCTTAGAAAAGATTTTTTGGCTGGAGCTAAACACGTTAAAAATGTTCAAAATTACAAACAGATTCTACTTAACAACAAACCTACAGTCCCTGTCTTGTTTGCACCGCCTGTATACTGCTGTTCAGAGTATATAGGGCCTGGTGGCCCCACACCTTTCCTTATTTTAATTTGGGTGCGGGGTTCCCCTTAATATCCATACAAGACCCAAAGGGACTGGTAATGGACTGGGGGGTACCCATGCCGTTTGTCTCACTGATTTTCATCCATATTGCCATGACCCGACATGACATTAAACCCGCAAGCAGTTTTAAATGAGATTTTTTCCTTTAAAAATGACATTTGGTGCAGGGACTGTTCTAAACATGGGAAACACGCGTCACTTTACAGGCATACTATAGACACCCCCCAGGTACGATATTTAAAGGAATATTTCACTTTTTTTTTTTTACTTTAAGCATCATTAAAATCACTGCTCCCGAAAAAACGGCCGTTTTTAAAAGTTTTTTTTGCATTGATACATGTCCCCTGGGGTAGGACCCGGGTCCCCAAACCCTTTTTAGGACAATACCATGCAAATTAGCCTTTAAAATGAGCACTTTTGATTTCGAACGTTCGAGTCCCATAGACGTCAATGGGGTTCTAACGTTCGTGCGAACTTTCGGTCCGTTCGCGGGTTCTGGTGCGAACCGAACCGGGGGGTGTTCGGCTCATCCCTACTCCTGATCAAACCTCCAGTCACTCATGTGCTAGCTTAGCATTATGACTGCTTTTCTTATTTTAACAGCACGATGTCCCAGGTGAGCATCACTCCAAGTGCATTTTTAGTTTGTTATTCTCTTTTTACCCCAGAGAAGAACATAGAGTGCTAAGCATCCTAACGTGTCACATTTCTCATCTGTTTTGCATTCTGTTGTATCTGTTATTGTCTTTTTTCTTTTTTTTTTTTGTCTATTGTTGAATTGCTACGCACCCTAGAAATCACCAACAAAGCACAATCCTCACTACATCTTGACGATAAACTGTGCTTGACAAAATGTACACTTGCTAAACACCTCCACAATAATTTTGACCTATCCTTTAAAAGACTTTGTCTACATTTCCACACACACACACACAACAACAAACCGGGAGCTTGCCTTGCTAGACAGCTCAAACGTTGCCTAACCCACTCTAAAATTCCAGAAGTCGCTTCTTTCTCAGGTACCCTTCTTACCAATGCCAATGCCCCAGCTCACTCCTCAGAAAATATAGGACGTTTTCTGATCCATGTAAAACTACCATCAGTTTCCCCAGAACAACTTCAAACTCTCTCAGCCCCCTTCCCCCCACTCAAGATCGAATAAGCCTCCCTTCCACTGCATAAAGTCCCTGGTTCTGATGACTTCAGCATACTACAAACAATTCACTGAACTATGTACTCCACACCTCTCACATTCCTTCAATCACATTGCCTTCACAGGTTCTACCCCTACAGAATCACTAGCTGCCACCATCACCACAATTTCTAAACCTGGCAAATCGTCTGATGACCCTGCCAGCTATAGATTCATCTCCCTACTTAACACGGACATCAAAAATTATGCTAAATTGCTAGCCACTTGCGTTTCTAGCATCATTTTGCATTTAGTCCATCCTGACCAAATGGGATTTGTAGCTTGCAGACAAGTGTCAGATGGTCCCCAGCCATTCAGAGATCTATTACAATGGGTTGAACACCACCAAATGCCTTCTCTGTTCATTTCACTTGACGCAGAGACGGCATTTGATAGGGTAGACTGGAACTTCCTTAAAGCAGTTTTGATAAAATTTGCCTTTTTGGATCCTATATTTAAAGCCATAATGGCTCCCTACTCAATCCCCGGTGCCAGGGTTAGCACATTAGGTATCCTGTCTGACCCCTTCCATCTTCCATATAACTAATGGGACCCGCACGGATGCCCTCTCTCCCTTAATTTTTACACTAATAATGGTAACACTAGCCCACTCCATATGCACAAATCCTCTTATCTCTGGTATCCAGGTTGGAGACTCTACCCACAAAATCGGCCTCTATGCCGACAATGTAATTATCTCACTAACTAACCCAGCCGAATCTCTCTCTCATCTTTATCACATTCTAGACCTCTTCAGCAAAGCTTCCCTTTACAAGGTCAATTACACCAAATCCTGCCTGTTAGGTGCTCACATTAATTAACCACTTGCTGACTGCCTACCGCAGATGTACTGCGGCAGGTCGGCTCTATTGAGCGTAACAACATACGTGTAATTTCGTGCAATAGCTACTGGGGGAGGCACGATCGCACGCTGATTGGACACAGGGGATGCCAATCAGCAGGTCCGGCAGACCCAATGTCCACTGGCCACCCGCGATCATTCCCCAGAAAGACAGAAAGGTGATCTGCCTATGTAAACAAGGCAGATTGCGTTCTGACAGAGGAGAAGATGGAGATCTTGTGTTCCTGCTAAGCTGTCTTTATCCAGTCAGAGCATCTCCCGCAGTTATAAAGCACCCCCTAGGGACACACTTAACCCTTTGATAACTTGACCCTGGTGTTAACCCCTTCCCTGCCAGTGTAATTACTACAGTAACAGTGCATCACTAAATAATAATGTCACTGGTCCCCAACATTTTTTCAAAAGTGTCAGTTAGGTGTCAGTTAGGCTGATCACCGCCATTTCTAGTAAAAAAAAAAATAAAATAAAAATGTTATAAAAATATCCCATAGTTTGTAGAGACGCTATAACTTTTGCGAAACCAGTCAAAATATCCCTATTAGGATTTTTTTTTTTTTTTTACCAAAAACATGTAGCAAAATACATATTGGCCTAAACTAATGAAGAAATTCGATTTTTTTTACATTTTTTTATTGGGTATGTTTTATAGCAGAAAGTAAAAAATATAGTTTTTTTTTCAGAATCGTCACTTTTTTTGTTTATAGCGCAAAAAATAAAAACCCCAGAGGTGATCAAATACCAATACCATAACTCTACCCTTTCTTAATTTAGTATTCAGCTGATTTCTCCCAACTCTCGCTTACTTTCCCTTAACTTTTTGCATCTCATCTCCAAACTGCAAAAAGCAATGCCCACATAAACAGGCCTCTTGGCCGGTCGCATTCCTCTATCCAAGTTGTACCTCTTGCCACATGTGCTGTACATGTTCCAAACCACTCCCATCACTTTTTTGCAATCCCACCTCAAAATACAGGCTATTATAACTTCCTTCATTAGGAATGGGAAACATCCTAGGATTAAAAGTGTCACACTGTGTACACAACCATCAGCTGGTGGAATGGGAGCTCCAAACATAAAAGCATATTTCAAGACAATCATACTGGATCAAGCAAAAACCTGGTGGAAATCTGCCTCGCAACACACTTAGCTACAGATCAAAAGAACAGTCTTATCAGCCTGTCCCAAGTTGTACCTCAACACCTTGCATCTCAATCACCATGGAACACATGCCTACCTTAGCACCATTAACGCTGCCATCAAAATGTGGAGAGCAACTCACCAGCAAACCATGGGTATTCCTTACCGATTACTATCTTTTATCCCTATGTCAGCACTATCAACCTTTATCCTGAATTTTCACTGCTGGTCTTGAAAACATTGGAAACTTATAACACAACTCCATACTTCTTTCCTTTCAACAACTAAAATATTACTTCCAATGACTTTTTCAAATACCTCAGACTCCATTCAGCCCTCTCTCGTGTACAATTGTCGAATAACCCTTTCTTCTGGCATCTTGTTAAGTTTTCTGACACAGAAACCCCCAACCAAAAAGATATCTCCTTCATCTACAAGCTCCTTACTGTCCCCAACTCAAAAACAAGACCTTTGTGATGCTCCATCAGGAACGACTCCTCAATCGCACTTACTCACCTCAACAATGTTATCAAGCTGTTCAATTGCCACTAAGAATATCCAGATACATACTTCACCAGGAATCTGTCCAAAAATGTTTCCATGAATGGTACCTTACCTCATTTAAACTCACACGGATCTATCCTAACACCTCTAACATATGTTGGAGAAACTGTGGACAACCTGGTACCCCCTTACACCTTACAGGTTCAACTGCCACATATTTGGTGGAAGGCAATTGTCCTTTCTGGCCTATCCTTTCCAGGTTTATATCCTCCATCCTCTCAGTCCCTGTTTCCCTCTCTCCACAGATGGTCCTGTTGGATTTAGAAAATGATTTCTGGCCTTCAACAATGTCTACCGTCCTATCCCATATCCTTATTGCCACTAGACTAGCAATGGCTGGGAATGGAAATCTCCAAACCTGCCTTCTTTTGCAGAAGTGATCTCTATTCTCAATACCCATTGTCTAATGGAATTCATGCATGCTAAGGCCTACCTTCAAAACCCCAAATTCTACAGGAATTGGGACCCCTGGCTCAATCATCCTAAATGTTTACCTCCTGCCAGAATTGTCCCTGCTTTAATTCATTCCACCTGCATAACCAACATGACCACCTTTCTTTATTTCTTCTTCTAGGCTACATCGTCTTATGACATAGACAATACCCTCTTTCATTACTTTGTTCACACCTTCCAGTGTTAGCGACATGTTTACTAATATTCGCTAAGTTTGAAACCGTTGGTAGCTCGTTGTAAGCCAACCATATCTTTCCATTTTGTGCACTCATACTTTTGGTTTTCTCTAGGGAAAAGTGGTTTTCAATTGTACCTCCGGAAAACTTGAATAAAACTTCAGTTGAAAAAAAAAAATCACAGTTCCTTGCTAAAATTTTTTTGCACTGGTACATATTCTCAAGGGCAGTGCCCACACCCATTAATCTAGAAACTGGGCATTTTTTATATTTGGTAATGATATATTTAACATCTCTGACTTATCATAGTTAACTTTAAAATTGCTTACCTCTCCAAACCGTTTAAATTAATGTATAAGATTAGGTAGTGTCGTTATCGGGTTGGTGACATATATTAATAAATCGTCCCCATATACTGACATTTTATATTCTTTTCCTTTAACCTTATTACCATGAATATTGATATTATTGCGTATAGCTGTAGTAAGATGTTCCATTACTATCACATAAAACAAGGAGGACAGGGGACAACCTTGTTGGGTACCATTTGATATTTGTACATATTCCGAGAGTATACCATTTGAGTGTATTTTCGCTCTGGGATTGGAATATAAGGTCATGATCCTATGTAACATCCAAGGTCCAACCCTGATCTGATTCAGGGTTTCTCCCAGGAAACACCAATCCGGGCATTTTTAATATGACAGGTTCTGCTCGCATTGATTTCAAGGGGGCTCAGGTTTGGTATCCAAACTTCTTGAAGTCTGCTGAACCAAATCCAGGGCAGTTCAATTCATTACTAGGGTTGATTTAATAAAGGCAAATAGTCCAAACACACACAACAAACCAAGTTTAGCGCTGTCCCCACTATACCTATTCCAACAGTAAACAGTCTGTATGTATATTCCTCGCTTAAGGTGTTGCAGCTCTCCCAAAAGTCCACTGGGTGGCAGACATGATTCTGAAAATATATAAAAACAAGAGAGAGCGCACGCCAGCCCTAGTGTGTTATCGTTTAATAGATGAAGATAAGTGTATAAAAAATGAGGGTTGCACTCACAAACATCCAGCGTTAAATGGCATAAACAGCTCCATAATAGCCTCCTCTCCTGGTCTGTAGGGATCAGTTATCTCACAGCAACTAGCAGTGTGGTAAAACATTCCAGTAAGCACAGACCGCCTGATTCCTTGTAACACACACCACCCAAAGCACTCGCACGGACCAGCCAGCGCTGCCTGATGTCACTCGTGGCCAGGGAGGGAATGCACAGTAATGCAGCTGATTCCCCTCGTAATCTTGATGCAATTGCTAGGACAACATGTTTCGGAGGCGTGGCCTCCTTCTTCAGGTAACGCCCTCATCTCCTCTAGTGATAATTTATGCTCAAACCCCCCGCCCTTCCTATCTATGAACCAATGGCATCATAACAGACCAGGAGCACGGAGTACACAGCAAGAGGTACCTACAAGACAGGGGGTTATATAGCAAACAGCATCCTAAAATGGTGTTTAGTACAAATAAACATAGAGAATTAGCACTATCTTTAATGTAAATCTAAATAAAAAGAATTCTTGTCAAATGTAATTAAAACTTATTTAAAAAGTACTTATGTGAACAGTACTATAAAATATACTATAAAATATACACTATATATTAGTTAATATCATCGACAACAGAAAATCACGCTGCAAGGGCATAATCATACATATCAAAATACATGAATAAATGATATATAATATATACATAATATAACATCATATCGATAAAGATGCAAGACGTCATGGCATATACAATGTAGAAATTAATTGTATTATATTATATGGTTTTTAGGTGGTGAAGAAATAAAGTTATATTAAGCTATAAAGTATATGGTGGGTTCCCATACTAAAATGGACCCCTATCTGATAAAATTATAATTTGATTCATACAAAACGAATGTCAAAAACTAAAATAATGAATATGGAGGATTTATAAATTGAATAAGTATTCAGGGCAGCACAGTGGTATAGTGGGTAGCATTCTCAACCGGCAGCACAAAGGTTCAATTCCCATCCACAACACCACCCGAATGAAAGGCCAAACAATGTCAAATAGAATATCTTAAACATTGGGTAATTTCATATGAGAGCACCTATTTCAAGTTCTTTGTTTAACCCTTCTGGTGCCATACTGTGTAGAGTGAAAATCCAATAGGATTCACGTTTGCATAAACTAGCAAAGCGTTCACCTTCCGGGATAGACATAGGTATGGATTCTATACCAAAAAGTTCCAACCCTGTAGTGCTGCCATCATGTTTATGCTTAAAGTGACGTGGCACATAGGGATGAGCCGAACACCCCCCCCAGTTCGGTTCGCACCAGAACATGCGAACAGGAAAAAAGTTCATTCGAACATGCGATACACCTTTAAAGTCTATGGAACAGGAACATGAATAATCAAAAGTGCTAATTTTAAAGGCTTATATGCAAGTTATTGTCATAAAAAGTGTTTGGGGACCTGGGTCCTGCCCCAGGGGACATGGATCAATGCAAAAAAAGTTTTAAAAACGGCCGTTTTTTCAGGAGCAGTGATTTTAATAATGCTTAAAGTCAAACAATAAAAGTGTAATATCCCTTTAAATTTCATAGCTGGCGAGTGTCTATAGTATGCCTGTAAAGGGGCGCATGTTTCCCATGTTTAGAACAGTCTGACAGCAAAATGACATTTCAAAGGAAAAAAGTCATTTAAAACTACTCGCGGCTATTGCATTGCCGGTCCGACAATACACATAAAAGTTCATTGATAAAAACGGCATGGGAATTCCCCACAGGGGAACCCCGAACCAAAATTTAAAAAAAATGACGTGGGGGTCCCCCTAAATTCCATACCAGGCCCTTCAGGTCTGGTATGGATATTAAGGGGAACCCCGGCCAAAATTTAAAAAAAAAAAATGACGTGAGGGTCCCCCTAAATTCCATACCAGGCCCTTCAGGTCTGGTATGGATTTTAAGGGGAACCCCGCGCCAAAATAAAAAAAACAGCGTGGGGTCCCCCCAAAAATCCATACCAGACCCTTATCCGAGCACGTAACCTGGCAGGCTACAGGAAAAGAGGGGGGGACGAGAGAGCGCCCCCCCTCCTGAACCATACCAGGCCACATGCCATCAACATTGGGAGGGTGCTTTGTGGTAGCCCCCCAAAACACCTTGTCCCCATGTTGATGAGGACAAGGGCCTCATCCCCACAACCCTGGCCGGTGGTTGTGGGGGTCTGCGGGCAGGGGGCTTATCGGAATCTGGAAGCCCCCTTTAACAAGGGGACCCCCAGATCCCGGCCCCCCCTGTGTGAAATGGTAAGGGGGTACAAAAGTACCCCTACCACTTCACTAAAAAACTGTCAAAAATGTTAAAAATGACAAGAGACAGTTTTTGACAATTCCTTTATTTAAATTCTTCTTCTTCTGGTTCTTCTGGTTCTTCCTCCGGTGTTCTGATCCAGCATCTCCTCCGCGGCATCTTCTATCTTGTTCTCCTCGGGCCGCTCCGCACCCATAGCATGGGGGGAGGCTCCCGCTCTTCTCTTCATCTTCTTCTCTTCTTCATCTTCTTCTCTTCTTCTCTTCTTCATCTTCTTCTCTGGGCAGCTCCGCATCCATGCTGGCATGGAGGGAGGCTCCCGCTGTGTGACGCGTCTCCTCTTCTGACGGTTCTTAAATAACGGGGGCGGGGCCACCTGGTGACCCCCCCTCTGACGCACAGTGACTTGACGGGACTTCCCTGTGACATCACGAGGAATGCCACAGGGAAGTACCGTCATGTCCCGTGCGTCAGAGGGGGGTGGGGTCACCGGGTGGCCCCACCCCCGTTATTTAAGAACCGTCAGAAGAGGAGACGCATCACACAGCGGGAGCCTCCCTCCATGCGGCCCGGAGAAGAAGATGAAGAAGAGAAGAAGATGAAGAGAAGAGCGGGAGCCTCCCTCCATGCCATGGGTGCGGAGCGGCCCGAGGAGAAGAAGATAGAAGATGCCGCGGAGGAGATGCTGGACGAGAACACCGGAAGAAGAACCAGAAGAGCCAGAAGAACCAGAAGAAGAAGAAGAAGAAGATGAAGGAAGATAGAAGAAAGAAGAAGCATTTAAATAAAGGAATTGTCAAAAACTGTCTCTTGTCATTTTTAACATTTTTGACAGTTTTTTAGTGAAATGGTAGGGGTACCCCTACCATTTCACACAGGGGGGGGCAGGATCTGGGGATCCCCTTGTTAAAGGGGGCTTCCAGATTCAGATAAGCCCCCCGCCCGCAGACCCCCACAACCACCGGCCAGGGTTGTGGGGATGAGGCCCTTGTCCTCATCAACATGGGGACAAGGTGTTTTGGGGGGCTACCCCAAAGCATCCTCCCAATGTTGAGGGCATGTGGCCTGGTACGGTTCAGGAGGGGGGGCGCTCTCTCGTCCCCCCTCTTTTCCTACGGCCTGCCAGGTTGCGTGCTCAGATAAGGGTCTGGTATGGATTTTTGAGGGGACCCCACACCGTTTTTTTTTGTTAATTTTGGCGCAGGGTTCCCCTTAAAAACCATACCAGACCTGAAGGGCCTGGTATGGAACTTAGGGGGACCCCCACGTCATTTTTTTTTTTTTATTTTGGCCGGGGTTCCCCTTAATATCCATACCAGACCTGAAGGGCCTGGTATGGAATTTAGGGGGACCCCCACGTCATTTTTTTTTAAATTTTGGTTTGGGGTTCCCCTATGGGGAATTCCCATGCCGTTTTTATCAATGAACTTTTATGTGTATTGTCGGACCGGGAATGCAATAGACGCGAGTAGTTTTAAATGACTTTTTTCCTTTGAAATGTCATTTTGCTGTCAGACTGTTCTAAACATGGGAAACATGCGCCCCTTTACAGGCATACTATAGACACCCCCCAGGTACGAAATTTAAAGGAATATTACACTTTTATTGTTTGACTTTAAGCATTATTAAAATCACTGCTCCTGAAAAAACGGCCATTTTTAAAACTTTTTTTTGCATTGATCAATGTCTATTTTTTGCAGGACCCAGGTCCCCAAACACTTTTTATGACAATAACTTGCATATAAGCCTTTAAAATTAGCACTTTTGATTTCTCCCATAGACTCTTAAAGGGTGTTCCGCGGCATTCGAATTTGCCGCAAACACCCCAAATTTGACGCAGTTCGGCGAACTTGCGAACAGCCGATGTTTGAGTCGAACATGAGTTCGACTCGAACTCGAAGCTCATCCCTAGTGGCACACTATGCTTCTCAACCTTTTTTTCTATGAACCTACAGTGTTCACCAAAGCGGGTCCTCATCACACACACCGTTCTCTATGTAGGTAGAACGGTGCTAATAGAAAGGTGCTAATTCTCTATGTTTATTTGTACTAAACACCATTTTAGGATGCTGTTGCTATATAACCCCCTCCGTCTTGTAGATACCTCTTGCTGTGTACTCCGTGCTCCTGGTCTGTTATGATGCCATTGGTTCATAGATAGGAGAAGCGGGGGGTTTGAGCATATATTATCACTAGAGGAGATGAGGGCGTTACCTGAAGGAGACCACGCCTCCAAAACATGTTGTCCTAGCAATTGTATGAAGCTTATGAGAGGAGTCAGCTGCATCACTGAGCATCCTCTCCCTGGCCACAAATGACGTCAGGCAGCTCCAACTGGTCTGTGTGAGTGCTTTGGGCGGTGTGTGTTACAAGGAAGCAGGCTAGTTGCTGTGAGATAACTGATCCCTACAGACCAGGAGAGGAGGCTATTATGGAGCTGTTTATGCCATTTAACGCTGGATGTTTGTGAGTGCAACCCTCTTTTTTTATACACTTATCTTCATCTATTAAATGATAACACACTAGGGCTGGCATGCGCTCTCTCTTGTTTTTATATATTTTTAATAAAGGCAAATAGACTGTTCACTTTTCAAGGGGAATTACACTTTGCAAGGTAATTTTCCCCATAGTTAAGTGATAAGGTGAAGCTCTGATGACTTTCATGATCCAATCATGTTCAAAACAAAATACTGTTGGGTATTCTTTGCAAAGAAATGTCACCACATTCAATAAGCTCTAGGCAAAATGTCTTTGCAAAGTTAAACCTCCCTTGCAAAGTGAACAGCCCATTTGCATTTAGTAAGTCAACGACAAAGTCACTGTTAGATGATCATGAATTTAGATAACTGTTTGGGGTTTTTAGTGTATAAAAAAAATGGGTAAATAGGTAGAGGTGGTATGGGGGCAGTGTAAACTTTAGTAAAGTTGGACCTGGCCAAACATAAACCTGTTCTAATAGAACATAGAGGCTGTCATTGTGTACCTCCTTAAAAAATGTTAGCTGTGTGGCTATCTCCACTTTGGCAATGGTCGTCTACTTTGCTCAGTAACATTTTCCTTAAAGCACAATATGACAGGTAATATAGCAAAAGTAATGCATAGGGTGTACAAGTGTAGTTGCTATCGTTACTATTTTTTTGCCATTGCCAAAAATTGTCAAAAAACTAAATATACAATTGTGGAGAAAAACATATCTTTAACAACTTCAGCCCCAGAAGATTCGGCTGCCCAATGACCAGGTAATTTTTTCCGATACGGCACTGCGTTGCTTTAACTGACAATTGCTTGGTTGTGCGATGCTGTACCCAAACAAAATTGACATCCTTTTTTTCCCACAAATAAAGATTTCTTTTGGTGATATTTGATCACCTCTGCAGTTTTTATTTTTTGAGCTATAAACAAAAGAATAGCAACAATTTTGAAAAAAACACAATATCTTTTACTTAAAACATTTTTCCTCAGTTTAGGCCGATATGTATTATTCTACATATTTTTGGTAAAAAAATTGCAATAAGTGTACATTGATTGGTTTGTGCAAAAGTAATAGCGTCTACAAAATAGGATATAGATTTATGACATTTTTATTATTATTATTTTTTTTTATTAGTAATGGCGGCGATCAGTGATTTTTATTGGGACTGTGATATTGTGGCGGACAAATCGGACACTTTTGACACATTTTTGGGACTGGAACCAGTGACATTTATACAGCGATCAGTGCTACACAAATGCACTGATTACTGTATAAATGACACTGGCAAGGAAGGGGTTAACACTAGGGGGCAATCAAGGGGTTAACTGTGTTCCCTAGGTGTGTTCTAACTGTAGGGGGGATGGGACTGACTAGGGGAAGAGATAGATCAGTGTTCATACTTAGTATGAACACACGATCTGTCTCTACTCCCCTGAAAGAACCGGAATTTGTGTGTTTACACACGCACATCCCCGTTCTTGTTCTGTAACAAGCAATCGCAAGTGCCTGGTGGTCATATCATCCACTGGGCACTTGCATCAGCTCTAGGGACACACTTTGGGGTGCACTGCCGGAGGCGTCTTAAGGAGCCGATGTACAGCTACGATGGCTCTTGCAGGAAAGCCAACCTGCCGCAGTATAACTGCAGAGGCTGGTCCTGAAGCGGTTAAAGACAAAATGTATTGAAACTATATTTTTTCCTATTTGTTTGGGTATTAATATTTATGTAACAATTTCTTTTTTTAAATCACATCATGGGTGATCAGAATAATTGATCCTGCATGTTGTGTAAATATGTAAATGAAAATGCCAAAAACTAATAAAATGTACAAATATGTTTTTGGGCCTTTTACCTGGCAATAGTGGTCTTTTTTGTGTATTTTTTGTTTTAGGACTCATTCACACTGGTGTACCAAGAATTACTGTTAGGAAACTGGCGGAAATTAAGACCAGCTCTGAACTGGTGTACAGAGGTACCAGTTTTCAGAGTGGAGCATGCTTCCCACACAGTGCTCTATTTCCCATCCCATTCAGCTGTCAGCTTGGATATTCCCCGGCTGAAAGTCAAATGATCTGAGTCACATGGTGGATGGAATGTCCTTCTTACGCTTGACTGACAGTGCATACCGGTGGGTGGTTTGAAAGCTGCTACTGGTCTGAATAGCAACTATGGATCCACTCACTGCCATGTATAAGTCAGCAGCAAAGCAGACCTTATGGGGAATCAGTCTCTCAGTTCCTTATGATTCTTCACCCACCACACTACAAAACTGCTCAGCCATTCGCCAGTCAGTGTGATGGGCACAGTGGAAACTGAGGGTGTGCACTAAGGAAGTAGTGTCCTCTTTGAGCCTTACACCAAGAGATTTATGTACCTGTCTGTGACAGGTACATGAATCGACCACAGGCACCTATGATTATGTTGCCTTTTTTCAGACTTTAACTGTTGTATGCATATTGAAATCAGAATGAACTAGACAACTAGCATAACAAAAAGGTCAGCAATGACATATTTCTCTCTCTGCACAAATATCCTTTAAAACTAAAAAATAGATATGGTATTATAAATATTATGCAAATTTCTATTTCTAGTAGCGACACTGCAAATAACTGTGCCAGCATTTCTATTAACTGTACTCATGTAAATCATACTTTTACAATTTTAGTTTATGTTTTAATTTTATTCTGTTCATTTTGTGTTTTAGGTAATATAGGCTAAAATGTAAATGATTGCATTTAGCTATGATATTACATGTGTTAATTCATACCTTTCTATAATGAAATCACTATTTAATCTACTGTTTAAAACAACCATTTCTGTAAGAAAGGTTAAAAAGACTGACTAATGAACAGCGGCAATATCTGTTTTCACTAAATGTGTAGTTGCTGTAAAGGAGTCACTGTTGTCTTGATGCAGATCAACATTGAAAAACAGTTCATTAGAGCTCAAGGATTCTTTCCAGGTAAGATAAGGGTTGATTGATTCCTTGTAATGAAGATGTCACTGTGAAATTCCAGTGAGCAATGTAACTCCCTCTCTACTATCAGGTCAACCTGATCAATTCCCATGTTTAGAGTACAGTTTGCCAGTACTTATAGGTAGCTTTGTTGCCATATTTTCAGACAAAAAAAGAAGGTGGTGAAACCTATAATAAATATGATATGTGTATGTGGGTGGATATGGAGGAGGTTAGGCTGGATGGACAAAGGCTTTATTTTGTTGATATGCTTTACAGTAAAGCGCAATAAGGGTACTTTCACACTGGGGTGGGGGTCCATTAGCGGTAAAGTGCTGCTAGTTTTAACATCGCTTTACCTTCATTTTAGCAGCACTTTTCGTCCACTAGCAGGGTGCTTTAACCCCTGTTAGTGACTAAAGAAGGGGTTAATAGTGCCTGCTTTGCAGCACTTCCAAATTGCTTTTCAGGTGCTTCGGAAGCGCTGCCCATTCACTGCCCCAAAGGTGCTGCTTGCGGGACTTTTTTTCCCATCCTACAAGCGCACTGCCCCAGTGTGATATATAAAGAGAGGTTCCCCTGAGTGGACTTTAAAGGCACTTAAATGTATTGAAGAGAATATGACAGAGTATGTAAAACTACAAAAGTAAACAAATTTTATTTAAAGACAAAGTTTAAAAACAATTGACGAAACATTTACATATCCATACAAGTCATTTAGATAATTTTAATCATTTTGTTTATAATTTTAGATATTTAACATTACTGTTTTTAATTGTGATCTGCGATGTAGCATGATGTTTCAGTTTCAGCTCGATTTCCCCTCGTAGCGGCCGCGATCTATGTAGATTGCCACCTCTAAGATGGCCGCTGTCCCATAGAGATAACATTACCATAACAAAAATGGCCGCTACATTACTTCCGGTTTCATTGTACAAATAGGATTCCTCTTAGGCCAATCCGGTTCCCCAGTTGAAGTCACGAGCGGTGACGTAACGCGTAGGGCGTGGCAGAGAGTTGACTATACCGGAAGTCACGTAAGGAGGCGCCTCGGACGCCGCTCCTTCCTTTTCATGTGAATTTTATCTGTTTTTATGTAAGAGACCACTTGTTTTTATACCCAATAAATTGATTATTCGAAATACTACACTATCAGAGGCCTCCTCTCTCCTCCCCCTCCTCTCACGGGGCTGTCATAGCCTAGGTGGAAAAAAATTCCCAGTTTATTTTTATAGGTGCCTGACATTAAACAGAGGGGAACGCTGCCTGCATTACTACAGTGAAAGATATACATTGTTGCCAGTTGTTTCCATCCCTGAGGTGCCCGACAGTAAGCAGAGGGGAACGTTGCTGTTATCACAACAGAGAAAGATTACACTGATGTCTGTTATTTCCATCTCTGAGGTGAGAGTTTAGAGAGCCTGGTTGAGCCGCCAGTCGTTTTATGAAGATTATCATTATTATCTACATCTATTTTTTCTATGACCACCATTACTCATGAACTCTTTATGGTCATTTTTATGAACTTTTTTTTCTGATATATACATTTATTGGAAGTATCCTACACTACGTTGTTTGCAGTTTTGCACCTTTGCTACACATGTTTTGCATTCTTGCACACGTGTTTGATTTGTTTTTTGATTTTTAATGTGATTATTTATTGTGATATATGAATTTTCAGCACGGGTACTTTATTGATGCACTTTATTTAAGATTTTGCCATTTTGTACACCCACATATTAATAGTATTAGATTTGAATTTTATTTATTTATATGATAGATTTTATGCGCGAAATCCCTCTATCCTTACCTTGCCGATTTCGCTGCAATCACTCTAGATATCATCATATGAATTTTTCACTTCAAGCTTCTTTATTCACTTTGTGACTGTCACTACATTCACCTTGTTTCACTTTAGCGCGAAGGATTTTAGTATTTATTCATACAAGTCATTACTGTCGTCATAGGGTAGAGTGTATATAGGAACTCTTCTCACACCCAACGCGTTTCAGGAAATAGTTTAATCCTTCTTCAGTGGTGCAGAAAAGGAGAAAAGGAGATAAGAGAGTTTCATTTAGAATAATTGAGATGTATAACAATCAATGGATTACCAGAAACCAGAATGATAATAATAGCTGGAGTAAAAAAAATATGCAAAATTGTATAGTATATAGTATTGCCAAGGAATCTATTTAAAAGAGATTCATTCATTTTAGAAAAATTCAAAGCATAATTCTATGATGCTTGAACTCTTTAAATAATAGATAGGTGTTGATAGATAACAGCATTGATTGGAATTACTTCGAAGCTGATATCTAGATAATCAGCCAGTGTAAATCATAAAATACTATATTAGAAGACAATACATGTCAAAACCTATGGTCGTATATTTAGTGATCACTTTATATTATAATATTAACATGTCTTATAAGTTGGGATAATAACTGGATATTAATAAATAAAAACATTGATTAAGGTTAGTTCAAAACTGATATCTAAATAACCAGCCAGTATGGGTCAGAAAAGGCTGTATTAGAAGACAATGAATGTCAGAACCTGTGGTTGTATTTGCTTTCTATTATAGCATAAAAATATCTTATAAAGTATAGGTTTGTTTAAAAGATAAATATGATAGGCTTTATATAGGTTTGGGTAGGGGAATAGTAGTGGTTGCAAAAGTGCAGTATTAAACAGTTAAATAGCAGACTTTAATGGAAAAGATTACCTTGTCAAAGAGGGGTTTTGCACAGACCAGCCACACGTCCCAGCATCCAGCTATCCAATGCTAGATCTGGGAGTGGGTAGGTCCAGTTTTTAAGAGTAGGTAACTTCAAACAGCTGGTGCAACAAATTGCACACAGCCGTAATTGAAGTCTGTTACCAGGGAGACCTTATGCTGCCCCCTGAGCCGAGTGTGCGCAGCGCGGCCCCTACCGCACATGCGTGGACATCAGCATGTTGGAGTGGCGTCACGCACACCCAGCCCACCAACACAATATGCCTCACCGACAGACTGTGGTTGTCCGCTGGAGTGGCAAGATGGAGGCCGTGGGTGATGATGGTATACGCCCAAGCAGCCTCCAAAGATGCTGCCCAGATTGTAAGTCTGGGTGGCTTTTTGTGCCGGGCAATCACTTCGGTCAGCTGCAGCAAGCAGGAGGCTAAAGGGGAACACAAGAGCTGGTCAGGTAGAGTAATTAGACACAAATGAAGCAAGAAATAGTCCAGCCCAAGTAGTGTATAAGAATAAAGATAAAGTTACTATCCGATATCCAAATAGGTGTCAGCGCAAAAACAGCAAGACCAACCTGTATTAAAAAAACATGAGATGATACACATGATGGACAAAGACCTAAACCAAAGTACAACAGTACAGAGTTTCCCTGTTAATGTTATGTCATCTTTGGGCCACAGTACTGGCGTCCACCAGCGGATGGATCCTGGCAGTGTGGAGCAGACAGTACCTCCTACAATCAGGTGTCACTTGAGGCCAATCACAGGCCTATAAATACCCGGCAAGCACTCACATGTTTGCCTTGATTTCTTCATTGCCTTCTGACCTGCTAGCGATCTGATCCTGTGCCCTGAACCTGATCCTGTCTCCCTGTCCAGATCCCTATCCTGCCCCACCTGTTACCTTGCATCCCTGCCTGCAGTCTGATCCATCCATCCATCCTCTCCCTGTCCTGTGTTCTAACCCCATCTGCTGATCTCCCTGTGTATGACCTTGGCCTGGCTTATGTTTATGTCTCTGGAAACATCCCCTGTCCATCTGCTGATCTGCTGTGTATGTCCCTGGCCTGGCTATTGTTTATGATCCTGGTATTTACCATTTATTGTACTTATCTGTCTGTTGTTATTTGTGGGTCTCTGTCTGTGGTTGGTTATTGCACTGTGTCATATTGGAGTTGGTTGTTCTATATTACTCACTTACTTTAATACATTTTTATATTTTCACTTATTTATATTTGGGTGTTCTCTGTCGCAGATCACACAGTTCTGGTCACACCTGTTCATGACAGTAAATCAAGGCCATCTCTGACCAGAAGTGACTGCACAGAGGAACCATTGTAGTGCTGTTACTGCTACTAAAATGCAATCAGAAACAGTTGTTCTCCTTGCCTCACTAGTGTTGAGGGATAACAACTACTGTCGTCTGGTATTGAAAGAGTGGGCCAGGGATCAGCTCCTGGAGTGTATCCGTCTGGCCCATTCTTTGTTTGATCAGGGTAGATTACTGTTTGAAAACGTTCAGCCCCTGATACGGGTGTGTGCTGAGCTAGCCTTGTCTAGCAGTCCTAAAGGAAGTGATGATTTTTCTCCCCCCTTCAGTAGTGATCAGGTGGAGTCTCTGGTATGGCTGTTGGAGGATGATGCTGTATACTTTCTGGAGCATTATTCAGCTTGTCCTAAACAGGTGCTAGTGGATTGTATAGATTTGGTGCAGTCCCTGGTTAGACAGGCAGTATGTGAACCCACGTTTGTTCAACCTGTACTACAGGCATTGTCAGACTTATTATTTCCAGCCTCGGTCAGCTCTTCACAACCCAGACCTGCTATTAGACACCTGCCTGCCCAGGAGTCTTTTTCCCCTTCACCCATGGCAACCTCCGTTTCAGCCCAATATACCCTGCTTCCCACCAAATATCAATACCCTGTCCCTACCCACTGCACCTATCCTGCATTCAACCCACCTGCCTCTTCTCAGCTGTCCACAAACCCACAGGAACTTCCTCCAGCTACTGTTACCTGTTCTCTGCCATATCCCAATCCTCCTTTCCAGTCTGCTGCACCCCTCACCTACAGAGCTTCAGTGGCTAAGCCAAAGAAAAAACTAAAGTTTTTTCCAACCAAGACGATCCTGCCAGTAACCCAACCTGCCTCTGCACCAGCTAATCCAACCCAGTCTGACATCCCAGTGCCTGCCTTCCAGCCTGATGTCTCGGTGCCTGCCTTCCAGCCTGATGTCTCGGTGTCTGCCTTCCAGCCTGATGTCTCGGTGCCTGCCTTCCGGGCCTGACGTCTCGGTGCCTGCCTTCCAGCCAGACGTCTCGGTGCCTGCCTTGCAGCCTGACATCTCGGTGCCTGCCTTCCAGCCTGACGTCTCGGTGCCTGCCTTCCAGCCTGAAGTCTCGGTGCCTGCCTTCCAGCCTGACGTCTTGGTGCCTGCCCTCCAGCCTGACGTCTCGGTGCCTGCCCTCCAGCCTGACGCCTCGGTGTCTGCCCTCCAGCCTGACGTCTCGGTGCCTGCCCTCCAGCCTGACGTCTCCGTGTCTGCCCTCCAGCCTGACGTCTCGGTGTCTGCCCTCCAGCCTGACGTCTCGGTGTCTGCCCTCCTGCCTGACGTCTCGGTGTCTGCCCTCCAGCCTGACGTCTCGGTGTCTGCCCTCCAGCCTGACGTCTCGGTGTCTGCCCTCCAGCCTGACGTCTCGGTGTCTGCCCTCCAACCTGATGTCTCGGTGTCTGCCCTCCAGCCTGATGTCTCGGTGTCTGCCCTCCAGCCTGATGTCTCGGTGTCTGCCCTCCAGCCTGATGTCTCGGTGTCTGCCCTCCAGCCTGATGTCTCGGTGTCTGCCTTCCAGCCTGATGTCTTGGTGCCAGTGTTCCAGCCTGAGGTGCCAGTGTTCCAGCCGGAAGTACCAGTGCCTGCTCTCCAGCCTGATGTGCCCCCTCTCCAGCCTGATGTGCCCGCTCTCCAGCCTGATGTGCCCCCTCTCCAGCTTGATGAGCCCACTGCCCAGCCTGATGAGCCCGCTGCCCAGCCTGATGAGCCCGCTGCCCAGCCTGATGAGCCTGCTGCCCAGCCTGATGAGCCCGCTGCCCAGCCTAAATTGCCCATGCCTGCTGCCCAGCTTGAAGTGCCCATGCCTGCTGCCCAGCTTGAAGTGCCCGCTGCCCAGCCTGGAGTGTTCCTGTCCGCTGCCAAGCCTGATGTGCCACCTTCTGCCCAGCCTGATGTGCCACCGTCTGCTGCCCAGCCTGAAGGTCCAGTACCTGCTGCCTGGTCTGATGTCTCAGTACCCGCTGTCCAGTCCGATGAGCCTGCCGTCCAGCTCGAGGACCCAGAGCCCGCTGTCTGCCCTGAGGTGCCTGATGCCCAGCCTGAAGTGCCTGTTGCCCAGCCTGATGTACCCCCATCTGTTGTTCTGCTTGATGCCATAGACTATGGACAATTACAACCAGTTGGAGCGTCCGGAGGCCGCTCCTTTGAGGGGGTTACTGTCAGGAAATGATCCATCCGCTGGTAATATCTGTTATTTGGCACGCAGTACTGGGGTCCACCAGCAGGTGTCTCCTGGCAGTTTGGAACTGTCAGGAGAGCTTTTCCCTGTTAATGTTATGTCATCTTTGGGCCGCAGTACTGGCGTCCACCAGCGGATGGATCCTGGCAGTGTGGAGCAGACAGTACCTCCTACAATCAGGTGTCACTTGAGGCCAATCACAGGCCTATAAATACCCGGCAAGCACTCACATGTTTGCCTTGATTTCTTCATTGCCTCCTGACCTGCTAGCGATCTTATCCTGTGCCCTGAACCTGATCCTGCCTCCCTGTCCAGATCCCTATCCTGCCCCACCTGTTACGTTGCATCCCTGCCTGCAGTCTGATCCATCCATCCATCCTCTCCCTGTCCTGTGTTCTAACTCCATCTGCTGATCTTCCTGTGTATGACCTTGGCCTGGCTTACGTTTATGTCTCTGGAAACATCCCCTGTCCATCTGCTGATCTGCTGTGTATGACCCTGGCCTAGCTATTGTTTATGATCCTGGTATTTCCCATTTATTGTACTTATCTGTCTGTTGTTATTTGTGGGTCTCTGTCTGTGGTTGGTTATTGCACTGTGTCATATTGGAGTTGGTTGTTCTATATTACTCACTTACTTTAATAAATTATTATATTTTCACTTATTTACATTTGGGTGTTCTCTGTCGGAGATCACACAGTTCTGGTCACACCTGTTCATGACAGGTAAGCAGTAAGTGCGAGAGAATTAGCACTAAATTGCAGTATCACTGTACAAACTTGATCTCTCATTTTTAACATTTTTAAAAAAGAAAATGGACAATAGAACTGACAATAAATTAAGGTGTAGTTATATAGGTCCCTAGTGACATTAGGGGAAGGAAACCCCAAATAAAGATACTGGTTGGAGAGATAGAGAGGATAACAAAATTGATACGCCCCTAATTAGCGGCTAAAGAACTGGTGGTTGGAGCTTATTTCTCCATTCCGCCAGAGCAAAATCTTTCCAAGTATGGTTTAAAGCATATGGCTTCGTTTAGGCCTGGAGGCATAGTGGCCTTTAATGAATAGATCCATCTCAGCTCCCTCTGCAGGAGGACCTTATTCCAGTCCCCCCCTAGGGTTAGGATGAATCCGGTCAAGAATTAAGAACTTGACTTTTGGGAAGGTTCTGCCATGTACTATAGATACATGGTGTCCCAAGGGAATCTGGGTCACAGGTTTGCATACTGAGAATATGTCTGTAAGCTCTTCTCCAAAATTCTAGTTTAGTTTTTCCAATGTAGAAGTAATTGCAACTACATTGTAACATATAGACTACCCCTGGGGTTCTGCAGTTGGCAAAATGTTTAGGGTAAAATGTTTTTCCGTTGGGAAGAACAGGGTTTCTCTGCGTAAGCATGTACTTACAGTAGTGACAGGAGCCGCATATAAAGGTACCTTTATATTTACAGTGTGTTCTGGCCAATTCACCTCTAAATTCACTGTTGACAATTTTATCGCTAATAGAAGTGGCTCTTCTGAACGTGAAGAGAGGTTTGTCTGGAACAAATTGGCCCAAAGATGGATCTAGGGTCAACATGTGCCAGTACTTCTCAATTATTTTTTTGACTTGGTATTGTTGCTGGTTGAATTTGGTGATAATCCATAATTGGTTTGTGTCCTTACGTTTGGTAGTGTGGAATAAAGTATTTCTAGGTTTCATCAGTACTTGTTTAAAGGATCTTTTTAGGGAGGCGTGTGAATAGCCTCTTGCGAGGAGTCTATCACGTAGGTTGCCTGCTTCTTTTATAAAGGTATCCTCGTCTGTACAGTTACGTTTAATCCTTAAGTACTGGGAGTATGGAATAGAATTAATCAGAGGTTGAGGATGAAAGCTTGCAGCGTGGAGTATTGTATTTCCTGTGGTACTCTTTCTGTATAGCTTTGTGCATAGATTTCCCTGTTCACCCTTATAGATTCCTATATCCAAAAATGTTATTTGGTTCTTATCAAATGACATAGTGAAGTTGAGATTAAAATCATTTTTGTTCATTCTTAAGAGGCACTGCTCGAGTGCGTCAACGGGTCCGTCCCAGATGACAAGAATGTCATCAATATAACGGTACCAACCCATAATGTGGTTAGTGTATAGGGTCAAATTAGCGTCAGCCAGAAACATTTTTTCCAACTCCCCCAGGTACAGGTTGGCATACGATGGGGCACAACATGTCCCCATTGCAACCCTCTGCACCTGGAGGTAGTGGGAGCCATTAAAGGTAAAAACGTTATGTGTAAGGACATACTCGAGCAGTGCCAGAATTAATTCATTATATACAGGGTCAGTGGCAGTGTTTTGTTGTAGAATGTGTCTAATAGCCGCTAAGCCTCTCTCATGTGCGATCAAACTGTACAAAGTTTCTACGTCTATTGTTACCAGAAGGGCTTGGTCTGAAACGTTGAGTTCATCCAAAATTTTCAGGAGGTGGCCTGTAATGCTCACATAAGATGTCAATGAAGTTACATAGGGTCTTAAGAATTAATCCACTAGTTTGCTGGCATTATCACTAATTGAGCCAATTCCTGAAAAGATAGGCCTTCCTGGTGGGTTTAGGGGATTTTTATGAATTTTAGGAAGTGTGTAAAACGTAGGGACCTTGGGAAAGTCATTTCTAATAAAGTTCCATGTCTGTTTGCTAATTGTGTTATTTAGAAAAGTGGAGTCTACTAGTGTATAGAACTCTTTATTATATTTTTCAATAATGGTTGCCGGGATTCGGCGATACCAATCTAGATTATTAAGAATCTTTTTGCATATGTTGATGTAATCTTCATTATTAAGAACAACCACGTTTCCATCTTTGTTTGAAGGTTTGATAGTGATTTGTGTGTTATCGGCAAGGGATTTTAGTGCATCTAGTTCTTTTTGACTCAAATTTGAGGGACCCTTAGTTTTTATCTTTAGTTTCTCCAGATCATTGTTTACTAGTTTTAGAAATGCTGCTGTATTTGGGCTGGTACTCGGGGGTGGGCAGAAGTCAGATTTTTTCTTAAGTTTTGATTTGGACAGGTTTGCTTCCAACCAGCCAACCCCTCACACCACTCTCCCAACTATGTCTAAATCTAAAACTACTTCAGGCATGAAATGCCAATTCCATGGCGATTCAGTACAAGATCAAAAAGCCAAAAAACAAATCTCAGAGAATACACCCAAACTTTTACACCCAAGTTTTGCAATTTCTGAGAAGTACATTAATCCCCTCACATCTAAACAAATGTCACAGGATGCTACACTCCCCACTGTCAAAGATATTTCCACCCCACCTGAATCAGGTTTTAATGACCCGTCTTTTTTAGATCAAATTTTAGCAGGCGTCAAGCCAACATTACCCAATCTCAACACCTACACACAATTGACACTCTAATAGGGCGTACACACGGTCGGACTTTGTTCGGACATTCCGACAACAAAATCCTAGGATTTTTTCCAACGGATGTTGGCTCAAACTTGTTTTGCCTACACACGATCGCACAAAGTTGTCGGAATTTCCGATCGCCAACCACGCGGTCACGTACACCACGTAGGACGAGACTAGAAAAGGCCGGTTCAGAACCAAGCACGGCACCCTTTGGGCTCCTTTTGCTAATCTTGTGTTAGTAAAAGTTTGGTGAGAGACGATTCGCGCCTTTTCAGACTCGTGGCTTTCAGATCGTTTTCTGCCGTTCAGTTTGTGCTTGTGGGTTTGTATCTGCTCTTCAGTGCGTGCAGTCAGTTTGTATCGGAGTTTTCTGTGTGATCTTGCCTGCTCGTTGCTGTTTTTCAGGTCGCTCTTTACAGGCCTTGCTGTTCTTCAGTGCGTTCTGTTACTTCGTTCTGAGCAGCCGACCGTTTTCTAGCCATGTTTCGTATGCGTACTCCTCGTAGAGTTCGTGCTGTGCGGGGGCTTGGTGTTGGGGTCCTGACCTTGACACAAGTCCAGTCCATGAACAGGGTGGGGAGGAGTTCATGGACCAAGAATTGGTTGCTTCAGCGTGACCAGTTCTGTCATATGCCTTTGCTCAGTGAGATCCGTGAGAATAATCCTGATGATTTCAGGAACTTTCTCAGGATGACGGACCCCGTGTTTCACCGTTTGTTGGCTTTGCTGACCCCCTATATCAGCAGGCAGGATACCTGCATGAGGCAAGCCATCACTCCGGAGCAGAGGTTGGTCGCTACCCTGCGGTATTTGGCGACAGGGAGAAGTCTGCAGGACTTGAAGTTCTCGACAGACATCTCCCCCCAGGCTCTGGGGATCATTATCCCAGAGACCTGTTCTGCCATCATCCAGGTCCTGCAGAAGGAGTATATGAAGGTAATATTTTTATCCTTTTATATCACATTTTATTGTATTGAATGTTTGCTAATATATTGTATTTCTTTCCTCATTCCCTAATTACCATGATTGTAATATGCTGTGAATGTCCCCTTTGTTCTCATGCATGTTGGATTTTTATGTAATTATTATTTTAGGTCTTTCATACATATTTGCCCTTCAATAACCTCCCCAGCATGGTGTCTCCTGGCCTATATTCACCTCATGTAGTCACTTAACAATGTATTTTATCAGATCCATAGTAGTGCTTTACTCCAAACACCCCCTAAAATGTTTGGAAATGTAATTTTTGATTTAAATTCAGGCAGAGTGCCAGAGGCTTTTTTTGTGGTGTCCCCAAATAATTTTTAGTAACCCTCCGGACCCCCAACTGCTAGGTCAGCTGATCCCAATTCTCTATCTATCCTCAATCATCTATCTGCTGACTTTGCCAAACCCATACACACTAGGGATGAGCTTCGATTTCGAGTCGAACTCATGTTCGACTCGAACATTGGCTGTTCGCAAGTTCGCCGAACAGCGAACAATTTGGGGTGTTCGCGGCAAATTCGAATGCCGCGGAACACCCTTTAAAAGTCTATGGGAGAAATCAAAAGTGCTAATTTTAAAGGCTAATATGCAAGTTATTGTCATAAAAAGTGTTTGGGGACCTGGGTCCTGCCCCAGGGGACATGGATCAATGCAAAAAAAAGTTTTAAAAACGGCCGTTTTTTCAGGAGCAGTGATTTTAATAATGCTTAAAGTCAATCAATAAAAGTGTAATATCCCTTTAAATTTCGTACCTGGGGGGTGTCTATAGTATGCCTGTAAAGGGGCGCATGTTTCCCGTGTTTAGAACAATCTGACAGCAAAATGACATTTCGAAGGAAAAAACTCATTTAAAACTACCCGCGGCTATTGCATTGCCGACAATACACATAGAAGTTCATTGATAAAAACGGCATGGGAATTCCCCAAAGGGGAACCCCGAACCAAAATTAAAAAAAAAAAAATGACGTGGGAGTCCCCCTAAATTCCATACCAGGCCCTTCAGGTCTGATATGGATATTAAGGGGAACCCCGGCCAAAATTAAAAAAAAAAAATGACGTGGGGTTCCCCCAAAAATCCATACCAGACCCTTATCCGAGCACGCAACCTGGCAGGCCGCAGGAAAAGAGGGGGGGACGAGAGTGCGGCCCCCCCTCCCTCCTGAACCGTACCAGGCCACATGCCCTCAACATTGGGAGGGTGCTTTGGGGTAGCCCCCCAAAACACCTTGTCCCCATGTTGATGAGGACAAGGGCCTCATCCCCACAACCCTGGCCGGTGGTTGTGGGGGTCTGCGGGCGGGGGGCTTATCGGAATCTGGAAGCCCCCTTTAACAAAGTGACCCCCAGATCCCGGCCCCCCCCTGTGTGAAATGGTAAGGGGGTACTTATACCCCTACCATTTCACGAAAAAAGTGTCAAAAATGTTAAAAATGACAAGAGACAGTTTTTGACAATTCCTTTATTTAAATGCTTCTTCTTTCTTCTATCTTCCTTCATCTTCTGGTTCTTCTGGCTCTTCTGGTTCTTCCTCCGGCGTTCTCGTCCAGCATCTCCTCCGCGGCGTCTTCTATCTTCTTCTCCTCGGGCCGCTCCGCACCCATGGCATGGGTGGGAGGCTCCCGCTCTTCTCTTCTTCTTTTCTTCTCTTCTTCTCTTCTTCATTTTCTTCTCCGGGCCGCTCCGCAATCCATGCTGGCATGGAGGGAGGCTCCCGCTGTGTGACGGCGCTCCTCGTCTGACAGTTCTTAAATAACGGGGGGCGGGGCCACCCGGTGACCCCGCCCCCCTCTGACGCACGGGACATGACGGGACTTCCCTGTGGCATTCCCCGTGACGTCACAGGGAAGTCCCGTCAAGTGCATCAGAGTGGGGCGGGGTCACCGGGTGGCCCCGCCCCCCCGTTATTTAAGAACTGTCAGACGAGGAGCGCCGTCACACAGCGGGAGCCTCCCTCCATGCCAGCATGGATTGCGGAGCGGCCTGGAGAAGAAAATGAAGAAGAGAAGAAGAGAAGAAAAGAAGAAGAGAAGAGCGGGAGCCTCCCCCCCATGCCATGGGTGCGGAGCGGCCCGAGGAGAAGAAGATAGAAGATGCCGCGGAGGAGATGCTAGACGAGAACGCCGGAGGAAGAACCAGAAGAGCCAGAAGAACCAGAAGAACCAGAAGATGAAGGAAGATAGAAGAAAGAAGAAGCATTTAAATAAAGGAATTGTCAAAAACTGTCTCTTGTCATTTTTAACATTCTTGACACTTTTTTCGTGAAATGGTAGGGGTACTTATGTACCCCCTTACCATTTCACACGGGGGGGGGGCCGGGATCTGGGGGTCACCTTGTTAAAGGGGGCTTCCAGATTCCGATAAGCCCCCCGCCCACAGACCCCCACAACCACCGGCCAGGGTTGTGGGGATGAGGCCCTTGTCCTCATCAACATGGGGACAAGGTGTTTTGGGGGGCTACCCCAAAGCACCCTCCCAATGTTGAGGGCATGTGGCCTGGTACGGTTCAGGAGGGAGGGGGGGCCGCACTCTCGTCCCCCCTCTTTTCCTGCGGCCTGCCAGGTTGCGTGCTCGGATAAGGGTCTGGTATGGATTTTTGGGGGGACCCCACGCCGTTTTTTTTTTTTTTTTTGGCGCGGGGTTCCCCTTAAAATCCATACCAGACCTGAAGGGTCTGGTATGGAATTTAGGGGGAACCCCACGTCATTTTTTTTTTTTTAATTTTGGCCGGGGTTCCCCTTAATATCCATACCAGACCTGAAGGGCCTGGTATGGAATTTAGGAGGACTCCCACGTCATTTTTTTTTTTAAATTTTGGTTTGGGGTTCCCCTTTGGGGAATTCCCATGCCGTTTTTATCAATGAACTTCTATGTGTATTGTCGGCAATGCAATAGCCGCGGGTAGTTTTAAATAAGTTTTTTCCTTCAAAATGTCATTTTGCTGTCAGGCTGTTCTAAACACAGGAAACATGCGCCCCTTTACAGGCATACTATAGACACCCCCCAGGTACGAAATTTAAAGGGATATTACACTTTTATTGTTTGACTTTAAGCATTATTAAAATCACTGCTCCTGAAAAAACGGCCGTTTTTAAAACTTTTTTTTGCATTGATCCATGTCCCCTGGGGCAGGACCCAGGTCCCCAAACACTTTTTATGACAATAACTTGCATATTAGCCTTTAAAATTAGCACTTTTGTTTATTCATGTTCGTGTCCCATAGACTTTAACGGTGTTCGCGTGTTCGAACAAACTTTTTTCCTGTTCGCATGTTCTGGTGCGAACCGAACAAGGGGGTGTTCGGCTCATCCCTAATACACACTATACCCATCTCTTTACTGGTGAGATTTATGGATGAATTCCCCAAAGCATGTAGTGCAAGGGCCTGCCTGTATACTTTCCAATGGTACTGTTTAAAGTTTTTGTATCCTATTATTATCTTGATAGGTAATAGCAGAATGTCCAAGTGTCCTCAAATGTGTACAATGTGTATTTATATCTTTGTATTATGACACTTCTTACCTGTCCAGTGGGCTGCCAATAGTGTAACTAAGGAGGGGCTGTTCCAAGTAATACCCATTATTTAGGCATTCATCTCTCAATGAAGTGAAGAGGGTTACCTGTCCAAGATTTACACACACCCCCTATAATGTTAGAAATGGCCCATGAGAGGGGGGGGGATATGATAGGTGTACCTTATACTTTGGCCTTGTTAAATTCCCCTTACTAAATGTTATCTGGAGGTTGCCCCATAATGTTTGTGTCTAATCTGCTTGCCATGTTTCAGAGTAAAAATAGTAATGTTTATTGTTTTTTCCTCAACAGTTTCCTTCCACGTCACAGGAATGGCAGACTGTGGCCTCCCACTTTGCCCAGCGGTGGGACTTTCCTAACTGCGGAGGGGCAATTGATGGGAAACACGTCCACATCATCCCACCACCCAACTCGGGGTCGTACTATTTCAACTATAAGGGGTTCAATAGTATAGTGATGTTGGCGGTGGTGTCGGCTAATTACGACTTCCTGTATGTGGACGTGGGGAAGAATGGCCGGATGTCCGATGGTGGGAGTCATCGCCCAGACGGAGTTCTACAGGCGTCTCCAGAATGGCAGCTTGGACTTGCCAGCTCCAGAGGACAATGTTGAAGGACTCACATTTGTGTTCGTTGCTGATGAAGCGTTTGCACTGGGGGACCACCTGATGCGGCCATTCCCGATGAGGACCCTCACCCCGGAACAGAGGGTTTTTAATTACCGGCTGGCCAGAGCCCGAAGAGTGGTGGAGAACACATTTGGAATCCTGGCCAGCCGGTTCCGCCTATTTCTGACACCTATCCATATGGCGGAGTATAAACTGAACCATATAATACTTGCATGCTGTGTTCTCCATAACTTTTTACGGAAACATTCGGCCAACTATGCTGGCTCAGTTGGGCCTGAGGCCGGAATCCTACATCAAACCACACTGACAGTGCTTGAAATTGGCCGTCCTGGCTTGCCCTCCCTGAGTGCCCGTGATGTCCGGTTACGCTACCTGGAGTTCTTTGCGGGTAGGGGGGCTATCAATATGCCAGACAATATGTGAAGCCTTTTTCAAATAAAAAAAAAAAATCTTTCTGGACATTTACTGCTTGTGTTTGTTTGAGCTGACCCTGACAGAAATGTGTTGAGTGCAGAAAATGTCGTGATTGTGTAACCTTATACAAAGCACTGTTGGCTGTTATTTACTAAATGCAAAAACACATTCCACTACAAGTGCACTTGCAACTGCACTGAAACTGCACTTGTAGTGCAAAGTGGATTTGCCCTTAGGAAATAACACCCATTTTCTCATAAAACAACAATTACATCACCCCAAAAGTGTTGTAGCGTTGAGACAATAATCCACACATTCTTGATTAACAATCTTTTTAATACCTGCACAATCTCATGTGCATTTACCAAAGGTTTTGCTGACAAACCAACATGTTTGTTGTATACCAATTTTGGTGGTGGCATTATCCAAAATTAAAATGTCCATTTTATAGAAAACAGGCCTGTGTAAAACTAACAATAAAGACACAAATCTTGATCTTACAAAGTTCACATTTGGTAGAACTTGAAGGCTATATCAGACATGAGTATTTAGGAACTGTGTTTGATATAGCGTTCAGATGGGGGGAAATCACCCCTGGAAAAGTCAAATTTGGAAGATGCACACAAATTTCCCAATGTCAACATGTGCTAGCTGCCATCACGGGGGATCAAGGGATATGTTTTGGGGGAGCAAGCCCTTCCTCTCAGCTACTTTATTATTGAGGAAGGGGTTGCACCCCCAAAACGCGTCCATTGATCTCCCGTGATGGCAGATAGCACATGTTGACACACTGTGTGCATCCTCCAAATTTGGCTTTGGGAAAAATCACAAAAACATTTAGCACACTGTAGCACACAAAAGAAGAAAGTGATTTGGAGGGGCTTTAAACTCGCCCCAAAACATCAATGATGTTTTTATATTTTGGAATAACATCATTGATGTTTTGCTTGATGATTTCCAATTGTAAATTACACCCCATGATCTCCCCGATCAGGATCTGGGCACTTTTGGATGTGAATGGATCTTCATCCACAACCTCACGATCACCTAAAAAGAGAGGAACCCCAAAATAAATTTGGTTTAAAAAAAATGCGGCCATCCATCTCTTATCTGAGCCTGTGGTTGCAGACACTCACCTGTTGTGGTGACTAGTTCCACCACGTCTTCTTCCTCCTGCTCAGCTTGTGTTGGGGGGATTTCACCTTCTTCCAGGGGGGGGGCTCTGGTCTCCTCAGATGAGGGGAGTCTTTTCTCCCCTATATCAAACAAAATGGTATAATTAGCACACAGATATTTAATGTCAGAACTATAAAGATGAAACATTGCTTGGAAGTGGGGTACAATTATCTATTTTAGCAGAGTTCCAACATGTAGCTTTTTTAATGCCCTTTGTCAACCTGCAATACTTTACCTGTTTGGTACAAGCTTCACAGATGGAGACCCCCCTATAGTATACACTGGAGCACCTGTGTGGCCCCCCTAATAAAAATGGTGTTCTTTTGTCCCACACTAGTGCTCCAGTGTCCAGATGTGAAAACAGCTGCTGAGTGTCCTCTCCTTACACAGAATCTAGTTTGCATTTCATTCTAGTAACAAAGCCATCTACACAACCCAATTCTTTTAAGACAAGTATAGGGCATCAAAATGGTGACCAAATGCATATGGGCTAAACAATGTTATTTTATATTTGGAACGAAAAATGTTTGATCCGAACGAATAATGTGCCCATGAACATAAACGTTGCCATTTTAAACTGTACAACAGTTCCTAAAAGCACATGGAACAGCACGAACGTAATAAACACAAAAACAATAGGAACACAGCACAACTACTTACTTTTTTGAAGCACTCTCCGGATCTTTCTGTACTGCTCATGTTCTCGTAATTTCAGGTCCGACCACCGATTCCTGAGCTGATCTTTCGATCGTCGTACCCCGAATTTCCGGTGCAGACTCCTGACCACTTTCGCCATGATCTTGGCCTTTCTGAGATTTTGGTTGGGGTAAGGCCCATACTTTCCATCATAGTCGGCCTTCTTCAGGATGTCCACCATCTCCAACATCTCCCCAAAGGACATATTTGAGTCCTTAAATCTCCTTCTGGATCGGGACGTTTCAGGCTCCTGCCTTTCCTCCTCCTCCTCCTCCTCGTTGCTACAATTAGCACGCACCTGCTGTCTATCCGCCATGTGCTCTTCCCCCACTGCGCCGAACGAAAAGGGGCGGGGAATAGACTAGAAAGAACGTCAGGGGTGGGCGGAGTTATACGCATGCGCAGTGTGTATAAAGCGTAACACACGTGCGTCTTACGTACGATCTGTGAGCGGAGGAAGGAGCATCGGAGAAGCCGATCGTGATAACGAAGGTAAGATCTAAACTTGCGCCTATACTGCTTGAAAATGGAAGCCTATATTGTAACAAGATTAGGAGAGTTTGGCCTGACATTCTGGTTTGTCTTGTGTTGTGTCTTGCAGAGAAAATGGATGGGTTCAATGACCACAATTTCCTGCCCCTGTTCATAGACAAGTACAGGGAACTGCCCTGTCTGTGGCAAGTGAGACACCCCCACTATAACCACAAACAGAAGAGGCAGGCAGCGCTGGAGAAACTGTTGGAGTTGGTGAAGCCGGTGGTCCCCACAGCAACCATCCCTTATTTAAAAGCCAAAATTGGTGGCCTGAGGAGCACTTATCTTAGGGAGCGCAAGAAGGTCACAGATTCCCAGAGGTCCGGAGCTGCAGCAGATGACATTTATGTCCCCAGGCTCTGGTACTATGAGAGACTGCGATTTCTGTCAGACCACACTGAAGTCAGGGAATCCCTCTCCACTCTTCCTTCCACTCTTCCTTCCACCCCAGCTGAGGCTTTCGATGTCCAACCTGGGCCTTCCAGCCAGGAAGAAGTGGAGGAGCCCAGCTGGAGCCAGGTATAGCATTCTTCTACAGATTTCTAGTCAATAAAGAAATGATGTTTACTAGATGTTATTATTGATCACTAATTGCTGATTGAAAAAAGTGTTTTACATATCAATAGACAGTAGTGGGCACACAAAATTGCCACAAGAATGAAAAATGCTGGGCTCAGAAGGATAGTCTGTTATATTTGTTAACATTCAATTTGCAGCAGTCAGGAGGTGAAAATTGTGTGTGATTGATGAAAACAATACTAAAACTATGTCCCTTTTTCATACACAGGAAGACCTCAGCCAGGAGGAGGTTGTGGAATGTGGCAGTCAGGAGGAGGCGGGTATTAGTGGCAGCCAGGAGGAGGCGGTGATTAGTGGCAGCCAGGAGGAGGCGGGGCTAAGTGTCAGCCAAGAGAAGCCTGGGACCAGTCGCAGCCTGACTGAGTCTCAGGTCCCTCCCCTCCGCCTTCCATACAAAAGGGCCAGGAAGGCCACTCCGAGTCCCGTGCAGGATTCAGCGTACAGGCTGATCCAGGAGGCTTCTGCGTCCCTCCGAGCCTTACCCACTCCTGAAGAGGCCTTTGCCTGCATGGCTGCCACCAAATTGCAGGGCATGCAGGAGGGTCAACGCAAGCTCTCTGAGGACCTGATTTATAAAGTCCTACGTAAGGGGTTGAGTGGGGAACTAACACCCAAGACGGATGTCATTGAGATCGACGATCCTCCTCCTCCTCCTCCTGCTGCCACAACTCCACCACCACAGCCACCGCGTGGAAGGAGGCGTAGAAAGAAGACCAAAGAGTGATGACCCTGGGTTCAGTCTGGTCTGACAGAAGATGCAGTCTCTCGTATGACCACAGCCTGGGGACACAGATGTCATCTGCTGCTTTCCGGATCTCTGGGAATTCTGGACCACACTGCCCTCTCTTAGATAAGGACTCCTCAGGCCACCAATTTTGCTTTTAAATAATTGATGTCTGCCCTGGGGGTCCAAGGCTTCACCCACTTCTGCAGTTCCTCCAGCGTTGCCTCCCTCTTTGTTTAGTTGTGACCCCTTAATAAATTTTTTGGGTAAATTCTACTCTCCTGTGTGTGTTTTCATCCAAAAAGGACAGTTTGTTGGTGAGGATTCAGGTACATTTCTAACATAAAATGTGAAATTAACAAGGGACAACAACACCAAACAATCTCCTACAGATTAAATAGAACAACATATCAATGGTGTTGTGGGAACTTGTCACAAAAAACACACACAAATCAAAATCGCAAAAAAAAAAAAAAAAAATAGAAACTCAAAAAAAGATTCTACATTAAAGCCAAAAAATAAATAAAAAATATACAAAAATATGTTGTCAGATGTGAGAAATCAAAATATATTGAGGGAATCCCGATAAATAGTAACGAAATAAGTTTGTGAGAAGTGTGTGTGAATATGAGCAGCAAAACTACTTAATTCTTGTCACATTATAAAGAAGAAGAGAGTGCGCTGTATTAAACCATTTTTAACATTGCAGCGTGACGAAAGTGCTGTATCCATTGCGAACGCTAAGTTTACCAGAACGAGCTGTCCCGTCTCGGAATTTCTTCTGAGCATGCGTGGCACTTTGTGCGTCGGAACAGGCCACACACGGTCGGAATTGACGCGATCGGATTTTGTTGTCGGAAAATTTTATCTCCTGCTCTCCAACTTTGTGTGTCGGAAAATCCGATGGAAAATGTCCGATGGAGCCCACACACGGTCGGAATTTCCGACAACACGCTCCGATCAGACATTTTCCATCGGAAAATCCGACCGTGTGTACGGGGCATAACTCCCCAACAAGGAGCTTCCACCCAGACAAACACAGATCTGAGTTTGATTAATCAGTGTAATAAGTGTAATTATTTGGATATCGGATAGTAACTTTATCTTTATTCTTATACATTACTTTGGCTGGACTATTTCTTGCTCAATTTGTGTCTAATTACTCTATCTGACCAGCTCTTGTGTTCCCCTTTAGCCTCCAGGTTGCTGCAGCTGACCGAAGTGATTTACAAACTGGGCAGCGTCTTTGGAGGCTGCTTGGGTGTATACCATTATCTTCCACGGCCTCCATCTTGCCACTCCGGCGGACATGCGCAGTCCGCCGGTGAGGCATATCGTGTCGGTGGTCTGGGTGTCCATCATGCCGCTCCAATGCGCTGACGTCCGTGCATGCGCGGTAGGGGCCTCGCACACTCAGCTCAGGGGGCAGCATAAGGTCTCCCTGGTAACAGACTTCAATTACGGCTGTGTGCAATTTGTTGCACCAGCTGTTTGAATTTACCTACTCTTAAAAACCGGACCTACACACTCCCAGATCTTACATTGGATAGCTGGATGCTGAGCGTGTGGCTGGTCTGTGCAAAACCCCTCTTTGACAAGGTAATCTTTTCCATTACAGTCTGCTATTTAACTGTTTAATACTGCACTTTTGCAACCACTACTGTTCCCCTACCCAAACCTATATAAAGCCTATCATATTTATCTTTTAAACAAACCTATACTTTAGAAGATATTTTATGCTATAATAGAAAGCAATTGCTAAATATACAACCACAGGTTCTGACATTCATTGTCTTCTAATACAGCCTTTTCTGACCCATACTGGCTGGTTATTTAGATATCAGTTTTGAACTAACCTTGAATCAATGTTTTTATTTATTAATATCCAGTTATTATCCCAACTTATACGACATGATCATATTATAATATAAAGTGATTACTAAATATACAACCATAGGTTTTGACATTTATTGTCTTCTAATACAGTATTTTATGATCTACACTGGCTGATCATCTAGATATCAGCTTCAAAGTAATTCCAATCAATGCTGTTATCTATCAACATCTATCTATCATTTAAAGTGTTCAAGCATCATAAAATTATGCTTTGAATTTTTCTAGAATGAATGAATCACTTTTAAATAGATTCCTTGGCAATACTATATACCATACAATTTTGCATATTTTTTTTATTCCAGCTATTATTACCATTCCGGTTTCTGTTATTGCCTTACCATCGAATTTACTTAACTACGATTATCAACAGGTATTTACACACTTCTTGAATTTTTCAAGTACTTTACTTTCACCACCAGTAAACTTAATCTGGTATATATTTTTTTTTCCTACTCCCAGGGACTCCATTTGCCATATAATTATCTCCCTTGTTGCCTTGAAATTTAGGCAATCCCCTTTATTAAAAATGTCAGGCAGGCCTAAAGGGAGAGGCAGAGGATAAGCAAACACATGACTCCACAGGTAGCAAAAAGGCAGACACTCCTCCTCCTCCTTCTTCCCAAGACTAGTGTCTATTCTCCAGTTGCTGGTGCATGTGCTAGATCCCCAAAGTACTCTATCCTTAGTGTCTTAATGCCAACTTGGTAAAACTCTTGGTAGTTATCAATGCCACCATTATCTTGCCCAGAAGGCCATCTCTGTCCTTCACCAATTTTATTCTCATATGTTTGGCACATTTAAATTCTAATTTTCTATGCATTCCTTTATTGATTTCAGTCCATTTTATCCATATGACCTGTACCATTGAAACTGTGACTCATCCTTTCTAAGCCTTGCTCCACATAGAGTGATGATGGTGGTAGGAACATATTGAAGGAGTCTCACTCATGATGTGGGATTAAACAACCATATGTCAAAAAAGACCTTTGGAACAGTATACTTTGTTGGTTTTTTGATTTGTTTGTGAATACATATGATGGGGAATAATATATATATATATATATATATATATATATATATATATATATATATATATATATATATATGATGAAAAATATTTTGTTTTTATTTTAAGTGCAGCAGTCTTTACGATATCATTTCAAGGTCACTATAGATTGGTTTTCCTGCAAGCTGTTGGTATAGTTGTACTATTTTAGGACTGCAGACTTTTTTGTATTTATTATTTTTTATCATAGTAAAAAACATAGCAACAAAATGTTGCTTTTTATACTAATGAGCATGATGAGTAAGGATTAATGAACATAATGAATGCATTACATGAGATTGCTGGTGCATATAAAAATCAAGCATGACATTTTCCCTTAATTTTCAAAATGTGTCTGTGTGTTCGAGCCCAGCCCTATAAATCTTGAGTTGACTACTAACTATTGTGAAAAATTAGCTGCCTACAGTGAGCGATGAATTTTACCATTTAAAATCATGGTGGTGAAGATGAATATACATACAGTATTTATGCAGCTTTAATGGATATAATAAAAGGTAACTGCATTGCTCTGCTATGATTTCATATGGAGGTCAGTGGCAGAGGCAATCAACTGGGGGCTCCCTGTACAAATATTCCTACCCGATGCCCTTGCCAATTGTGCCTTGTTTTTGGTATACTGTGTAAAGGAAATGTGTACAATCTGTATATAATTGTATTCTATTTTGTATGTATTGCACACTGCCCTCACTGTGCACATGTGCACAAATAATGTTTTCATTACAAGTTTGCATTCTTTCGAGTCCTGATTAGAATTATGCCCCGTCAGCGGAGCAGACATGCATTGTTAGAGCTCCACACCGCTGAGGAGAGAAGAGAAGGACAAAGCGGAGCCTGCAGGCTCAAAAGGTATCCATTTGAACCTTTTTGCCCCAGGGAACAAACTGTGAAAGTTTGGGCAGGAAATATGGTACTGGGAGGAAACCGTGGCAGAAATAAAAATCACCTCACAAAGAGCTCACAGGCACTCACTGCAGCTGAAGCAGCTCCAGTCACCTCACAAGATACAGCATCAGGGCGCTCTCACAGACAGAAAATGTCACAGCAAGACTCTCCATTTGAGTCAGATACAGAACAAATCCTCTCACAAACTTCTCCACAAGCCTCCTCAGCATCCTCAGTAATATTATTACAATTTGAAAAGATGCTTCATAAGGCTTTAAAACAAACCTCAGACCAAATAACAAAAAGCCTAACCAAAGAAATAAGAGAGCTGGGAAACCGCACCGCAGCCTTAGAAATAAAAATGGATGAAATTGAAATTACAACCCAAGAAAATATAACAGAATTGGAACAATTAAAAAAAGAGAATTTAATACTTCAAACTAAGCTCGAAGATTACGAAAATAGAGCCAGACGTTCAAACTTGCGCATAAGGGGAATACCTGAAACTGTGACAGACCTGCAATCTACTATTACTGCTCTATTACAAGAACTAAAGCCAGATATCCCTATTGAACGTTTAGAACTGGACAGAGTACACAGAGCCCTCACAGCCAAAAAGAAAGATGGACCCCCACGTGATATAATCACAAAATTTCATTATTACAGAACGAAAGAACAAATACTAATTGCTGCAAGAGAAAAAAAGGAACTTAATTTTCAAGGACACAATTATCAAATTTTTGCTGACCTATCCCAACTTACTATTACTAAAAGACGATCCATGAAACCCCAACTAATGGAACTGCAACGCCACAACATTATGTATCAATGGGGCTTCCCCTTTTCAGTCAGATTTAACTACCAAGGTACAATTTACAGAAGCAGATCAGCAGATGAACTACAACAAACCCTTTTAAAATTAAATCTGACAGAACCCACAAGCAGCAACACTCCCACACGCAGAAGAATGGCATCATCTTCACCTTCAGGCAGCACCCAGAAAATTTCAGAACAAAATGGGAATCATCATTCTCACAAAAGAGGCCGTTATGCCACATCATCCATGGACCAAGAAGATTCAATGGACTGACATCCTAATTCCTGATATCTCTTCATTTATTATACTAAGAGATGGTTCTCTATAAAAAAAACCTGTATTTATAACTGAATGTAACTGCATTCTGATAGTCACACACTGTGTGGGATCATGTTACATTCCAGTTATATTTCTTATTTCTTCTGATTCATATAGCCTTAGAATATATAAGTGAAATAAGGAAATTCTTGTTCAGTTATATATTATCAGGTAATAACAATAGATTTATTACTTTTTAGGACAAATATGTTCAATAATCCAGAAGTAATGGAAGCTTTTTCTTTCTTTTCTTAAAACAAATATATTATTACCTAACTAGTTCCTAGAATTATGTTTTTGTTTATTCTAATCTGAAGCAATACAACCTCAATTTTATGAGTTAACATATCTAAACAGTTACATATGAATAAAATATGTAATTGTTTACTCTAAAAGGGTTAAAATCCCAAAATAATTCAAACTATCTTCATCAATACCAAAGTTATTAACAGTACCTTTCTAACTGAATTATTTAGCTTAGGGCAAGACTAACCATATACAACCACCCTGGAATAAATAATTTCAGCAAAAACTATATTCTGCACTCCAATTAATGAAACATCATTTTGATGTCTTTTGACATAGCACTTCTCTCCTGTAAGCGGAAGATCCGTGTACCCCCATTAGCCCTCCTCATTCTCCCAACCATATTATGTGGGAATGTGACGAAGGCACTTATTCCCCTGAGAGAGATATTTATTCTCTTTCACGGGTAAATTGTGATTACTTGCAAAAAATAATTTATACAATGTATCATCTAATCTCATATGTTTTTTGTTTACTCTTTACTCCAGAATTCACTGGTTTCTTTTCTATCTATTCATCTCTTCAGTCCACACAGGTTGATCTGCGCAGTCAGCTCTGCATAACAAAAAGTAAGTCAAAACTATTTGATCTATTGCCATGGCACCACTGAATATACTTTCCCTGAATGTTCAGGGAATAAATGTCCCTCAAAAAAGGACCAAAGCCTTCCGTACTTTCCATAACAAGAAGGCTCACATAGTATGCCTCCAAGAAACACACTTCACCAAAGATTCTACTCCAAAATATATTTCTCCTTTTTATCAACAAATTTACACGGCTTCTGCCTGTACCAAGCAAAGGGGAACTCTAATTGCATTTCACCGATCCACACCATTCACCTTATCATCAGAAATTAAAGACCCAGAAGGTAGATACCTGATACTCATGGGTTATATAATGGATACAGCAATCACTGTGATTTCCTACTACGCTCCTAACAAACAACCTACACCATTCCTTTCACATATATTACAAGTGATTAATACACACAAAATAGGAACAGTGATAATGTGTGGGGATTCGAACCAGGTCCTCCTCCCATTTCTAGATAAATCACCTTTTACACCATCCAAAATAACCTCTAGATTACCTTTTTCTCAACTTCTTTCCAAATACAATCTGGTAGATTCGTGGAGAGAAAGTAACCCAATGAAAAAGAAATTCACTTATTTCTCGCACCCTCATCAAACCTTCACCAGAATAGATCATATTTTTCTAACAATAGGAATGATACCAGAAATTATTGCATCAGATATAATTCCAATTCCGTGGTCTGACCATAATGCAGTATACACTACTATAGCCTCAGCCATACCAAAAGCGCATGACCCAACGTGGTACTTACCGGACATAATGCTCAAACACCCACTACATCAGATGGCCTTTGAACAAGCTTTAAAGGAATACATATCAATTAATAATACAACAGACATCTCCCCAATAACACTGTGGGAAGCTCATAAGCCTGTCTTGCATGGTACAATACAAAGACAAATGGCACTATTTAAACGGGAACACAAAAATCTAGCAAAAAAACTAGAACTCAATTTTAATGCAGCCTACATATCATTTCAAGATAATCCATCTCAGAGTACAAAATCTCATCTGGAAAAATCTAGATTGGAATACGATCTATTTCTCACTGAGTCAGTTGATAAATCCCTCAAACGCTCCAAACACAATTTCTACATGAATACAAACAAACCAGGTACATATTTGGCTCGGGCATTAAATTCAACTAACAAATCTTTCAAACCAATACGCTTGAAATTATCAAAGAATGTTTACACTTGTAATCCAGTCCATAAATTTCACTCACATCTCGCAACTTTATACAAGACAAACAATGAATTTAATCCTACAGAGGCTGAATCCTTCTTCTCAAAAATAACCTTACCTGAGTTATCTCAGAATGAAAAAAGCAGTTTGGATGAGCCTATAACTATAGATGAAGTTGCTAACGCCATAAAAGACCTAAAACTTAACAAAAGACCAGGCCCAGATGGCTGCTCGGCTTTATACTATAAAACATTCTCAGAAATACTCTCTCCCATTCTCACTGAAACTTTTAACAAACTTCTAGATGGACATTCTTTTCGGCAAGAAACACTAATGGCAATTGTTTGTATGATCCCAAAACCCCTTTCTGATGATACTTCCTGTGTGAATTATCGGCCTATCTCTCTGTTAAACCTCGATATTAAATTATTAGCAAAAATAATAGCAAAACGCCTCAATAGCATTATAGGAAAATTAATACATAGAGATCAAGTAGGCTTCATGCCAAATAGACAGGCAGGCGATAATATACGCAGGGCAGTGTTATTGGCACATATTGCTAAAAAAACGGAAAATCCCTTTATGTTTTCTCTCTCGATATTTAGAGGGCATTTGACACAGTATCCTGGCAATATATGCAATATTCATTACAAAAATGGGGTTTTGGATCCCACTTTTTAACATGGATCAAAGCATTATATAATAAACCCAAAGCCTATATAAAATATGCTGGATACAAATCTGAATCCTTTAATATCGAAAGAGGTACCCGACAGGGTTTCCCATTATCTCCCTTATTATTTGCCCTTATACTCGAACCCATGGCCCAATACATCAGAACAAACCAAACTATAACTGGCATTGAAGTAGGAGGTATTACACACAAATTTTGTATATTTGCAGACGATATATTACTTTTTCTATCATCACCACAGGTCTCTGGTCCTAACTTAATACCAGCTCTTGATGGATTTGCAGCCCTATCCGGCCTTATGATTAATCCTAAGAAATGCCTAGTGCTTAATATTTCACTCACAAACATGGAATTGATCCCGGCTAGGGCTGCACTCCCATTCACATGGGCAGAAAAATCAATCCCATATCTTGGAATTCATTTAACAGCATCTCATTCTGACTTATTCTCAACCAATTATCCTCCTGTATTAAGACAGATCACAAATCTAATAAAACAATGGTCGCAACTTCCTTTATCCTGGATAGGGAAGATTAATGCAATCAAAATGACTATTCTACCCAAATTGCTTTATCTATTTAGAGTCCTCCCTATTCCAATTCCTTCCTATTTTTTGAGAATAGTACAAAAAAGAGCAACTTCGTTTATATGGGGCTCTTCTAAACCACGTATACCTATACACACACTACATCTTCCCAAAAATAAAGGAGGCCTGGGATACCCTAATTTTACTAACTACTACAGAGCAGCACATTTGGCCAGTCTGTTCAAATACCATGCAAAACAGGAAATCCCATTATGGGTATTTATAGAGGCTTCAGAAAATGACCCTCTATTAATATCAAATTTATTATGGCTTGATCCTAAAGACCGCTTTAAAATTCATAATCCCATAACTAAACACTTCTTATCTCTCTGGGATAAACTAAAAACCAAATATCAGTTACAATCTCCACACAATCCTCTCCTCTCTTTTATCAGAAATCCGGCCTTTTATCCGGCATGGATCTACCCAAACTCTTTTAAAGCTTGGACAACATCAGGCATTCAGACACTAAATGACTTCATAGTATCTAAATCATTCCTTTCATTCCCATCGCTTAGAGAAAAATATGATCTACCAAACTCTGAGATATTTAGATATCTCCAAATCAAAAATTTCTATACACCATTCCTAAAGGGGGATACACCATTATCCCAATTATCCATTTTTGAATCAATCTGTACAAAAGATCCATTTGCTAAAGGTACAATTTCATCACTTTATAATCAATTATATGGAGTAGCAAATCTTAATAGACCCTCTTACGTTCAGAGGTGGGAGGAGGACCTGGGACGAACTTTAGAAGACACGGACTGGTCTAACATATGGCTCACATCTAAGTCATCTTCACCCAACATCTTAGCACTGGAGACAAATTATAAAGTCCTAACTCGCTGGTACCTTGTACCCGCTAGAGTGGCAAAATATTCACCTAATACCTCAGCTCTTTGTTTTCGAGGATGCCCAGAAATAGGCACATATTTACACATATGGTGGACGTGCCCAGTAATCCAAACCTTCTGGAAGGAAGTCTTCGTGATTGCATCTAAAATATTTAAAAAAATAATACAACCAGATCCATATTTAACTTTACTTAATCTAAAACCGGAATGGTTAACACTCTCTCAATTCAAACTTATGATCCAACTAATAACGGCTGCAAAACAAACAGTGGCCAAGGCATGGAAATCTCCTACATTGGTACTAGCAGAAACAATTCACAGAATGAATAATACAATGTCCCATGCTAAGATGGTAGCCATCGATCAAAATCAAATTCCAAAATTTGAAAAACTCTGGCATCCTTGGATAAAACAACAGTTCCTGTCAAACTTCAATGACTCTGTCCTGTTGCCATGGTAACAGATTAAATGACTTATAGAGACACACATTCTAAGGCTTCAAAGAGAACTAAAAAGAATAATAAACTGACGAGCGGGACAACCTTGTGGACCATACCTCTACCTTTCCTTGTCAAAAGAAGTTTATTGAGTATACAATGTTATAAAGATACATAAAGTAAGTTTACAAGGATCTATAAAGTAAGCTCATTGTTTTACAGTAGGGTTTATATAGGTAAATATCATGAAATTTCAAATATTAAACATTGGGTTCACGTAAACCTAAATTAAAGATATATATCATTTCCTTGGTTACTTTTATAGGTATTTAAATGATTTATACCTACTATACATATTGTTTACAAGTAGAGTGTATATAGGTCAAATAAATTCTGATAATGAGCTTTAATCGTAAGGTGGAGAAAAGGAAAGAGAAAGAAGAAAAAGGGTAGAAAGGTAGAGGTATGGTCCACAAGGTTGTCCCGCTCGTCAGTTTATTATTCTTTTTAGTTCTCTTTGAAGCCTTAGAATGGGTGTCTCTGTAAGTCATTTAATCTGTTACCATGGCAACAGGACAGAGTCATTGAAGTTTGACAGGAACTGTTGTTTTATCCAAGGATGCCAAAGTTTTTCAAATTTTGGAATTTGATTTTGATCGATGGCTACCATCTTAGCATGGGACATTGTATTATTCATTCTGTGAATTGTTTCTGCTAGTACCAATGTAGGAGATTTCCATGCCTTGGCCACTGTTTGTTTTGCAGCCGTTATTAGTTGGATCATAAGTTTGAATTGAGAGAGTGTTAACCATTCCGGTTTTAGATTAAGTAAAGTTAAATATGGATCTGGTTGTATTATTTTTTTAAATATTTTAGATGCAATCACAAAGACTTCCTTCCAGAAGGTTTGGATTACTGGGCACGTCCACCATATGTGTAAATATGTGCCTATTTCTGGGCATCCTCGAAAACAAAGAGCTGAGGTATTAGGTGAATATTTTGCCACTCTAGCGGTTACAAGGTACCAGCGAGTTAGGACTTTATAATTTGTCTCCAGTGCTAAGATGTTGGGTGAAGATGACTTAGATGTGAGCCATATGTTAGACCAGTCCGTGTCTTCTAAAGTTCGTCCCAGGTCCTCCTCCCACCTCTGAACGTAAGAGGGTCTATTAAGATTTGCTACTCCATATAATTGATTATAAAGTGATGAAATTGTACCTTTAGCAAATGGATCTTTTGTACAGATTGATTCAAAAATGGATAATTGGGATAATGGTGTATCCCCCTTTAGGAATGGTGTATAGAAATTTTTGATTTGGAGATATCTAAATATCTCAGAGTTTGGTAGATCATATTTTTCTCTAAGCGATGGGAATGAAAGGAATGATTTAGATACTATGAAGTCATTTAGTGTCTGAATGCCTGATGTTGTCCAAGCTTTAAAAGAATTTGGGTAGATCCATGCCAGATAAAAGGCCGGATTTCTGATAAAAGAAAGGAGAGGATTGTGTGGAGATTGTAACTGATATTTGGTTTTTAGTTTATCCCAGAGAGATAAGAAGTGTTTAGTTATGGGATTATGAATTTTAAAGCGGTCTTTAGGATCAAGCCATAATAAATTTGATATTAATAGAGGGTCATTTTCTGAAGCCTCTATAAATACCCATAATGGGATTTACTGTTTTGCATGGTATTTGGACAGACTGGCCAAATGTGCTGCTCTGTAGTAGTTAGTAAAATTAGGGTATCCCAGGCCTCCTTTATTTTTGGGAAGATGTAGTGTGTGTATAGGTATACGTGGTTTAGAAGAGCCCCATATAAACGAAGTTGCTCTTTTTTGTACTATTCTCAAAAAATAGGAAGGAATTGGAATAGGGAGGACTCTGAATAGATAAAGCAATTTGGGTAGAATAGTCATTTTGATTGCATTAATCTTCCCTATCCAGGATAAAGGAAGTTGCGACCATTGTTTTATTAGATTTGTGATCTGTCTTAATACAGGAGGATAATTGGTTGAGAATAAGTCAGAATGAGATGCTGTTAAATGAATTCCAAGATATGGGATTGATTTTTCTGCCCATGTGAATGGGAGTACAGCCCTAGCTGGGATCAATTCCATGTTTGTGAGTGAAATATTAAGCACTAGGCATTTCTTAGGATTAATCATAAGGCCGGATAGGGCTGCAAATCCATCAAGAGCTGGTATTAAGTTAGGACCAGAGACCTGTGGTGATGATAGAAAAAGTAATATATCGTCTGCAACTATACATAATTTGTGTGTAATACCTCCTACTTCAATGCCAGTTATAGTTTGGTTTGTTCTGATGTATTGGGCCATGGGTTCGAGTATAAGGGCAAATAATAAGGGAGATAATGGGCAACCCTGTCGGGTACCTCTTTCGATATTAAAGGCTTCAGATTTGTATCCAGCATATTTTATATAGGCTTTGGGTTTATTATATAATGCTTTGATCCATGTTAAAAAGTGGGGTCCAAAACCCCATTTTTGTAATGAATATTGCATATATTGCCAGGATACTGTGTCAAATGCCCTCTTAATATCGAGAGATAGAAAACATAAAGGGATTTTCCGTTTTTTAGCAATATGTGCCAATAACACTGCCCTGCGTATATTATCGCCTGCCTGTCTATTTGGCATGAAGCCTACTTGATCTCTATGTATTAATTTTCCTATAATGCTATTGAGGCGTTTTGCTATTATTTTTGCTAATAATTTAATATCGAGGTTTAACAGAGAGATAGGCCGATAATTCACACAGGAAGTATCATCAGAAAGGGGTTTTGGGATCATACAAACAATTGCCATTAGTGTTTCTTGCCGAAAAGAATGTCCCTCTAGAAGTTTGTTAAAAGTTTCAGTGAGAATGGGAGAGAGTATTTCTGAGAATGTTTTATAGTATAAAGCCGAGTAGCCGTCTGGGCCTAGTCTTTTGTTAAGTTTTAGGTCTTTTATGGCGTTAGCAACTTCATCTATAGTTATAGGCTCATCCAAACTGCTTTTTTCATTCTGAGATAACTCAGGTAAGGTTATTTTTGAGAAGAAGGATTCAGCCTCTGTAGGATTAAATTCATTGTTTGTCTTGTATAAAGTTGCGAGATGTGAGTGAAATTTATGGACTATTTTAACTGGATTACAAGTGTAAACATTTTTTGATAATTTCATACGTATTGGTTTGAAAGATTTGTTAGTTGAATTTAATGCCCGAGCCAAATATGTACCTGGTTTGTTTGTATTCATGTAGAAATTGTGTTTGGAGCGTTTGAGGGATTTATCAACTGACTCAGTGAGAAATAGATCGTATTCCAATCTAGATTTTTCCAGATGAGATTTTGTACTCTGGGATGGATTATCTTGAAATGATATGTAGGCTGCATTAAAATTGAGTTCTAATTTTTTTGCTAGATTTTTGCGTTCCCGTTTAAATAGTGCCATTTGTCTTTGTATTGTACCACGCAAGACAGGCTTATGAGCTTCCCACAGTGTTATTGGGGAGATGTCTGATGTATTATTAATTGATATGTATTCCTTTAAAGCTTGTTCAATGGCCATCTGATGTAGTGGGTGTTTGAGCATTATGTCCGGTAAGTACCACGTTGGGTCATGCGCTTTTGGTATGGCTGAGGCTATAGTAGTGTATACTGCATTATGGTCAGACCACGGAATCGGAATTATATCTGATGCAATAATTTCTGGTATCATTCCTATTGTTAGAAAAATATGATCTATTCTGGTGAAGGTTTGATGAGGGTGCGAGAAATAAGTGAATTTCTTTTTCATTGGGTTACTTTCTCTCCATGAATCTACCAGATTGTATTTGGAAAGAAGTTGAGAAAAAGGTAATCTAGAGGTTATTTTGGATGGTGTAAAAGGTGATTTATCTAGAAATGGGAGGAGGACCTGGTTCGAATCCCCACACATTATCACTGTTCCTATTTTGTGTGTATTAATCACTTGTAATATATGTGAGAGGAATGGTGTAGGTTGTTTGTTAGGAGCGTAGTAGGAAATCACCGTGATTGCTGTATCCATTATATAACCCATGAGTATCAGGTATCTACCTTCTGGGTCTTTAATTGCTGATGATAAGGTGAATGGTGTGGATCGGTGAAATGCAATTAGAGTTCCCCTTTGCTTGGTACAGGCAGAAGCCGTGTAAATTTGTTGATAAAAAGGAGAAATATATTTTGGAGTAGAATCTTTGGTGAAGTGTGTTTCTTGGAGGCATACTATGTGAGCCTTCTTGTTATGGAAAGTACGGAAGGCTTTGGTCCTTTTTTGAGGGACATATATTACCTGAACATTCAGGGAAAGTATATTCAGTGGTGCCGTGGCAATAGATCAAATAGTTTTGACTTACTTTTTGTTATGCAGAGCTGACTGCGCAGATCAACCTGTGTGGACTGAAGAGATGAATAGATAGAAAAGAAACCAGTGAATTCTGGAGTAAAGAGTAAACAAAAAACATATGAGATTAGATGATACATTGTATAAATTATTTTTTGCAAGTAATCACAATTTACCCGTGAAAGAGAATAAATATCTCTCTCAGGGGAATAAGTGCCTTCGTCACACTCCCACATAATATGGTTGGGAGAATGAGGAGGGCTAATGGGGGTACACGGATCTTCCGCTTACAGGAGAGAAGTGCTATGTCAAAAGACATCAAAATGATGTTTCATTAATTGGAGTGCAGAATATAGTTTTTGTTGAAATTATTTATTCCAGGGTGGTTGTATATGGTTAGTCTTGCCCTAGGCTAAATAATTTAGTTAGAAAGGTACTGTTAATAACTTTGGTATTGATATAGATAGTTTGAATTATTTTGGGATTTTAACCCTTTTAGAGTAAACAATTACATATTTTATTCATATGCAACTGTTTAGATATGTTAACTCATAAAATTGAGGTTGTATTGCTTCAGATTAGAATAAACAAAAACATAATTCTAGGAACTAGTTAGGTAATAATATATTTCTTTTAAAAAAAGAAAGAAAAAGCTTCCATTACTTCTGGATTATTGAACATATTTGTCCTAAAAAGTAATAATTCTATTGTTATTACCTGATAATATATAACTGAACAAGAATTTCCTTATTTCACTTATATATTCTAAGGCTATATGAATCAGAAGTAATAAGAAATATAACTGGAATGTAACATGATCCCACACAGTGTGTGACTATCAGAATGCAGTTACATTCAGTTATAAATACAGGTTTTTTATAGAGAACCATCTCTTAGTATAATAAATGAAGAGATATCAGGAATTAGGATGTCAGTCCATTGAATCTTCTTGGTCCATGGATGATGTGGCATAACGGCCTCTTTTGTGAGAATGATGATTCCCATTTTGTTCTGAAATTTTCTGGGTGCTGCCTGAAGGTGTAGATGACGCCATTCTTCTGCATGTGGGAGTGTTGCTGCTTGTGGGTTCTGTCAGATTTAATTTTAAAAGGGTTTGTTGTAGTTCATCTGCTGATCTGCTTCTGTAAATTGTACCTTGGTAGTTAAATCTGACTGAAAAGGGGAAGCCCCATTGATACATAATGTTGTGGCGTTGCAGTTCCATTAGTTAGGGTTTCATGGATCGTCTTTTAGTAATAGTAAGTTGGGATAGGTCAGCAAAAATTTGATAATTGTGTCCTTGAAAATTAAGTTCCTTTTTTTCTCTTGCAGCAATTAGTATTTGTTCTTTCGTTCTGTAATAATGAAATGTTGTGATTATATCACGTGGGGGTCCATCTTTCTTTTTGGCTGTGAGGGCTCTGTGTACTCTGTCCAGTTCTAAACGTTCAATAGGGATATCTGGCTTTAGTTCTTGTAATAGAGCAGTAATAGTAGATTGCAGGTCTGTCACAGTTTCAGGTATTCCCCTTATGCGCAAGTTTGAACGTCTGGCTCTATTTTCGTAATCTTCGAGCTTAGTTTGAAGTATTAAATTCTCTTTTTTTAATTGTTCCAATTCTGTTATATTTTCTTGGGTTGTAATTTCAATTTCATCCATTTTTATTTCTAAGGCTGCGGTGCGGTTTCCCAGCTCTCTTATTTCTTTGGTTAGGCTTTTTTGTTATTTGGTCTGAGGTTTGTTTTAGAGCCTTATGAAGCATCTTTTCAAATTGTAATAATATTACTGGGGATACTGAGGAGGCTTGTGGAGAAGTTTGTGAGAGGATTTGTTCTGTATCTGACTCAAATGGAGAGTCTTGCTGTGACATTTTCTGTCTGTGAGAGCGCACTGATGCTGTATCTTGTGAGGAGACTGGAGCTGCTTCAGCTGCAGTGAGTGCCTGTGAGCTCTTTGTGAGGTGATTTTTATTTCTGCCACGGTTTCCTCCCAGTACCATATTTCCTGCTCAAACTTTCACAGTTTGTTCCCTGGGGCAAAAAGGTTCAAATGGATACCTTTTGAGCCTGCAGGCTCCGCTTTGTCCTTCTCTTCTCTCCTCAGCGGTGTGGAGCTCTAACAATGCATGTCTGCTCCGCTAGGCTCCGCCTCCTGCCCCCCATACCTCTACCTTTCAACCCTTTTTCTTCTTTCTCTTTCCTTTTCTCCACCTTACGATTAAAGCTCATTATCAGAATTTATTTGACCTATATACACTCTACTTGTAAACAATATGTATAATAGGTATAAATCATTTAAATACCTACAAAAGTAACTAAGGAAATGATATATATATCTTTAATTTAGGTTTACGTGAACCCAATGTTTAATATTTGAAATTTCATGATATTTACCTATATAAACCCTACTGTAAAACAATGAGCTTACTTTATAGATCCTTGTAAACTTACTTTATGTATCTTTATAACATTGTATACTCAATAAACTTCTTTTGACAAGGAAAAAAAAAAAAAAAAAAAAAAAAGAATTATGCCCCATACACACGGTCGGACTTTGTTCGGACATTCCAACAACAAAATCCTAGGATTTTTTCCGACGGATGTTGGCTCAAACTTGTTTTGCCTACACACGGTCGCACAAAGTTGTCGGAATTTCCGATCGCCAAGAACGCGGTGACGTACACCACGTACGATGAGACTAGAAAAGCCCGGTTCAGAACCAAGAGCGGCACCCTTTGGGCTCCTTTTGCTAATCTCGTGTTAGTAAAAGTTTGGTGAGAGACGATTCGCGCTTTTTCAGACTCGTGGCTTTCAGATCGTTTTCTGCCGTTCAGTTTGTGCTTGTGGGTTTGTATCTGCTCTTCAGTGCGTGCAGTCAGTTAGTATCAGAGTTTTCTGTGCGATCTTGCCCGCTCGTTACTGTTTTTCAGGTCGCTCTTCACAGGCCTTGCTGTTCTTCAGTGCGTTCTGTTACTTCGTTCTGAGCAGCCGACCGTTTTCTAGCCATGTTTCGTATGCGTACTCCTCGTAGAGTTTGTGCTGTGCGGGGGCTTGGTGTTGGGGTCCTGACCTTGACACAAGTCCAGTCCATGAACAGGGTGGGGAGGAGTTCATGGACCAAGAATTGGTTGCTTCAGCGTGACCAGTTCTGTCATATGCCTTTGCTCAGTGAGATCCGTGAGAATAATCCTGATGATTTCAGGAACTTTCTCAGGATGACGGACCCCGTATTTCACTGTTTGTTGGCTTCGCTGACCCCCTATATTAGCAGGCAGGATACCTGCATGAGGCAAGCCATCACTCCGGAGCAGAGGTTGGTCGCTACCTTGCGGTATTTGGCCACAGGGAGAAGCCTGCAGGACCTCAAGTTCTCGACAGGCATCTCCCCCCAGGCTCTGGGGATCATTATCCCAGAGACCTGTTCTGCCATCATTCAGGTCCTGCAGAAGGAGTATATGAAGGTAAGATATTTATCCTTTTATATCACATTTTATTGTATTGAATGTTTGATAATATATTGTATTTCTTCCCTCATTCCCTAATTACCATGATTGTAATATGCTGTGAATGTCCCCTTTGTTCTCATGCATGCTGGATTTTTAGGTAATTATTATTTTATGTCCTTCATACATATTTGCCCTTCAATAACCTCCCCAGCATGGTCTTTCCTGGCCTATATTCACCTCATGTAGTCACTTAACAATGTATTTTATCAGCTCCATAGTAGTGCTTTACCCCAAACACCCCCTAAAATGTTTGGAAATGTTATTTTTGATTTAAATTCAGGCCAGAGGCTTTTTTTTGTGGTGTCCCCAAATTTTTAGTAACCCTCCCTCCCCCCAACTGCTAAGTCAGCTGATCACAATTCTCTATTCTCAATCATCTATCTGCTGACTTTGCCAAACCCATACACACTATACCCATCTCTTTACTGGTCAGATTTATGGATGAATTCCCCAAAGCATGTAGTGCAAGGGCCTGCCTGTATACTTTCCAATGGTACTGTTTAAAGTTTTTGTATCCTATTATTATCTTGATAGGTAATAGCAGAATGTTCAAATCTCCTCAAATGTGTACAGTGTGTATTTATATCTTTGTATTATGACACTTCTTACCTGTCCAGTGGTCTGCCAATAGTGTAACTAAGGAGGGGCTGTTCCAAGTAATACCCTGTATTTAGGCATTCATCTCTCAATGAAGTGAAGAGGGTTACCTGTCCAAGAGTTCCCCCCCCTATAATGTTAGAAATGGCCCATGAGAGGGGGGAGGGGGAATATGATAGGTGTACCTTATACTTTGTTGTTGTTAAATTCCCCTTAGTAAATGCTATCTGGAGGTTGCCCCATAACGTTTGTGTCTAATCTGCTTGCCATGTTTCTGTGAAAAAATAGTAATGTTTATTGTTTTTTCCTCAACAATTTCCTTCAACGCCACAGGGATGGCAGACTGTGGCCTCCCACTTTGCCCAGCGGTGGGACTTTCCTAACTGCGGAGGGGCAATTGATGGGAAACACGTCCACATCGTCCCTCCACCCAACTCGGGGTCGTACTATTATAATTACAAGGGGTTTAATAGTATAGTGATGTTGGCGGTGGTGTCAGCTAATTATGAGTTCTTGTATGTGGACGTGGGGAAGAATGGCCGGATGTCCGATGGTGAAAATGGAAAATGGCTGCACTTTGGTTCACTTGGTTCACTATATATATATATTTTTGATAATAGGCCTGAACTCCTTTTTGAAATGCTTTTTATGCAAGGCTTTGACAATGTTTAAGTGGAAATTTTACTGTGAGCTGTCTGCAAAAACAGAAGGTTTGCGGTGACAGATCTTGTACATATGTACAGGAACAAGACAGGACATCTCACCACAAGTCTGGGCCTAATGCCAGGAGGCACCTTATCGAAAGTACCTTTAAAGGTTATTTCTATATTACTCTCTTTTGTAGGAATTAAGCTAAGAAAAATATATATATATATATATATATATATATATATATATATATTTGATAAGGAAACTTTGGGGTAACTTTTTTTATTAGGTACTTTTTAAGCACGTCATCTAGCAGAAAGGTCATTGTCTTTTTTCTATATGCCATATACCATGTAACTTGTGATACTTGTACTCTTGTGATTGGATAAGCTAAGGGACCGCCCCTTGGTTTGCCCCTTATGATGTATATTGAATTGTTATCATATATACCAGGGAAAGAGAAACATAAAGATATATTTGCGATATCCAACTGACTTGTGTGGTGTCGTTCATATCACTCATTTTTCCAATCGATTGAAGAGGCCTTCTTGATGTCCAAGTTCAGCTCGAGCAAGGAAAAGGTTTGGGGGCGCACTTGACCAGTTGACCAGTTGACCACTACCCTCACAAATGGTACCAGAAGTGGGGTATATATTCTGAAGTCCGGTGGTCAAGCCAAAGCCAAAAGAATTTTGGCCAAAGCCAAAAAAGGTAAGGTCTCTTTAAATTTCTTTTGCAAGGTGGTTTTCTTGTGCTTGACCGGACTTCAGAATATGTAAGGTCGGATCTGGTAAGGTCAAGTAGCTCGTCAAAATATAATAGGAAAGTTATTGTATAAGTGTCCCCGCTAGGTTGGCCAGGACTGGTAGAATATTGTAAATATTTTACTAAGAAATAGGACTGGACATCAAGAACGTCTATAATGTATTGATGCATGTATTGATGTATTGATGTATTAATTGAAATTAAGGTGGCCACCAAGGGTGAAAAATATCACGCAGGACGCTGCGATAATTTTAGTCTTGGATTGTTATTTGTGTCATAATCAGGTTCCTTTAAGACAGTAGGTGCTGTAAGAAGTTTTATAAAGATATCTGATGGAGTGTGCCAGAAAAACCCAAACCTCTTTGCTTGCCTTTCTTTCGCTTAGGAGATAAAATAAGTACATAAAATAAGGTAATCTGTTTGTCTGTGTGGAATTTGTCAGGTGTCATAAGGTAAGATGACACCTTTCCACTGCATTGTATTATCATTGTATTATAATGAAACGTAGAGTGATGTTATAATATTTGGTGATGTATTGATGCTGACTTTTAATGATTTATATATAAATGCTTTGACTCTAAAGTATAAGATATATATAGTTGGCAGGATGATTCTGGCATTGATGCAGTGAGTAAAAATATTTTCTTTGCAAGAATTATTTTCTTTATTATTTATTATTTATTATTTTCTTTGCCTTGCTGTAATCAGGCGTTCGGTGTCATCTTAGGGAAAGTTAAAAAAAAAAAAAGTGTCCTGATTGTATTACTGGTTTACACAAATTTGTGTTTCAAGAAGGATTGACAGTGCAGGGAGTAATGTCACTTATTGGAAGAGCAGGGGAGACTTATCAAGTCTGTCCTCGGTCTTTGAAGTATTGTGACATTAGGGACGTTTTTACCATTTAAAATATGGGTAGAGCGTTAACACTTTTTTAAGGTAATACATAAATTGGTAAGGCTAACTTTTGATTAAAACATGTTATTTGAATAATTCTTTTTGCTACTGACATCTCTTGCAAAGAGGAAGTCAGGTGCAAAATTTGGACATTTGCTTTTTGCCAACAGGGTACAAGTACTAATATCTCACTGACTGTAATAGATGGTGGGGAATTGTTTGCGGCATTAGTACTACCGCAATTGAAGGCACTGTTTGAACCTGTTGGCATACTGCAAAAAGGAAAAAAGAGATTCAGTATCTAATTACAATGTTTAGAAAGAAAAAAAATAAATATATGTGTTGTGGAGATCGGCTGGACCGAGGCTCCCTATAGTATCCTAGCCCATACATTGTTCATGATGGGTTTAGCAGAGTCATGGGATGGTAAATTAAGGTTTAAATCTTACATACCACAACGCAGAAATTGAAAGCTGCAGAGGCTGCACACGCTGTAGAAAGTCAGAATACAAAACACGTAGTTTTAAAGCAAGCAGAGAGCACAGAGAAAAAAAAAAAAAAAAAAAGGAAGTAACTACGCAGTTAGTTAGTGCTCTAGGTTTCCTTTCATTACACGCCAGATTTAACACTTAAGATAAAATACACAGTCTTTTAATACAGACTTATTAAAGTCTGTCTTCAAAAAAAAAAAAAAAAAAAAAAAACGATGAAATTTTTTTTTTATGTGAAGATTGTACGGAGGGTTGCTCTATAGGGATCAATGGAACTGATGTGGTACACAAAATTACACCTCTCCTAGAGGTCTGTGACTTGGAGAACAGAGTGTTAACCAAATCTAAGTTTGCAATATTACCACAATGTCCCCTATGCCTAATGGGCAGGGACCTAATGTCTAAATTAAAACTGAATATAACTTTTACAGCAGAAGGAGGGATTATTGCCAAATCCCCTCACTGTGATTTACAGATGCCAAAAAGACAAGATTTTCTGTGTTACTTCATGTCAGTTCCTACATACTTAGAAACACATCCCATCTGGGCAAAGTCCAAAACCGATGTAGGACACATACCTTGTACACCATATGTACCTACCTTCAAACCAGACACAGTACCCACATTCCAGAAACAATACCCTTTGCCAAAAGAAAAGATCATGGGACTTCAGCCTCTGATAGAAGAATACCTAACATTAGGTATTCTAAGGCCTATAATTAGTCCCTGGAACACACCAATTAATCCAGTAAGGAAGGCTAACGGGGAATGGAGGATGGTGCAGGATCTTAGGGTAGTCAACAAAAGTATACAACCCTTACCCCCACTAGTGGCAGACATTTCAGGGATATTCATCAATATTCCTGCACGGTCCTCCATATACACGGTACTAGACCTGTCAAACGCATTTTTCAGTATAGACGTGCATGAGGACTTCCAAGACATCTTTTCTTTCACATGGTCCACCGAGCAGGCCGTTGGCCAGCAACTAACCTGGACCAGGCTTCCGCAAGGTTATGTGGACAGTCCGGCAGCCTTCTCAATGGTGCTTAAAGCCACCTTGGATGACTGGGTCCCCCCAATGAAATCCACACTCTTGCAGTATGTTGATGATCCACTGATATGTAGTGAAAGTAGGGCACAATGTGAGGTCGATTCCGAGAGTCTGATGTCGCACCTAGCACTCAAGGGTCATCTCGAGTCTAGAAAGAAGATTCAATGGGCCCAAGAGCAGGTAGAGTACCTGGGGTGCGTCATTGCAGAGGGAACACGGATGGTGTCTCCAAAACGGGTCGAAGCCCTCACTTGTCTCGGCCCACCAAAGGACAAAGCATCACTATTGTCCTTTCTAGGTTCAATAGTTTACTGCAGACAGTGGATTCCTGATTGTTCCTGCTATGACTCTCTGCTAAGGCAGGCTACAACAGCACAGGCGCCAAAGCTGATCACATACACCCCAGAAATGACTGAAGCCTTTCAAATTCTTTTGAAATCACTAGCCTCGGCCCCGGCCCTCGGCTTGGCAAATTATGAAAAGCCCTATGCCCTATACTGTGTGGTCAGGGGTCATGCCTTTGCTGCAGTTCTAGCCCAAATGCATGGCACCCACTACCGCCCCGTAGCCTACATCTCAAAAAAATTACCAGTGACAGTCCAAGGGATGCCGGGCTGCTTGCAAGCGCTGGCAGCCTGTGCAATGACTGTAAAAGAAGCACAAAAGATCACTTTAGGGACTCCAACCACCCTATACACATCACACAGTGTCCTCCATTTGTTACAAAACATGAACACCCAACACATGACTACGCAACGTTCATCAGGGTATGAAATCATTCTTACAAACACGCACAACTTAACTGTCAAAAGCTGTGCTGAAGTAACACCGGCAATCAAACTCTTACACACTTTGCTAAAACTCCCAGTCACTCCCCAAGACTGTCATGACTGTACACAAGAACTTCTCACTGTCACAGCACCTTGAAGAGATCTCACTGATCTGCCTAATCCAGACTACCCTAATGTCTTTATAGATGGTAGCTGCACACGTCCAGCAGACAATCAATACAAGACAGGCTATTCGGTGGTAATGCTACCGGATCTCATTCTAGAGGATGGTTACCTTACTGGCGCAACCTCCGCACAACAAGCTGAGCTGTATGCACTCACCAGGGCATGTTTAATACACAAAGGAAAAAAGGTGAACATTTACACAGACAGTAGGTATGCATTCGGAGTCGAGCACGATTATTGCATGATCTGGTTTAGGCGTGGATTCCGCACCGCAGATAACAAAAAAATAAATAACAGTGGTTATGTGTATGATCTAATTAATGCAATACAACAGCCCGATAAATTAAACATTATCAAAGTTAAGGGACATGCCACTGACGGATCTCTAGAGTCACAGGGAAACGCTCTAGCAGACAGAGTAGCAAAAGCTGCAGCAGAAAGGCAGCCACAACCACATGACACAAAGCTCCTATTATTCCAGAATGACTTTAACACCCCCTCGTTCCAACACACATCTGCACTCTTGCAAAAACAGGCATCGGCTGATGACCTGGACTACTGGAGCGATTCAGGTTTGACCAGAGACCCTACAGGTCTCTGGACAAACAAGGAGGGAGTCATAGGAATACCTAGAGCAGCAGCGCCCCTATTGCTGTCTTATCTCCACGGCTTTCAGTAAGGCTAGGGGTCCTCTTCCAGATAAGAACCACCCCCCACAGTAGGACAGGCTTATCCCCATATGAAATACTAATGGGAAGGCCGGCCCAAAAGAAAGCAATTGAGGGAGAGGAGGTTAATCTTTATTCCTTACAGGAAGAGCACGTGAAACATCTGGTAAGTAGCCTTACTGAAAACTATGACAAGGTAGCTGTCACTTTTCCTCCTCTTTCCACAGAACCTACACACCCCTTCATACCCGGTGACAGACTCTTGATAAAGCAGCTTGCAGCAAGGAAGGTACCAGGGCCCATCTACCAAGGACCACAATGGATCCACACATCAAGGATAAAGAAAGCACCAAGCCTGGAAGCAAGCCAAGGATCACGAAAGAAAAAGAAACCAAGCCTAGAAGCAAGCCAAGGACCACAAAAGAAAGAGACATTGAACTCAAACCCCTGCCCAAGCCCTCTACTATCTCCACCCGAAAGCCCCCCAACCCCCCCCCAATCCCTAGAGATCTTAAGCAATCCCTCTGCAGCACCCTCCCTAGAGGACTTGGGAGCCCCAGAAACATTAAGCAAACCCCCTGCAGCACCCTCCCTAAAGGACTCCGGAGCCCCAGAGACCTTAGACCTAATGACATTCGAGTAATAGATGTTCAGGTATTTCCCCCAGGTTCCCAGGACCCACCTGAACAGCCCTGGAAATGTACCACTCAAATAATTTTAGTCTTTGCCATCCTGGTTACTTTTGAAATTATTCTGATAACTACCTTTGTATGTTGGATGACTAACAGTTGTAATTTTCAGCTCCCTTCTAATTATACTAACCGTACTCGGCGAGGTTTTATGGGAAATTCTAATTATCCCTGCTGCACTCAAATAGCCGGACAGATGTCCAAAGCCCAAACTCAAGCCGTTACGGGGTATCATATTCAAAGGAGGGATGGGAATTGTCACATAGCAGCCATTGTCTTTACAGCCAAATATAAGGGAGTAGAAAGGACTTGGTGTATGGATCCCAATCATAAACCAAGTCAGAGCCTGGTGTCCAAGTTTAAAAAGGCCAAACTCAGAGATATAGGAATCAGCCAAGTTATTCAAAATAAAAGATCAAATTATGCTCCCTTTGCACCATGAAATGATACTAGTATGAAAAAGGCCCCCAAATCAGAATTCCAATTTTTAGAATCCAGAAGGGAACTCCTAAGACCAGACTTTAGAAGTATTAATAATGGGGCACAGCTAGATCCTGAAACTTATTCAGTACCCGGGACCTCACAACCAATAGTAAACCCCTTCTCTTTACAGGATACACCAGGAGTCCACAATTTAATCTTAATGGAGCAGGTAAAGACTTGTATAACGGTAGATTTTGCAGAGACACAGTAGTAAATTTTACACGGTAAATTTGGGGCTCATAGCCAATGGGACACTAGATATAGAGGGACTTCTCACACACAACATAACAGACCCTGATGAACGCATTGGGAACATGTCCTCCTACAGTATTTCAAATTGTATGAAAGGGAATAGCTCGATCACAGAATCTTGGCTTATCAGCACACATATGAATAGTTCATGGATGGAGGAGCGGGAGGATGAGGCACCCTCCATAGGGGACTGGATGTGCCTAGTGGGACTAAGGTTCAACCTACATTTAACTGGGGATGTACCCGCCCCTCATATGCCCCACGGATGGATGGTGTGCTGCGGCCTTTGGTGCCACACCACCATCTCATATCCCCTTGATAGAAAGACCTCAGGGTGGTGCACCCTGGTAGAAATGATTCCTTTCATGGGTGCTACTCCAGGGGACTCCCCTGTTGAGATGATACCAGCACATGGTCATTTAGAGTTTGGGAGGCACAAAAGAGAGGTCACAACCTGGTGGGACAAGGTATTCGCTTCCATGGGAGGGGCAGGCATGTACAATGCACTAACAAAGGTAGATGAGTTTGGGGAACTAGTAGATTCCTGGATGAATAAAACATCAGCTGATGTGGGCTTCATCAATGAGGAATTGAGGAAAATCCTGTTTGAACAAGAAATAATCAAGCAGCGTCAAGAAAGGATGATGATGGTACTGACAGGGCTATGTGATGTGACAGGGGATAAAAGCCTATGTTGCACATATATGAACAACTTAACCAAACCCAGTGAAGATTTAGAGGTACCAGATTATTATGATATAATCAAAGGACACCAGGAGGAAAGGGCAAAGTTGCAGACACAAATGAGGAGATTGGGAGACTCTTGGAACCCACTCTCAGGAATTGGCGGTTGGTTCGGATCATTTTGGGATAGTGTAATGGGTTTCTTTAAAAAGGTAGGCATGATATTGATCATGATAGTACTCCTGGGTATCGCCATTTATGCCACTATTAAATTCCTATTCTATATAACCAGTAAAGTCCCTGATATTACAGCAAAGATTAAATCGGACTCTGAGCTCAAGGAAACTATGGCCATGTTCTACATTGACCCCCTCTACATTGAGCCAGAGGAAGCCACGGCTATGTTCTACACAGAACATACCTGGTACTCCAAACATTAGGAAATTTATGATCAGGGAGAATGAAATCCTCCCTGATCAAAGGAGGGATTGTAAGGAAAATGGCTGCACTTTGGTTCACTTGGTTCACTATATATATATATTTTTGATAATAGGCCTGAACTCCTTTTTGAAATGCTTTTTATGCAAGGCTTTGACAATGTTTAAGTGGAAATTTTACTGCGAGCTGTCTGCAAAAACAGAAGGTTTGCGGTGACAGATCTTGTACATATGTACAGGAACAAGACAGGACATCTCACCACAAGTCTGGGCCTAATGCCAGGAGGCACCTTATCGAAAGTACCTTTAAAGGTTATTTCTATATTACTCTCTTTTGTAGGAATTAAGCTAAGAAAAAAAAAAATATATATATATATATATATATATATATATATATATATTTGATAAGGAAACTTTGGGGTAACTTTTTTTATTAGGTACTTTTTAAGCACGTCATCTAGCAGAAAGGTCATTGTCTTTTTTCTATATGCCATATACCATGTAACTTGTGATACTTGTACTCTTGTGATTGGATAAGCTAAGGGACCGCCCCTTGGTTTGCCCCTTATGATGTATATTGAATTGTTATCATATATACCAGGGAAAGAGAAACATAAAGATATATTTGCGATATCCAACTGACTTGTGTGGTGTCGTTCATATCACTCATTTTTCCAATCGATTGAAGAGGCCTTCTTGATGTCCAAGTTCAGCTCGAGCAAGGAAAAGGTTTGGGGGCGCACTTGACCAGTTGACCAGTTGACCACTACCCTCACAGAGTCATCGCCCAGACGGAGTTCTACAGGCGTCTCCAGAATGGCAGCTTGGACTTGCCACCTCCAGAGGACAATGTTGAAGGTCTCCCATTTGTGTTTGTTGCTGATGAAGCATTTGCGCTGGGGGACCACCTGATGCGGCCATTCCCGATGAGGACCCTCACCCCGGAACAGAGGGTTTTTAATTACCGGCTGGCCAGAGCCCGAAGAGTGGTGGAGAACACATTTGGAATCCTGGCCAGCCGGTTCCGATTATTTCTGACACCCATCCATATGGCGGAGTATAAACTGAAGCATATAATACTTGCCTGCTGTGTTCTCCATAATTTTTTAAGAAAACATTCAGCCAACTATGCTGGCTCAGTTGGGCCTGAGGCCGGAATCCCTAATCCATCAACACTGACGGCGCTTGAAAGTGGCCGTCCTGGCTTGCCCTCCCTGAATGCCCATGATGTCCGGTTACGCTACCTGGAGTTCTTTGCCGGTAGGGGGGCTATCAATATGCCAGACAATCTGTGACACCTTTTTCAAATAAAAAACAACCAAAAGAAATTCTTTGTGGACATTTACTGCTTGTGTTTGTTTTAGCTGACCCTGACAGAAATGTGTTGAGTTCAGAAAATGTCGTGATTGGGTATCCTTATAAAAAACAGTGTTGGCTGGTACTTCCTAAATGCAAAAACACATTTCACTACAAGTGCACTTGCAACTGCACAGAACCTGCACTTGTAGTGCAAACTGTATTTGCCCTTAGGAAATAACCCCCATTTTTACATAAAACAGCAATTACATCACCCCAAAAGTGTTGTAGTGTTGAGACAATAATCCACACATTCTTGAGTAAGGCACTTTTTTATAGCTGCACAATCACATGTGCATTTACCAAAGGTTTTTAAAACAAACCAACATGTTTGTTGTATAACAATGTTTGCAGTAGCATTATCAAAAATCGAAATATCCATTTCAGATAAAACAGGCCTGTCTAAAACCAACAAGAAAGCCAAAAAACTTGAACTTACAAAGTTCACATTAGGTAAAACCTGAAGGCTATATCAGACATCAGTATTTAGGAACTGGGTTTGATATAGCGTTCAGATGGGGGAAATCACCCCTGGAAAACCAAATTTGGAAGATGCACACCAATTTACGAATGTCAACATGTGCTATCTGCCATCAAGGGGGATCAAGGGACGTGTTTTGGGGGAGCAAGCCCTTCCTCAATGCTACTTTAAAATTGAGGAAGGGGTTGCACCCCCAAAACGCGTCCATTGATCTCCCGTGATGGCAGATAGCACATGTTGGCACACTGTGTGCATCCTCCAAATTTGACTTTTCTAAACATTGAAAAAATTTTCGTACGATAAAACAGGTGATTTTGTGGGGTTTAAATTCGCCCCAAAACATCAATGATGTTATTATTTTTTTTAATAACATCACTGATTTTTTGCTGGATGTTTTGCAATTGGAGATTACACCCCATGATCTCCCCGATCAGTATCTGGGCACTTTCAGATGTAAAGCGTTCTGGATCACGATCACCTAAAAAGAGATAAAGAACAAAAAAAAAGGTCTCAAAAATCTGCCACCATCCATCTCTTTTACCTGAGCCTGTGGTCGCAGACACTCACCTGTTGTGGTGCCAATCTCCACCACGTCTTCTTCTTCCTCCTGCTCAGCTTCTTGGGTTGGTATTTCCCCTTCTTCCAGAGGGGGGGGGGGTCTCTGGTCTCCTGGGATGAGGGGTGTCCGAGTCTTTTCTCCCCTATGTAAAACAAAAATGGTATAATTAGCACACAGATATTTGATGGCAGAACTAGAAATAGGAAACATTGCTTGGAAGTGGGGTACAATTGTCTATTTTAGCAGAGTTCCAAGATGTATTTTTTTTATTGGCCTTTGTCAAGCTGCAAAACTTTACCTGTTTAGTACAAGCTTCACAGATGTAGCCCCCCCTATAGTATACACTGGAGCACCTGTGTGGCCCCCCCTAATAAAAATGGTGTTCTTGTGTCCCACACTAGTGCTCCAGTGTCCAGATGTGAAAACAGCTGCTGAGTGTCCTCTCCTTACACACAATCTAGTTTGCATTTCATTCTAGTAACAAACCCATCTACACAAACAAATATTTGGCATCCACGTAGGCCCCCAAAAATGTGTGAAAATGCATATGGCCTAAACAATGGTGTTCTAGAGGCCGAAAGAAAAATGTTTGATACGAACGAATAATGGGCCCATGAACATTAAAGTTGACCTTTTTAAACGTTACAATTAATAAAAGCATATGGAGCAGAACGAACGTAATAAAGACAGAAAGAATAGGAACACAGCACAACTACTTACTTTTTTGCAGCACTCTCCGGATCTTTCGGTACTGCTCTGGCTCTCTCAACTTCAGGTCCGACCACCGCTTCCTGAGCTGATCTTTAGATCTTCGTACCCCGAAATTCCTCTCAAGACTCCTGACCACTTTCGCCATGATCTTGGCCTTTCAGATGTTCGGGTTGGGGTAAGGCCCATATTTTCCGTCATAGTCGGACTTCCTCATGATGTCGACCATCTCCAACATCTCCCCAAACGACATATTTGTGGCCTTAAAACGTCTCCTTCTGGATCGGGACGTGCCTGGATCCGGGCTTTATTCCTCCTCCTCCTCGTTGCTAGAATTAGCACGCACCTGTTGTAACTCCGCCATGCGCTCTTCACCCACTGCGCCGAACGAAAAGGGGCGGGGAATACACTAGAAAGAACGTCAGGGGCGGGCGGAGTTACACGCATGCGCAGTGTGTATAAAGCGTAACACGCGTGCGTATTACGTACGATCTGTGAGCGGAGGAAGGAGCATTGGACGGGCCGATCGTAAAAACGAAGGTAAGAGACAAACTTGTGCCTATACTGCTTCTAGATTGAAGCCTATATTGTAACAAGATTAGGAGAGTTTTGTCTGACATTAGGCTTTGTCTTGTGTTGTGTCTTGCAGTGAACATGGATATCTTAATGAAAGACAATGACTTCATGTCAGTATTCATAGAGATGCTAAGTGAGCTGCCCTGTCTGTGGGAGATTAAACACCCCCATTTCAAGAACCAAGCAAAGAGGAAGGCAGCACTGGAGCAATTGTGTGAAATTGTGAAGCAGGTGACCCCCACGGCAGACATCACCTATTTAAAGATATTAATTGGTGGCCTGAGGAGCACATATCTAAGGGAGCGCAAGAAGGTCCTGGATTCACAGAGATCCGGAGCAGCAGATGACATCTATGTCCCCAGGATGTTGTACTACGACAGGCTGCACTTTCTGGCAGGCCAGACTGAACCCAGGCCATCCCTCTCCAGTCTTCCTTCCACGCTTCCTTCCCCCCCGGCTGAGGCTTCTGACGCCCAACCTGGGCCTTCCAGGCCACATGTGGAGGAGCCCAGATTGAGCTAGGTATAGCATTCCTCTAAATATTTCTGCTTGTCCAATCAATGATGTTAACTAGATGTTAGTTCGGAGTACTAATTTAGGATTGTGATTGATGATGCAAAAACTAAAACCATGTCCCTTTTTCATACACAGGGAAGTCTCAGCCAGGAGGTGGCCGGGCCGAGCCGGCTGGCTGATATCAAGGTCCCTCCACCCCCTCTGAAAAGAGAAAATGGCAGTAGGAGGAGTACCCTAGAGGAGGCTGCTATAGCATTCTTTTGGAGGGCTACAGAGGTCCTGGGAGCACCCCACACCATGCAGGAGAACATTGCTGCCTTCATAGCCTATAAAATGCAGAGGATGGAGGAGGGCCAAAAAGCCATGTGTGAGGCCCTCATATCGGAGGCTCTGGAGAAAGGTATGAGGGGCCAAATTACACCTCACACACATCTTTGGGATGGTCCTCCTCCTCCTCCTGCAGGTCCTCCTCCTCCTCCTCCCTCTCCTCCAGGTCCCCCCAGTCCTCCTCCAGGTCCCCCCAGTCCTCCTCCAGGTCCTACTCCTCCTCCTGCCACATCTCCAACTGCACAGCCACAGCCGGGAAGGAAGCGTGGAAGGAAGACCAGACAGTGATTGCCCTGGGTTCAGTCTGGTCGGCCAAAAGATGCAGCCTCTTGTGGTACCACAGCCTGGGGACACAGATGTCATCTGCTGCTATCCGGATCTCTGCGAATTCTGGACCAGACTGCCCTCCCTTAGATATGGACTCCTCAGGCCACCAATTTTGATGTTGAAGAATTGATGTCTGCCGTGGGGGTCCCAGGCTTCGCTAATTTCTCCTGTTGATCCAGTGTTGCCTTCCTCTTTGTTTGGTTCTGATCCCTTAATAAAGGATTTTTGTTTTGAATTATACTCTCCTATGTGTTTTACTTCAAAAAGGACAGTTTGTTTGTGAGGATTCAGGTACATTTCAAATATACAATGTGAAATGAACAAGGGACACCAACAACAAACAATCTCCTTGAGATTAAATAATAAAAGATATCAATGGTGTTGGGGTAACTTTGACACACAAAACACACCCAAAAATATTCTGGAGTAAAAATAAAAATAACATTGAACAAAGATCAGCCTTGGAAAAAATCCAAACATTAAAGAAAAAAAAAAGTCTTAAAATCCAAAATAAAAAAAAATAAAAAAATATAAAACTGTCAGATGTGACAACTAATAACAATATATTCAGGGAATCCCACTAAAAAAACACAAATAAAAGTTTGTGAGAAGTGTGTGTGAATATGAGCAGCAAAACTACTTAATTCTTGTCACATTATAAAGAAGAAGAGAGTGCGCTGTATTAAACCATTTTTAACATTGCAGCGTGACGAAAGTGCTGTATCCATTGCGAACGCTAAGTTTACCAGAACGAGCTGTCCCGTGTTGGAATTTCTTCTGAGCATGCGTGGCACTTTGTGCGTTGGAACAGGCCACACACGGTCGGAATTGACGCGATCGGATTTTGTTGTCGGAAAATTTTATCTCCTGTTGTCCAACTTTGTGTGTCGGAAAATCCGATGGAAAATGTCCGATGGCACCCACACACGGTCGGAATTTCTGACAACACGCTCCTATCGGACATTGTCCATCGGAAAATCCGACCGTGTGTACGGGGCATAAGTCTGCCTATGTTACGCCCCTTGTTACCATAAACATACTATTGTAATATTAATGTTATACCTATGTGATCATGTGTATAAAAACTTTCAATTGTATCATAATAAAGCAGAACAAATACTTGGAAAGATGCTGAGTGTATCTTTTGTGTCTGTTCCCTACTGCAGTAGCTATTATTAATTTGGAACCACTAATCAATACGAGGATAGGAATTACTTATCTATAAATTTCCATGTCAACTGCTATAAAATAAATATATATGTATAATAGTGGTAATAGTGGGCCACTTTTAAAACTAGCAGCAGGTGTTTATAGAACTACCATCACCCCTTTACTAATAAATAGTTCCTACTGCATGATCTGTCTCATATAAGATTACTTGTGTTGATAGCAACATCTAGTTTACTCTCTGTTTCAGCCCATGTTCACACTGAGAGTTGGTTCGAAATCGATGCGAGTTCAGCTGAATTCACACAATTTCGAACTGGCATTTCAGTCCGACTTCGGTGGCAATTTGACAGACATCAGTGCATGAACCCGCACAGATGTCTGTCAACTCGCCTCCAAAGTTGCCAAGTGCGGTGCCCCAAAGTTGACGTCACATCGTTTGGGACGGTGCCGTTGCCGGCAATAGGCGGCCATTTGACATTCAATTTGATTTGTCAAATCCCTTTTCAAAATGGCCCAATATGAAAGTGGGCTCAAAGTTGTGGCATTTGAATACCTGCATCCCACCAGGTAGAAATTAAGTTTGATGTTTCACTTTAGCTCACCACACACACATTTCAATCTAAGACCACGATTCACACTGGTGTGACTTGTCCTGCGTTCTGACAGTTTAAAATTGCATGACAATTCGCACCCTATTTGTACCTATGGAAATGTTCAAATTGGTGCGTCTCTGACTTGCACCAATTTGAAAAAGCTTCCTGCACTATTTTTTGGCGATTTCATGTGCCATATAGTACATGATGGTGTAGCACCCTCTACCAATAGGTAGGTGCTAGAAATAGGATTTTACTAGGAGACTGTCAGCACACAGGCAAATTTAGGCAGGCCTATGCTGCAAGCTAGGCTTGTCTGTTTTGATCTGGGTGTTGGGAGTGGTCAGAGTAGCAGTGTGTGTGGCCACCTGTGCGCTAGTTCTGAGGCGCCTCCCCTGCTTCCAGGGAGGGTGTTCTGGAGGAGGGGCTGAGCCTAGAACTGGAGTGGCAGGCAGCTCATGTGGGAGCCCTGACCAATCCCCAACTGGTAACATGCCACTGGGGGAGTTGTCAGCTGAGTGAAGTAGAGGATGGAATACTAGACGGCAGCAGGAGAGCACCCCCATCTGGGGGGTGCCAATCGCAGAAGGAGGCCCAGGGAGAGCTGTGAAGGAACTTTGCCTCTACACGGTCATTGGCTATGTCTTCATCATCACATGGTCATTGATAAAGAACTCCTTGAGCAGAGGGGCAGGTGAAGCTGTCGGAACGTATGGTCCGGTAAAGTTCTCCATCAAGGACTCGGGGCAGAGAAAGGTCTGTGAGTGTACCAGAGTGGAGGGCTGGATGTGCCAGGAAGTCTGTGAGGGAACTTTGCTTCTACACAGTCATTAGCAAAGTCTTCATCATTACACGGTCATTGATGAGGAGTCCTGGATCAAAGGAGAGACTGTGGGGAGATGTGTCAAATCGATGTGGCCTGAGGGCACGGGATTTGTAAGCTGGGCTAGCTGGGAACAGTAGTCCATTGCCCAACATGTGATTCTAAACTACTGGGCCTCCAGGGAGAGGTACTGCAGGCCTCTGACCTAGTAGCAGCGAGCAACCAGAGCCAGTCAGAGGAACTATTCAGAGTGGGTCCTTCTAACATACAGAAGAAGATGTGACATATTACTTCATTAACCATTTCATGATAAGTTTGTGCAGAAGGAGAGGATCTCTAGGAACATCACCCTTACACTGTCAAGAGTGATGTCTTCACCCTTACAAGGTCATGGCTGGGGAATGCCTGTAGGCAATAGTCTGCGGGAGTTAAGCAGAGGAGGAGCAATAGTCTGCATGGTGATGCAGGAGGAAGATCATAGCTACCATATATGGATATCATTACTTCAGGCCCAAATATGTACTAACTTTTGAAACCTTTAAATATGATGGCAGAAAGTAACTATTCTATGGGCATCCCATATACCCTTTTCCCCAACCAAGTTGTATTCCCCAATAAACAAAAACAAAACCAGCAAAAGACTGTTCATTGTCTCTGCAAGTGATGTATGGGAGTCTGGCAGTGGGGTGAATTTGTGGATGTTTGTTACTAGTGGCAACTACACCACTACAATGGTATATAGTGAGCTGCATGCAAGGCAAGGAGCCTTTGCCCTGCTGCTATTGCGTTGCTATCTCTGATGGTGTGTTTAAGAACTGTGAATGGTACTCTTATATGTAATTATATAAAATATATTATATTTTATAACTGACTGTAGTATTTGATTTACAATTGCAACATAACTGCATAGATCTATATTATTGCTGTACCCAAGAGCTCTGGAAATTTGCCCTATTATTTTATCCAGATAAGTTGGTAGATGGACTGCACTATGATTTGCACATCTTGCCATCACCATTTTTACCATTGTGATTCTGTACACTTGCACAACTGCATATGAGCTTGTGTCATATGTAACCTATACTAATAGCTTGGAGCTCCGCTCTAAGAGCTGGGTATAACCACTCCTGTGTTCCACTGCTTACATTTTTTCTGGCATCCACAATGCATAGTACCTGTACAATGTGAAGGTGCTGCAATCCTGACAGCCCAGTTTGTATTGGTAGTAAGGAACGGCCTCAGCCTTGGCTCCTCCTAAGTCACAAACCATGATGCATTTTGACCTACTCCTGCAACGTAGTCATAAAGGTATCTCTATGACTAAGCCCTGGGGGGATGCAAAACATGTTGGGGGCATGGCTTAGGAGGAGGCTGGGCCTTCTTACTACCAATATATACTGGGCTCAGGAGTGCGGGCGTGCGGCTCCCTCACACTGTACAAATCTTGTGTCATAGGGGGCCTAGAATGACCATATGATCTACTGTATGTCAGTACCATACACAGTACTTATTAGGAGTCCCTTTTGGATACTCTTATATTGGTGGTTTCCATATGGATGAAGATATGCTTTTCAGTGTTGGACATTTTGAGTCAAATATTTGATATCCTTATCCTCATACTATATGCAATTATTTACCATTTGTGACCGATCTAAGAAATGAGATGTTGCAGTTATTTTCATCATACATGGGACCCTGTTTTAGGCATGCCATTATTGGTTGGTTTTACAGGGTGTATCTAACATTACAAAAAATATTTATTTGTGTTTATATTTTTGATACTTTAGAATTATTGGTAAATTATAAACATACTTCCCAAACAGGATTCGTTTTTGAGTGAGACCCATAAAAATAACTATAAGTAAATTTTATTGTATGAAGACTGTATAGTCATATTTTAATGTACAAAAGGGAAAAGGGGGGCAAAAAGGGAAAGTGGGACTTTGTATGAAACAAGGCACTTGGGATAGATAAATCAATCAATATAGTAAAATAACAATAATAATTTATTGGTAACACAGAGGGAGGTAGTACAGTAGATAAATTAATGGTAAATCAATATGTAATTGGCTACTGTATCTCTCACCCACTTTTCTCCTTTCCTCTCATATCCATGTCTACCTAGTCCCTCATTTTCACATTCCGCTAATACTATCCCATTATGTGTTTTTCACCAGTTCCTTGGATTCACTTCTGCCACTCCATTCTGGGTAGAGTGAACCCCATCCACTATTTGTGATCCATTCCACCAATTGGCCAGCTTGCCGAACTTTGGCTGTTACCTCAGCTCCCGGGGGGATGTCATTCCACTTCCCAGTGCTTTTTGAATTTTAGCATTACTACCATTATCTACCTGTATACTAATTGCTACCCATAGGTGAGATTTGCTAGGACCATTGCTTATGCTCCCTCTCTTCCCCCTTTTTTACTATCAATTATCATTGATCTATATTATATTACTTACCACAGGTACCCCCAATTCATAGCTGCTCCTGATGAGTGGAAATAATCCATGAAACGCGTCAAGCTTTTTACTATTGGATGCTATGCCCCAATGATCATGATTCTACTATGGGTTTGATCTATTTAAATCATCAATTTAATTTATTGTTTTTTACTGTATACACACTTTGGAATGTACTGCTAGTTTATTATTAATCATGTGTAACAATGCTACTGTACTATGAATTTTATTGTGTTATGTCATTATCATACCTTTTAATTCTGCCAATTACATATTGATTTACCATTAATTTATCTACTGTACTACCTCCCTCTGTGTTACCAATAAATTATTATTGTTATTTTACTATATTGATTGATTTATCTATCTCAAGTGCCTTGTTTCATACAAAGTTCCACTTTCCCTTTTTGCCCCCCTTTTCCCTTTTGTGCCAAATTATCGGGGATGGAGTCCTGTGTACCGGATGGTCACGGCTCATATAAAGTCCCACCCATATATATTTCTCATAAACTGATCAGGGATGGAAACATTGCACTTATCTATCATGTTTACCCCATGGTCAATTGTGGGCTTATCATCCAGTTTAGCCAGCTTAGGTTCATGCTTTTTTTCTCAACAATCCTGTTTTTTATGAGGTTACTATTTGCTACAAGGGGGGTGATTTCATCCACATCCGGGAGCTGCGACATGCACCGCGGCTATCCCCCACCCCCCTGGCCGGCTGGTCATGTGGGGTGGCGGCTCGCCCTCGCTGCAGGTCGACGCCACGCCCACACGCCTTACGTCTGGCGTCATCTGTGACGCCACACGCCGACGTGTTTGTTTTCCAACTACGCCCAGCACGAGGGACGCCGGGTTCCTACATATGAGCGCAAGTCGCTCGGACGTGGGGGCTCTCTCCCTTTGAGCTGTGGACATCTAGCGTGACGTTGGTTACATCCTCGGTGGGCCAATCTCTCCACTCATTTCTTTTGCAGTGTTTTTCAGTTCCTATACACTTTTCACGTTCACACTACACACTTCCATGTGTAGCTTCAGGTAACCACTACTTATATGCTGGGTCTTCTTTTCATTCTTATGGTGGATCATCACTCTGATTTCCAATTCTGGCTCACTCTTAGCACATTTCTCTTCACTTCTTTACTTGTGTTCTGGGCTACTGTATCTCTCACCCACTTTTCTCCTTTCCTCTCATATCCATGTCTACCTAGTCCCTCATTTTCACATTCCGCTAATACTATCCCATTATGTGTTTTTCACCAGTTCCTCGGATTCACTTCTGCCACTCCATTCTGGGTAGAGTGAACCCCATCCACTATTTGTGATCCATTCCACCAATTGGCCAGCTTGCCGAACTTTGGCTGTTACCTCAGCTCCCGGGGGGATGTCATTCCACTTCCCAGTGCTTTTTGAATTTTAGCATTACTACCATTATCTACCTGTATACTAATTGCTACCCATAGGTGAGATTTGCTAGGACCATTGCTTATGCTCCCTCTCTTCCCCCTTTTTTACTATCAATTATCATTGATCTATATTATATTACTTACCACAGGTACCCCCAATTCATAGCTGCTCCTGATGAGTGGAAATAATCCATGAAACGCGTCAAGCTTTTTACTATTGGATGCTATGCCCCAATGATCATGATTCTACTATGGGTTTGATCTATTTAAATCATCAATTTAATTTATTGTTTTTTACTGTATACACACTTTGGAATGTACTGCTAGTTTATTATTAATCATGTGTAACAATGCTACTGTACTATGAATTTTATTGTGTTATGTCATTATCATACCTTTTAATTCTGCCAATTACATATTGATTTACCATTAATTTATCTACTGTACTACCTCCCTCTGTGTTACCAATAAATTATTATTGTTATTTTACTATATTGATTGATTTATCTATCCCAAGTGCCTTGTTTCATACAAATTCCCACTTTCCCTTTTTGGCCCCCCTTTTCCCTTTTGTGCCAAATTACCGGGGATGGAGTCCTGTGTACCGGATGGTCACGGCTCATATAAAGTCCCACCCATATATATTTCTCATATTTTAATGTACGTGGAGCCCTATTGGGATACTCAAAACAGCCAACAACCATGTGTCGAATGTGAACTACATGACATCTGTTGTGCTGCACATAGCCAACTACCACTACTTTGAAGCTAGTTAGCATCTAAATGTGTTCATAAAAAAAAAAAAAAAAAAAGTCAAATGGTCCTGTCCAAAAGAAATAGTGAGGAATGAATTATTTGTCAGTCTTAATTATATTAAAGAAGTTTAACCAGAGGTTGTATACTTTAATCCTGTCCCCAAGAGACAAAGATCATAATGAACCTTGTCCTATCTTTCCCATACAACTTCCTATCTGATTGACAGCGCTCATTTCGCTTTTTCCTGTCTTTTTAGGTGGTGCTGAAGCTGTCCATTGTCCAACGTTGCTGCAAGCAAAGAGATGAATTAATGAATTAATTAATTAATTATCTCTTTCCTTGCAAATATTGTTTTTTATGGGGGTTATGTTTATACTTTGTATCTCATTTACTATTTCCTGGCCTCAATATCTTATATTTTCTATATCCCTATTTAAAACCATGTGACTGTACCATATGCAGCCTCAAGGTTGCACCTGTTAACTTCTTCTAATAAAATTCAAGCGAAAGAAAGCAACACACAGCAGCACAAGCATCAACGTGCATTGTGGACTGGGTGTACTAGATAGGTTCCAGGCAAGCAGGTGTGTCAGTGGTTAACTTACTGCTGACAAACTATTAAACTGAAAGGTATGAGGATTGAAATGAAAGCACAGTCAGGGCTGTACCTGAAAATCAAGGGCCCCCATAGCAAAATTGTTATGTGTTTAATAGGATAATGAGTAATGAGCATGCTCAGTAATTTTTAAGTGAAAAATGCATGTGAAATAATGGGATCAGGCAAAAATAAATATATATGGTTTTAATAAGAGTAGCCTAGCATAACTGTAAAATATATTTTTTTAATTTTTCTTTTATAGTATTTCTGGTTTGTTTATTTTATTTTTTCAAAGCTAGCAATTCAGCTAGATACAAGTCAATTTCCAGGTTTGCCAAACTGATTTGTATTTATCACTATTTCAAAGTAGTTAGTGGGTAAATGTAGCGAAACCTGAGGAAAAAGTAGACACTCATGATATGTTTGTGTGTGTGCATGTAATTGGTGCAGGGGCATTAAATTGTAAATGTAACTGTGCAATGACTAATGTAGTTGGACACTGACTGATGTATTATTTGCTAGTGGAGCTTTCGATCTTTGAGGGCTCCACTAGGAGGGACCACAGGTATATATGCCTTAATGCACTGTTAAATATATTTTCACTATGCAAATAAAATGTACTAAACTTGGCATGAGGATAAAAACCTGATCCAAGTGACAGAGAGAGTTCTGCTCATGAAAGCTTGCAATCCTTGATACAATTTCTTTTATTAGATGCTCTGGGTACCAAACCTTAATGCAGCGGAGCATGTGAAATGATCAACACAAACCTCTTTCAGACCTGACATATGTACTTAATCTTGAAGGAATGAAGGGTCATTGCTTTAACAGGTCAAAAGCTAACTATAAATCACAACCAAAGAACAGGCTTTTAGGACAAAATGGCTAGACACTCTGGGGCCTTGCTAAAAGCCCATTTAGACTGCTGAGAATGAGGTTGACTATACCATTAACTTCAAAAAGGAAATCAAAGCTCGTCTGATAAAAATCGAATCTTGCTCAATGAGAGAAGTTAAGCAGTTTTGTTTTCCTTGAATAACATTACTGTTTTATGCATGCTGTACCCAAAGTGAAATGTTATTCATGCGATCAGAGTGGATTAATTACATCTGCCTAGCAGGGTGGTAGATCATAGTTTCCCTTTGCCTTACTTTCTAAAAACATTACACATTTCAGATAGTAACATTGGAGTGGCGGCTCCCTGCTGACTTTCTCGACCCTCTCATTCTAATTAAGCAGAGCACTACATTTATTGTACAATTACAATTCAAGGCTTGAGTTTCTGGCTCTTATTTTACAACAGAAAGTATAACCTTGCTACAGCGAATTACAATATTTTGCTGTAGAGCAGGGGTTCTTAAGCCTTTTTATCCAATGATCCAAATAACCAAATTGTTACATGAGAAGATAATTTTTACCCAAATTTCAGAAAAAAACAGATACAAATAACAATGACTGTATAAAAAGTATAACAACCCACACACAAATAGTGATTAATGTAGATCTTTATGGCTGGTACTTTTACAATGGCTGAAACATTACAGGCTGAGGTTGCAGAGCACAACGGTGCAGTCAGCAGCTGATACATTAAAAGGGTCTGCATTGCAGAGCTCTGTGCAGTATCCCTGGGGACAACAGTGGCTTAAACCCATGGGGGGAGTGCCACCAGATGGAATAGGATTGCTGCATCCTCCAGTCCTCTGCAAGCTGCCCCTGCCCCTGGACAAAATTCTCTCCTGCCTCTCTGCCTCTTCCTTAGAACATTCCTCCCCTCCATTTAGTGGCACCCACAGACAGGCTGCACCTCATTTTCCAGCTCTCCCTTAGCACTGGAGCATACTTTTCAGTAAGAGCCAGCTGCTGGAACATCACTGCCTCTTACTGCTCTTTGCCTCATATCCCCTTTTGGTCATGGCATTATTATCCTTATCCTCAATATCTAAAAGGAGGAATGTCTGACAGTGACCAAGATCATTCTCTTGCAGTAAGTCAGTGATCATGTGATAAAATAATTCTGCCAACACCTCAGTACCAGTTTGCAGATCTATGGCAGGATTAGCATAAGAGGATAAGGAGGAATAAAGGTTGCATTAGCAGCAGTTGTAGACAGCTAGCTGCTTTGCTCCTGGGAGGAAGAATACAAGGAAACATCCTCCTGTGCATGCAGTGGATGTACAGCATGGCCACTTTCTGAGAAGAAAGGTAGATGGCACAACTTGATCATCATTTTGTCCTGCAGAACCTGCTTGCTCACTATTGCCTCTGCATGCAAAACTTTTATGTACTAGGTGTTCACTGAAATATTTGGACTGCACATTGTGTCCCCTCAGGACTACAATAGGGAGACACAATAATGTCACAGCTAATCTTAACCTGAAGCAGCTGTCATCTAGGAGATGAGGAATACCAGTAAACATCTAACAAGAATGAACCTGGAAGCGGTGTAAAACGACTCTTCCAGTTTCTGTTGTCACTTTCCCTGGCACTTTCAGTCTTTTCTTGGCCCTTCAAGCTTTAAGGAAAGGCAGGTGAGGCATCCTGATATCTCATTAATAAAAACCTGCCGTTCAAAAATAGTATAACACATTTTTGTACCTTATGTCATATAAAGTGTTAGTGAAAGTAAAAAAGAGAGCAACAATTCTATGATCCATTTTTATGGTTAACTCTAAACTGATGACCTGTTCAGCACCATTTTGCGGGCACATGAAAATAAAAAGCTAAACATGTTGGGTATCTATTTATACAGCACAACCTCATCTTGTATTTATATTACATTTGTGTGCCCTAAATGTAACCTTGGCGATTTTTTATTTAGTGAAATTTTGTACTTCATAAACCAAATATTGTGTGCAATAAAAAAGTGGAACTACCACAGTTTTATTCTTCAAGGTCTCTGCTTTCAGGAAATATATATTTGGGGCTTAAAATGATTTTTAAACATGGGTGCTTGTCTTTAAAGCCTGGTGCATGCGTGCTAGTCTCATATCGAAAACGAATAGGTTACTAGAAATACCAAAATTCTTGTATGACAGAATACAACTTTGGAAGTGATGTAATGTGTTGTATTGCATTGTAATGTATTCTTTCATTTCCAAGCATGCATGGTCTTGGTCCTCTGATTTTTTTCAGACAAATACTGTACTGATTACATGATCGCCCTGAAAGTGGTATTTGTCAACCGATTTTCTCATCATGTGTATTAGGCATTAGCGTGGAAAATGTCTGGAATTTAGTATCAAGGTTCACCATTTAAAGACTTGATTGAGATTCACCGCTAAGTTGAAATTTTTCAAATTTAAAATGGAATTCGACAAACCCAACATGAATCAAATCTTGGCAGATTAGTCCATCCCTACCAATCATCATAATATGTTATTGGCAAATATTCAAGAGTTGAGACTGTCCCTTGCTGAAAGGACAGTCTAGGATTTCATGAAATTTACATCTTGGTTAAAAATGTTTAAGTTGAAAGGGGCAACATGCACATTAAACTTTAAAAGTGTTCATTTAAAAATGTCTAACCTTTTAAGAATGATACCAGATAAAGCTATTCAAAGCTTTGGAATCTTGTTAATAAGGAAACAGATTAATGTATTGGTCATAAATATGTTCTGGCTTTAGGAAGTTTGCTGTTAAAGGTCAAGATGCAAAAAGTAGAAAGTGAAAATTAGTACTTTTTTAATCAGCTAAAGTTTTACCATAAGTGATAATTTTTTTCGATACCAAGCTGAAAAAATAATGGAATAGTGTTTGCCTTAGATCTGGCTACAATTAAAAGCAGGTCATTCCTCCTTGTTACATTTTAAACAGATTCACTTGTCTTGTATGCAACAAATTGTACAAAAAGAGCCCATAAAACCCACATTATTTGGTGAAAAAATAGTGGCTTGGTACCTTTCTTAAAAGCTTAAAAAAAACCCTTCCAGCCCCAATCTTACACTGTAATGCCCAATACACACGATCAGACATTGATCGGACATTCCAACAACAAAATCCTAGGATTTTTTCCGACGGATGTTGGCTCAAACTTGTTTTGCGTACACACGGTCGCACAAAGTTGTCGGAATTTCCGATCGCCAAGAACGCGGTGACGTAAACCACGTATGATGAGACTAGAAAAGGCCAGTTCAGAACCAAGCGCGGCACCCTTTGGGCTCCTTTTGCTAATCTCGTGTTAGTAAAAGTTTGGTGAGAGACGATTCGCGCTTTTTCAGACTCGTGGTTTTCAGATCGTTTTCTGCTGTTCAGTTTGTGCTTGTGGGTTTATATCTGCTCTTCAGTGTGTGCAAGCCAGCTACACGTGACTTGTCATTGTGTTCTTGTTCGTTCGTTACTGTTTTTCAGGTCGCTCTTCACAGGCCTTGCTGTTCTTCAGTGCATTCTGTTACTTCGTTCTGAGCAGCCGACCGTTTTCTAGCCATGTTGCGTATATGTACTCCTCATAGAGTTCGTGCTGTGCGGGGGCTTGGTGTTGGGGTCCTGACCTTGACACAAGTCCAGTCCATGAACAGGGTGGGGAGGAGTTCATGGACCAAGAATTGGTTGCTCCAGCGTGACCAGTTCTGTCATATGCCTTTGCTCCGTGAGATCCGTGAGAATAATCCTGATGATTTCAGGAACTTTCCCTGGATGACGGACCCCGTATTTCACCGTTTGTTGGCTTTGCTGACCCCCTATATCAGCAGGCAGGATACCTGCATGAGGCAAGCCATCACTCCGGAGCAGAGGCTCATCGCCACCCTGCGGTACTTGGCGATGGGGAGAAGCCTGCAGGACTTGAAGTTCTCGACAAGCATCTCTCCCCAGGCTCTGGGGATCATTATCCCAGAGACCTGTTCTGCCATCATACAGGTCCTGCAGAAGGAGTATATTAAGGTAAGATTTTTATCCTTTAATATCACATTTCATTGTATTTAATGTTTGATAATATATTGTATTTCTTTCTTCATTCCCTAATTACCATGATTGTAGTATGCTGTGAATGTCCCCTTTGTCCTCATGCATGCTGGATTTTTATGTAATTATTTTTTTTGTCCTTCATACATATTTGCCTTCACTTACCTCCCCAGCATGGCCCAGAATACAGTTAGTATACTTTTCCCAATAGGTGTGGTGGTCCACACTGGCATGGAGTAAGGCCTGAGAACTGTTGTTGGTACCTGGAATTCAGTATGTTAGGCTCACTAGCCACATTTGTAAGCCCTTTCTACACCTAGATGTAATGAGCAGCTAACCCTTGCAGTGTGGGGGAGGAAAGTATTTTTTCCAAAGTGCAGCTTTAAAACCCTTCATGACTACCAGTAAATAACCTGTAATTTGCACACAATGTGACCTATTTTAGCATCACTTTTAGTGATGTTTAATTTTAGGGCCAGTTTACACCACATGCAGTCCAGTAGATTAATTTTCTGCATCAAAAATGCATAGAAAGTAGGTTATATGGTTTTAAATGGCATAGTTCACACCACTGCTTGCAGTTCCAGTGCGTTCTAGTTCCAGAGAAAAAAGTAAAACATGCTGCATTTTTCCTGCACTGGACTGTACTGGAACACTGTAAAAAGCATCAAACACTCACAGGAATGCACCAGAACGCACCTAAATACACCAAAAATGCACTGGAACACCCATGATCTTATTTAAGGTTAAGGAAAAAAAAGGGGGGGATGCACTGGACTGCATCAAAAACGCGCATGCAAAAAAGCATCTGGAGTGCATCCGGGCTGAGTTTCTATGGTGTGAACTGGCCCTTAAGGTGACAGTTATGTATTACAAATAAGTGTTAGGAGTATATTGAGGGATATGTTTAGCTGTTAAGGGTGTATATTAAGGCAGCCCATAGATGAGTCCATTTTTTTTCATTCAACCAGTGGGTTGAACAAAATAAACTTACTCAGTTCTCCCATCCACACACTTGATGAGTCTTTTATTCTGACAGCAGATAGACTGGGTGGTTGTACAGAAGTTGATTGGTAGATTGGCTTCTTTACTACCTCCCTGCCCATACATGGATCACAATTTGGTGGGTCTGTGCTATGGTTTAAAAGTGAAGGGCCAACTTTGGGGTTAGTGGTGCTAAAATTAGGGGTAAAAAAGGGGATACGTATTAAGGTTATGCTATTAATTATGGGCAGGTGATGTGTCAGAGAAATGTTGTACCCTGTGATTTTGAAGAGTCCTGAAAGCTCTGCATTAAGAACAACTTTCAGAAAACTACCATTTCTATACTGTAAGCTTTTTTTCCCTAGAAAAAATGAAAGTTCATTTTTATTTTTTATTTTTTTTATTTTACATTTAAACACTACTCAATTCATGGCTAAATTTGTAAATAGTTCCAGTAGTGAAATTTACTTGAGATAGAAAAACAGATGTTCCACTGCTTGTCTTTTCATCTTTTCACATGGGAGAGCTACCCATCTATGAACAGGCCATGGCTCCAAACTTGTGTAATCTTCATTGCTTGAATGGCTTTCCCGTGATGTTCCCCCCTCCTATAAAAAATTTCCCAAACTTATACAAATTGGCATGTATTTTTGAATATAAACAATTCACTAAACCTAGGTTCACACTAGAATGCACCGCATTGCACCAAAGTTGTGCAATCACCAGTTTTGGAACCGCACTGCAATCAGATCCCATGGTCGTTTTGTAACATGCAATACAGTGCTGGCAAAAGCACTGAGTTTGTTACCTGCATTTGGGGTGTCCGTTAAGATTGCATGGACCCCCTGTTGCAGATTGCAAGGGCAGTGCAATTAAAATGCAGTGTGGGAAACATGCAAGTATCGCAAGTTTCCCACACTGCATGCACGACTTTACCCTGATCAGAGCATGCAGCATTGATCAATCAGGGAAATTCAACAAGCTGGTTGAACAGAAGTTGATCAGTAAATCAACTTCTGTACAACCAACATGCCCATAAATGGATCTGAATTTGACCACTCCTTACCATCCATGTATGGCCGGCTTTGGGTGCAGTAAAAAGCATTTAACAAAAAATAATTTATCTGCACTATGACTGCACTCAAAATCTGTGTTCAGTACAGGCACCATTATACATACAGTATATAAAAGCACCATTATGTGCATTCCTTCCAAATAAGCCATCATACTTAACTACTTCTTGACCAGCCGCCATCATTGTACTGTGGCAGGTCAGCACGTTCCTGCGAATCACCGTCATTGTATTTTGGCTCGGGAACTGTAGTCTTGCCAGGGGGGAGCCAATCCGAGGGTGGGGCGGACTCGATGGCCACTGGCCACCCGCGATCGTTCTTCGCAGTGGCAGAATGGGGATCTGCCTGTGTAAACAAGGCAAATCTCCATTCAGATGGATCTGTGTGTTTCCCCAGGCAGCCAAACCCCCATACAGTTAGAACACACCTGCAGGGAACACATTTAACCCCTTTATCGCCCCTGATGTTAACCCCTTCCCTGCCAGTGTCATTAGTACAATGTCAGTGCATATGTTTAGCACTGATTAGTGTTATAATGTCACTGGTTCCCAAAAAAAAACAGTTAGGTGTTTGATCTGTCCGTCACAATGTCGCAGTCCCGCTAAAAATCACAGATCACCACCATTACTTGTAAAAAAAAAAAAATAATAATAATAAAAATACTATAAATCTAGTCCCTATTTTGTAGACACTATAACTTTTGACCTTTTGCGCAAACCAATATATAAACGCTTATTGTGATTTTTTTTACCAAAAATATGTAGAAGAATATATATCGGCCTAAACTGAGGAAGAAATTTGTTTTTTTTAATTTTTTGGGGGGATATTTATTATAGCAAAAAGTAAAAAATATTTTGTTTGGGTACAGCGTCGCACGACTGCGCAATTGTCAGTTAAAGCGACGCAGTGCTGTACCACAAAAAATGGCCTGGTCATTAAGGGGGAAAATCTTCTGGTCCTTAAGTGGTTAATTAGAAGCAAAAATTGTTTTATTACTGAGAGTTATTAGATAATTGAATACAGTCAAACAACCAATATATCCCAGTAATCTATTTAGTTGACTTGGACTGGATATTTTAACAATTAGAGTCTCACTTTAAGCATGGTTTCTTTTTCTCTTATAACTTAGGTGAATTTATAATCACTTAATGCAGATTTCCATAAAATTCTTAGGGGTTGTAAAACATACACACCAAAGATAAATTGTTTTATGCAGAAAAATATAAATATACATGGAGTTAAAACACAAAGAAAATGCAAGAAAAGCATCTTGTCAGTTAAAAAAAAGCAAACTCAGCCATTAAAAGTTCATGGATAGGGAGTTTGTTGGCTATGCTTTCAGCTCCAATAACAGCAAACATCATTCACTAATGAACTAAATGAAGAGCCTAGACTACTTCTCACAGCAATGCCTTTGTGACCAAGTCCCTCTGTAAAGCAGTGACCCAACATTTCACAGGATACAGCACTGATCCTTTCCCACTCAATTGCACTATTGCACAATAAGCAGGACTTTAGTATCCTATAATAAAATAAACTGCACATAAGTATACAGTAAATGGTTGTTATAAAGGCAGATTTAAGCATGGATAGTTTAACGTGTATAATGACAGAAGTTTTTGACCTGTACAAATCTGTTGATTGATCAGTTATACACTGGTGCATCAGGTAAATACAGACATAAAACCACCTAAATACAATCTTTATAACTGTAACTTGGTATATGCATGTATAAATAAATAGGAAATCTGGCTATTGAAAGTGGTCTTATTCATTTGTTTAAATGTTTTGTTAGGAGATATAACAGACACCCAGGAGACATTTTTTTGTTTGTTTTTTTTTTCCTGGGAATATAGTTGTTTGTTGTCTGCATATTTATTGGTAATAAATGAACTAGGTGCTCTTGGGGAGAGAGAATGTGGTGGACACACTCAACCATATACCCATCAGAGTGTAATTGGGCACTAGTTAGGTAAGGGAGGGAGACAGTGTCACTCTTAAGGTACTTGCCATTGGTGGGATAATGGAAGTCCACTCCAAAGATGTGTGATATTATGCATGATATGAATATAGAATCTAATGTATACATTATTTTTCTACCTTTTCACCTTCTTTTCTATGGCACTATGATTACATTAGAAGTCCATCTGTATGGGAGTCACATCTCATGCTTCTGCCTGGATTGACTACTTTCCCCACTAGAAACACTTCTCTCCTATTTGGAGGAATATAGAGGCATGTAGTCTTTTTTAATTCTTTTTTTTTTCCTTTTTCAAACCAACAGTGCCCAGATCCCACACACTGTCTGGTCTTACCTGTTTTTTTTTTTTTTTTTTGGGGGGGGGGGGGGGGGGTTATCTCGGCTGGCATTGACACAATCTGAGATAGTCATTCCTCATAAACTTTTGACCTCATATAATGATAGGGCTTAATAGCCCCATGAAATGATGTGCCAGAAAATTGCAAGGAATTTCTCCCACACACTGGACTTCCTGCATTGTGCCCAGCTTGGTGCATAGTTTTGTACCTTGCAGGAGAGGTATTCTAAGATAAGAGACCTTTCTAGGTTTGAGCAGACCTGCCTTGCATGGAAACCAATGAGACATTGTCCTATCTGTACTCTGTTGACAATGGCCAATGCTCTACAGAATCTTTCTTTTCTACAACAATGGGAAAGAGGTCTACATATTTCACGCAAACTCAAAAAGATAGAATCTTACTATTGGCTCACATGTCCTCAGTGGCGAGCAGATATCAAGAAGGAGGATACAAACTCCTTATAAGATGGTATTAAACGCCATCATTACTATATCATATGTTTCCTCAGACCTTAAATGTCTGTCGGTGCTGTCGGGAATTGGAGGGTACCCTATTTCACATTTTTGGGAATGTCTGAAGCTGAACGTCTTCTGGGATATGGTTGAACATATGGTTAAGGAACTAACTAGTGTGTCTCTTGAGAGAAAGCCTGCAGCATACTTACTCCACGATACACCCTTATCCAATAAAAGCTATAAAAACTCATTGTTGAAACACCTTATTAACAGCTGCAAAAGGATGTATAACAACACTTTGGAAGAGTCCAGTCGTTCTGACTAAATCTCACTGGCTGGCTAGAATTACAGAAATTCAGAAAATGGAAGACCTCACAATGTCAATGAAAGATTAGAGTGAGGAATACTGGAGGATATGGATTATGTTTATCTTATATAAAGACCAGTCTCTTTAGTATTAGAGAATTCATTCTTAGGATTCTGAAAACGGAAGCCAGGCGATAGGGGGAGGAAGCCTCTCCCGTGTTTTTTTTTTAAATTTGTCTTTCCCTTTCTTTTCCTTTGTGTTAAATACTTTAGTTTTCTTGCTCTTTTTTGTAGGTTGTTCTTTTAAAGAAAGAAACAAAAAGTAATAATAAGTGCATACTATTATCCTAGTAGGGTTTGAAAAAAATCTGGGGTAAAAAATAGTGGTCAAGATTAGCAATTAGATAGTATGCTGTATAATAGAGGTATACATGTCTTAATTTTTTAACATCTATATAAAAGTTTCCCATATATCTGCAGGAAAGGAAAACTAATCATAAAAAATTTGGGTTTTATTTACATACAGGGAGGGATATACTGTACATAAAGAATAAATTGCAACGGAAGAGGGGATATGGTGGGGTGGCAGTGAGAGCAGGATGAGAGGGGGAGTCTTCTTTTCAAGCTAGCATTCTCTTTTTTTTTTCAAATAACAGTTTTTATTAGTTACAAATATATATAGATACAAAAGTTTTTTAAATCGCAAGAAACAAAGTACATCTGGCGGACAATCAAGCTGGTAATCAGTAGACAGCAGGATATATTCATCCAAGTACAATAGTAATGTAGCAAATTCCATATCATCTAAATTTGTCCACCAACGTATATTTATTTTAATCTGGACATAATCTAACAATAAGGAGAAGGATAGTAAAGAGAAAGAGAAAGAAAAAAGAAGGAGTAAGATGGGAGAGAGGGGAAGGGGGAGGGGAGGCTCAGCCGCCAGCCTAGGGTGGGTCTTCTCGCCTGTGCCAGTCCTCCCAGACCTTGTCATGCGTCTCCAATCTATCCTGCAGTCGGGCTGTCATTTTTTCCATTAGCTCTATATCTTTTATTCTGGTGTAGAGATCCGTTTGAGTAGGTGGGGCCTGTTTTTTCCAGTGCAGGGCGACCAGGCACCTCGCCGCCGTAAGTACATGGCCTAGCAGTTTCCTGGAGTGTCGGGGTATACGCAATCCAGACACCCCAAGAAGAAATAGTTTCGGAGCCCTAGGTACCTGCACTCCCAGTAAGCGGTTCAGTAGTAATTGAGTCTCCGTCCAGAACTGAACTATTTTAGGGCATGACCAGTAGATATGATATAGGGTCCCTCTGTCTTTGTGGCACCGCCAACATCTGTCCGAACTGGAAGGGTAGATGGCTCGGAGAACATCAGGCGTCATGTACCAGAAAAAGAGAATTTTATAAGCGTTCTCCTTATACAGTGTACAAAGTGAACTCTTGGCTGCCTGGGACCAGATCACCTGCCATGTGTTTTCTGGTATCTCTTCGCCTAAAAACCTCTCCCAGCGGAGCATGTATGTGTGCTTGTCCTGGTCCGTGAAGCTGTAGGAGTTTAGTATGCGGTATATATCGAAAATTAGCCCACGTCTAGCAGAGCCTTCCAATATCAAGCCCTCAAATGTAGTTGGAGTTGAGAATTGTAGATCCGGGGCAATGGATTGAGCATAGTGTCTAATCTGCAAATATCCATAGAATACCTGCCGTGGAAGGTCAAATTTTTTTTTGAAGTTCTGCAAAGGAAAGTAGTCTACGTGTGCATGGGTGAACTAAATGACCAAAATGGAACAGATCTCTTGTCGCCCACGGGGAGGACATTTGATGTGTAAGACCTACAGGCAATCTGGGGTTGTAAAGGAAAGACGTAAGGGGTGATCTCTCTGAGCATAATTTATGAACTTGTGATAGTCTACGCCAGAGCGAGCTAAGGTGGAGCATGGGGCCCAGGAGCTGAGCGGGGTCTACCTTCACCATCGCATTCCATAGCATACTATTCGGGTGGACTGGTGCCATCCATAGTTTTTCAATTTCTGTCCACTTATTATAAGAACGCTGGGTGAACCAGGAAGCCAGGGCTCGCAGTTGGGCAGCTTGATAATATTTAGTTATGTCAGGGAAGGACAACCCTCCGTCCATTCGCGATGCCATCAGGACCGATTGTGATATTCTATGCCTCCTATAATTCCAGACATAGCGTATCATATCCGCTTGTAGTTTCCGCAGCTCCACCATTGGAACTGGAATGGGGAGTGTTTGGAATAGGTAGAGCAGCTTTGGCAGGATAACCATTTTAACCGAAGCTACCCTCCCCAAAAGGGAGACATGATGAGCCTTCCATTTTCGTAGGAGGTCTCTTATAGTTTTAAAGAGGGGGGGTAGTTAGCTCTATATAGGGTGGGGTAAGAGGGAGTAATCTGGACTCCCAAGTATTTTAGGGATGACGTCTTCCAGTGATAAGGGAAGCATTGTTGTAAATGTTGGATCTCCTGTATCGGGATGTTAACAGGTAAAGCTTCAGATTTAGCTGCATTTATTTTGTAGCCCGACAGAGATCTGTACAGGTCAAGTTCAGTGTGTAGGTTGGGAAGTGAGATCCTAGGCTGAGTCAGGGTAAGTATAACATCGTCTGCAAACAATGCCAACTTAAATTCCCTACCTCTCACCGGAATCCCATGTATGTTCGTGTTTTTCCGAATGGTCGCCGCCAGAGGCTCAACACACAGCGCAAATAATAGCGGTGATACCGGGCACCCCTGGCAAGTTCCATTCGCAATCGGAAAAGCCGACGATAAGGCAAAGGGAGTCTTAACCTGGGATGAGGGATTAGTGTACAAATGTCTAATAGCCTGCAGAAAGGGGCCCCGGAATCCCATGCAGCGCAACGTGGCGAACAGGAAAGGCCAGCCAAGGCGATCAAAAGCCTTTTCTGCGTCCAAACCAAGAACCAGCGCCTCTAGTCCTTCCCTGTTCGCCACATCTATCAGGTCAATAATTCATCTCGTGTTATCCCCCGCCTGACGCAGGGGGACAAAGCCCACCTGATCCTTGTGTATTAAGGAAGGAAGTATCAGATTCAATCGCATTGAGAGAAGTTTAGTGAAAATTTTTAAATCAGAGTTTAGAAGTGCGATTGGCCTGTAACTGGTACATACTGAGTGGTCCTTGTCAGGCTTGGGGACCAACGTGAGGAATGACCTCTGCATGTCCGCGGGAATAGTAGTTTTCTGAAAAAAGGCGTTAAACATCCTACACATGTAGGGTAGGAGAATCGGGAGGAATGCCTTGTAGTACTCGTAGGGGAGACCATCCGGTCCGGGAGATTTGTGTGTAGGCAAAGTTTTTATAGTGGCCGTTAATTCTTCCTCTGTAATTGGAGCATTGATTGACACAAGATCCGCATCCTGGAGTTTGGGAAGTCCACTTTCCTCCAGATAATGTCGCATTCGGTCATGTAAGTCGGGAGAAAGTGGATCTTGAGGGATCTCAGGGTTGTTGTATAGGGTTGTGTAAAATTCCCCAAAGACCCGAGTTATGTCTTGAGGGTGTGTTAAAAGAGCCCCCTTCTTATCTTTAATTTGGTGGGGAGTGGACATATGGGAGCGCTCAGACAGTTTACGCGCTAGAAGGGAATGGGCTTTATTGCCTTTATCGTAATAGGTTTGTTTTAGCCGTAGAAGTGCCTTCTCCACTTGACCTAATGCCAGATCTCGAAGAGTGTTTCTGAGACAAACCACTTTTTTAAGGAGAGTTATGGATGGCGAAGCTTGTAGGCGGAGTTCTAGGGCTCTGAGTTCTCTTTCAGTCTGAAGCTTAGATGCTATCGCATTTTTCTTCATAGCCGAAGAGATCGCAATACACCGTCCCCTAAGGACTGCTTTGTGGGCCTCCCAGAGAGTTGTAAGGGAGACGTCGGGAGTATTATTTTCTAAGAAGTAGTTCTGCAAAGTCGTCTCTAGTTCCGATCTAGATGGGGTGTGTTGGAGGAGAAAGTTATTTAACTGCCAGTTACTAGGTTTACGGGTAGGGGTTCCCATCTCTAGTGATACAATAACTGGGGCATGATCTGACCAAGAGATGGGAAGGATCTGAGCTGTCTTTGTGATACGTAGGGTGGCATTGTTGACGAAGAAATAGTCTAAGCAGGAGTGCATACGGTGAGGGGCAGAGAAAAATGTGTATTGTCTATCTCCTGGGTGTAGTGCCCGCCATGCATCAAATAAAGCATGGCGTCTGGTTAATTGTCGGAATAGTTTGGAGTCACGGGCGGCTCGGGTTTGAGGGGCTGTGGGATTGATCACATGGCGATCCAGACCTATTGAATGAGCCAGGGTAAAATCGCCACCGATGATCAAATATTCATTGGGTGACTTAAACAAACGCGAAAAGACCTTCGATAGGAAGTGTATCTGGTGTGTGTTAGGAGCGTAAATATTACAAATAGTTACCGCCTGCGTTTGCCACTGGCCCCGCAAAATTATATAGTGTCCCCTTGGGTCAATAAAGGACTCGGAGCATTTGAACGGGGAGCCGTGCTTAAATAGGATTGCCACCCTTGCTTGTTTGCGGAAGTTAAACGCTTGGTAGACCTGAGGATATTGTCTGGATGTGAAGGTGAAGGCATCCCCCTTATTAAAATGTGTTTCCTGTAGCAGAGCTGTCTGCCCCTGATCGCCTGAGTTCTTTCAATGCAAGATGTATTTTTTTATTTGAGTTCAACCCATGAACATTAAACGACATGAGTCTAACCATGGTCATTGGTGTGTGTGTGTGTGCACGCGTTTACTTAGCTTGTCCAGCTGAGAGACCCCTACGAAGTCCAGAGAACGAGGAGATCCATAGGTGGAGTGCGACCAGGTGACCATCCCAAACTCGTGATGAGCCAGAGGGGGGGGGGGTAGGAAGGAGAAGGAGAAGGAAAGATAGAGAGAGAGAGGGAGAAAAGAGAAAAAATGATTATTAACATTTCAAACAAGAATAAGCGTTTCATTGTGGGCCCGGGCAGTACACACCGCCCAGACTCCATTAAGTTCCAGTAGGTCCCCCCGGTCAAAGCCCCCAACCAGGTCTCAGTCCGGGGGGGCATAGAGAACCACTCAGTGCAAATTCAACTATATTCAAGCTATCTGAACAATGTAAGAAAGGGGAACTTTAGTAGGATAAACCTCTAGGGGGACTAGTGGTCCGGAAACAAAAAGAACTACCACTGACTAGTCTCCAATAAAAAATGCCCAATGTTGAAAACAAAATGACTGATGGAGGGCCTCAGGGGGAATGCACATAACAAAGATGGGTGGGCCAGGAGTAAGTATCATGCCAGTCAGCCTTTTTTTGGTTTAGTAGATCCTCGGGGAGAGTCCCGGTCCCTGGGGCGTTTGGTCGAGGGAATCTTCTGCCAAACCACAGGAGGTGGCGTTGGTAAGTCCACTAGATCCCAATCGGGCAGTCGAGGGATGGAAATCTCCAAGGTGTCGCAAAAATTTTACACATCCTCCGGAAAGCGTAGGACTGCAGATTTTCCCTGACACCGGGCTGTAAGGCTGAAGGGAAAACCCCAGCGGTATGTAATGTCATTCTCTTGGAGTAAGATGAGCAGGGGCTGAAGTAGTCTTCTCTTCTGCAAAGTGATCCAGGAAAGGTCTGGAAACACCTGGAGTTGTGTGTTTTCAAATACCACTTTCTTTGCGGTGCAAGCTTTGTGCATAATGTCTTCCTTTAGGGGGAAGGAATGGACCCTGCAAATAACATCTCGGGGTCTGGAGGCCGGTCCCTTAGGGTGCAGGCCCGATGAGCTTGATCCATTTCTAGAGGTTTATTTGGGGAGTCCCCCAGGAGGTTGTTAAACAGGAGCTGCAGGGTTTCGTGGAAATCTTCAGGGCCTTCTGACTCAGGTAGACCCCTAATTCGGATGTTATTTCTGCGCCCCCTATTGTCTAGGTCTTCAATATGGTGCTGCATGTTTCGGAGCATTAAATGGTGGTCCACCCCCTGTATTTGAGTACGATGAACTGCCAGTTTAGTCTCCTGAATTTCCTCCTCCGCCATCTCCATCCGCTCAGATAGATGTTTAAAATTGGTATGAATAACTTGAATTTCCGCCCGACAGGCGGATTTAACTTCTTCAATGAGGAGTTTAAAGTCCTCCTTGGTAGGGATGGCTTGAAGACAGTCTTGCCAGGAGGTAGACTGCTGAAAGCGTGGACTGTTTCCCATGTGATGTTGGGGGTAACATGGAGGGGAAGGTTCCCTGTGTAGTGCAGGAGGAGGTATGGGATTCCGTGAGTCATGGGACTGCATCTGGGGTACCTGCAAGTCTCCCCAGGAAGGTCTCTTCTCAGGAGGAGGGGGGTGGGTCCCCACCAGGGCATCCATAGGGGTCCTGTTCGGCGAACAAGCCACCTGGGCATATGATTTTGTTTGGTCGGTCCCCTGTGCCATGGGTCTGAAGGCACCATGGTGCACTTGCCTTTGTGGTTGGGGGGAGCCCGGGGGGGACAGTACACTTGCTGGGGGGTACATACTCCGTACTGTGCCTCTAGTCTCTGACCATGGCCCCAAGCACCCTCCAGCTCCGGCAGTGGGGGAAAATCGCCCGATTGCAGCGAGGGGGTAGGAGAGATCGTTCCTCCCTGAAGCAGGAAAGGGTCTGATGCAGAGCGCAGCAGCTGCGGGAAGGCCTCTGAGCACTGCGTATATGAAGCTGCAGTGAGGCCTAGTAAAGTGTCCCGTGATGTGCTCTGGGGTATCTCTTGTGCAGGGAGAGGTGGGGACGGACTCACCGCTGTAGTTCTCGTGCCGGTCAGTCCATCCATCTCCTGAGCCTGTTCTGCTGTGGGTTGGGATGTCGATGGAGCTGCCGAGGGCTCGTCGCGGAGGAGGGGGCCGTCGGCGCCATCTTGTCCCGCTCGTCCTCTGACATGGAGGACGGTTTAAAGTATTCTCGGAGGGTTGTAGTGGAGCCGGATGGTGGCTGGGACGATCCCCCGGTCCTAGAGGATCTAGTTCTTCTGCTTCCTCCCATATAGCGTTGCCGAAAATCCCCCTTTCAGGCCTTTAAGCTGTGGGCTGGAGGAGAGCTATGAGATCAAGCGTCCATGCAGGGCAGCTTCCGGTCACGCCCCTTCAAGCTAGCATTCTCACTGTCACAAAAAATATATATCTGTTGTTAATTAAACCACATTAATTTGCAAGTCAATCGCACCCTTTCTCCACCATTAAGGAAGTCTTGTGCGAAAGGTCATAAAAGTCCATCCTTGCCCTCTGCCCTAGGCTCTGAGCTGAGTTTTTGTGCAGATGATTACACGGGATAAAAGTGCGATCAAAATGTTTCTTCTCCCAACAAGTATGAAGCAATAGTAAGCAGGTATGGGTCATATATACCACCAGGGGGTCCTAGGGGCCAATGTGCTAATGACCTGGTGAAATGGGGTAATTTCTAAAAAATGAATTGAAAAGTTGGAGTAAAATGATAGAAGTAAGTAATCAATGGGCACTATTAAAGTCTACCATCCTGAAGGCAACTAGATAATATGTCAGGCAAGTTAGTAAGAAAAAAACGGAAGAAAAAAACTGTATGGTTCACTAAAGAGGTAAGTAGGATAGTAAAGGAAAAAAAATCAGCACACAGGAGATTCAAGGAAACAGGAGGTGTAGCTAACAGAGAAGGTATAAAAATTGGCAAAATGAGGCCAAGCACATTATTAGTGCTGCTAAAGCACAGAAAGAAAATTGCTAAATCTATTAAGAAAGAGATACAATCTTTTTTTAGGTACATTAGCGATAGAAGTAAAAAATACAATGGAATCACTAAAATGAAAACTGGGCACAACACGTATGTTGAAGGAGACCTGGATGTAGCAAACCATATAAACAATTACTTCTGTTCAGTCAGAAATAATTTGTACTAACAATAAAAAATTGGGGAATCTTATTGGTTCTAGTATTGATGGTTATTTTTTAGAATTTCTGGAAACGAAGGTAGCAGTTAAACTGGCTTGGTTAAAGCTTAATAAAGCAATGAGCCCAGATGATATTCACCCCAGATTTCTAAGAGAACTTCAAGGAATAGTTTTTGGACCATTAACAGATCTTTTTAATCAATCTTTTCTAACAGGAGAAGTTCCACATGACTGGTGGACAGCTAATACTGTACATATCCACAAGAAGGACAGCAAGGTAGAAGCTGGCAATTATAGGCCAGTGAGCTTAACATCTAATGTATTCAAGTTACTGGAATCACTGCTGAAAAGAGGGATCATTGATGACTTAAAAATACACAACTTACTGGACCCAAATCAGTATGACTTTGGGGGTACTTATTTCAGATGATTGCAAAATGAGCAAACAGTGTGACCATGCACTGGGAAAAGCAAATAGAATTCTAGGATGCATCACTAGGAGGATCAGCAGCAGGAGGAAGGAGGTCCTTATTCCCCTTTATACTGTAGCTCTTTAATGAGACTTCATTTAGAATACTGTGTCCAGTTTTGAAGAACTCACTTACAAAAAGATATTGATAAGATAGAACTAATCCAGAGATGGCTAACACAAATGTTGAAAGGCCTGGGAGATAAAACATATCAAGAGAGACTTCAGCAACTTAATGTGTATCTGGAGGAAAGAAGGGAAAGGGGAGACATGACTGAAACCTTTAGGCTGTGTTCACACCTATGCGAATTGGATGCGGAATTCACCTCTATGGAGCTGGTTCACATGTCTCCAGGTCGGCTGCAGGGAGCGCACTGCACAGAAATGCTTTGTGTCTTTGCCTCAGTTTCAGGGCTGAATTCAGGCAAAGATTCTGCCCTGATTCATCCCTGAACCAGAGAACAGGGACGGACAGTGTTGCTGTGCAATCCGCTGATGGTTTAGGTGTGAACTGAGCCCTAATACATCAATGAGGTGAATAAGGTTCAGAATGGCAGTTTTTTCAGTATGAAACCAAAATCAAGTACGTGGGGACTTGACTTCAAACTAGCTGGAAAGAAAGTATTATTTTACTGAAAGGGTAGTTGATGCTTGGAGTAAACTTCCAGAGGTAGTGAGTCAGTCAACAGTAAATGGCTTCAAACAGGCTTGGGACAAACATAGATATATACTCACTATACTATATAGACAAAAAAGTTAACAAACAAAATAAAAATACAAAACATGTTTAAAAAGACTCCACTGAATAAACTACTCTGTTTTTTTTCCTGCCGTCACTTTTCGATGTTTCTATGACCTTTAGGAATTTTTCTATTAATTAGTGTCACTGCTCAGCAAGCCTTAACACAAAACCACTTGTAGTGTGCTTTTTAGGAGGCATATGTTAAATTTATATCAAAGTTGTATAGCTATTCATTTTATCAGTTCCAACATTCCCTGGTCCTGTGCCTAAATGGCACGCAAACATTTCAATGAAGAGCGACACAAAAAATAAAAATTTGCATTACACTAGTCCAGATAACTTTCCTGCATAGTGGACTTCTTCTAGGGATAACTTTTTTGCAAGCACCCTTATTTTGCTTCAAAGTTCCTTATTTAAAATTTAAGTTTTTTTCCTGAAACTTCCCTCTTAAAATGAATGTGCGTGTTATACGCCTGTGCGTGATATATATATATATATATATATATATATATATATATATATATAAACAATTTTCCTTATTCCTGGACCTCCCCATGTCAGCCTACTATGGGATGTACCAAGCAATATTAAGAAGGGTGGGAAGACAAAAAATAATCCAAACCATCAATGCAATGCTACTCAAATTTTTGATGGGCAACAGCCGCCGTAACAACCATAGAGCCAAATGTTTCCTCACGTGGACAAGCCAAATTAAGCCTGTAATGCCTAATAAAAGGTGTTGGTGTGCTCCAGCTTGCTGCTCTGCAAACTACCTCAGGGGCGACCTTTGTGTATGCTGCCCAGGATGCTGCCATAGCCCTAGTCGAATGTGCTTTGATCTCTGAAGGAGGAGGAAGGTCCAGCGTTTTGTATGCAATATGTATGGTCTTGACAAATCAGGAAGACAAAACTCTGGATGTTGCCTGCATACCCTTTTAGGCCCCATTGGGAAAATCTACAGCTAATCTAGTTTTCAAAAGCTTTTAGTCCATTTCATGTAGGTTGAAACCACAGAGACCAGGTCTAACCTACTCCACTCATCATCAGCTGTAAGGCTGGGAGAATGACCTCCCGGTTTATACAAAATTATATGGCAACCTTAAGTAGTAAGCTTGGTATCAGCCTAAGGACTATCTTGTCTTGGAGAACCAAACAATATGGTTCTTTAGATGAGAAGGATCACAACTCGGAGACTCTTCTGGCCGAGGCAACTTTTAAAAGAAACAATGAATAAGAGAAAGCTTGATCAAACGGAGGAACCAGCAATGTTCCCAAGACTAGTGTTAAGTCCTCTTTTGGAAAAAATGATTTCAATGGAGGTCTGATTTCTATGGCTGCCCTTAAAAATCAAATCATCAATGGATGTAGAGCATATCTTGTACACGACATAGCCGATAAAGTGGGGATTTGACCCTTCAGGGAATTGTAAGCTAACCCTTAGAGACCACTCTGCATAAACACCAAAATGATAGATACTGAAGGAGATCCAAGGTCCCAACCCCTTTCTGTAGTATTCCAGATGTGGTGATAGGTTACATTCGTGGACCTCTTACGAGCCTATAATAATGTCTCCACTACACCGCCCGAGAGACAGTTAAAGCCTCCCTCTCACTTCCAAGTCATTAACTTCATCCTCCTGCGGTTCAGGTGTCAGGCCCCACTCTGCAGAAGGAGATTTTGACAAGGAGGCAGTGGGATTGGTGAGCCCAACTTTATTCTCCAAGCCAGAGGGAACTACGGCTCCCTGAGCTAGTAAGTTAAGACTACTATTGCTGTGAACCAGCTGTGAACCTTACTCGCTGAATCTTCAGCAGGATTTTGAGAGCCAATGGAAGCAGCAGGAACACATATGCCAAGGGGAAGTTCCAAGACCTGGACAGAGCACCCTGACCCAATGCCTGTGGATGCCAGGTCCAGGAGAAGAAGCAAGGCAGTTGAAAATTCTCCTCCAATGCCATAAGATCTATCAATTAAGGCCCTATTTGTTGTAAACCCCAAAAGCCTTGACTCAAGTGATCTGCTAAAACATTCCCAGGCCCTGGGAGATAAGATGCTGTAAGAGAGACGGGATTCTTCTCTGCGCATAGGAAGATTGGCATGCCACCTAAAGGAGAGGGCGACTTCTTGTGCCCCCTTGATGAGACACATAAGCCACCGTAGTTGTTGACCAAAGAATCTTGACAGCTCGACCTCACAAGATAGGTTGGAACACTAAGAGAGCACATCTGACAGCATCCAATCCCAGGAAATTTGAATTCTTCGCCCCACAAAAGTTCCATTGGCCTTGAACCTGCTGTCCCAGGCAGTGTGCCCTGCAGCCTGCCAGACTGGCATTGGTCGTCACCACTATTGGTTCTGAGGCCTTCAACGGAACTCCGCGGGAAAGATTGAGAGCTACTGACCACCAAACCAGGGACCAGATTATCGGAATTGGCAGATAGATTTTCTGTAACAAGGAGTGACGATCCCACTGAAGAAGAAATTTGCATTGAGACCTCCTTCTGCGCCACCTGACCCACTGGACTACTGGAACTGTGGCTGATAGAACCCCCAGATACTGCATGCATTCCTTCACCATCATAGAGGGCCTGGCTATCACTGCTTTTGTCTTTTGTCTGAGACTGGATCTCCTGGACCTTCATCTGAGGAAGAGAAACACCATCCCACCTTCCGAAAGTTGAACAACCAACTGAAACGAGCTAGTGTTTTGCAGGTGAAATTCACATGAAGTAGAAGGAGCTCATTTGACGGACCCAGAAGTAGCATGTCATCTAGATAATGGAATATTTTCACTCCCTTGACCCTGAGAGTTGCAACGACAGCAGACAGTAGCTTTGAGAACATTATCAGAGTCATGCAGAAACCGAATGGGAGACATTAAAATTGAAAATGAGAGCCTTCCACGGAAAACCTGAGAAAGCGATGGTGATATGCGTCTATGAAGATACGCATCCGCCAGATCGATGGAAACCCTCCAGTCTCCTGAGTCCACAACCGAAATGATCGTTTCCAATGACTCCATTTTGAATGGTGGAACCTTCATGTAAGAATTCAGGACTTTGAGGTCAAAAACTGGTCCGAAACCCCCTGAAGCCTCTGGGACCAAAACAGAGGGGAACATACTCTTTGACCCAATTCGTGCCTTGGAACCGGAAGGATGGCCCTTGCTGCCAACAGCTCCCCTATATATCCTCTCAAACATCTGTAGGAAGCCCAGTTTCTATGAACAAGGTCTGAGGGGGCCTTGTTCTGAACTTGAGACGATAACGTGATCGAATGACAGCTACAATCCAGGCATCCTGTAATTTGTCCACCCAAACCCTCCTGAATTGGGCTAATCTTGCTCCTACTTGAGAGGGTTAAGCGGAGACACCTTCAGAAGGACTTATTTGAAGCCTTAGGAGCTTTGTTGGCCCTAGGCTTGGAAGGTTTCTGGAAGGTTGAACCAGCTCCCTTCCACTGTCTGAAAAACTGTCTGTAAGCACTGGCCTCTCTGAATCCTTCTTTGGATCTCTTGTTAAACTGAAAGGGCTGCTGTTGTCTTTTTCTTTTCTGTGGGATTAGGCTAGATCTGTTGCCAGAAACCCGCTGAATTGCTCATTCTAAGTCTTCCCAAAGAGTATCTTGCCATCGAATGGAAACAAACACACTGTGCTTAGAAGCCTTATTGGCCAACCAATGCTTCAACCATAAGGCTCTGCGGGCAGTGACGGAATGAGCCATTATCTTTGCTGTCATCTTGACCTGGTCGACAGCCACTTCAGCCAAAAACTCGACAGCAGTCTTGAAAACTACAAAGGAGAAGAACTGCCACTTCCCAGACTTTCATCTGAACATCCATCCACCAGCTCCGCTACCCACAGTCTAAGGCTGGATTCACACCCATGCACTCCCAGCGCTCCCTACATTCCGCAGACCCGAACCACAGAACACGCCCCATAGGAGACCATGATAAATGAACGGTAGTGCAAATCTGCAAAAAGCACCAAAAAACGCACAGGTGCGAATCCAACCCAAGTGCTGCTGCCACGGAAGTGAGTACTACCGCCGGTCTGCAGGCTGCTCCGGCCAAACTATACAACCTTTTTAGATCTGCGTTTATTCTGCAATCCATAGGATTCCTAAAAGAACCGAATCCTCCAGCGGAAGCGGAATGTGGCGGGGGAATCTACATAATGAAGCATCCACCTTAGGCGTAGTGCCCCAAGGGGTACAGCTTCGATACTCTATTATGCACATTGAGCTTCTTCTCAGGCCCCGCCCACTCATCGACAAATGCTTCTTTTATTTCAGACATGAATGGGAAGGAAGGTAACGATTTCTTTAAATACGGGTAGTATCTCTGCTGTTTCTTTGGAGGCGACAATTCTTCCTGCCACTTCATCATATCCTTAACAGCCTCCACCAAGGGGGAACCAGTGCAAAAATAAAATGTATGCGATTCCGAGGCCATCTCAGCCTCAGATGGATCCGAATCACTATCGACTTCAGAGTTAAAACGCACTGAAAACACATGATCTGAATCTGCAGAAGCTGAAGATACAGCAGGATAAGCAGGATTTCTTGAAACACTCTTTAACCCTTCCTTGACTGCGTGCTTAATGTAAGTTTTAACCTGGCATGCTTTTGCAGCATTGTCCTGAGCTGCCTCCTTGAAGCAAGATGTAGATACCCGTTTTCCTCTGAGCAGGCCCAACAGGATGCTTCTTCTGCCTTGGCTGGCGATGAAGACCTATCTGAAGAAGAGGATCTTCTCTGTCTGATTTGCTCTTTCTAAAGACTTTCTGATGTCTTGACCACTCTTGGCTCGGGTCCGAGCGGCTAAAGTGAGGTAAGGGCGAGGGAGATCTGGAATGCTGTGACAACAAGTGTCTATCCAGCTGCATGCGACTCTGCGATTTGTCATGTCTAGTCCCTTTTTTACTCCTTTGAGGCTGGAATGCTGATTTCCAACCTCTTTGCGGGCGTTTAGCTCACACTGGGCCCTTCTCTCTGTAAAACACAGAGGCTGTGCTCTCTTTTTAAAAAATAAAAATAAATAAATAAAAATGTTTTTTTTTAAACAAAAAATAAATAAAATAAACTTCTCCATCCGAATCTTCAGTGCTAAGGCAGCTAGGCAGGCAGGCAAACTCCCCAGACCTATAAAGGCACAGGATAATAAAAAACACTCTGACAGACAAGTAACACAGCAGTAAGTAATGAGAGTCCTGGACGGAGGCTTACCAGAGCAGAGCAGATTGATCAGCTGGAGGCTGAGATTAGCCTAGAGGACAGAGCCTGCTACAAATCAGCAGTAAGCATTCTGGTGTTTGCTAGGCAATCCAAGAGGAAGCTACCTCTGACCTCACCTGCTCAACTCTGAGCTTCCTGAAAGGAATACATGCGGAGGTGGTGAACTATAAGTTCCAGCAAGCCAAACCACTGCCTGAACACACAAAAACATGGAAGGAGAGAGTGCCAGCACCTGCCTAACGAAGGTATATACAGTCATTTATACTGCCAGTGACCTTTGCCAGTAATACACAGTCATTTATACTGTACCATACAATCCCAGCACCACGGGAACCCACCTCCTCAGGAGATTTACAACCTATATGGGGGAGTCTTCTGATCCGGGAGAGGCTGAACCCAAACAGAATGGATGGTGGATGGAGAAAAAAAAATTTAAAAAAATAAATAAATAAAAATAAACTTTAAAAGGCATCCGGAGCAAGGACGAAAAAAGACAGCCGCCCTTTATGGGCTAAGAAAAAGGTGGTCCTGGAGGGGTCAGAGGGGGCGGAGCTGACCCATAGTAGGCTGAGGTGCAGGAAATATATATATATATATATATATATATATATATATATATATATATATATATATATATATATTTATATATATATATATATATATATATATATATATATATATATATATACTGCATCCAGTGTAGCCAAGCCTATATCTGACTGCAGGCCATTCCTGGTGTACTTTTTCTAATATACTTCAGGCGGTGTACATAGTACCGTGCACCCATAGTGCAGTTGCTACTACTTTTCTGGTGGTGTACACAGTACACAATAGATACAATGCACTCATAGTTGCTATTGGGCAGCACAGTGGTGTAGTGGGTAGCACTCTTGCCTAGCAGTAAAAAGGTTTGAATCCCAACCACGACACTATCTGCCTGGAGTTTGCATGTTCTCCCTGTGCCTGCATGGGTTTCCTCCGGGTACTCCGGTTTCCTCCCACACTCCAAAGACATGCTGGTAGGTTAATCGGATCCTGTCTAAATTGGCCCTAGTATGTATGAATGTGAGTTAGAGACCTTAGATTGTAAGCTCCTTGAGGGTAGGGACTGATGTGAATGTACAATGTATATGTAAAGTGCTGCGTAAATTGACGGCGCTATATAAGTACCATAAATAAATATTAGACTTCTGGTGGTGTACATAATACCGTTCACCCCTAGTGCAGTTGCTACTACTTTTCTGGTGGTGTACACAATACATAAAGTGCACCCATAGTTGTTATTACACTTCTGTTGGTGTACACAGTACCGTGCACCCCTAGTGCAGTTGCTACTGTGTAGCCATAGTTGTTATTAGACATGTGCGCCGTCAATAAATTTGTTTAGTTTCATTCCGTTCCATTTCGTATTAAAATTAATTCTTAATTCGTAATTCGTGTCCAAAATTCAATTCGGATTCGCACGAAATTATCGTAAACTTTCGTAATAATAAGGAAAACTTTTCGTAACAATAACTAAATTTTCGTTATAATAAATGTATCATTATGAGGGGCTCCCACCATCCCTGTGCTGTGCTGACTTCCTGGGTTTTTAGCTTTTAGTTTCATTTACTTTTCGTAACAATAACAAAAGTTCGTTATGATAAATTTATCATTATGAGGGGCTCCCACCATTCCTGTGCTGTGCTGACTTCCTGGGTTTTTAACTTTTAGTTTCGTTAACTTTTCTTAACAATAACAAAAGTTTGTTATGATAAATTTATCCGAAGTTCATAAACAAAATGTCGTATTTCGTACAAGATTCGTATGCATAAAAATTCTTATTTTGGATCCTTACGAATGTACGAATTTTCGGAAATTCGTACGAATTTCTGATTCGTATGAAACTAATTGCACATGCCTAGTTGTTATTACACTTCTGTTGGTGTACACAGTACCGTGCACCCATAGTGCAGTTGCTACTACTTTTCTGGTGGTGTACACAGTACACAATACATATAGTGCACCCATAGTTTGTATTACACTTCTGTTGGTGTACACAGTACCATGCACCCCTAGTGCAGTTGCTACTACTTTTCTGGTGGTGTACACAATACACATAGTGCACCCATAGTTGTTATTACACTTCTGTTGGTGTACACAGTACCGTGCACCCCATTGCAGTTGCTACTACTTTTCTGGTGGTGTACACAGTACACAATACATACAGTGCACCCATAGTTGTTATTACACTTCTGTTGGTGTACACAGTACCTTTCACCCATAGTGCAGTTGCTACTACTTTTATGGTGGTGTACACAGTACAATACAGTGTAGTGTGGTTTTTCTAAACAAAATTTACAGCATGTCCGGAAGGCCACCAAGCAAAGACAGATGCTCACAGGCCACGAAAAGAGGGCAAGCAGGCTCTGTGTCTACATTCGACAGTGCTGGTCATGGATATGGTGCATCCTTTGCATGTGGCTGTGGGGCACGCTTGTCCTTTTTTTCTGCAGCTGGCCGTGTTATTGAGCCACAACATGCAGAAGAGTTGGTGGAATGGATAACAAAGCCCTCCTCATCCTCTGTCACCCAGACTCAGAGTAGTTTGCCTGCCAATGCAGCTGCCAAAGTGGCCTATTCCATTGGCTCCATGTCAACAGTCACTCCTTCCCTAGCCCCACCATCATGCACAGAGGAGTCCCCCGAACTTTTCGACCACAGTGTGGGGTACATGCTGCAGGAGGATGCACAGTGATTTGAAGGCTCCAATGATGGTACCCAGGTTGAGAAAGTGAGTAATTTGAGCCTAGAGAGAGGGGGTGCCCAAGAAGGTCAAGAAACTGGCAGTCATGTTCCCCCAGCTGCAGCCTACTGCCAAGTTTGCTCCACTGATGAGGAGAGAGAGGATTATGAGGTCACTGACTCTACTTGGGTGCCTGATAGAAGAGAGGAGGAGGAGGCACATCTCCAACGAGGCAGGATGCCCTCCAGGGGGCAGCATAAGGGCAGCCACCCTATTGCATCACCATGCAGAGCTGAGCAAGTGCAGGGCGCTGCTGACTCCCCGCATATTATGAAAAGTTCTTTGGTGTGGACCTTTTTTGACACATGTGCAGCAGATCACACCGTTGCTGTTTGCATGTTTGCAACATATGTCTGAAGCGTTACAAGCATGGCCAAAACAGCAGCTGCTTGGGCACCACATGCTTGACCAGACTTATGACGACCTCTCATGCAGTCCGTTGGCTACAGCACTTAAAAGACCCACATCAAAGAACAAGGCAGACCTCTCCTTGCTCCTCATTAGCTGGGATCTCCAACCCCACTATACCTCCAGTCCTCTCAGAAACCTGCACTAAGAGGAATGAAGGTATAGAAATAGGTGTCCCCAGTACTTGCGGCCAATCTGCTAGCGGTACACCAACATCCGATTTTTGCAGGCAAATTTCCCTACCCCAGTTGCTAAATCATCGAAAGAAATTTGGTCCCAGCCATCCACATGCTCAGCATCTGAATGCTAGCTTAGCCAAATTTCTAGCACTGCAACTGCTGCCTTTTCAGCTGGTAGACTCTGCCCCCTTTCATGAATTTGTGGAATGTGCGGTACCTCAGTGGCAGGTTCTCAAACTCCATTTCTTTTCATGGAAGGCCATTCTGGCTCTCTACCAGCATGTGAAAGGGAATGTCTTGGCCTCGTTGGACAGGGCGGTCAGCAGTAAGGTGCATATTACTGCTGACTCATGGTCCAGCAGACATGGACAGGGAAGTTACCTTTCTTTCACGGCGCACTGGGTAACTCTGCTGGCAGCTGGGAAGGATGCAGGACAGGGTTCAGTATTGCTGGAGCTTGTTCCACCACCACGCCTCCAAAATGCTAGTAGAGGTGATTCTGCCACACCTCTCTCCTCCAACCCCTCCTCTTCTTCTTCCTCTATGGCCTCTTCCTCTGCAGATTTGTCCTCTGAACCAGCGGTGCTCCATAGGTGTTCAAGGGGCTACACAAGCACTCACACAAAAAGATGCCATGCGGTGCTTCAGTTGGTCTGCTTAGGGGACAGGAGCCACACTGGGGCAGAGATTCTGGCAGCTCTGCAGGGGCAGGCTCAGAGGTGGTTGACGCCACGCCAGCTTCAGCCAGGAATGGTTGTATGCGACAATGGCACCAACCTCCTCTCCGCCCTCTGACAGGGACAACTGACTCATGTGCCCTCTTTGGCTCACATCCTTCATTTGGTGGTGCAGCAGTTCTTGAGCAGGTACCTGGGCTGACAGGATCTCCTGAGGCAGGCCAGGAAAGTCTGTGGTCATTTCCGCCAGTCATGTAATGCCAGTGCCCGGCTGGCTGACATTCAAAGAGAATGCAACCTGCCCAAGAACTGCCTCATTTGTGACATGCCCACCAGGTGGAACTCAGCATTGGCAATGCTGCAGCAGCTGCACATGCAGCAGAGGGCCATCAATGAGTACCTGTGTGAGTATGGCACCAGGACAGGGTCAGGGGAGCTTGGGTTTTTTCAGCCATGCCAGTGGCTACTGATCAAGGATGCATGCACTGTCCTATCACCATTTGAGGAGGCCACGAGGATGGTGAACAGTGACAGTGCATGCATCAGTGATACTGTTCCTCTTGTCTTCCTGTTGGAGCACACGCTTTGTGGAATAATAGACAGGGCACTTGAGGCAGAACAGCGGGAGGAAGAGGAGGACTTCATTACCTCTCAAGACCCCCTTTATCCAGATAGTATTCCTGTGGGCCTGCTGATCACACAGGAAGAAGAAGAGGAGGAGGAGGATTGTGTTTGCATGGGGGTGGAGGATAACACTCAGCATCAGCAGCAGACTTCAAGGGATCGTTTTCAGTCTCCAGAAACCCATGGAGCTGTACGTGGCTGGGAGGAGGTGGTTGAGGATCATGTGATCCTTATGCCACATACACACAACCGGACTTTACGGCATACTTTGTCCTGCAGACTTTTCAACGGACTTTATGAATGAACGTATTTGCCTACACACGATCAACCAAAGTCTGACGGATTCGTACGTGATGACATATGACCGGACTAAAACAAGTAAGTTCATAGCCAGTAGCCAATAGCTGCCCTAGTGTTGTTTTTTTGTCCATCGGACTAGCATACAGATGAGCTGACTTTTCAAACATCCAACTTACAAACGACTCCTACTTACAAACGGAGGGAGACAACAGGGAGTGAGAGGAAATCTACCCCTAGGAAGGGAAAATTTTCTCCTGTAAGAGTTAATATGGGAAAAAGGTGTCTCCACTGATGCTTTATCACCAATCCTAGTTTCCCTAATAACCCAAAATTTTCAAAATCCAATTGTCTTTGGGACAGAAAGTGAGGTGAAATCTTCTGAACAGGGACACAGACAGCAACTTGAAATCACCAGCATCTGAATTACATGGTGCAGGAATATCTAGGGGCAAGATCAGACTTGGAGACCTTTCCAACAGAACATCCACTGGGTTGCTGGGTCTTGAGGATGGACCACTGGCCAGAGCTTGCTCAATATGCAATTGAGCTACTGGCCTGTCCTGTATCCAGTGTTCTTTCTGAACACATATTCAGTGCTGTTGGAGGCTTTGTAACCGATCACAGAGTGCGCCTGTCCACAGACTCTGTTGATCGGCTCACATTCATAAAAATGAATCAGTCTTGGATTACCAGCTACCAAGCACCTGATACTGATGTAACCAATTGATTTTTCTATGGATGTGGGAACCCTTGAAGACTGCATATGTTGAGTGACTATTCTATTATGCTGAGTTACTATCATATTCCTCCTCAATCTTCATGATGATAGCTTCTAAGAATATTTTTGATTCAGGGCACCACCACCACTGCCTAAGGCCCAATTTTTTTGCCCCTGTTTAACAGGGGGGATGTAATTACAATTTTTGATCAAATATTTAACAGCAGGGCTTATTCCTGCACTCAACAAGAGTATCTGTGAGGGGTTGCAGTGTTGTGGCACCACCACCACTGCCTAAGGCTCAATTTTTCTGCCCCTGTTTAACAGGGGCGTGTAATTACAGTTTTTGATCTAATATTTCACAGCAGGGCCCGTTCCTGCACTCAACAAAAGTATCTGTGAGGCTTTGCAGTGTTGTGTCACCACCGCCTAAGCCCCAATTTTTCTGCCCCTGTTTAACAGGGGCGCGTAATTACAATTTTTGACATAATATTTCAGAGCAGGGCCCATTCCTGTGCTCAACAAGAGAATCTGTGAGGGCTTACAGTGTTCTGGTACCACCAACACCTAAGGCCCAATTTTTCACAGAGTGTATAGGGCAGGCCATATAGTATATACAGGAGGTCCCCTATTTTCAAACATCCAACTTACAAACCACTCCTACTTACAAATGGAGGGAGACAACAGGGAGTGAGAGGAAATCTACCCCTAGGAATGGAAAATTTTCTCCTGTAAGAGTTAATATGGGAAAAGGGTGTCTCCACTGATGCTTTATCACTAATCCTAGTTTCCCTAATAACCCAAAATTTTCAAAATCCAATTGTCATTGGGACAGAAAGTGAGGTGAAATCTTCTGAACAGGGACACAGACAGCAACTTGAAATCACCAGCATCTGAATTATATGGTGCAGGAATATCTAGGGGCAAGATCAGACTTGGAGACCTTTCCAACAGAACATCCACTGGGTTACTGGGTCTTGAGGATGGACCACTGGCCAGAGCTTGCTCAATATGCAATTGAGCTACTGGCCTGTCCTATATCCATTGTTCTTTCTGAACACATATTCAGTGCTGTTGGAGGCTTTGTAACCGATCACAGAGTGCGCCTGTCCACAGACTCTGTTGATCGGCTCACATTCATAAAAATGAATCAGTCTTGGATCACCAGCTACCAAGCACCTGATACTGATGTAACCGATTGATTTTTCTATGGATGTGGGAACCCTTGAAGACTGCATATGCTGAGTGACTATTCTATTATGCTGAGTTACTATCATATTCCTCCTCAATCTTCATGATGATAGCTTCTAAGAATATTTTTGATTCAGGGCACCACCACCACTGCCTAAGGCCCAATTTTTTTGCCCCTGTTTAACAGAGGGATGTAATTACAATTTTTGATCAAATATTTAACAGCAGGGCTTATTCCTGCACTCAACAAGAGTATCTGTGAGGGGTTGCAGTGTTGTGGCACCACCACCACTGCCTAAGGCAAGGCTCAATTTTTCTGCCCCTGTTAAAACAGGGGCGTGTAATTACAGTTTTTGATCTAATATTTCACAGCAGGGCCCGTTCCTGCACTCAACAAAAGTATCTGTGAGGCTTTACAGTGTTGTGTCACCACCTCCTAAGCCCCAATTTTTCTGCCCCTGTTTAACAGGGGCGCGTAATTACAATTTTTGACATAATATTTCAGAGCAGGGCCCATTCCTGTGCTCAACAAGAGAATCTGTGAGGGCTTACAGTGTTCTGGTACCACCAACACCTAAGGCCCAATTTTCCACAGAGTGTATAGGTCAGGTCATATAGTATATGCAGGAGGTCCCCTATATTCAAACATCCAACTTACAAACTACTCCTACTTACAAATGGAGGGAGACAACAGGGAGTGAGAGGAAATCTACCCTTAGGAAGGGAAAATTTTCTCCTGTAAGAGTTAATATGGGAAAAAGGTGTCTCCACTGATGCTTTATCACCAATCCTAGTTTCCCTAATAACCCTAAATTTTCAAAATCCAATTGTCATTGGGACAGAAAGTGAGGTGAAATCTTCTGAACAGGGGCACAGACAGCAACTTTAAAAAATGTACCTGTTCCAAATTACAAACAATACAAATTGATTCAACTTAAGAACAAACCTACAGTCCCTATATTGTTTGTAACTGCCTGTATACTGCTGTTCAGAGTATATAGGGCCTGGGGGCCCCACGCCTTTTTTTTGTAATTTGGGTGCGGGGTTTCCCTTAATATCCATACCAGACCCAAAGGGCCTGGTAATGGGCTGGGGGGGGAACCATGCCGTTGTTCTAAATGATTTTCATCTATATTGCCGGACCTGACATTACATTACAGCCGCAAGAAGTTTTAAACTTTTATTCCTTTAGAAATGTAATTTTGTGCAGGGACTGTTCTAAACACGGGAAAAATGTGCCACTTTACAGACATACTATAGTCACCCCCCAGGCACGATATTTAAAGGAATATTTCACTTTTATTGTTTCACTTTAAGCATTATTAAAATCACTGCTCCCGAAAAACGGCCCTTTTTAAAACTTTTTTTACATTGATACATGTCCCCTGGGGCAGGACCCAGGTCCCCAAACACTTTTTATGACAATAACTTGCATATTCATATTAGCCTTTAAAATTAGCACTTTTGATTTTTCACATTCGAGTCCCATAGACTTTAATGGTGTTCGCACACATTTTTTGCATGTTCTGCCACAAACCGAACCGGGTGGTGTTCGACTCATCCCTATTGATAATTATAGTTGGGCTAAACCAGATGACTTTTGTGTGACAGCTGTCTTTTTTTCAGTAGTTGGTCCAGCTTCTGTCAAACGGGCATGTTAGAAAACCAGCATTTGATCAGCACTCACAGCCAATGGCTGCGAGCACTGATCAGTGTATTCTGGTGGGGGGTGGGGAGTCCCCCTTTCAGAATACAAGGTCTTAGCAGGAGAGATTGCTGCATCAACATTGCTTGTGTTGATGCAGCAATCTGTCAGTTTTTTTTTTAATTCAACCCACTGGTTGAACAAAAAGTAAAAAAAAAAGTAAGTGAGTAACCAGATGTACTGAACACCTTTGGGACGAATTAAAATGTCAGTTGTGAGATAGGCATATTTTAAATTCTTGTGAAACTTTTCAGAATGGTGGATGTCATTATAGCCATGGGGGAGAAACAACTCTATATTTATGTCCATTGTTTTTGAATGGGATACCCAACAAACTTTATGGTTGAGTGTCTACAAACATTTCCCCATACAGTATTTGTAGAAAAAGTATATACATATACACTTATTTTTCTTTACCAAATAACTGCTTCTTTAATGTATGTCAGGTCAATTACTGAAGCACATAAATGTGGTTCTGTGTTATGTTTTCAGGTTCATATTTATCATATTTAATTTGGCACCTATATTCCTAATGTTGTCAACTATAAAAATTATATTGGTTAATTAATGAAACTCAATTAAAATAACTGTAGCATTTACAGAAACAATATAACAGGCCAATAAAGACATCGATCTGTCAAGCTTAATGTTCCAGTTGCTGTAACTGATACTGTAGTTATTAAATAGTTCACAATATGACAGCCAGAAGTACTGTTATTCTATTTAAATTTTTTTTACTCCTTCTGACTTAATCCCTTGTTATCACTTATTTGATGAGGTGATGTGGTAAATGTATTAATTACCCAGGAGAACTGGCCTTGTGGGATGTGCTGGTTTCTTGTTGACCCAAAGGCCAATTGTAGAACATATCGCTGCAGCTGACAAGGCAGATAATGCTCATAAACAGGTCTAATTATAACATAATGGTCACAAAAAGGAAGCAGATTTTTTTGCTGGGCTTTGATCTTTAAAACCTAACAACTTTTGTTAATATACTGTAAGTATATCTTTATAAGGAACTGCAAAACTGCTTGGTTATAAAACTTGTGTTTTTTTTACACCCATGATCTATATTCATGACTGAACTGCCAATGGTCTACAACCATGCTGTCCCCTGCTACTCTGAAACCAGAAATGTGGAATGATTTATTGCTCCTCATGCCAAGAAGATGTTTTTAGCATGCTGAAAACATATATCTTTTGATGTCATTCCTCTATAAAAAAAACTTCCAGGTATTGACTGGTATATTGCTGGTATCAGTGTTACGGGGAACTTATTGGATGTTTGTGGGTCCAATAGTTACACCAATTTAAAGCAGAACTGTTAGGAAATTAAGATCAATTATATTGAAATTTGTATGGTCACATAAGTGCCCAAGGATCCCGTATGCTGTGAGGGTTATCGCAAAATGGAAAGGAGGAATAGGTTTGCCAGATTTTAAAAGGTACTATCAAGCAGTAACTATTTCATGATTTATGAAGAAAGGAGTGTAATGTAATGTAATGAATGAGCACAATGTAACTGTGTGAAACGTGTCTACCCGATGCACTTGCTACCATCCTGTGGTGTGTGACCTTTTGTATTTTATAGAGGAGGAATAAAAGGACTTTTGTTACTCCAGTGTGCAGCCACTCCTTTCTTCATATTACTTGCATGGCCCAGCTCACCTGGATCCACTCACCTGCAGTGGTGTTTCTCTTGTCTCCACTATTTCATGAATAATTGATTGGGTCCACAATAAAACAAATAAAAGTTGGATTGGGATTGAGGTGGGGTGTTGTTGGTTATGGTTGATTTAAAGTAAAGCTATTTATTTGTAATATATATTTAATTGTAATACTTTTGAACATATTTTTGAATGTTGAAATTGACTAATAATAATAATAATAATAATAATATCTAGGGGTATTCCTTGTAACAGAAGGACAGGGAAGGTAGAAGAGGGGAAGGGATGTATCTCTAAATCAAGAATGATTTAAGGGTAGTAGAGAGGAGTGACATTGAAAATGGGACAAGAGGGGAGGTGGAATCCATGTGGATGGAACTTCAAAGAGAAGTGGGAAATTAATAGTGGGGGTATTTCACAGACCCCCCCAACCTGAAGGAAGAAGAGGAGCTGGACCTCCTATTACAGTTAGAAATGACAGCTAGAAATGACAGCTGGGCAGGGAAATGTCATCATAATAGGGAACTTCAACTATCCTGATATTGACTGGGCAGAGGGGACAGCTCACTCACTAAAGGACCTTCATTTCTTAAATGTCTTACAGGACAACTTCATGTCCTGATTGGTGGATTCCCTGACTAGAAATAATGCATTGCTGGATCTATTAATTGTGAATGATTCAGGTCTGATCTCAGATGTGGAAATACAGGACAACTTGGGATCTAGCGATCACAGGATGATCACATTTAGGGCAAATCATAGGAAAAAGGAGACAAGAGGGCAGCACAAGAACACTAAATTTCAAACGAGCCGACTTCTGAACTGTGCTCAATATTACAAGACATCAATTCGGACCAAGTCCTAGAAACTTTAAACATGGAAGAAAAATGGGAATGCTTTAGGAATAAAAGTATCACACAGTTCATTCCAATGGGAAATAAATATTGAAGAGCCAAGGTTAAACCTGGGTGTCTAAACCACAACATAAAAAGTCTTATTTAAGAGAAAAAATGGCCTTTAAAAAATATAAAGGGGATGGTCATTGTCAAAATTTCAATAATATAATTAATGCAATAAGAAGTGTAAAAACACAATTAGGGTGTCTAAAAAAGACTATGAGAGACACATAGCAGAGGAGATTAAAAACAATCCCAAGAAATGTTTTAGATATATTACCAGTAAAAAAGCAAGATCAGAACACATTGCCCACATATAAGACAATGAAGGAAGGATGGTTACTATCAGGTTGCCATCAGGTTGAAAGGCAATACCTTTGGTGGGGTGTGGACATTCAGGAAGCTTCTAACAGAAAGCCCATCACTAGCTGAACATATGTAAGTGTGTTTAAGATTTTGTTCGACATTTATAAATGGCAGTGGTAAAAAAGTGTTTATATTCTGCATGAAAAGTATTTTTCTGATAAGACCACATTTTTTTCACCAGGTTTATAATTAAGGATGATCAAATCTTCCTGCATTCAGTTCACAAACAGTTTTGTCTTGCTGGAAATGTGAAGTTTTTGAACTTTTCGCAAACCCCATTGAAGTTGATTGGACGTGAATCTAATTACTCAACTATGATTACTTGTAGAGCTAATAAGGAAAGCTCTTATCAAACAAAAGGCACACAAAAAGAAAGTTGGCCACTGTCATGGGGGATACATGCCAATGTCAAAATGAAATAAAAAAATTAAATAAATAAACAGTATCTCTCTCTACATAGAATGGTCAGCTTTCCCTAACAGCTCTATCAAACACTGACAATATGGCTGTTGTGAGCTCATCCTTTTCAAAAAGGGGCTGGGGTAGCCATTTATTCAAAAAATTGTCTTATGTGACTCAGCAACTGAACAGCGGCAAAGACTACTGTATGCACTGCACTATATGTTGCTCCTTATTTCTGGTGGCAAACTTACAAAGTTTTTAACCACAAGTTCAAGAATTTTGCAAATCCCAGGGATTCATCAAAAACCCATGATAGCAGCGATCTTGGAAAGCATCCCTTTTTATAAATAATAAACTAAGAATCAACATGATAGGAGTAGATTTGGTCATAAACATTGGAAAATGTGTAATTTATTTTAGATATAAAAATGCTGCACATGCATATTCATTGTAATCTTAAAAAGCAAAATAATAGGAAAGCATAGTTTGTCAAATGAAAAAGCCTATAAATTTTGCTTTTATAGACTGCTTTTTTATATGAATGTTCTTTAAAAAAAAATATTTTAAATTAATGATCCTACAGACTATAACATGCTGAAAAAGACAATGCTGACAAAGACAAGCACCTATGTTGTACACATTCATTCAAAGAAATAAACAAGACAAGGCCTGTGAAATATAGCATATACAGGATTCCTTCTTACATTAATTACATAGAAAATTGGCAATTTATCAAACCGCTGCAGACAAATGAAATAAGCGACCTAATCACAGGACCTTTGCTTTAAAAAGTGCAAAATAATATAACAAAATCCAAAAAATGAGTAAAACCAGTTGAGAAACTGAAACCAAAATAAAAAGTGTTTTGTGATATCACATACTGTATATAGGGATACAGATCACACATGAGAATATGGCACTGCAGTCTATGCAGAGTATATTGGACCTAAGTATATAAAAGTCAAAATGAAGTAGAAGCTTCAATAGATTTAATAGACAACAAATAGAAAATTCTATTCTATCTGCGGTCATAATTCAGTTTCTTATATGGGAGCATTTTAATAATCTCTGCTTTTCAGGTATTCATCCCAGCTTGAATCCACACTTTAGCTTCTTGGCAGTAAACAATACTTCATACAAAAAGGTGCATATATAAATGTTTAACTCTTAAAAATCATGTGGACCCAGCAGACATAGCCGAGGTCTATTTGTACCAGGGAACCCATGACATCATGCAAAAAAAATATTGTTTGCTTCCAATAGCCCTGTGTTTGTGGGCAGGATTAAAAAGGTGTGGAAAGGGCTCCTTGAAACTTAGGGAATAATGGATATACAGTGGTTTATATCTTGCTAACCAATTTGGGATCAAATAGGTACAATGGAGTATAAACAGAAGGATGAGCTTATCAGAAAGTTTCAGGTAGACAAATCGGTGGCTTGTTAGAAACTCTTCCCAGAACTAATTAATAATAGACCCCAAATTAGCCTCCAACAAAATCTTATTTCTTTAAGCCTGAGCTCATGCCATGGGGTCATGGAAAGCTGCATAGAATCCCCAATTCATTTGTGTAAGATACTCTAACCATAGCGGTAGCCAAATGATATACTGCAAGCACAGGTAATACACGTTTCTGCTGACTCAGGGTGAGCTCAGTGTTCAGTCCAAATGTACAGTAAGTTTGGACTGAAAACTGACTTTGTGAACATTCGTATGTATGCAGATCATTTAGGATATTTGGCATGGACAAACATGATGGTTTCCAGCTGTCAATGATTGCTAAAGAAACAGTGGCTGCTTGCACGCACTGTGTATTTACCAACCACTGACTTCACCTGACCCATTCATATACATGGCCAGAAATCCCTGGCCACATAAGCAAATGGGTGAGGAATGGAGCCGGTTACATCATTGCCTAAAGATGGTCACATGGACATCTTTGGACAATGATGTCAGCACTATCCTGACTATCAATGATTGCTAAGGAAGCAGCTGTGTCCCTACCAACTACTGAGACCAAAGCATTCCCCTAGAGCAGGACTTTTAAGGCACTACCATCAATGATACAATGTAAGTAAAAAATATATATAATTTTATTACAAAAATCAGAAGAGCAACAAAAAATGAACAAAAATACAAATCAAATACAAACAATATGTACAATGGGATACATCAAAAAAGCAAAAACATGTAATTTGGACACAACTGCATCACAATAAAAGAGGACCAAAAGTGGAAATGTAATAAGTCTCACTGAACCGACGCATTTCGGGGAATCCTTCATCAGGGTTCATTAAGTGAGAGTTACCATCTAAGAGATTGCAGAATTAAAAAGAAAAGTTAACATCACACACAAAAAACAGATAACATTCCCCCCACATCCAGTGAAGGTATATGTGAGAATCATACTCACTTCCAAAATACATGTGCTATAGAAGTATCCAAGGCATAAAATCAGCTTCACAACGGTCTCCCAGGCCATGTGCATGCAAAGAAAGCCAAATCGTGGACCATATAGAGTAGTATTGTAATGACTGGTGCATAGAATGAATTCCCAATGGGTGCTGAAAACCGCCGCGCCTAAAGTTTGCCACAGCGTTTGTGCGCGGGCTGGGGTCCAAAATTCGCCGGACCTGAAAACAAGGACATAACCCCATAAATGTTCATGATTTGTATAGTCAACATAAACAAGCGTATCTCCTGGGGTTGAAAATATATCAAATCCCAGGGTGTGTAAGAAACATAAGCACGTAAATGTGGGGATTAGCCACAGGAAACATACCTGTAAGCTAGGTCCAAAAAGGGAGATCTACAGGTTGTAATGTAGGGGAAAGGGAGGAGGGCTCAGGGTCCGTGCTGACAACCATAAAGCTGCAGATAGTAAAAAAGAAAGATCTAATTAGAAGAAAGGAAAATAAGTTCTAATATGGGTGAACATGTTTCAATGACAGAAACCAAACAGCATTTTAGGTTTGCAGGGGAGTAAGGATAACAACAATCCAGATTGCTGAGGTTACCTATTTGATCAGTCCAACAGCCCAGCGTCAATGAGACATCCTCCTCCGATCACAAGATCAGAGTGAATGAGCTCGGTATTTGTATCCAACAACTCACGCTGTCGGCTGTTTACAATACTGAACAGCTGAAGCCAAAATCCATCCCCTAAGTTAACTCTTCCCACCTCCCAACAGCTGACTACCAACTACTGACATAACTCAGCTGATTCACTTATATGACCAGGAATCCCTGGCAATATAAGCAAATGGAAAGGTGTACAGAGCATTACATCTACTCCACATGGCCATACTTGGGCAATGATGTCACCTCTCCCCCCCCCTTCCTATATATAGCTGATAAGCTGATTTTTTTTTCTTTCAGCGAGGCAATGATGGCAGCCATCATAATTGAGGATGGATTTACAACAAGGGGCACTTTTGGAGTTTTTTTTTATTTAATAAAATACTTTTTTAACTTTTGTGTGTCTTTGTTTCTAGACGACATATTTTTTTTGTAAATGAGTCAGGGGCGGATGCAGAGTCTAGTCTCGGGAGGGGCACTGCCAGAAAATATATTTTTTGGGGATAAATCTATCGGGGAAATGGCTGGTGTTGGCGCTTCAATCATCACAGCACCATAGTTGTTATGGTGTCAGGATGACTGAAGCGCATTATTACTATTATTACATTGTTTTAAAAAATAAATAGTTTAACTCACCATAATGCAGAATCAGTGGGAGCCCCGAGTGTGTCACTTGCCACGTCACCTGTCACCAGATGCAGATTGTCACTTGCCACGTCGCCTGCCACACGTTGCGGATTGTCACTTGCCACATCGCCTGCCACCAAATGCGGATTGTCACTTGCCACATCACTTGCCACGTCTCCTGTCACCAGATGCAGATTGTCACTTGCCATGTCACCTGCCACCAAATGCGGATTGTCACTTGCCACGTCGCCTGCCACCAAATGCGGATTGTCACTTGCCACGTCACTTGCCATGTCGCCTGTCACCAGATGCAGATTGTCACCTGCCACCAAATGCGGATTGTCACTTGCCACGTCGCCTGTCACCAGATGCAGATTGTCACGTTACCTGCCACACATTGTGGATTGACAGTCACTTGCTCTGTCACATTCCTGCTAAGGTGGTCTCTTGTTTCCCAGAGTCAGGCAGCAGAAAATCTCTCAGGCAGCAGAGAGATGATGTAATCTCTCTTCTGCCGTCGCTGCCTGCACAATGAGGGGGGAACTACAGGGATGCAGGGTGGGCGCCGGGCGGTGAGAGATGATGTCATCTCTCTGCTCCCCCGCCCGCCGGCTCCCTGATTGGCCGCACAGCTGCTCATCTGCGCTCTCACTAACTGAGCCACTGGACCAGCCTGCTGTCAGTCTCCCGCAGAGCCCCCCGCTGGCTTTCTTAGCTACGGAGCCGCCCGGTGGCTCTCTCATCCTTTTAGCCACCCACCGGCTCTCTCACCTACGGAGCCGCCCGCTGGCTCTCTCATCACCCTCATTCTCTGAGGGGGCAATTGCCCCGTTACCCCCTCTGGATCCGCCCCTGAAATGAGTATGGGTACTATGTATCCCTACTCATTTACGTAGTGGGGGGGCAGAATCTGGGGCCTCTTTATTATTAAAAGGGGCTTCCAGATTCCAATAAGCCCCCTGTCCTCAGACCTCCACAACCACCAGGCAAGGATTGTGGGGATGAGACATTTATCCTTATCAACATGAGGACAAAGTGCTTTGCTAGAAGACACCATTCTATACTGAGGCAAGTGGCCTGGGGGAAGAGAATCTAAAGGCAAATTTTATGATTTTGACCAGTCAATGATAAAATCTGAATAACACAATCCTTGTGGCCCACCTGGACATAGAAAGCTTTTAAATTTGCAAACAAACATCTCATGTTAAGTGACCTGAAGAGTCTAGTATGGATTTCCTCTGGGGACCTCACGCCTTTTTCTTGTTTTTTTGCAGAAGTTCCCACTTAAAATTCTTACTAGACTAGGCGGTCTGGTATATATTTTGGGGGTTACTCTATGCATTTTTTCATCCTTAACAAAGAAAAAAAAATGAAACAGTTTAGATTGCCTGAAAATTACATTTCATTGCCAGCTTCTTAACAAGAAAACATACAGACCCTTTCAAAGGTCCCCCAAAATACATAACATACCATATGTAGGGTCTGTGTGCTGTTTTTATTTCTATTTTTTAAAGAAGCCAGCAATAAAATGTAATATGCCGGTGATTTTAAACACCCTTTTCCTTTGTAAATGTCAGTACCGCTGCAAGCACTTTTTTTCATTGTGGAGAGGCAGCCCTTCAGAAATACAATTAGGACATGCTCCTGGCATGTTATTTAAAAGAATTGGGTATTTTTAATGTTTAATGTTTCATTTTAAGCATGTAATTAGGGATAAGCTTGATGTCCGGGTTGAACGTTAGTTCGACTTGAACATCGGGTGTTCGCCCATTCGCAGAACAGCGAACATTATGGGGCGTTTGCATTGCTGTATGATGATTGGCCAAAGAATGCACCTGATGACCTGCATGCTTTGGCCAATCACAGTGCCCTCTGCTAAGAGAGCCATAATTGGCCAAAGGCAGGGTGTCTTTGACCAATCATGGCTCAGGGGGACTAAGTCCATGCCCCAAACTATATAAGGCAGCTTACACGGCGGCCCTGTGTAGTGTTGGTGGCGTGGACAGAGAGATAGCTTGAGTTAGATTAAGTAGGCAGGTTATTCAGTTAGTGGCAGTGTATTTGATATATATATAATATATACAGTCAGTCTAGTATATATATATATATATATATATATATATATATATATATATATATATTAGACTGACTGTATATATCTTATACAGTGTGTACAGTTCCTGCTACACTTCTGGTGGTGTACACCATACACAATACAGTGTAGCCATAGTACAGTTGCTAATACAGTACAGGCAGTGTACACAGTATCTAATGCAGTGTGTACAGTTTCTACTACACTTCTCGTGGTGTACACAGTACACAATACAGTGCAGCTGTAGTACAGTTTCTACTACTTTTCTGGTAGTGTACACAGTATCTAATACAGTGTTTACAGTTTCTACTACACTTCTGGTGGTGTATACAGTACACAATACAGTGCAGCCGTAGTACAGTTGCTAATACAGTGCAGACAGCATACACAATATCTAATACAGTGTGTACAGTTTCTACTACACTTCTGGTGGTGTACACAGTATAAAATACAGTGCAGCCATAGTACAGTTGCTAATACAGTGCAGGCAGTGTACACAGTATCTAAAACAGTGCGTTCAGTTTCTACTACACTTCTGGTGGTGTACACAGTAATACAGTGTTGTGGGATGTTGCAAAATAAAATATACATCATGTCCGGAAGGCCACCAAGGAGAGGCAAATGCTCACAGGCCACTAAAAGAGGGCAAGCAGCCTCTGTGTCTACAGTCAACAGTGCTGGTTGTGGACATGGTGCATCCTGTGCAGGTGGCTGTGGGGCACGTTTGTCCTTTTTTTCTGCCCTGGCCATGTTATTGAGCCAGAACATGCAGAAGAATTGGTGGAGTGGATAACAAAGCTGTCCTCATCCTCCTCATCCTCTGTAACCCAGGTTCAGAATAGTTTGCCTTCCAATGCAGCTGCCAAAGTGGCCTATTCCACCGGCTCCTTGTCCACAGTCACTCCTCCCATAGCCCCACCATCATGCATGGAGAAGTCCCCAGAATTATTCGACCACAGTGTTGGGTACATGCTGCTGGAGGATGCGCAGTGATTTGCAGGCTCCAATGTTGGTTCTCAGGTTGAGGAAGGAAGTAACGTGAGCCTAGAGAGAGGTGATGCCCAAGAAGGACAAGAAACTGGCAGTCATGTTCCCCCAGCTGAAGCATACTACCAAGTTTGCTCTAGTGATGAGAAGGGAGGGGATGATGAGGTCACTGACTGTACTTGGGTGCCTGAGAGAAGAGAGGAGGAGGAGGCACAACTCCAATGAGGCAGGATGTGCTCTAGGGGGCAGCTTAAGGGCAGCCACCCTATTGCACCACACCACAGAGCTCCACAGGTGCAGGGTGCTGCTGACTCCCCGCTGACTTTTCCTTGGTATGGGCCTTTTTTGACACTTGTGCAACAGATTGCACCATTGCTGTTTACAACCTAAACCTATGTCTGAAGCGGATCAAGCGCAGCCAGAACAGCAGCCGCTTGGGCACCACATGCTTGACCAGACATATGATGACCTGCCATGCAGTCTGTTGGCAACAGCACTTGAAAGACCCACATCAAAGAAAAAGGCGGACTTCTCATTGCTCCTCATATGGGATATCCAACCCCACTATACCTCCAGTCCTCTCAAAAATCTGAACTGAGAGGAATGAAGGTATATGCTAGCAGTACACCACCATCTGATTTTAGCAGGAAAATTTCCCTACCCCAGTTGCTGAACCATAAAAAGAAATTCAGTCCCAGCCATCAACATGCCAAATTGCTAGCACTGCAACTGCTGCCTTTTCAGCTGGTAGACTCTGCCCCCTTTCGTGAAATTGTGGGATGTGCTGAACCGCAGTGGCAGGTTCCAAAATGCCATTTCCATTCCGGCTCTCTACCGACATGTGGAAGGCAACTTTTTGGCCTAGTTGGACAGGGTGGTCAGCAATAAGGTGCATGTTACTGCTGACTCATGGTCCAGCAGGCATGGGCAGGGACGTTACCTTTCCTTCACGGTGCACTGGGTAACTCTGCTGGCAGCTGGGAGGAATGCAGGACATGGTTCAGTATTGTTGGAGCTTGTTCCGCCACCATGCCTCCAAAATGCTAGTGGCGATTCTGCCACAGCTCTCTCCTCCACCCCCAACTCTTCTTCTGTAGATTTGTCCTCTGAACCAGCAGTGCTCTGTAAGCGTTCCAGGGGCTACGCAACCAGTCAGGCAAAAATGCCATGCGGTGCTTGAGTTGGTCTGCTTAGGGGACAGGAACCACACTGGGGCAGAGATTTTGTCAGCTCTGCAGGGGCAGGCTCAGAGGTGGCTGATGCCACGCCAGCTTCAGCCAGGAATGGTTGTATGCGACAATGGCACCAACCTTCTCTCTGCCCTACAACAGGGACACTTGACCCATGTTCCATGTTTGGCACACGTCCTAAATTTGGTGGTGCAGCAGTTCTTGAGCAGGTACCCAGGCTTACATGATCTCCTGAGGCAGGCCAGAAAAGTCTGTGGTCATTTCCACCGGTCATACAATGCCAGTGCTCGGCTGGATGACATTCAAAGGGAATGCAACCTGCCCACCAACCGTCTAATTTGTGACATGCCCACAAGGTGGAACTCAACGTTGGCAATGCTGCAGTGGCTGCACATGCAGCAGATTGCCATCAATGAGTACCTGTGCGAGTATGGTACCAGGACAGGGTCAGGGGAACTTGGCTTATTTTCGCCACGCCAGTGGCTACTGATCAAGGATGCATGCACTGTCCTGTCACCATTTGATGTCCTGTCCTGTCACCAAGGATGGTGAGCAGCGACATTGCATGCATCAGTGACACTGTCCCTCTAGTCTTCCTGCTGGAGCACACGCTTCGTGGAATAATGGACAGGGCACTTGAGGCAGAACAGCGGGAGAAAGAGGAGGACTTCCTTACCTCTGAAGGCCCCATTTATCCAGATAGCATTCCTGCTGGCCCATCAAACATACAGAAAAAAGAGGAGGAGGATTGTGTCAGTATGGATGTAGAGGATAACACTCAGCAGCAGACTTCAAGGGATGGTTTTCAGTCCCCAGAAACCCAAGGAGTTGTACGTGGCTGAGAGGAGGTAGTTACGGATCATGTGATCCTTAGTGACCAGAGGACTCAGAATCGACTGCCTCTGCAAACTTACACTGCATGGCCTCCCTGTTTCTGCAAAGCCTGCGAAAGGACCCTAGGATTCGTGGTATCAAGGAGAGGGATCATTACTGGCTGGCAACCCTTCTTGATATACGTTACAAGGGTAAGGTTGCAGAACTCATCCTGCTTTCACAGAAGGCAGAGCGGTGGAGAAGGTGGCCGGCTGACCAATGCCTTTAAACTATTTTTCAGTCCTCAGCGCCAAGGTTTGATCGGTTCAAGCAACCATCGCCAGCGTCTGCATTACATGGTGCAGGAATATCTAGGGGCAAGACAGACTTGGAGACCTTTCCAACAGAGCATCCACTGGGTTACTGGGTCTTGAGGATGGACCACTGGCCAGAACTTGCTCAATATGTAATTGAGCTACTGGCCTGTCCTGCATCCAGCGTTCTTTCTGAATGCACATTCAGTGCTGCTGGAGGGTTTGTAATGGATCATAGAGTGCGCCTGTCCACAGACTCCGTTGATAGGCTCACATTCATAAAAATGAATCAGTCTTGGATCATCAGCTATCAAGTACCTGATGCCAATGTAACTGATTGAATTTTCTATGTATGTGCCTATGTTGACTATCCTATTCATCCTCAATCTCGATGATGCTAGCTTCCAACAATATTTTTGGTTTAGGACACCACCACCATCACACAAGGCACAATTTTTCTGTCCCTATTTAACAAGGGCATGTAATTACAATTTTTGAGATAACATTTCAATGCAGGGCCCATTCCTGCACCCAACAAGAGTATATGTGAGGGATTATAGTGTTGTGGCACCACCACTACCACCACCCAAGGCACAATTTTTCTGCCCATGTTTAACAGGGGCATGTAATTACAATTTTTGATATAATATTTCAGCACAGGGCATGTTCCTGTGCCCAACAAGAGTATCTGTGAGGGGTGTGATATTGGGGGATGTCTAGCTCAGTGGTAGATGTATTCTCAGTGAGTTCACAGCCAACAGAAACTTCAGTTTAGGGCATGGTAGCCCACTTTTATTGAAAGTAACAAAAATGTAAGTTCATACATGCACGGGTTGCCCACACAGGGGTTCTTCTTCCAAAAATTACAACAAAAATGAAAATGCCAAGCCACCTGGCTCTCAACGCCCACTCAGCCTTAGTCGCAGTACAAAGCTGCACAGTCCCACTCCTGGCCTCTAGGAAGGGGCTCTCCTGACACTCCATGCTTTCACACTCCTCCAAGACTCACGGTCCCCTCTGGTCCCCAAGACTCTCTCTTCCAGTTGTCTCAGCTATGGTCTCCCCAACTCTCTCAGCTGGCCCAACTCTCTCAGTCCACTGACCTGGAACCTCTCCCACATGGAGTGCCATCTCAAGTGTATTGCCTGGGTTCTTAAATTGTAGCACACCTCCCTCCTGGCAGCAGAAACTGATCCAACACCAACCCCTTTCCAACCTCCTCTAAACTATGCTTAGCTCTGCCTTATAATAGGTGTGTGCACCTGGACACACACACAACCTGCAGAACTTCTGGAAAGCCCGAACACAAGACTTAAGACTCCCTCCCTCCTAATGCTCTTTGAAATCTTCAAGTTTTCAGCCCCAATCCAGACTTACAAAATCCAGAGAAAACGTAAAGCTTTCTCTGCTCACAAATCTTCTGCTGGAACTTCTCAAACCTCCTCTTTGAGAGTCCTGTGTCCATTTTACCCTAATTTTCACCGAGACAGGGACTCTCACTCTCACAGGGGTTACAGTGTTGTGGCACACCACCACCCCCCAAGGCCCAATTTTTCTGCCCCTGTTTAACAGGGGCATGTAATTACAATTCTTGATATAATATTTCACAGCAGGGCCCATTCCGGCACCCACCAAAAGTAACTGTGAGTGCTTACAGTGTTGAGGCACCACCACCACCAAAGGCCCAATTTTTCTGCCCCTGTTTAACAGGGTCATGTAATTACAGTTCTTGATATAATATTTCACAGCAGGACCCAACTGCCCAACTGTCAGAAACCATGAAATCAGGCCGAAACAGAAGTACAGTTAATTCACACTTGTTTAATAATAAAAAATTTTCATTCTTTCAATGATTTTCATCTATATTGCCGGGATCCAACAATACATTACAGCCGAGAGTAGTTTTAAATGACATGTTTTCCTTTAGAAATGCAATTTTGCTGTGGTATTGTTCTAAACACAGGAAAAATGCGCTACTTTACAAGTATACTAAGGACACCCCCCAGGCATGATATTTAAAGAATTATTTCATTTTTATTATTTCACTTTAAGCATTATTAAAATCACTGCTCCTGAAAAAATGTCCGCCATTTTTAAAACTTTTTTCTGCATTGATACATGTCCCCTGGGGTAGGACCCGGGTCCTCAAACACTTTTTATGTCAATAACTTGCATATAAGCCTTTAAAATTAGCACTTTTGATTTTTCACATTCGTGTCCCATAGACTTTAACGGTGTTTGTGTGTTCCAACAAATTTTTTGCTGCGAACTTAACCGGGGGGGGGGTGTTCGGCTCATTCCTACATGTAATAAAATAAAATCTGTCAGAATGAAAATTTTTACTATTTATTTTTACACATAACTAAGGACTGTTTGTAAGTCTTCCAATTGGACTACTATTCCTTTAAAGCCTCTTGCGTAGTGTACATATATTTCTCTTGTACATTTAGTTCTATACAATAAATATGCAAAAATCAATAATTGATGAAACAGCTTTCAACTGTACCAGTTTAACACTGTATTTACCACAGGCGGGGATACAATCCTATATCAATGCACATCTTAACCATGCATTACCTTTAATGTACTGGCCATAATACTGAAGTATAGCAGTACATTATCATGTGTCCATTGTGAAATTAACAAAATTACATCCCCATAAGTAATATCAGTGGTATAAGACAGTGGTTCTCATCCATAGTTCTCAAGTACCCCCAACAGTCCATGTTTGCAGGTTTTGCTTTATCTTGCACAGGTGCTTTAAACCAGAGTCAATGGCTTGGTATTTTGGACAGCTATTTTATTTAAGAGAAATTCCCAAAACATGGCCTGTTGGGCCTCTTGAGGACTGAGGTTGAAAACCACTGGTATAAGGCATTAATGTCCCCAGTTGCAAGATCAAGCACCATCAATCCTATATACAGGAGTAGTAAAATGGAAGTCACTCCATAAGCCATGGCAGATTTATTGTTTGGTAGCCAAATGCTTATCCTCCCATCATGTCTTCAATGTATAGGTTACTAGGACCAGCAGAAACCTCGGGTGATGGGGAGATTGCCTGACTGGTTTTGCCGGTATGACACCAGTGCAGCCTGTAAGGCAGCTGGTGTCTTACGGGCGCACATTCTGGTTTATGTGTGCTTTCTTAGTACATTGGGGTGCATAAGTGGTGGCACAATGTACCACGCCACTTGATGTAGCGGTAATGGACATTACTACATTGCATAGGTGTAAAGTTAGCTTTACTATACCTTCAAAATCAATTGTAGTTTAAAATAGACCTTTAAGGTTCTTTACAAGTCTGTAATAATATACAAATTCCTAATAGGTTACAGTATATGGCATTTTTCAAAAAAGCTCTGATTTCTAGAATTTGAGAAGCTTCCTTGTGCTATATCCAAATCAGTCTGCTGCAGACATGAGGAGGCTCAGTCTTATCTTCCCCAATGATCAGAATATAACATAGCAATTTTGTAACAATTCACAAAGTGAGAGGCTGAAGCAGGCTGACATGTGTCAGACATTTGTAAACACAGCCAATACCTGCACAGGCACCAGGAATTTCATGTTTGTGTCACCTCTCAGCCAGCATTTCGGTTCAAGAAATAGATGCTGACTGTGGATAGGACAGCCTTATGGAGAGGTAGAGATAATAAATACTTAAACGTGTTATACTTACACATTGTTTATTGATTGCAGTTAATATGAACAAATATATCTGATGTTAGGACCTCTTTAGTTACCGGAAATGAAACAAAACAAGGTTGCTGTCTTTTATTTACAATTCACAGGCAGAAGGAACACTAGTATAATAATTTGTAACCCTTCAAGACACCCATGTAAGGGGTTTTTCCTTAGTTTATACACAACCCTTATACATGCAAGTGCAGTAAACGGTTTCTTCCATCTTTTCCAGATAATTATTTTTGTAATCATTTTCTAAGTAGCAATTGCTTAATTAGATTAAGATTGCTAAAGATAAGCGGAACTAATATGGGATAACCATAGCTCAGTCTGTCACTTAATGCGCTGTGGAAACATAGCTTAAGGGGTTATTTTTCTGATTTTATCTATTCTCATCTCCTGCACTCAGATAAAATGTATGCTATATAGCCACATTTTAACATGCTAAGCAAAAATGTAAAATGGAGCTTACTTTTTAAATGGTGTTAAACCTTAACTTTTTTTCCAAAAAAAACATGTTATACTTACATTTATTCTATAGATGTCGGACTAAAGGAAAAACACCCAAAGCATTGGCTCCTCATCCCAAATAGTTAAATATTTCAAGTGGGGAGGGGTAGAGGGATTATCACGGTGCTTACAAATAATAATGGAAACCAATATATAAAAAGACATAAGTTTAATAGGATTACAGTTAAAAACCAAACAAGGCCAAATGTTCAATAAGGTTCAACATTTCATGGTGGAAGTGGTCATAGGGCAGATGTTCAAACTGAGACAGGAAAATTCATGTTTGTATATTAACCCAACAGGTTTGGCCTAGTAGGTTCATCAGGGGATACACAAATTACAAAATGTCTTTGAACTGTATAAAAATACACAGAAAAAACAAAACAAAATGAGTGAAAAAGACAACAAAATTATATGACATTATGTATAAAGAAAAATTAACAACAATTGTCAATGCTCTCCCCAAAGGAGGGGGAACCTACCGCCTTGAATCTCCCGAAAGGAGGCCATCACCAATGAGGGACCAACCAACCAAAGGTGAAAATGAGCCCTGTGCAAGAGCCTAAACAGATTAGTAGAAAATATATAAATTTGGCACCAAATTCACACTTAAAATACTTAAAAGTAAGCAAATGCAGAGCATGGGGTGAAGGGCGACTGGGATACAAAGTGAGTTATATCCACTAAGACCAAAAATGGATATATCTATGGTAAGGAAAAAGAAGTAATAAGAATAAAACTAAAAAGAGGGGGAAAGAGAAATAAACCTGAAAAATGAAAATCAGGTAGTAGTTTTTTTTTGTTTTGTCTGTGTATTTTTATGCAGTTCAACAACATTTTGCAATTTGTATATATTCCCTGATGAAGCTACTAGGCGAAATATGTCGGGTTAATATATAAACATGAATTTTCCTGTCTCAATTTGAACATCTGTTCTATGACCATTTCCACCATTAAATGTTAAACATTATTGAACATTTTGGCTTGTTTGGTTTTCAACTGTAATCATATTAATTTTATATCTTTTTATATATTGGTTTTCATTATTATTTGTAAGCACCGTGAAAATCCCGCTTCCCCTCCCCACTTGAAATGTTATACTTACCTGCTCTGTGCAATGGTATTGCACAGAGTGGCCTTAAAACTCCTCTTCTGGGGTCCCCGCCTCTTTTCAGTGCACCGCCATAGTCACTTCTTATGGGGATGCACCTGCAGGCTAGCTCCCACGCAGTGCAGCCCTCTCCCCCCCAGGCAGCAGCAGGAGCCAATGGCTCTCACTGTTGCTGAGTCTCCTGTGAGTGGAGAGATGGGGGATTATCTACTTCAGACAGGCACAGAGCTGGATCGAGATAGGACTCAGGTAAATATAAAAGGACGTGAGGGGCCAATACAAACACTGCACCATTTTTTACCTTAATGAATAGAAAACATAAAGGTAAGATATGTCCAGGCTATACAGTAGAACCACTTTTAGAAGTTTCAATGTAAAGTGTATGTCCATGCAAAACTTTTTTTTATTGGGTTTTGGGTAATTTGGTAAAGGATTAGAGCCCGTCAGGTTTTAGCTGATAAAAAAAGGAAAAATACTCTGCTCCTAACAAAATAAATGAAACTAAAATTAAATAAAGAGCAGCAACTAATTTATGGAATACATACATATAACATCAAATGTGGAAAAAATAGCTGCGCTAAACAGTGAGGCCACTAGTAATGAACCAGTGCTAAACAGAATGAAAATAAATATATATAAATGTGGAAATAATCAAAAAAAAAAATTCTTGAATATATGACGACCTTAAAGGATGTGATATAAATCAATGAGTGAATATGAAACTAATAAAAAGCAAAGTCCAAATCATCCACTATAATGATGTGATATAAATGTGCAGCAAAATCCAAATCATCCTCTATGGTGATGTGGTATAAATGTGCAATCTTCCATCACCCTAAAGTGCTGTCACCGTGAGAAGTGCACGCTTACCGGAAGGCAAGCAAAGGACAGCTTGCGGCTTTACACCCAGCCAGGGTCTTGTCCTAGGGGGTCCGGGATATAGAACTCAGAGGGCATCAAACCAGGCCTCAGTTGTATGCCAGATGTCACCCAGAAATAGAGAAAAAGGAACTTTGTTTTTTATTAGTTTCATATTCACTCCTTGATTTATATCACATCCTTTAAGGTCTTCATATATTCAAGTATTTTGTTTTTTTTATTATTTCCACATTTATATATATTTATTTTCATTTTATTTAACACTGGTTCATTATTAGTGGCCTCACTGTTTAGCGCAGCTATTTTTTCCAGGTTTTAGCTGATATCCAGAGTTTCTTTAAGGGGTCTTCATGTAACTTAGGGATTTACTTATAAAATACTTGAGCAGAAAGGCAAGTTTTGCCAGGGGAGGGGTATTAGAACATATACCCCAGGGACTTTTAAGGTGCTATTTAGATAAACAATACAATCGAAAGTCAGTAAATCTGTACAATCATTTTATAAAATGTCTATACTTTTATTAGAAAAATCATGGATTAAAAACCAATGTCTCCAACAAATGGGACATCATCATAAGAATGTCATACAGAAAATAGTAAATCCACAAAAAAGCACATTAAAGGCATAACAACATAGAGCTACTTAATTGGTTTCGTGACAATTTGCCGCTCGACATGTTTCGCTCTAATACGAGCTTCTTCAGGAGTTTTATGGCAAAAATTGTAGTAGACTTTTTTTTTGAGTTCATTCACAAACTTTTCTTCTCAGCATTACATACTCACATATTGTGTGTAATATGTCCGCCTGTGTCAGATTTCGTCGGAAAGAATAACTTATATTATTCACTGCAGGTGGTTTCCATCTTCATTGTGGGCATTTGAAGCCCACAAGCATTTATTTCCTGGATGTGGTGAATTCTGTGCTCCCAGCATTCAACGCTCGTTCCCGCACATGCTCAGTGGCATCCTGGGAAGCCTGAGACTAGCTCCCAGGAGTCTAGGAGAGGCTAGAAACACGCCTACTCCCACGGGAGGAGAACCAGGAAGTGCAAAGAAGAATAGAAAAATAAAAGGTAATTACGGCAATTTAAATTTTTTTAACTACCTGGCATCCGCGCTATAGCCGAATGACGGCTACAGCGCGGACCTACATTCCCGGGAGGCCGTCATATGACGTCCTCCCCTGTGCATGCTCCCTGCGCGTGCCCTGCAGGGCACGCGCCGGGCGCGTTGTGATCACCGAGTCACTGAGACTCGGCTGATCACCGATCTGTGTAAGGGGCCGGTCCCGGCCCCTTATCATGTGATCAGCTGTCAGCCAATGACAGCTGATCACATGATGTAAACAAAAGATCGGTAATCGTTTTTTTTTTTTTACTCACGCTGACAGCGCGAGTAGAAAAAAAAGCCCATCACCGGATCGGATGTGAGGGACATCGGTCCCCAAGTGGAAGAGGCACATCTGCCTCATCAGTGCCCAATAAAAGTGCCACCTAATAGTGCCCACAGTGCCACCTAATAGTGCCCACAGTGCCACCTAACAGTGCCCACAGTGCCACCTAACAGTGCCCACAAGTGCCACCTATCAATGCCCACAAGTACCACCTATCAATGCCCACCTGTAGTGCCAATCAGTGCCACCTGCCAGTGCTGCCCATCACTGCCACCCATCAGTGCCCATCACTGCCACCCATCAGTGCCCATCACTGCCGCCTATCAGTGCCCATCACTGCCGCCTCATCAGCGTACATCAATGAAGGAGAAAAATTACCCGTTTAAAATTTTTTATAACAAAATATAAAAAAATAAACTTTTTTAAAAAAAAAAAATCAGGTTTTTACATTTTTTTAATAAAAAGTAAAAACCGCAGAGGTGATCAAATACCACCAAAAGAAAGCTCTATTTGTGGTGAAAAAATGATAAAAATTTCATTTGGGTACAGTGTTGTATGACCGCGCAATTGTCATTCAAAGTGCATCAGCGCCGAAAGCTGAAAATTGGTCTGGATAGGAGGGGGGTTTAAGTGCCCTGTAAGCAAGTGGTTAAACGGCATGTCAGCATCTAGGCAAGGAAGAGAATACATACAGATATTGTTCAAAATTTGGGTGGAACCCTGCTTTAAATAGAACCAATTTTATGAGGGCTTGAAAATAAAACAGCCTCCCAGCAGGTGTAGACAATAATGACCAGGGTGGATCAATATATAGTAAGGTCACCAATAGTGGAATTGGTTGTGCAGAGGGAGAAATCCCCTCTCAGCAACAATTTCTGAAAAGAGATAAAAAAAAGGAAAAATGTGTATGTAGAGAGAGTAATCAAAACGGCTTTGTAGATGCAGCTGTTGTCAAAAGTGACAAGGCTGCAGATACAACACTTACTTGTAAAGCATCAGTTTGGCATACTGGGCTTGAGGACAAACCGTGCCCACCTTGTGAAGAGGCGCCAGTAGCAGAGCAGTGTGCGATGTGTGGTTCCGCCTTCATATAACCCCCATCCCGGCGGCGTCTGACCTCACCGCTGGGATACGGACGTTTAGTTGAGAATGCCTGCGTTACAGCAACAATGGGGGAATGCAGCAACGTCATCCTGACGTCAGCAACGTTCGTAGTGTCTAGTGCGCATAAAGCTGATAGCCTGTAGAGCCTGTAGGAGCCCTTTGGCGCCATCTTAAAAAAGGGCAAAAGGATGGCAAACCCATCACTGTCCACAGTGGGACACCGAGCTTAACTGCAGATGCATTAATGCATATATGTCCTCTAGGACACATCAACAAAGGGCTTGATACAGGCTCTATGTTAACAATTGCTTAATATAAAAAAGCCCCATGTGCAACAACTGGACTCAATTCTCTAGGGCTCCCACTTGGTGAGTGATTGGTTATACACTCCCCAAAGGTGGGTGCCCCGGGCGTCCATGTGGCCTGAAAAGACAGGGGTAGCCCGATAAGAGAAACCCAGATAGTAACCAAATTAAATGAAATAAAGCATATATGTGAATGTTATGGTTACAAAAACCAGCCCATAAGATAAATAGCAACACTTCAGTAGGAATTAATTACACTTATAACAAAACATATATAATTATATACAGTTTATGCATCATAAAGATGTCAACTGAACACTGAAAATAAATATATATAAATTCAGCGACCGAAAAGAGAGAAAAAGGAAAAAGATGCACAAGGACTGTAAGGAGGAAATCTCCTACAGAAATGGTTTATGGTGATGGACAGTGGCCAGTACGAGTCTATGGTTCTGGCCATTGTCCAGACCCGTGAATGGTACCGTAAGGTATCATCAACTCATTTAACCCTAACGGTTAATCGCTATCAATATTTAATTGGCTCTACCTACCGTAGAGGTCTTATAAATAAATCCACTTGGGAATTCCTAAATGTCACTTCTCCACGAACACCTATGTTATACACACTCCCAAAAATTCACAAAAATCAGACCAAACCTCCTGGCTGTCCTATTGTCTCTGGCAATGGTAGTCTCGCGGAGACAGCCAGCCAGTTAATCGATGACTTTCTCAGGCCCCACGTCAAGGGACTGGTGTCCTATCTTCAGGACACCAACGACCTTCTACGTGACCTCGATGGAGTGTTTATTCCAGAGGGCACGTGGTTGGTGGCCCTCGACGTGGAGGCCTTATATAATTCTATTCCCCATCAGCATGGGGTTGAGATGGTTAAAGATTTTATTTCTCAGAATCCAGAGGTATCTCCTCAGTACAATGGATTTATTTTGGATCTGTTGCTGTTTGTCCTCTCTAATAACATCTTTCTATTTGGGGGCTCCCACTACCTCCAGATGCAGGGGGTGGCTATGGGGACCAAGTGTGCCCCCTCTTATGCCAACCTGTATTTGGGGGGGTGGGAGCGTGAACTTTTTTCCAGAGATGACATGCAAAAATATATGGAACAAATCCCCCTATGGAGAAGATTTATCGATGATATCTTCTTTATATGGGTGGGCACTAAGGACTTTTGTCCTTTTTGGAGAGTTTAAAGATCAACAGGTTCAATCTTAAATTTACATGTTAATGCAGCCAGTCAAATCTAACTTTCTTGGACACTCAAATTGTAGTTAATTTAGATTGAAGCATCGGAACAACCCTATATCGCAAGCCATCTGCAGGGAACTCCCTGCTCCATGCTACAAGCTCCCACCCACCCTCCCTCATCACCAGTATGCCCTATGGACAATATTTGCAAGTCAGGCGCAATTGTAGTGATGATTCCGATTTTGAAAAGGAAGCCAATAAGCTATGCTTGCGTTTTCTTAACTGTGGTTATAGCAAAAAATGCCTTAAAAATGCATATTTGAGAGCAAAAAATCAGAATAGAGCTTCCCTTATACATAATACAAGATCTAAGAAAGCTAACCCTGGAGTTAGACTCATCACTACTTTCTCTAGTCAACATAAACAAACACGAGAAATCCTAGGAAAATATTGGTACCTGCTGATGGGAGATGAAAAGGTGGCCAAGCATCTAAACTCCTATCCGGAGATTACCTTCAAATGACCCCATTCCTTGAGGGACTCTTTGGTCCATAGCCACTATGAAAGTCATACTAAAATTATTAGGGAGGCACACAAGGTTAGCAGACCGTGCCACCAGTGTAACTATTGCAGATACATTTTGGCAACACAAAGTTTACTGCTACCCAATGGGCGCCTGTTTAAACCTAGATTTGCAGCAACATGCCAATCCATAGGCATAGTGTATATTATGCTATGTGAATGTGGAATGTTCTACATTGGGAAGACAAAGAGACCCTTTTTCTGTCGGATAAGGGATCATATCTCCTTAATACAAAAAAAGAAAATGGAGACCCCTATTAGCCGCCATGTTGGCTTACAGCATAATTTTGACAGCAATTGTTTACACTTTTTTGCTTTAGAACATATCCCCCTGGAGATAGAGGAGGAAACTATGATAAGCTACTCCTCCAAAAGGAAGCACACTGGATATACGAATTGTCAGCCCTTAGTTATCCAGGCATGAACGATGCATTTAGCTTTAAACCATTTCTGTAGTAAATTTCCTCCTTACAGTCCTTGTGCATCTTTTTCCTTTTTCTCTCTTTTCGGTCGCTGAATTTATATATATTTATTTTCAGTGTTCAGACAAGTTGACATCTTTATGATGCATAAACTGTATATAATTATATATGTTTTGTTATAAGTGTAATTAATTCCTACTGAAGTGTTGCTATTTATCTTACGGGCTGGTTTTTGTAACCATAACATGCACATATATGCTTTATTTCATTTAATTTGGTTACTATCTGGGTTTCTCTTATTGGGCTACCCCTGTCTTTTCAGGCCACATGGACACCCGGGGCACCCACCTTTGGGGAGTGTATAACCAATTGCTCACCAAGTGGGAGCCCTAGAGAATTGAGTCCGGTTGTTGCACATGGGGCTTTTCTATATTAAGCAATTGTTAACATTGAGCCTGTATCAAGCCCTTTGTTGATGTGTCCTAGAGGACATATATGCATTAATGCATCTGCAGTTAAGCTCGGTGTCCCACTGTGGACAGTGATGGGTTTGCCATACTTTTGCCCTTTTTTAAGATGGCGCCAAAGGGCTCCTTCAGGCTCTACAGGCTATCAGCTTTATGCGCATGCCTACTAGACACTACGAACGTTGCTGATGTCAGGATGACGTCGCTGCGTTCCCCCATTGTTGCTGTAATGCAGGCATTCTCAACTAAACGTCCGCATCCCGGCGGTGAGGTCAGACGCCACCAGGATGGGGGTTATATAAAGGCGGAACCACACACCGCACACTGCTCTGCTACCGGCGCCTCTTCACAAGGTGGGCACGGTTTGTCCTTAAGCCCAGTACGCCGAACTGATGCTTTACAAGTAAGTGTTGTATCTGTAGCCTTGTCACTTTTGACAACAGCTGCATCTACAAAGCCGTTTTGATTACTCTCTCTACATACACATTTTTTCCTTTTTTTATCTCTTTTCAGAAATTGTTGCTGAGAGGGGATTTCTCCCTCTGCACAACCAATTAATAGTCTCCACTATTGGTGACCTTACTATATATTGATCCACCCTGGTCATTATTATCTACACCTGCTGGGAGGCTGTTTTATTTTCAAGCCCTCATAAAATTGGTTCTATTTAAGGTAAAGAATTCACATAACTTATGGACCAAGTTGAATGCATTTTGCATTCATGCTTAGGCTAATTGTCAAATTTTTTTGTATTTTTTAAGGACTGCTTTAAAACTCTATATAACCCTGTGGTCACATCAAGACAGGGGAACCCCTTATGTATGAGAGCCCATATTTTGGAGAATCGGTAGCAGTTTATCAGCTATCTTAAGTTCTATGCATTGCTGGTGCATTACAGCCTGGTAAGATATATTAAGTAAAAAAGATATATTAAGTTTTTCTTTCTATATACATTTGTTATAAAAATAAATGATCATTTCTGTACAATCCTTCTATGACGATCTGAATTGAACATTTTTTGGTTGACATTATGTATTGTCAACCAATATGTTATAAATTTTTAGATTTCCATGATGATGTATGTATTCACTGTTATATATTTTTTCACTGTTTAGAGTCTACTACAATTTTTGCCATAAAACTCCTGAAGAAGCTCGTATTAGAGCAAAACATGTCGAGCGGGAAATTGTCATGAAACCAATTAAGTAGCTCTATGTTGTTATGCCTTTAATGTGCTTTTTTGTGGATTTACTATTTTCTGTATGACATTCTTATGATGATATCCCATTTGTTGGAGACATTGGTTTTTAATCCATGATTTTTCTAATAAAAGTATAGACATTTTATAAAATGATTGTACAGATTTACTGACTTTCGATTGTATTGTTTATCTAAATAGCATCTTAAAAGTCCCTGGGGTATATGTTCTAATACCCCTCCCCTGGCAAAACTTGCCTTTCTACTCATATTTGAAACATGGGATGTGGTGCCTTCTGTTGACTATCTCTACCCTTATTACCTTATTTATAAAATACTTGCTTTGCAAAAGTATCAGAGTTTGGACATAAGCCCTGAATAATAATAACAATAATAATGTTTGTAATATGTGTGAAATGTCCATTCCTATTTGTTGCCTTTTGCATGGTAAACATATATATATTTTTTTAACATTCAATCCCAACAGAAAAACACATGAGAAATAATATTAATAAGACCTCTACAAAGAGTATGAGGATTCCTGTGCTCAGCAACAACAGTGTGATAAATTAGCTATTGCAGAGAGTAAACTGCTTTACAGAATTGATACAATGAGGGAGAAAGGAAACCATAGGTGATGTGTTGTTCATCTCCTTGCTGACCAGCCGCCGTCATTATACGGCGGCAGGTTGGTTCTATTGCGCAAATCGATGTAGATGTCCGCCGGCCACCTGCAATCACTCCACAGAGAGCCAGAACGGGGATCTGTCAATGTAAACAAACAGATCCTTGTACTGACAAGGGAGTAGAGAGAGATCATCTGTTCCTAGTGATCAGGAACAGCCACCTCTCTGTACTCCCAGTCAGTCCACTACCCCCACAGTTAGAAACACCTCCCTAGGGAACACATTTAACCCCTTGATCACCACTAGTTTTAACCACTTCCCTGTCAGTGTCATTTATACAGTAATCAGTGCATTTTTACAGCACTGATAGCTGTATAAATGTCACTTGTCCCAAAAGAGTATCAAAAGTGTCCGATCTTTCTTTCAAGCTACATTGAATACACCTCACCAGTGTATAACCAGTGCCTTGCACGATTCAGTCTTTCTCCCCTATATTGTTATTAGTTTGATATATTTGGGCCTGTCAAGTTATGATGTTTTTATGTATTAATGGTGTATCCCATCACAGCTATTGTATGTTTTGTAATTGTATCTACTTCAATAAAACATATTGATATTAAGAAAAAAAAAAGTGTCCAATCTGTCCGCCGCAATGTCGCAATCCCACTAAAAATCGCAGATCACCACAATTACTAGTAATTAAAAAAAATTAAATAATAAAAATGCCATAAATGTATCTCCTATTTAGTAAACGCTATAACTTTTGCGAAAACCAATCAATATACGCTTATTTTGATTTTTTTACCAAAAATATGTAGAAGAATTCATACTGGCCTAAACTGAGGAAGAAATTTGTTTTTTTTTTTATATTTTTGGGGGATATTTTCTATAGCAAAAAGTAAAAAATATTTTTTTTTTCAAAATTGTCGCTTTTTTTTGTTTATAGCGCAAAAAATAAAAACCACAAAGGTGATCAAATACTACCAAAAGATAGCTCTATTTGAGGGAAAAAAAGGACATCAATTTTGTGTGGATACAATGTTGCAGGACTGCAAAATTGTCAGTTAAAGCAATGCAGTGCCGTATTGCAAAAATGCTCTGGTCATTAAGGGGGTAAATCCTTCTGTTCCTTAAGTGGTTAAGGGTGCTTTCACACAGCTTCACTGAAAATTTGCTTGTAAAAATGCATGTGCATTTTTGATGCATTAAACATGTGTTCTTGGTGCATTTCTGATGCATGCACCTGTGAAACATGGACACCTTGACTCAAAAAAACATGCCAAAAATGCATTTTTTAAAGTGTTTTGATACATTTGCTATCCATTTCAATGGGAAGCTGTATGTATGGTGCAGCTTTGAAAAGCACACCAAAGATGCAGCATATAGGACTTTTCAAAACGCACCACACCCGCAGCACAGTGACGAGTCCCATAGAATTTAAAGACAACCATTTTTTTTTCATTTTTCTTCCATTTTTTTAAAGTAAAAATGCAGCAAAAATGCACCAGTGTGAAGGGGCCCTAAAGAGTTTCAAGATTCATTCAGTGGGCATATTTGGGCCTACACAACACTGATAGGGCAGCCCATTTATTTTAAAAGGCTGCCCTACCAACCAGAAAAGCTGGGAAAGTAGTTACAAACCCTTTTTTGAAATCACAGTGCACTGAATTGTTGCAGTACCACGCGGTTTAGCACACGCATAATCATGCCACGGCTGCTGATGTGTGGGTTTGATATTAAGAATTAATGGCATCTCCACACACCTGCTAAAGTGCAGCACACTTCTCTGAGGGTCAGAAACGTTCACAATTTTGCTTACTTTCCCTACTAGATATGAACCTAAACGTAAAGTGTTACTAAACCCAGGATCCTGCATTGACTATATCTGGTCTCCCACAGTACACAGAACATGGAAATGCACTTATAAACTGCCAAATATCTTTTTTCATCAGCAGTTTGAGAAGTCTTGTGACTTCTATGAGTGTTTGGTTAAAGCTTGTAGGAGGAGTTTTCATTCTCCCACGATTGTTCTTTGAGAATGCAGGACCCCCGACCCTCTGTCTGGACAATGCTGATTGGCCCTGTGCTGATTAGGGATGGGCTGACTATTAGAGTCGAACATAAGTTCGACTCGAAAATCGGCTGTTCGTTCGTTCGCCGAAGATCGAACATTATGGGCTGTTCGCGCCAAATTCGAGCAGTGCGTCACGGCCCATAATGCACTGCGTCATTGCAGTGGTTTGCTGGCTGATGATTGGCCAAGCATGCACTATGACCCGCATGCTTTGGCCAATCACAGAGCCGTAAGCAAACAGAGCCATAATCGGCCAAAGGCAGGGTGCCTTTGGCCAATTATGCTTCAGGGGGTTAAGTACACGCCCCACACTATATAAGGCCGCCTGCACTTCGGCCCTGTGTAGTGCGTTGCTGGCATTATAGAGAGATAGATAGAGAGAGAATGTGTCATTTCATTTACTTTGAGCAGGCAGTTTATTAAGTTAGCTAGATCTCACTGCAGACCATTCCTGCTGTACTATTTCTAATCTACTTCAAGCAGGCAGTTGATCCAGTTTAGCTAGATCTCACTGCAGACCGTTCCTGTTGTACTATTTCTAATCTACTTCAGGCAGGCAGTTGATTCAGTTAGCTGCAGTTTATTTCATATATATATACAGTCAGACTGAGATATATATATATATCCAATGTATCCAGTTTAGCTAGATCTCACTGCAGACTGTTCTACTGTACCATTTCTAATCTACTTCAGGCAGGCAGTTGATTCAGTTAGCTGCAGTGTATTATATATATATATATATATATATATATATATATATATATATATATATGAGTCAGACTGCTATATATATATCCACTGTATCCAGTTTAGATAGATCTCACTGCAGACCGTTCCTTCTGTACTGTTTCTAATATACTTCAGGCAGTCAGTTGATTCAGTTAGCTGCAGTGTATTTCATATAGATACAGTGGGGATGGAAAGTATTCAGACCCCCTTAAATTTTTCACTTTATGTTATATTGCAGCCATTTGTGAAAATCATTTAAGTTCATTTTTTTCCTCATTAATGTACACACGGCACCCCATATTGACAGAAAAACACAGAATTGTTGACATTTTTGCAGATTTATTAAAAAAGAAAAACTGAAATATCACATGGTCCTAAGTATTCAGACCCTTTGCTCAGTATTTAGTAGAAGCACCCTTTTGATCTAATACAGCCATGAGTCTTTTTGGGAAAGATGCAACAAGTTTTTCACACCTGGATGTGGGGATCCTCTGCCATTCCTCCTTGCAGATCCTTTCCAGGAATGGTGGTTTGCAACAATGGCACCAACCTCCTCTCCACCCTCCGACAGGGACACTTCACCCTGTTTGGCACACGTCCTTAATTTGGTGGTGCAGCGGTTCTTGTGCAGGTACCCAGGCTTACAGGATCTCCTGAGGCAGGCCAGGAAAGTCTGTGGGCGTTTCCACCGGTCATATAATGCCAGTGCTCAGCTGGCTGACCTCCAAAAGGCATGCAACCTGCCCAAGAACCGCCTCATCTGTGACATGCCCACCAGGTGGAACTCAACGTTGGCAATGCTGCAGTGGCTGCACATGCAGCAGAGGGCCATCAATAACTACCTGTGCGAGTATGGCACCAGGACAGGGTCAGGGGAGCTTGGCTTTTTTTCACCAAGCCAGTGGCTCATGATCAAGGATGCATGCACTGTCCTGTCACCATTTGAGGAGGCCACGAGGATGGTGAGCAGTGACAGTGCATGCATCAGTGATACTGTCCCTCTTGTCTACCTGTTGGAGCACATGCTGCGTGGAATAATGGACAGGGCACTTAAGGCAGAACAGAGGGAGGAAGCCTCAAGGCTCCCTTTATCCAGACATTATTCCTGCAGGCCCGCCTATCACACAGGAAGAGGGGGAGGAGGAGGAGGATTGTGTCAGCATGGAGGTGGAGCCTGGCACTCAGCATCAGCAGCAGTCTTCAAGGGATCATTTTCAGGCCCCAGAAACCCATGGCCTTGTAGGTGGCTGGCAGGAGGTGGCTGCAGATCAGGTCGTTCTTAGTGACCCAGAGGACTCTGGACCAAATGCCTTAGCAAACCTATGCTGCATGGCCTCCCTGATCCTGCAAAGCCTGCGAAAGGACCCTCGGATTCGTGGTATCAAGAAGAAGGATCAGTACTGGCTGGCAACCCTTCTTGATCCACGTTACAAGGGTAAGGTGGCAGAACTTTTCCAGCTGTTGCAGAGGGAGCAGAAGATTAAAGATCTTCGGGAGGCCTTGCAGAAAGGTTTGTGCAATGCGTTTCCAGAGCCTTGGAGGTTACAATTTCCTGGTCCTCCTGGACAATGTGTTGCTGAGGCTTCGGTTAGTCACAGAAGGAGCGGTGGAGAAGGTGGCCATCTGACCAATGTGTTCAGACAATTTTTTAGTTTGCAGCCCCAAGGTCTGATCGGTTCCAGCAACCATCGCCAGCATCTGTTGTACATGGTGCAGGATTACCTAGGGGCAAGATCAAACTTAGAGACCTTTCCAACCGAAAATCCACTGGGTTACTGTGTCTTGAGGATGGATCACTGGCCAGAGCTTGCACAGTATGCAATTGAGCTACTTGCCTGTCTTGCATCCAGCGTTCTTTCTGAATGCACATTCAGTGCTGCTGGAGGCTTTGTAACCGATCACAGAGTGCGCCTGTCCACCGACTCAGTTGATCGGCTCACCTTCATAAAAATGAATCAGTCTTGGATCACCAGCTACCAAGCACCTGATGCTAATGTAACCGCCTAATTTTTTTATGAATGTGAGATCCCTTGAAGACTGCCTATGCTGATGCTGAGTGATTATCCTGTTATGCTAAGTGACTATCCTATTCCTCCTCAATGTTCATGTTGATAGCTTTTAATAACATTTTTGGTTCTGGGCATCACCACCAGTGGCTAAGGCCCAATTTTTCTGCCCCTGTTTAACAGGGTTGTGTAATTACAATTTTTGCTGTAATATTTTGCAGCAGGGCTCGTTCCTGTGCTCAACAAGAGTATCCATGAGGGGTTGCAGTGTTGTGGCACCACCACCAGTGGCTAAGGCCCAATTTTTCTGCCCCTGTTTAACAGGGGCGTGTAATTACAATTTTTGATCTACTATTTCACAGCAGGGCTCGTTCCTGCACCCACTAAGAGTAACTGTGAGGGCTTACAGTGTTGTGGCACCACCACCACACCACCACACCACCACCAAAAGCCCAATTTTTCTGCCCTGTTTAATAGGGGCGTGTAATTACAATTTTTGCTGTAATATTTTGCAGCAGGGCTCGTTCCTGCGCTCAACAAGAGTATCTGTGAGGGGTTGCAGTGTTGTAGCACCACCACCAGTGGCTAAGGCCCAATTTTTCTGCCCCTGTTTAACAGGGGCGTGTAATTACAATTTTTGATCTACTATTTCACAGCAGGGCCCGTTCCTGCACCCACCAAGAGTAACTGTGAGGGCTTACAGTGTTGTGGCACCACCACCACACCACCACCAAAGGCCCAATTTTTCTGCCCCTGTTCAACAGGGGCATGTAATTACAATTCATGATATAATATTTCACAGCAGGACCCATTCCTGCACTCAACAAGAGTATCTGTGAGGGGTTGCAGTGTTGTGGCGTCACCACCACTGCCTAAGGCCCAATTTTTCTGCCCCTGTTTAACAGGGGTGTGTAATTACAATTGTTGATCTAATATTTCACAGCAGCGCCTGTGCTTGCACTCAACAATAGTATCTGTGAGGCTTTACAGTGTTGTGCCACCACCACTGCTGCCCAAGGCCCAATTTTTCTGCCCTTGTTTAACAGGGGCATGTAATTACAATTCTTAATATAATATTTCACAGCAGGGCCCGTTCCAGAGCCCAGCAAGAGTAACTTTGAGGGCTTACAGTGTTCTGGTACCACCAACACGTAAGGCCCAATTTTCTGCAGAGTGTATAGGGCAGGCCGTATAGTATATACAGGCGGTCCCCTATTTTCAAAAATCCGACTTAGAAAAGACTCCTACTTATAAACGGAGGGAGACAACAGGAAGTGAGAGGAAATCTACCCCTAGGAAGGGAAATTCTCTCCTGTAAGAGTTAATATGGGAAAAAGGTGTCTCCTCCACTGATGTATCACCAATCTATGTTTCCCTTAAAAACCCCAAATTTTCAAAATCCAGTTGTCATTGGGATAGAAAGTGAGGTGAAATCTTCTGAACAGGGGCACAGACAAAACAAAAGCTACAGGGGTGATAACCCTTCCCTATGTTTTCCAAAAAGCTTTAAAATAGATTTTTTTGGCTGGAGCTACACTTACAAAATGTACCTGTACCAAATTACAAACAGATTCTACATACTGTAAGAACAAACTTACAGTCCCTGTCTTGTTTTCACTGCCTGTATACTGCTGTTCAGAGTATATAGGGGGCCCTATGCCTTTTCTTTTTTTAATTTGGGTGCATGGTTCCCCTTAATAACCATACAAGACCCAAAGGGCCTGGTAATAGGCTGGGGGGGTACCCATGCCGTTTCCCTCACTAATTTTCATCCATATTGCTGGGACCCGACATTACATTAAAGCCTCAAGCTGTTTTAAATGATTTTTATTCCTTTTGAAATGTCATTTTCAGGTACAAAATTTACAGGAATATTTCAGTTTTATTTTTTCACTTTAAGCATCATTAAAATCACTGCTCTCGAAAAAACGTCTGCTCTTAAAACTTTCTTTTCCATTGATACATGTCCCCTGGGGCAGGACCCGGATCCCCAAACCCTTTTTAGGACAATAACTTGCATATTAGCCTTTCAAATTCGCACTTTTGATTTTTCATGTTCGAGTCCCATAGACTTTAACGGGTTCGAATGTTTGTGCAAACTTTCGGTCCATTCACATGTTCTGGATGCAACCAGGGGGTGTTCAGCCCATCCCTAGTGCTGATCACATGCTCCCAAGAAAAAAAAAACTCTCTAGCAATACACACCAAACTGAGAATGTGCAGCCTGTCCCCTGGCTCTGTAAATATCAGGAAATATATTGGAGTCAGTGGAAGAAGGAGATGATCAAAGAAGACAGGATTGAACAGCCTTTTTACACAATGCAGTGGATTAACCCCTTAGGTTCCACATGAGTATAACAAGCATGCTTTACTGCATATACAGATGGATTGTTTTTTGATTTACTCTTTCAGTAGGCCATACACGAGTCATATTCCGAAAAAATTGTATTGCGGAATTGTAACTAATGATTTTCTTTCAAATTTCTCACCAATAGTGGGCTGCAGCAACAGCCGATTTATGTGCAGCCATCAAATTTAAAAGTGATCGGGCATATTGTAAATTTTTGGAAAAACTAACAAATTTCTAATCAATGGTGGGAGAATCATACGAGAAATATATTTGAGCTGTAACCTGTAGAGAAAAGAAAAAATTATTTTCTGTAGCAATATGAGGTGAGATTGAAGGCTTGGTTGGTTGAATTTCAAAATTTCTGCCTGGGGCATGATGGGGCAGTGATGTCACAAGGGACGGGGCCTCCAGATGACATCACCAGATGGCCATGCCCCATGCCTATATAAGTAATAGCACATGGCGGCCCAAGCATTACACCAGGAGAGAGCATCAAGACAACATTGGAGGAAGGACAGAGGGAGAAGACAGCGGAGAAGACCCCCCAAAGCACCCATACCCCCATGATGAGGGCATGTGGCCTGCTATGGTTCAGGAGAAGGGGGGTGCTCACTTGTCCCCACCCCCTTTCCTGACCTGCTGGGCTGTGTGCTCAGATAAGGGTCTGGTATGGATTTTAGGGGGGCCCCCACACAGTTTTTTTGGCTTGGGGGTTCCCCTTAAAATTCATACCAGACCAAAGGGCCTAGTATGGTCTAGGAGGGGGAATCCCATGCCATTTTTTTATTTGCCCTGGAGTTCCCCTTTAAGATCCTCAGAGCACAAGTCACATGCCAAAGTCAGATCAGTTAAGACGATGATCCGACTTTGATCCGAATTCAATGATATTCAATGGGCTGAAGTAGGATCAAAGTCAGACCAAAGTAGTGCTGGAACCTTTTTCAAAGTCGGACCAACTTTTTTCAGACCAGTTAGGACAGCTCTCATAGGGAACTATTGTTTTGCACACGTCATGCTCCCAATGTCGGCGCGTTTGTTGTACAAGTGTGAGCCCGGCCTAAAACCTGGTTTCTATGCACAGCTGCACCAGATTTTGCTCGCTCCAGTTTTAGTAAATCAACCCCATTGCCATTAATTCTATATTACAGTTCACTTTCTGCAGTAACTGATTCGTTACACTGTTGGTGATGAGCAAAGGAAACTCCATACACTTTGTACACAAGTCTCCCTCATATTATTTCCTCTACTGGTCAAATGCTTTTAAGCTTATTTTCTCTTAGGATCAAATGTTAGGAAATGTCACATTAACCCTGTGAAAGGCAACAAATAGAAACTGACATATTGCAATTTGCAAACATTTCACATATATTGCAATTATTAAGGGGTGGATTTACTAAATATACAGGGTACACAATTTGGTGCAGCTGTGTATGGCAGCCAATCAGCTTTTAACTCCAGCTTGTTCAATTAAGCTTTGACAAAAAAGCCTGGAATCTGATTGGCTGCACCAGATTTAGTAAATCAACACCTGAGTATTATTTTTGACTTTTGCAAAAATGCTGAGATTTATAAATAAACACCTATATGTCACGGTGACAATGGTCTTACCAGACAGGAAACCCATCAACAGGGACAAAGGTAGGACATACACATTACCAGTTCCCCTTCCTCTATTGAACACTAGTACATCACACTAGCTAGTACACTGTACATCTTGTATGTAATTTATTTTACTAAAACAGGTATCCATTTTATGCTATACGGCTGAAAAGATATATGAAAATATAATTAATAATGATAGCCCCTTGATGGTGACTATTATGTTCTATAGGTCTTCTGTTATTCTAACACAGCCACCTTGTACTGACAAAATGAAAAAAAAAAAAACGTAACTTAATAATGTTTAACCTCATCTGACACTAAGTAAGTCCTTTTATCAAGCAATAACCCTGAATAGTAAATGTCAAGTCAATAGATGTTAAATATCTGGATATATATTTGATACACTGTATAATCAAGCTATGGCAGTAAATGAAGTGAAATGTAACCGGGTCTCTCCCGCTCATCTAAAGTCAGCCTATTAGAGTTAAACTTCCAACACAATGCAATATTAGTGTATTTATGACCTTATGAGTGGTGAATTATTGGAGCTACTGAATGTGCCGCTGAGATTATTGCTTATATCAATCTTCCCATGACACGCTAGCAATAATTGGCGAAATTTGGTGGAGTCCTTCAAGCTGTATAACATCTCGGCTCGGAAGTGACACCATTATCTGTTTGTTTCAAGAGAACAGCTGCTTCATCACCATCATATTATCATTATAAACACTAAACAGTTAGGATTTGAAGGCAGAGTAGTTTCCGCATTTGACTCCAATGCACAGATAATTTTCTTGATAGATGTGGCAATTTTGCAGAGATGATGTTCAGCACAGGTTTAAAAAATGCATGAAATAGTCCTGATACATCAGGAGCTGCAGAAACAGCACATGTGAGGCTGCATGCCTGGAATTTCTTTATTACTTCCCATTTATAATGATATCCCAAGCACCAGAAATCAGTGAATACTAAACTATGGGTATACAAAAGGCATAAAAAGGAAGCATTTAAAGAGATGATAAAACTATATATTTTTTAAATTTTTGTTTTTGTTTTTGTATTTGTCTGATAAATGTTAACTATTTCATCACTAACTGTGGTCACACTGTGCTTTTTTCCTGCCCATAATGGAAAAATGTAAGTCCTTAGTAAACCAGCAATTGAAGAGAAAGTAGTCAAAGCCTGATCATACAAAAGCAAACTACTGATGAGCCTATGGCTTAGTATATATCCAGAGGAGCCAGCTACAATGTTCATGCTCCTGCAGTAAACCATACATATATCACAGTAGGTCAAGTTCTGCACCTACCTATCACTTCAAAAATGAGAGGATGCACTTGTAGGCAATTGGTATCTAATTAGGTGTGCCATGCCAGTGCAATATAAATGAGGTGGCTCCTTGGTGCTTACTTCAGTCCTAGTCAATACCATTTAAAGAGATAGGGGGCCAATGTCGCTACCTTGCTTACAACCCCATTTTATCTTAATCCACTTTTGAGAGAATTCTTTAGGTTGTAATCCTGCATGATATGTTTGTTTCTGACCCCCTACCCACAACCTGTGCAGGACAGGTGAAAAGAAGTTATGGTTTTAGTAAGTTAGAGGAGCCCATGAGAGAGTCATTAGAGATCAATAAGTCTAAGTGTAATGCAGACTGTATAAAGGGATGAGACAAGGGGGGACAGGAGGGCAGCTGCTCTGGGTGCAGCAGTATCACATGATGGGCACCGTCCAGCAAGCATCAAATCCTGTGCATGCTTCAGATTGGTGGTGGGCAACTACTACACCTTTGCCACCCTTCTAACAGGCTCTGACTTTCTGTCTGCTCTGACAGCTACTGCTGTCAGATCAGCTCTCCAACATGCCCATTCTCTGTCTTCCTCACCTCATATGCCCACTGCTAACATGAAAAGCACACCATGGGTGTGCCCAACCTCAATGCACACTCCATATACACTATAGGCAAATGCAGCACAGGAGGAGGCCAGAAAGCAGGCATAACAAAAGTACACCTCCTGTGCAAAAATGTAGTGTCCCATTAAGGGGCTTGAGAATAGCTCAGCATCACAGGGATGTAGTCACAAGCCTTGCTGCCCTCTCGGACTGGGGATGTCCTAAAGTCATTGCAAAACATGAACAAAAGAGGGCACACCAGCCTAGTGCATTTGTTGAAAAGCAATCATATAAAAAAAAATGGTTTTGCAATTGAAATGTATTTAATTTGTATGTTATTATTATCCATCATAGGGCCTCCCTGGGTCTTGTAGATGTTTTTTTTTTCCCCTCCTCTACCCCATGGCCACTGACTGGTCTCCTCCAACCCTGGGGGGTGGTGCTCCTGGTTCTCATGATGTGTGTAATTAATTATATTTAGCTGAAGGAACTTGTTTAGTTTGGCTCTGAGGAAGAAGGCGTAGGCTTCTGAACACATCAGCCAGTAAGGACCCTGCTGAGGTCCCCCTAGACTTCAGAGTGAACTGTGTCATGGACTACAGGGCTACAAATGAGTAGCTTGATGATAAATTTTAATTCACTTGTTTGTGAGTATTGTTTTATATGACTGCTTTTCAATAAATGTTGTGGGATAACGCACTAGGCTGGTGCGCCCTCTTTTGTTCGTGTTTTGTTGTTACAGAAAGCAGGCATGCCAGAGCATGCAACATTGTATGCCCATTACAACATGCATTAGCAATGGGGGACAAGACGCAGGTCAGCATCTTTCATCCTGGGCTCTGGAAGTCCCTGTACCAGCACTTACTGTATAACAAAGCTCCCCCCCATCTTCCTTGAACACCTTACACACACACACAATTGTGCCCATCAAACTCAGCCTTTTTCTAAATAATATTAAAGACAATTGAGCAATCTATGCATATTGTTGGCTTTAGATTCAACAAATGACAGCGAAATGTGAAAGCCTTTTTCATATAAAAATGCTGAAGGTATAAAATGCTGGTACCTAGAGTTGTTTACACATACCTACAGGAGGCTTTAATCCATTGATTGTATGGTCCAGCACTGGGCCACTCTGATAGGCAAAGCTTCAGAATTTCTTGATAGTGGCAAAAGCTTGATTGCCCTTTCCTGGCTCCTGCACAATCCTATTTTCCAGTCAGGCAGCCTATCATAGGAATATGTGAAGGCAAGAGGTAATGTTAAGCTTCAACACTACCCAGAAGTGTCACATTTGTGCCTTTAATTTAACCCAGGATTTGACCATAAATAAAGGTATAAAAACATGCTGTGGGTATTTGCAAGCACCTCCAGATGCCTGCATTCTATATCTGCAGCAGTTTTTCCCTTTTTAATGACAAGGTCTCTTCAAATAATCAGTTCAGTTTCATCCAGTCAGGGAGTATAAAGGCTAATAAATCTAAATTTCTTCATACACATTACAGATTTCTGAGATCATCTCTCTGTTCTCTCCTCCTGTCTGCATGTTCCTTGTCCGCACAGGTGCATGCACCACATTCGATTGTTCCAAAGCACTGAACTTCCATCTCCCAGGCAAAGTGTTTCTGTACAGGGGTTTACAAAAGGCAGATACCAAATAAAATTCAGGTATGTACACTACGACTATGGTAGTCTAGATAGAGGGCAATTAATACCAGCATGGCTTAGGGGAACTTTGCATGACAAGGTCAACAGTTTACAAACAATACAATTAAATGAGTTGTTGAATAAACATAAGGACTCATATGATCCATTCAGCACAGTATCAAAATAGCCATAAAAGTCTAAAAGGTATGTTAAAATGTATCCCCTATCCAAAAACTGATAATGTAATGAAATCAGCAGAGCTTGTTAAATATTTGTGTCAGAGCGCAGATTATTCAGCACATTATAAATGGGTCATAATTGCTGAGAACACAGGTGCATTCATATCCACACATAAGCACACAATGTAGCTTACTAGAGTGTAAAGCTGATCATACTTTTTTTTTGGCCAGCTAAACTAACAGATTCCACCAAACAAAAAATATGAATACCTAATCATGTGCAAGGGAAATAATATATATATTTGCAAAAATTCACTTTGCTAAGTGAACAGTCTATTTGCCTTTGGTAAATCAACCAAATAACACATTTTATTCTGTTTAAGTGCCTTGAAAAACAAGACTTTCAATTACTTGCTTTGCTTCTTATGGCCTAACAGGCTTTGCCATTGCACAACTAATGCCCCGTACACACGGTCAGATTTTCCGGCGGAAAATGTGTGATCGGAGGTTGTTGTTGGAAATTCCGACCCTGTGTGGGCTCCTTCGGAGATTTTCCATCGGATTTTCCAACACACAAAGTTTGAGAGTAGGCTATAAAATTTTCCGACAACATAATCTGATCGCGTCAATTCCGACCGTGTGTGGCCAATTCCGACGCACAAAGTGCCACGCATGCTCAGAAGAAATTCCGAGACGGAACAGCTCGGTCTGGTAAAATTAGCATTCGGAATGGATACAGCACTTTCGTCACGCTGCAATGTTTTAAGTTGTTTAATACAGCGCACTCTCTTCTTCTTTATAATGTGAGAAAAATGAAGTAGTTTTGCTGCTCATATTCACACAGACTTCTCACAAACTTCTTTCTTTATTATTTATCGTGATTCCCTCAATATATTTTGATTTGCCACATCTGACCAAATTTCTTTTTTGTTGTTTTATTTTTGTTTTGTATTTTTTTCAAGGCTGATTTTTTTTTTAGTTTTTTTGGGTTTTACTCCATAATATTTTTGTGTGTGTTTTGTGTATCAAGTTACCACAACACCATTGATATCTTGTATTATTTAATCTCAAGGAGATTGTTTGGTGTTGGTGTCCCTTGTTAATTTCACATTGTAGTTTTGAAATGTACCTGCCTCCTCACAAACAAACTGCCCTTTTTGAAGGAAAACACACATAGGCGAGTATAATTGAACCAAAAATTCCTTTATTAAGGGCTCACAACCAAACAAAGAGGGAGGCAACGCTGGAGAAACTACAGAAATTGGCGAAGCCTTTGGCCCCCAGGGCAGACATCAATTATTTTACTGCAAAATTGGTGGCCTGAGGAGTCCATATCTAAGGGAGTGCAGTCTGGTCCAGAAGTCCAAGAGAACATGAAAGCAGCAGATGACATGTATGTCCCCAGGCTGTGGTCATACAAGAGACTGCATCTTTTGTCAGACCAGACTAAACCCAGGGCCATCACTCTCTGGTCTTCCTTCCATGCTTCCTTCCACATTGTGGCTGTGGTGGTGTAGTTGTGGCAGGAGGAGGAGGAGGATGGTCCAACTCACTCAGGTGGGTATTGGGTGTGATTTCGCCACTCACCCCCTTAGTTAGGACTTTATAAAGAAGGTTCTCACACAGCTGGCGTTGACCCTCCTGCATGCCCTTCAGTTTGGTGGCAGCCATGCAGGCAAAGGCCTCTTCAGGAGTGGGTAAGGCTCTGAGGGATGCAGAAGCCTCCTGAATAAGCCTGAGTGCTGAATCCTGCACGTGACTCCCCTTTCTGGGTCTTTTGTTTGGAAGGCGGAGGGGAGGAACCTGCGATTCGGTCAGGCTCCTACTGGTCCCAGGCTTCTCCTGGCTGCTACTTAGCCCCGCCTCCTCCTGGCTGCCACTAATCCCCGCCTCCTCCTGGCTGCCAAGTTCCACAGCCTCCTCCTGTGTGCCACATTCCAGAGCCTCGTCCTGGCTGAGGTCTTCCTGTGTATGAAAAAGGGACATAGTTTTATTTTTTTCTTCATCATTCACACACAATTTTCATCTCATGACTGTTGCAAATTGAATGTTAACAAATATAACAGACTATCCTTCTGAGCCCAGCATTTTTCATTCTTGTCCCAATTATTTTTGCCGACTACTGTCTATTGATATGTAAAAACTGTATTAAATCAGCAATTAGTGATCAATAATAGCATCTATTAAAGATCATTTATTTATTGACCAGAAATCTGTAGAAGAATGCTATACCTGACTCCATCTGGGCTCCTCCACTTCTTCCTGGCTGGAAGTCCCAGGTTGGACATCGGAAGCCTCAGCTGGGGTGGAAAGAAGAGTGGAAGGAAGGGTTGAGAGGGATTCCCTGACTCCAGTCTGGTCTGACAGAAATCGCAGTCTCTCATAGTACCACAGTCTGGAGAAATAAATGTCATCTGCTGCAGCTCCGGATCTCTGGGAATCCGTGACCTTCTTGCACTCCCTAAGATAAGTGCTCCTCAGGCCACCAATTTTGGCTTGGGATGTTTGCCGTGGGGACCACCGGCTTCACCAACTCCAGCAGTTTCTCCAGCGCTGTCTGCCTCTTTTGTTTATTATTGTAATTTGGATGTTTCACCTGCCACAGACAGGGCAGCTCCCTGTATTTGTCTATGAACAGGGGGAGGAAGTTGTGATCATTGAAGCCATCCATTTTATCTGCAAGACACAACACAAGACAAACCCTAATGTCAGGCAAAACTCTCCTAATCTTGTTACAATATAGGCCTCAAACTAGAAGCAGTATAGGCCCAAGTTTTGCTCTTACCTTCGTTATCACGATTGGCGCCTCCGATACGCCTTCCTCCGCTCACAGATCGTACGTACTACGCACGTGTGTTACGCTTTATAGACACTGCGCATGCGTGAAACTCCGCCCGCCCCTGACGTTCTTTCTAGTCTATTCCCCGCCCCTTCTCGTTCAGCGCAGTGGGGGAAGAGCACATGGTGGAGACACAACAGGTGCGTGCTAATTACAGCAATGAGGAGGAGAAGGAAAGCCGGGAGCCTGAAACATCTGGATCCACAAGGAGACGATTTAAGGCATCAAATATGTCCTTTGGGGAGATGTTGGAGATGGGGTACATCCTGAAGAAGGCCGACTATGACGGGAAGTATGGACCTTACCCCAACCGCAATGTCAGAAAGGCCAAGATCATGGCGAAAGTGGTCAAGAGCCTGCACCGGAATTTCGGGGTACGACGATCGAAAGATCAGCTCAGGAAACGGTGGTCGGACCTCAAATTAAGAGAGCATGAGCAGTACAGAAAGATCCGGAGAGTGCTGCAAAAAAGTAAGTAGTTGTGCTGTGTTCCGATACTTTTTATGTTTATTACGTTCGTGCTGCTCCATGTGCTTTTCTTAACTGTTATCCATTTCTAAATGTGAACTTTCATGTTCATGGGCACATTATTTGTTGGTATCAAACATTTGTCGTGCGACCTAGAAAACACTATTGTTTTGGCCATATGCATTTGCCCAAATTTTTTAGGGCCTACTTGTCTGAAACTAATTTGGTTGTGTAGATGGGTTTGTTACTAGAATGAAATGCAAACTAGATTCTGTGTAAGGAGAGGACACACAGCAGCTGTTTACACATCTGGACGCTGGAGCACTAGTGTGGGACACAAGAACACCCTTTTTATTAGCGGCCCACACAGGTGCTCCAGTGTATACTATAGGGGTGTTTCCATCTGTGAAGCTTGTACAAAACAGGTAAGTATTCAAGCTTGAAAAAGGACAAGAAACGTGCAACATCTTGGAACTCTGCCAAACCAGACAATTGTACCCCACTTCCAAGCAATGTTTCATATTTATAGTTCTGCCATCAAATATCTGTGTGCTAAGTATACCCATTTTTTTTACATAGGGGATAAAAGACTCGGAGGACACCCCGCATCCGAGGAGACCAGAGACCCCCCACCTCTGGAATAAGGGGAAATCCACCCAAGCCAAGCAGAGTAGGAGGAGGAAGACGTGGTAGAAATTGGCACCACAACAGGTCAGTGTCTGCAACCATAGGCTCAGGTAAGAGATGGATGCCAGCATATTTATAATACATGGTGTTTTTTGGTTTCTATCCTTTTAGGTGATCGTGATGTTGTGGATCCAGATCCTTTCACCTCGGAAAGTGCACAGATCCTGATCTGGGAGATCATGGGGTGTAATAGGGACTTTGAAAACATCCAGAAAAACATCAATGATGTTCACCAAAAAATGAAGAACATCATTGATTTTTTAGGGAGAGTTTAAAACCCCTCCAAATTCCTTTGTTTTTTTGTGTGCTAAAAATTTTTGACATTTTTTGACAAATTTGAGAAAAGCCAAATTTTGAAGATGCACACAGTGTGTCAACATGTGCTATCTGCCATCACAAGAGATCAATTTAGGCGTTTTGGGGGTGCAACCCCTTCCTCAATAATAAAGTAGCTGTGAGGAAGGGGTTGCACCCCTAAAACACATCCCTTGATCCCCCGCGATGGCAGGTAGCACATTCGTAAATTTGTGTGCATCTTCAAAATTTGGCTTTTCCTGGGGTGACTTGACCCCATCTGAACGCAATATCAAACACAGTTTGTAAATACTCATGTCTGATATTGCCTTCAAGTTCTACCAAATGTGAACTTTGTAAGTTCAAGATATGTGTCTTTCTTGTTGGTTTTAAACATGCCTGTTTTATCTTAAATGGACATTTCTACTTTTTCTAATGTGACCCCAAAAATTGTTATACAACAAACATGTTGGTTTGTTTTAAAAACCTTTTCTAAATGCACATGTGATTGTGCTGGTATTAAAAAAGATTGTTAATCAAGAATGTGTGGATTATTGTTTCAACGCTCCAACACTTTTGTGGTGCTCTAATTGGTGTTTTCTGTGACAATGTGTGTTATTTCCTAAACTAAAATCTACATGGCACTACAAGTGCAGTTTCAAGTGCACTTGTAGTGAAAAGTGTCTTTGCCTTTAGTAAATAACACCCAACAGGGCTTTGTAAGGTTACACAATCACGCCATTTTCAGGACTCATCACATTTCTGTCAGGGTCAGCTAAAAGAAACACAAGCAGTAAATGTCACCAAAGATTTGAGTAGTTATTTTTTTTTTTATTTGAAAAAGGTTTCAGACATTGTCTGGCATATTGATGGCCCCCCTACCTGCAAAGAATTCAAGGTATCTTAACCGGACATCATGGGAATCAGGGGGGCAAGCCAGGACGGCCACTTTCAAGCGCCATCAGGGTTGTTTCATTTTGAATTCCAGCCTCAGGCCCAACTGAGCCAGCATAGTTGGCAGAATGTTGCCGTAAAAAGTTGTGTAGAACACAGCACACCAGGATAATATGATTCAGTTTATACTCCGCCATATGTATGGGTGTAAGAAATAGGCGTAACCGGCTGGCCATGATTCCAAACGTATTCTCTACCACTCTTCTGGCTCTGGCCAGCTGGTAATTAAAAACCCTCTGGTCCGGGGTGAGGGTCCTCATCGGGAATGGCCGCATAAGATGGTCCCCCAGCGCAAAGGCTTTATCTGCAACGAAGACGAATGGGAGTCCTTCCACATTGTCTTCTGGAGGTGGCAAGTCCAAGCTGCCATTCTGGAGACGCCTGTAGAACTCCGTCTGGGTGATGACTCCACCATCGGACATCTGGCCATTCTTCCCCACGTCCACATACAGGAACTCATAAGTAGGCGACATCACTGCCAACATCACAATACTATTGAACCCCTTATAATTATAATAGTACGACCCCAAGTAGGGTGGTGGGATGATGTGGACGTGTTTCCCATCAATTGCCCCTCCGCAGTTAGGAAAGTCCCACCGCTGAGCAAAGTGGGAGGCCACAGTCTGCCATTCCTGTGGCGTGGAAGGAAACTGTGGAGTCAAACAAAAAAAAATGTAGTCATTTTGCACGTAAACAGGGAAAGCAGATTAGACACAAACATTCTTGGCCAACATCAAGATAACATTTATTTGAGGGCGTTTTTAAAGACCAAAGTATAAGGTACACCTATCAGATCCCCCCCCCCCATGGGCCATTTCTAACATTATGGGGGGGGAACTCTTGGACAGGTAACCCTCTCCACTTCATTGAGAGATGAATGCTTAAATAATGGGTATTACTTTGAACAGCCCCTCCTTAGTTACACTATTGGAAGCCCACTGGACAGGTAAGAAGTGTCATAATACAAAGATATAAATACACATTGTACACATTTGAGCACATTTGGACATTCTGCTATTACCTATCAAGTAATAATAATATACAGAAACTTGAAACGGTACCATTTGAAAGTATTCAGGCAGGCCCTTGCACTACATGCTTTGGGGAATTCATCCATAAATCTGACCACAAAAGAGGTGGGTATAGTGTGTATGGGTTTGGCAAAGTCAGCAGGTAGATGATTGAGGATAGATAGAGAATTGGTATCAGCTGACTTAGCAGTTGGGGGGGAGGGAGGGTTAAAAATAATTTGGGGACCCCCCAAAAAAAGCCTCTGGCACTCTGCCTGAATTTAAAGCACAAATCAGATTTCAAAACATTTTAGGGGGTGTTTGGGGTAAAGCACTGCTATGGAACTGATAAAATACATTCTTAAGTGACTACATGAGGTGAATATAGGGCCAGGAGACCATGCTGGGGAGGTAAGTGAAGGCAAATATGTATGAAGGACAACAAAAATAATTACCTAAAAATCCAGCATGCATGAGGACAAAGGGGACATTCACAGCATATTACTATCATGGTAATTAGGGAATGAGGAAAGAAATACAGTATATTAGCAAACATTAAATACAATAAAATGTGATATTAAAGGATAAAAATCTTACCTTCATATACTCCTTCTGCAAGACCTGGATGATGGCAGAACAGGTCTCCGGGATAATGATCCCCAGAGCCTGGGGGGAGATGCCTGTCGAGAACTTCAAGTCCTGCAGGCTTCTCTCCATCGCCAAGTACCGCAGGGTGGTGACTAGGGATGAGCCGAACACCCCCCGGTTCGGTTCGCACCAGAACCTGCGAACGGACCGAAAATTCGCACGAACGTTAGAAACCCCATTGACATCTATGGGACTCGAACGTTCAAAATCAAAAGTGCTCATTTTAAAGGCTAATTTTCATGGTATTGTCCTAAAAAGGGTTTGGGGACCTGGGTCCTGCCCCAGGGGACATGTATCAATGCAAAAAAAAGTTGTAAAAAGGGCCGTTTTTTCGGGAGCAGTGATTTTAATGATGCCTAAAGTAAAAAAAAAGTGAAATATTCCTTTAAATATTGTACCTGGGGGGTGTCTATAGTATGCCTGTAAAGTGGCGTGTGTTTCCCATGCTTAGAACAGTCCCTGCACAAAATGTCTTTTTTAAAGGAAAAAAAGTCATTTAAAACTGCTTGCGGCTTTAATGTAATGTCGGGTCCTGGCAATATGGATGAAAATCAGTGAGACAAACGGCATGGGTACCCCCCAGTCCATTACCAGGCCCTTTGGGTCTTGTATGGATATTAAGGGGAACCCTGCACCCAAATTAAAAAAAGGAAAGGTGTGGGGCCACCAGGCCCTATATACTCTGAACAGCAGTATACAGGCGGTGCAAACAAGACAGGGACTGTAGGTTTGTTGTTAAGTAGAATCTGTTTGTAATTTTGAACGGGTACATTTTTAATGTGTTTAGCTCCAGCCAAAAAATCTTTTTTAAGCTTTTTGGAAACATCACCTCTGTGACATTTGTTTTGCTGTCTGTGCTCCTCTTCAGAAGATTGAACCTCACTTTTTGTCCCAATGCCAAATGTTTTTTGAAAATTTGGGTTTTTTTGTGAAACAAGGATTGATGATAAAGCATCAGTGGAAAGGAGAAATGTTTTTCCCATATTAACTCTTACAGGAAAGAATTTCTCTTCTTAGGGGTAGATTTCATCTCACTTCCTGTTGTCTCCTTCCGTTTGCAAGTAGGAGTTGTTTGTAAGTTGGATGTTTGAAAGTAGAGGCTTGCCCTATATACTCAGCAGAAATTTGGGCCTTAGGTGTTGTTGTGGCCACAACACTGTAAGCCCTCTCAGGGCCCTGCTGTGAAATATTAGATCAAGAATTGTAATTACATGCCCCTGTTGAACAGGGGCAGAAAAATGGGGCCTTTGGTGATGGTGGTGGTGCTGGTGCCACAACACTGTAAGTCCTCACTCGCTCTTGGTGGGCACAGAAACGGGCCCTGCTGTGAAATATTAGATCAAGAATTGTAATTACATGCCCCTGTTGAACAGGGGCTGAAAAATTGGGCCTTAGGCACTGGTGTTGGTGCCACAACACTGCAACCCCTCACAGATACTCTAGTTGGAACGCAGGTACGAGCCCTGCTGCAAAGTATTGCATCAAAAATTGTAATTACATGCCCCTGTTAAACAGGGGCTGAACAATTGGGCCTTAGGCACCGGTGGCGGCGCCCAGAACCAAAAATGTTCTTACAAGCTATCAGCGTGATCATTGAGGAGGAAGAGGATAATTACTCAGGATAGTCACTTAGCATCAGCATAGGCAGTCTTTGAAGGGATCTGAAAAAAAATTATTTGGTTATATCAGCATCAGGTGCTTGGTAGCTGGTGGTGATCCAAGACTGATTCATCTTTATGAAGGTCAGTCGATCAACCGAGTGATCTATCCTCAAGACCCAGTAACCCAGAGGATTTTTGGTGGGAAAGGTGTCCAAGTCAGATCTTGCCCCTAGGTATTCCTGCACCATTTAAAACAGACGCTGGCGATGGCTGCTGGAACCGATCATACCTTGGGGCTGCGAACCAAAAAATTGTCTGAACGCATCATTCAGGCGGCCACCTTCTCCACCGCTCCTTCTTTGACTGACCGAAGCCTCAGCAACACGTTGACCAGAAACAGGAGTTTGTAACCTCCCAGTCTCTGGGAACACGTTGCACAGACCTATCTGCAAGGCCTCCTGAAGATATTTTATCCTCTGCTCCCACTGCAACGGCAAGATAAGGTCCGCAACCTTACCCTTGTAACGTGGATCAAGGCGGGTTGCCAGCCAGTATTGGTCCTTCTCCTTGATACTACGAATATGAGGATCCTTACGCAGGCTTTGAAGGATCAGGGAGGCCATGCAGCGTAGGTTTGCTGAGGCATTCGGTCCGGAGTACTCTGGGTCACTAAGGATGACATGGTCCACAGCCACCTCCTCCCAGCCACGTACAAGTCCATGTGTTTCTTGGGACTGATCCCTTAAAGACTGCTGCTGATGATGAGTGCAAGGCTCCACCTCCATACTGACACAATCCTCCTCCTCCTCTTCCTGTATGATCGGTGGGCATGCAGGAACACTGTCTGGATAAAGGGGGACTTGAGAGCTAAGGAAGTCCTCCTCTTCCTGCCTCTGTTCTGCCTCAAGTGCCCTGTCCATTACTCCATGCAGCGTGTGCTCCAACAGGTGGACAAGGGGGACAGTGTCACTGATGCATGCACTGTCACTGCTCCCCATCCTTGCGGCCACCTCAAATGGTGACAGGACAGTGCATGCATCCCTGATCATGGCCCACTGGCGTGGGGAAAAAAAATAAGCTCCCCTGACCCTGTCCTGGTGCCATAGTCACACAGGTACTCATTGATGGCCCTCTGCTGCGTGTGCAGCTGCTGCAGCATGGCCAACGTTGAGTTCCACCTGGTGGGCATGTCACAGATTATAGTGTTCTTGGGCAGGTTAAGCTCCTTTTGGAGGTCCGTCAGCCGAGCACTGGCATTATATGACCGGCGCAAATGCACACAGACTTTCCTGGCCTGCCTCAGGACATCCTGTAAGCCCGGGTACCTGCCCAAGAACCGCTGCACCACCAAGTTAAGGACGTGAGCCAAACAGGGCACATGGGTCATTTGTCCCTGTCGGAGGGCAGAGAGGAGGTTGGTGCCATTGTCGCAAACCACCATTCCTGCCTTAAGTTGGCATGGCGTCAACCACCTCTGAACCTTCCCCTGCAGAGCAGACAGAACCTCTGCCCCAGTGTGGCTCCTGTCCCCCAAGCACACCAGCTCAAGCACCGCATGGCATCTTTTGGCCTGTGTACTTGCGTAGCCCCTTGAACGCCTACGGAGCACCGCTGGTTCCAAGGACAAATCACAGGAAGAGGCCATGGAGGAAGAAGAAGAGGAGGGTGTGGAAGAGAGAGGTGTGTCACAATCATTAGTAGTGGCATTTTGGAGGCGTGGTGGTGGAACAACCTCCAACACTACTGCACCTTGTCCTGCATCCTTCCCAGCTGCCAGCAGTCACCCAATGCGCCGTGAAACTTAGGTAACGTCCCTGTCCATGCCTGCTGGACCATGAGTCAGCGGTAATATGCACCTTACCACTGACTGCCTTGTCCAGCAAGGCCAAGACATTGCCTTCCACATGCCAGTAGAGAGCCGGAATCGCCTTCCATGAGAAAAAGTGGCGTTTGGGTACCTGCCACTGAGGAACCGCACATTCCACAAACTCACGGAAGGGGGCAGAGTCTACCAACTGAAAAGGCAGCAGTTGAAGTGCTAGCAATTTTGCCAAGCTAGCATTCAACCGCTGGGCATGTTGATGGCTGGGAGCGAACTTCTTTCGGCGGTGCAGCAGCTGGGGCAGGGAAATTTGCCTGGTACAATCTGACGTTGATGTACCGAAAGCAGATTGCCCACAAGTACTTGGCTCTGACACACCTAATTCTACACCTTCATTCCTCTCAGTGCAGGTCTTAGAGAGGACTGAAGGTATAGTGGGGTTGGAGATCTCAGCTGATGAGGAGCAAGGAGAGGTCCTCTTTGTTCTTTGGTGTGGGTCTTTTAGATACACTTGCCAATGAACTGCATGGCAGGTCAACATATGTCTGGTCAAGCATGTGCTGCCCAAGCGGGAGATGTTTTGGCCACACGAGATACACTTGAGACATATGTTGCAAATAGCAGCGGTGAGATCTGATGCACTCGTCTCAAAAAAGGCCCACACCAAAGAACTTTTTGAATAACGCGCAGAGACAACAGCGCCCTGCACATGCGGAGCTTTGGGGTTTGATGTAGTCAGTGTGCTGCCCTTAGGCTGGCCCCTGGAGGGCATCCAGCCTCATTGGTGATGTGCTTCCTCCTCCTCCTCCTCTCTCCTATCAGACACCCACATTGAGTCAGTGACCTCATCATCCCCTCCCTCCTCATCACTGGAGCAAACCTGGCAGTATGCTGCAGCAGGGGGAGCATGACTGCCAGATTGCTGTCCTTCTTGGGCACCCCCTCTGTCCGTGCTCACGTTACTGCCTTCATCTAGCTCAGTATCATCATCAGAGCCTTCCAAACGCTGGGCATCCTCCTGGAGCATGTACCCAACACTGTGGTGAAACAGTTTGAGGGACTCCTCAGGAGGACATGGTGGGGCTAAGGAAGGAGCCGAGGGAAGAGGCCGCTGCTTTGCCAGACAAAGTACCCTGAGCATGGGTGAGAGAGGATGAGGAGGATGAGGACGGCTTGGTCATCCACTCGACCAATTCTTCAACATGTTGCAGCTCAACACGGCCAGCTGCCGAAAAAAAGGCCAAGCGTGTCCCATGGCCACGTGCTGATGAGGATGCACCGTCTCCATGACCAGCACTGTTGCCTCTAGACACAGAACCTGCTTGCCCTCTTTTATTGGCTTGTGACTGTCTGCCTCTCCTTGTTGGCCTTCCAGACATACTAATGGCCTGTAGCTGCACTAACCAGGGATATATATATATCAGCTAGCAAAATCAACTGCCTGCCTGTAGTATGAGAACACCACCAACCTTCTACAGGTAGCTTTAGCTGAACACTGTGCAGAGCTCACCAAAAAATAACTTGTAGCTTATTTAGCTGCCTGCGGTTGTGATAGGATCAGGAAAACACCACCAACCTTCTACAGGTAGCTTTAGGTGAACACTGTGCAGAGCTATCCAAAAAATAACTTGTAGCTTATTTAGCTGCCTGCGGTAGTGATAGAATCAGGAAAACACCACCAACCTTCTACAGGTAGCTTTAGGTGAACACTATGCAGAGCTTGCCAAAAAATAACTTGTAGCTTATTTAGCTGCCTGCGGTAGTAATAGGATCGGGAAAACACCACCAACCTTCTACAGGTAGCTTTAGCTGAACACTGTGCAGAGCTCGCAAAAAATAACTTGCAGGTTTAGCTGAACACTGTGAGGAGGACGCACCACACTAACTTGTAGCTTTAGCTGAACACTGTGCAGAGGTCGCACTACACTAACTTGTAGTTTTAGCTGAACACTGTGAGGAGGATGCACTACAATAACTTGTAGCTTTAGCTGAACACTGTGCAGAGGTCGCACTACACTAACTTGTAGATTTCGCTGAACACTGTGAGGAGGACACACTACACCAACTTGTAGCTTTAGCTGAACACTGAGAGAAGGACGCACTACCCTAACTTGTAGCTTTAGCCGAACACTGTGCAGAGGTCACACTAAACTAACTTGTAGCTTTAGATGAACACTGTAAGGAGGACGCACTACACTAACTTGTATCTTTAGCTGAACACTGTGCAGAGGTCTCACTACACTAACTTGTAGTTTTAGCTGAACACTGTGAAGAGGACGCACTACACTAACTTGTAGATTTAGCTGAACACTGTGCAGAGGTCACACTAAACTAACTTGTAGCTTTAGATGAACACTGTAAGGAGGACGCACTACACTAACTTGTATCTTTAGCTGAACACTGTGCAGAGGTCTCACTACACTAACTTGTAGTTTTAGCTGAACACTGTGAAGAGGACGCACTACACTAACTTGTAGATTTAGCTGAACACTGTGCAGAGGTCGCACTACACTAACTTGTAGTTTTCGCTGAACACTGTGAGGAAGACACACTACACCAGCTTGTAGCTTTAGCTGAACACTGTGAGGAGGACGCACTACCCTAACTTGTAGCTTTAGAGGAGGACGCACTACATTAACTTGTAGCTTTAGCTGAACACTGTGCAGAGGTCACACTACACTAACTTGTAGTTTTAGCTCAACACTGTGAGGAGGATGCACTACACTAACTTGCAGCTTTAGCTGAACACTGTGCAGAGGTCTCACTACACTAACTTGTAGCTTTAGTTGAACACTGTGCAGAGGTCTCACTACACTAACTTGTAGCTTTAGTTGAACACTGTGCAGAGGTCGCACTACACTAACTTGTAGTTTTAGCTGAACACTGTGAGCAGGACGCACTACACTAACTTGCAGCTTTAGCTGAACACTGTGCAGAGGTCTCACTACACTAACTTGTAGTTTTAGCTGAACACTATGAGGAGGACGCACTACACTAACTTGGAGCTGTAGCTTAACACTGTGCAGAGATCGCACTACACTAACTTGTAGATTTCGCTGAACACTGTGAGGAGAACACACTACACCAACTTGTAGCTTTAGCTGAACACTGTGCAGAGGTCTCACTACACTAACTTGTAGCTTTAGCTGAACACTGTGCAGAGGTCGCACTACACTAACTTGTAGTTTTAGCTGAACGCTGTGAGCAGGATGCACTACACTAAATTGTAGCTTTAGCTGAACACTGTGCAGAGGTCTCACTACACTAACTGTAGTTTTAGCTGAACACTATGAGGAGGACGCACTACACTAACTTGTAGCTGTAGCTGAACACTGTGCAGAGGTTGCACTACACTAACTTGTAGTTTCCGCTGAACACTGTGAGGAGGACACACTGCACCAACTTGTAGCTTTCGCTGAACACTGTGCAGAGGTCTCACTACACTAACTTGTAGTTTCCACTGAACACTGTGAGGAGCACACACTACACTAACTTGTAGCTTTAGCTGAACACTGTGCAGAGGTCTCACTACACTAACTTGTAGCTTTAGCTGAACACTGTGCAGAGATCGCACTACATTAACTTTTAGTTTTCGCTGAACACTGTGTGGAGGACACACTACACCAACTTGTAGCTTTAGCTGAACACTATGCAGAGGTCTCACTACACTAACTGTAGTTTTAGCTGAACACTATGAGGAGGACGCACTACACTAACTTGTAGCTGTAGCTGAACACTGTGCAGAGGTTGCACTACACTAACTTGTAGTTTCCGCTGAACACTGTGAGGAGGACACACTGCACCAACTTGTAGCTTTAGCTGAACACTGTGCAGAGGTCTCACTACACTAACTTGTAGTTTTCACTGAACACTGTGAGGAGGACACACTACAATAACTTGTAGCTGTAGCTGAACACTGTGCAGAGGTTGCACTACACTAACTTGTAGTTTCCACTGAACACTGTGAGGAGGACACACTACACTAACTTGTAGCTTTAGCTGAACACTGTGCAGAGGTCGCACTACACTAACTTGTAGCTTTAGCTGAACACTGTGCAGAGGTCGCACTACACTAACTTGTAGTTTTAGCTGAACGCTGTGAGCAGGACGCACTACACTAACTTGTAGCTTTAGCTGAACACTGTGCAGAGGTCTCACTACACTAACTGTAGTTTTAGCTAAACACTATGAGGAGGACGCACTACACTAACTTGTAGCTGAAGCTGAACACTGTGCAGAGGTCTCACTACACTAACTTGTAGTTTCCGCTGAACACTGTGAGGAGGACACACTACACTAACTTGTAGCTTTAGCTGAACACTGTGCAGAGGTCTCACTACACTAACTTGTAGTTTTCACTGAACACTGTGAGGAGGACACACTACACTAACTTGTAGCTGTAGCTGAACACTGTGCAGAGGTTGCACTACACTAACTTGTAGTTTCCACTGAACACTGTGAGGAGGACACACTACACTAACTTGTAGCTTTAGCTGAACACTGTGCAGAGGTCTCACTACACTAACTTGTAGTTTTCACTGAACACTGTGAGGAGGACACACTACAATAACTTGTAGCTGTAGCTGAACACTGTGCAGAGGTTGCACTACACTAACTTGTAGTTTCTGCTGAACACCGTGAGGAGGACACACTGCACCAACTTGTAGCTTTAGCTGAACACTGTGCAGAGGTCTCACTACACTAACTTGTAGTTTCCGCTGAACACTGTGAGGAGGACACACTACACTAACTTGTAGCTTTAGCTGAACACTGTGCAGAAGTCTCACTACACTAACTTGTAGTTTTCGCTGAACACTGTGAGGAGGACACACTACACTAACTTGTAGCTGTAGCTGAACACTGTGCAGAGGTTGCACTACACTAACTTGTAGTTTCTGCTGAACACTGTGAGGAGGAAACACTGCACCAACTTGTAGCTTTAGCTGAACACTGTGCAGAGGTCTCACTGCACTAACTTGTAGCTTTAGCTGAACACTGTGCAGAGGTCGCACTACACTAACTTGTAGTTTTAGCTGAAAAATGTGAGCAGGACGCACTACACTAATTTGTAGCTTTAGCTGAACACTGTGCAGAGGTCTCACTACAGTAACTTGTAGTTTTAGCTGAACACTGTGAGGAGGACGCACTACACTAACTTGCAGCTATAGCTGAACACTGTGCAGAGGTCACACTACACTAACTTGTAGTTTTCGCTGAACACTGTGAGGAGACACACTACACTAACGTGTAGCTTTAGCTGAACACTGTGCAGAGGTCGCACTACACTAACTTGTAGTTTTCGCTGAACACTGTGAGGAGGACACACTACTCCAACTTGTAGCTTTAGCTGAACACTGTGAGGAGGACGCACTACACTAACTTGTAGCTGTAGCTGAACACTGTGCAGAGGTTGCACTACACTAACTTGTAGTTTTCACTGAACACTGTGAGGAGGACACACTACAATAACTTGTAGCTGTAGCTGAACACTGTGCAGAGGTTGCACTACACTAACTTGTAGTTTCCACTGAACACTGTGAGGAGGACACACTACACTAACTTGTAGCTTTAGCTGAACACTGTGCAGAGGTCGCACTACACTAACTTGTAGCTTTAGCTGAACACTGTGCAGAGGTCGCACTACACTAACTTGTAGTTTTAGCTGAACGCTGTGAGCAGGACGCACTACACTAACTTGTAGCTTTAGCTGAACACTGTGCAGAGGTCTCACTACACTAACTGTAGTTTTAGCTAAACACTATGAGGAGGACGCACTACACTAACTTGTAGCTGAAGCTGAACACTGTGCAGAGGTCTCACTACACTAACTTGTAGTTTCCGCTGAACACTGTGAGGAGGACACACTACACTAACTTGTAGCTTTAGCTGAACACTGTGCAGAGGTCTCACTACACTAACTTGTAGTTTTCACTGAACACTGTGAGGAGGACACACTACACTAACTTGTAGCTGTAGCTGAACACTGTGCAGAGGTTGCACTACACTAACTTGTAGTTTCCACTGAACACTGTGAGGAGGACACACTACACTAACTTGTAGCTTTAGCTGAACACTGTGCAGAGGTCTCACTACACTAACTTGTAGTTTTCACTGAACACTGTGAGGAGGACACACTACAATAACTTGTAGCTGTAGCTGAACACTGTGCAGAGGTTGCACTACACTAACTTGTAGTTTCTGCTGAACACCGTGAGGAGGACACACTGCACCAACTTGTAGCTTTAGCTGAACACTGTGCAGAGGTCTCACTACACTAACTTGTAGTTTCCGCTGAACACTGTGAGGAGGACACACTACACTAACTTGTAGCTTTAGCTGAACACTGTGCAGAAGTCTCACTACACTAACTTGTAGTTTTCGCTGAACACTGTGAGGAGGACACACTACACTAACTTGTAGCTGTAGCTGAACACTGTGCAGAGGTTGCACTACACTAACTTGTAGTTTCTGCTGAACACTGTGAGGAGGAAACACTGCACCAACTTGTAGCTTTAGCTGAACACTGTGCAGAGGTCTCACTGCACTAACTTGTAGCTTTAGCTGAACACTGTGCAGAGGTCGCACTACACTAACTTGTAGTTTTAGCTGAAAAATGTGAGCAGGACGCACTACACTAATTTGTAGCTTTAGCTGAACACTGTGCAGAGGTCTCACTACAGTAACTTGTAGTTTTAGCTGAACACTGTGAGGAGGACGCACTACACTAACTTGCAGCTATAGCTGAACACTGTGCAGAGGTCACACTACACTAACTTGTAGTTTTCGCTGAACACTGTGAGGAGACACACTACACTAACGTGTAGCTTTAGCTGAACACTGTGCAGAGGTCGCACTACACTAACTTGTAGTTTTCGCTGAACACTGTGAGGAGGACACACTACTCCAACTTGTAGCTTTAGCTGAACACTGTGAGGAGGACGCACTACACTAACTTGTAGCTGTAGCTGAACACTGTGCAGAGGTTGCACTACACTAACTTGTAGTTTCCGCTGAACACTGTGAGGAGGACACACTGCACCAACTTGTAGCTTTCGCTGAACACTGTGCAGAGGTCTCACTACACTAACTTGTAGTTTCCGCTGAACACTGTGAGGAGGACACACTACACTAACTTGTAGCTTTAGCTGAACACTGTGCAGAGGTCGCACTACACTAACTTGTAGCTTTAGCTGAACACTGTGCAGAGATCGCACTACATTAACTTGTAGTTTTCGCTGAACACTGTGTGGAGGACACACTACACCAACTTGTAGCTTTAGCTGAACACTGTGCAGAGGTCTCACTACACTAACTGTAGTTTTAGCTGAACACTATGAGGAGGACGCACTACACTAACTTGTAGCTGTAGCTGAACACTGTGCAGAGGTTGCACTACACTAACTTGTAGTTTCCGCTGAACACTGTGAGGAGGACACACTGCACCAACTTTTAGCTTTAGCTGAACACTGTGCAGAGGTCTCACTACACTAACTTGTAGTTTCCGCTGAACACTGTGAGGAGGACACACTACACTAACTTGTAGCTTTAGCTGAACACTGTGCAGAGGTCTCACTACACTAACTTGTAGTTTTTACTGAACACTGTGAGGAGGACACACTACACTAACTTGTAGCTTTAGCTTAACACTGTGCAGAGGTCTCACTACACTAACTTGTAGCTTTAGCTGAACACTGTGCAGAGGTCTCACTACACTAACTGTAGTTTTAGCTAAACACTATGAGGAGGACGCACTACACTAACTTGTAGCTGAAGCTGAACACTGTGCAGAGGTCTCACTACACTAACTTGTAGTTTCCGCTGAACACTGTGAGGAGGACACACTACACTAACTTGTAGCTTTAGCTGAACACTGTGCAGAGGTCTCACTACACTAACTTGTAGTTTTCGCTGAACACTGTGAGGAGGACACACTACACTAACTTGTAGCTGTAGCTGAACACTGTGCAGAGGTTGCATTACACTAACTTGTAGTTTCTGCTGAACACTGTGAGGAGGACACACTGCACCAACTTGTAGCTTTAGCTGAACACTGGGCAGAGGTCTCACTACACTAACTTGTAGTTTCCGCTGAACACTGTGAGGAGGACACACTACACTAACTTGTAGCTTTAGCTGAACACTGTGCAGAGGTCTCACTACACTAACTTGTAGTTTTCGCTGAACACTGTGAGGAGGACACACTACACTAACTTGTAGCTGTAGCTGAACACTGTGCAGAGGTTGCATTACACTAACTTGTAGTTTCTGCTGAACACTGTGAGGAGGACACACTGCACCAACTTGTAGCTTTAGCTGAACACTGTGCAGAGGTCTCACTACACTAACTTGTAGCTTTAGCTGAACACTGTGCAGAGGTCGCACTACACTAACTTGTAGTTTTAGCTGAAAAATGTGAGCAGGACGCACTACACTAACTTGTAGCTTTAGCTGAACACTCTGCAGAGGTCTCACTACAGTAACTTGTAGTTTTAGCTGAACACTGTGAGGAGGACGCACTACACTAACTTGCAGCTTTAGCTGAACACTGTGCAGAGGTCGCACTACATTAACTTGTAGTTTTCGTTGAACACTGTGAGGAGACGCACTACACTAACTTGTAACTTTAGCTGAACACTGTGCAGAGGTCGCACTACACTAACTTGTAGTTTTCGCTGAACACTGTGAGGAGGACACACTACTCCAACTTGTAGCTTTAGCTGAACACTGTGAGGAGGACGCACTACACTAACTTGTAGCTTTAGCTGAACACTGTGCAGAGGTCTCACTACACTAACTTGTAGTTTTAGCTCAACACTGTGAGGAGGATGCACTACACTAACTTGTAGCTTTAGCTGAACACTGTGTAGAGGTCGCACTACACTAACTTGTAGTTTTCGCTGAACACTGTGAGGAGGACACACTACACCAACTTGTAGCTTTAGCTGAACACTGTGAGGAGGACGCACTACCCTAACTTTTAGCTTTAGAGGAGGATGCACTACACTAACTTGTAGCTTTAGCTTAACACTGGCAGAGGTCGCACTACACTAACTTGTATTTTTAGCTGAACACTGTGAGTAGGATGCACTACACTAACTTGATGCTTTAGCTGAACACTGTGCAGAGGTCTCACTACACTAATTGTAGCTTTAGCTGAACATTGTGCAGAGGTAGCACTACACTAACTTGTAGTTTTAGCTGAACACTGTGAGCAGGACGCACTACACTAACTTGTAGCTTTAGCTGAACACTGTGCAGAGGTCTCACTACACTAACTGTAGTTTTAGCTGAACACTATGAGGAGGACGCACTACACTAACTTGTAGCTGTAGCTGAACACTGTGCAGAGGTTGCACTACACTAACTTGTAGTTTCCGCTGAACACTGTGAGGAGGACACACTGCACCAACTTGTAGCTTTAGCTGAACACTGTGCAGAGGTCTCACTACACTAACTTGTAGCTTTAGCTGAACACTGTGCAGAGGTCGCACTACACTAACTTGTAGTTTTCGCTGAACACTGTGAGGAGGACACACTACACTAACTTGTAGCTTTAGCTGAACACTGTGCAGAGGTCGCACTACACTAACTTGTAGTTTTCGCTGAACACTGTGAGGAGGACACACTACACCAACTTGTAGCTTTAGCTGAACACTGTGAGGAGGACGCACTAGCCTAACTTTTAGCTTTAGAGGAGGACGCACTACACTAACTTGTAGCTTTAGCTGAACACTGTGCAGAGGTCGCACTACACTAACTTGTATTTTTAGCTGAACACTGTGAGTAGGATGCACTACACTAACTTGATGCTTTAGCTGAACACTGTGCAGAGGTCTCACTACACTAATTGTAACTTTAGCTGAACACTGTGCAGAGGTAGCACTACACTAACTTGTAGTTTTAGCTGAACACTGTGAGCAGGACGCACTACACTAACTTGTAGCTTTAGCTGAACACTGTGCAGAGGTCTCACTACACTTATGGGGCGTACACACGGTCGGACTTTTCAGCTACAAAAGTCCGACAGCCTGTCCGACAGACTTTCGACAGACTTTCGACGGACTTGCGGCGGACTTTCTAACGAACAGACTTGCCTACACACGATCACACAAAAGTCCATCGAATTCTTACGTGATGACGTACACCGAATTAAAATAAGGAAGTTGATAGCCAGTAGCCAATAGCTGCCCTAGCGTGGGTTTTTGTCCGTCAGACTAGCATACAAACGAGCGGATTTTTCGACCGGACTCGAGTCCGTCGGAAAGATTTGAAGCATGTTTCAAATCTAAAGTCCGTCGGATTTGAGGCTGAAAAAGTCCATTGAAAGTCCGGAGAAGCCCACACACGATCGGATTACCAGCAAGCTTTAGTCCGTCAGCGTCCGTTGGACTTTTGTAGACGAAAAGTCCGACCGTGTGTACGCGGCATAACTGTAATTTTAGCTGAACACTATGAGGGGGACGCACTACACTAACTTGTAGCTGTAGCTGAACACTGTGCAGAGGTTGCACTACACTAACTTGTAGTTTCCGCTGAACACTGTGAGGAGGACACACTGCACCAACTTGTAGCTTTAGCTGAACACTGTGCAGAGGTCTCACTACACTAACTTGTAGCTTTAGCTGAACACTGTGCAGAGGTCGCACTACACTAACTTGTAGTTTTAGCTGAAAAATGTGAGCAGGACGCACTACACTAACTTGTAGCTTTAGCTGAACACTTTGCAGAGGTCTCACTACAGTAACTTGTAGTTTTAGCTGAACACTGTGAGGAGGACGCACTACACTAACTTGTAGCTTTAGCTGAACACTGTGCAGAGGTCGCACTACACTAACTTGTAGTTTTAGCTGAACACTGTGAGGAGGATGCACTACACTAACTTGGAGCTTTAGCTGAACACTGTGCATAGGTCGCACTACACTAACTTGTAGTTTTCGCTGAACACTGTGAGGAGGACACACTACACCAACTTGTAGCTTTAGCTGAACACTGTGAGGAGGATGCACTACACTAACTTGTAGCTTTAGCTGAACACTGTGCAGAGGTCTCACTACACTAACTTGCAGTTTTAGCTGAACACTGTGAGGAGGACGCACTACACTAACTTGTAGCTTTAGCTGAACACTGTGCAGAGGTTGCACTACACTAACTTGTAGTTTTCGCTAAACACTGTGAGGAGGACACACTACACCAACTTGTAGCTTTAGCTGAACACTGTGAGGAGGACGCGCTACCCTAACTTTTAGCTTTAGAGGAGGACGCACTACACTAATTGTAGCTTTAGCCTAACACTGTGCAGAGGTCACACTACACTAACTTGTAGTTTTAGCTGAACACTGTGAGCAGGATGCACTACACTAACTTGAAGCTTTAGCTGAACACTGTGCAGAGGTCTCACTACACTAATTGTAGCTTTAGCTGAACACTGTGCAGAGGTAGCACTACACTAACTTGTAGTTTTAGCTGAACACTGTGAGCAGGACGCACTACACTAACTTGTAGCTTTAGCTGAACACATTGCAGAGGTCTCACTACACTAACTGTAGTTTTAGCTGAACACTATGAGGAGGGGCACTACACTAACTTGTAGCTGTAGCTGAACACTGTGAGGAGGACACACTACACCAACTTGTAGCTTTAGCTGAACACTGTGAGGAGGACGCACTACACTAACTTGTAGCTTTAACTGAACACTGTGCAGAGGTCTCACTACACTAACTTGTAGTTTCCGCTGAACACTGTGAGGAGTACACACTACACTAACTTGTAGCTGTAGCTGAACACTGTGCAGAGGTTGCACTACACTAACTTGTAGTTTCCGCTGAACACTGTGAGGAGGACACACTGCACCAACTTGTAGCTTTAGCTGAACACTGTGCAGAAGTCTCACTACACTAACTTGTAGCTTTAGCTGAACACTGTGCAGAGGTAGCACTACACTAACTTGTAGTTTTAGCTGAACACTGTGAGGAGGACGCACTACACTAACTTGTAGTTTTAGCTGAACACTGTGCCGAGGTTGCACTACACTAACTTGTAGTTTTCGCTGAACACTGTGAGGAGGACACACTACACCAACTTGTAGCTTTAGCTGAACACTGTGAGGAGGACGCACTACACTAACTTGTAGCTTTAGCTGAACACTGTGCAGAGGTCTCACTACACTAACTTGTAGTTTTAGCTGAACACTGTGAGGAGGACGCACTACACTAACTTGTAGCTTTAGCTGAACACTGTGCAGAGGTCGCACTACACTAACTTGTAGTTTTCTCTGAACACTGTGAGGAGGACACACTACACCAACTTGTAGCTTTAGCTAATCACTGTGAGGAGGATGCAATACCCTAACTTTTAGCTTTAGAGGAGGACGCTCTACACTAACTTGTAGCTTTAGCTGAACACTGTGCAGAGGTCGCACTACACTAACTTGTAGTTTTAGCTGAACACTGTGAGCAGGATGCACTACACTAACTTGAAGCTTTAGCTGAACACTGTGCAGTAGGGATGAGCTTCGTGTTCGAGTCGAACCCATGTTCGACTCGAACATCGGCTGTTCGATCGTTCGTCGAATTGCGAACGATATGGGCCGTTCGCACCAAATTCGTGTGTCAAATTCGAATTTGGCGCGTCACAGCCCATAATTCACTGCGGCATCGCAATGCATTGCTGGCTGATAATTGGCCAAGCATGCACTATGACCCGCATGCATGGCCAATCACAGCGCCGCCTGAACAGAGAGCCGTAATTGGCCAAAGCCAAGGAGGCTTTGGCCAATTATGGCTCAGGGGATTTAGTACACGCCCCACACTATATAAGGCCGCCTGCACGGCGGCCCTGTGTAGTGTGTGTTCCGGCGTTCATTGAGAGAGAGAGACAGACAGACAGTGACATTTGATTTGAGTTAGATAGATTAGGCAGAACAGTCAGTCAGTTAGCTGCACTTACAATGTATTGTGTATATATATGCATCCCAGGTGTTGTATATATATATATATATATATACACTGTATTCAGTTTAGCTAGATCCGTTCTTGTTATCTTCCTACTGACAGGCAGGCTTGTCTTGTTACAGTATTTACAGCTACCTGAAGAAAATTACTGGTGTTCCTTTGATCCTATTAGTACCACAGTCAGGCAGCTAGACTATTTACAGTTAGTGCAGTGCGTCCTGCTCACAGTGTTCAGCTAGATCTGTTCCTGTTATCTTCTTACTGACAGGCAGGCTTGTCTTGTTACAGTATATACAGCTACCTGAAGAAAATTACTGGTGTTCTTTTGATCCTATTAGTACCACAGTCAGGCAGCTAGACTATTTACAGTTAGTGCAGTGCATCCTGCTCACAGTGTTCAGCTAAACCTTCAAGTTAGTGGGGTGCATCCTGCTCACAGTGTTCAGCTAAACCTACAAGTTAGTGTGGTGCGTCCACCTCACAGTGTTCAGCTAAACCTACAAGTTAGTGCAGTGCGTCCTGCTCACAGTGTTCAGCTAGATCCGTTCCTGTTATCTTCCTACTGACAGGCAGGCTTGTCTTGTTACAGTATATACAGCTACCTGAAGAAAATTACTGGTGTTCTTTTGATCCTATTAGTACCACAGTCAGGCAGCTAGACTATTTACAGTTAGTGCAGTGCGTCCTGCTCACAGTGTTCAGCTAAACCTACAAAAGTTAGTGGGGTGCGTCCTGCTCAGTGTTCAGCTAAACCTTCAAGTTAGTGCGGTGCGTCCTGCTCACAGTGTTCAGCTAGATCCGTTCCTGTTATCTTCTTACTGACAGGCAGGCTTGTCTTGTTACAGTATATACAGCTACCTGAAGAAAATTACTGGTCTTCTTTTGATCCTATTAGTTCCACAGTATGGCAGCTAGACTATTTACAGTTAGTGCAGTGCGTCCTGCTCACAGTGTTCAGCTAAACCTACAAAAGTTAGTGGGGTGCGTCCTGCTCAGTGTTCAGCTAAACCTTCAAGTTAGTGCGGTGCGTCCTGCTCACAGTGTTCAGCTAAACCTACAAGTTAGTGGGGTGCGTCCTGCTCACAGTGTTCAGCTAAACCTACAAGTTAGTGTGGTGCGTCCACCTCACAGTGTTCAGCTAAACCTACAAGTTAGTGCAGTGCGTCCTGCTCACAGTGTTCAGCTAGATCCGTTCCTGTTATCTTCTTACTGACAGGCAGGCTTGTCTTGTTACAGTATATACAGCTACCTGAAGAAAATTACTGGTGTTCTTTTGATCCTATTAGTACCACAGTCAGGCAGCTAGACTATTTACAGTTAGTGCAGTGCGTCCTGCTCACAGTGTTCAGCTAAATCTACAAGTTAGTGGGGTGCATCCTGCTCACAGTGTTCAGCTAAACCTACAAGTTAGTGTGGTGCGTCCACCTCACAGTGTTCAGCTAAACCTACAAGTTAGTGCAGTGCGTCCTGCTCACAGTGTTCAGCTAGATCCGTTCCTGTTATCTTCCTACTGACAGGCAGGCTTGTCTTGTTACAGTATATACAGCTACCTGAAGAAAATTACTGGTGTTCTTTTGATCCTATTAGTACCACAGTCAGGCATCTAGACTATTTACAGTTAGTGCAGTGCGTCCTGCTCACAGTGTTCAGCTAAACCTAAAAAAGTTAGTGGGGTGCGTCCTGCTCAGTGTTCAGCTAAACCTTCAAGTTAGTGCGGTGCGTCCGGCTCACAGTGTTCAGCTAGATCCGTTCCTGTTATCTTCTTACTGACAGGCAGGCTTGTCTTGTTACAGTATATACAGCTACCTGAAGAAAATTACTGGTGTTCTTTTGATCCTATTAGTACCACAGTATGGCAGCTAGACTATTTACAGTTAGTGCAGTGCGTCCTGCTCACAGTGTTCAGCTAAACCTACAAAAGTTAGTGGGGTGCGTCCTGCTCAGTGTTCAGCTAAACCTTCAAGTTAGTGCGGTGCGTCCTGCTCACAGTGTTCAGCTAAACCTACAAGTTAGTGGGGTGCGTCCTGCTCACAGTGTTCAGCTAAACCTACAAGTTAGTGTGGTGCGTCCACCTCACAGTGTTCAGCTAAACCTACAAGTTAGTGCAGTGCGTCCTGCTCACAGTGTTCAGCTAGATCCGTTCCTGTTATCTTCTTACTGACAGGCAGGCTTGTCTTGTTACAGTATATACAGCTACCTGAAGAAAATTACTGGTGTTCTTTTGATCCTATTAGTACCACAGTCAGGCAGCTAGACTATTTACAGTTAGTGCAGTGCGTCCTGCTCACAGTGTTCAGCTAAACCTACAAAAGTTAGTGGGGTGCGTCCTGCTCAGTGTTCAGCTAAACCTTCAAGTTAGTGCGGTGCGTCCTGCTCACAGTGTTCAGCTAAACCTACAAGTTAGTGGGGTGCGTCCTGCTCACAGTGTTCAGCTAAACCTACAAGTTAGTGTGGTGCGTCCACCTCACAGTGTTCAGCTAAACCTACAAGTTAGTGCAGTGCGTCCTGCTCACAGTGTTCAGCTAGATCCGTTCCTGTTATCTTCTTACTGACAGGCAGGCTTGTCTTGTTACAGTATATACAGCTACCTGAAGAAAATTACTGGTGTTCTTTTGATCCTATTAGTACCACAGTCAGGCAGCTAGACTATTTACAGTTAGTGCAGTGCAGTCTGCTTACAATGTTCAGCTAAACCTACAAGTTAGTGGGGTGCGTCCTGCTCACAGTGTCCAGCTAAACCTACAAGTTAGTGTGGTGCGTCCAGCTCACAGTGTTCAGCTAAACCTACAAGTTAGTGCAGTGCGTCCTGCTCACAGTGTTCAGCTAAATCCGTTCCTGTTATCTTCCTACTGAAAGGCAGGCTTGTCTTGTTACAGTATATACAGCTACCTGAAGAAAATTACTGGTGTTCTTTTGATCCTATTAGTACCACAGTCAGGCAGCTAGACTATTTACAGTTAGTGGGGTGCATCCTGCTCACAGTGTTCAGCTAAACCTACAAGTTAGTGGGGTGCGTCCTGCTCACAGTGTTCAGCTAAACCTACAAATTAGTGTGGTGCGTCCACCTCACAGTGTTCAGCTAAACCTACAAGTTAGTGCAGTGCGTCCTGCTCACAGTGTTCAGCTAGATCTGTTCCTGTTATCTTCTTACTGACAGGCAGGCTTGTCTTGTTACAGTATATACAGCTACCTGAAGAAAATTAATGGTGTTCTTTTGATCCTATTAGTACCACAGTCAGGCAGCTAGAATATTTACAGTTAGTGCAGTGCGTCCTGCTCACAGTGTTCAGCTAAACCTACAAGTTAGTGGGGTGCGTCCTGCTCACAGTGTTCAGCTAAACCTACAAGTTAGTGGGGTGCGTCCTGCTCACAGTGTTCAGCTAAACCTACAAGTTAGTGTGGTGCGTCCACCTCACAGTGTTCAGCTAAACCTACAAGTTAGTGTGGTGCATCCACCTCACAGTGTTCAGCTAAACCTACAAGTTAGTGGGGTGCGTCCTGCTCACAGTGTTCAGCTAAACCTACAAGTTAGTGGGGTGCGTCCACCTCACAGTGTTCAGCTAAAGCTACCTGTAGAAGGTTGGTGGTGTTCTCATACTACAGGCAGGCAGTTGATTTTGCTAGCTGCAGTATCAGTACATATATATATATATATATATATATATATATATATATATATATATATATCCCAACTTAGTGTAGCTACAGGCCATTAGTATGTCCGGAAGGCCAAGAAGGAGAGGCAGACAGTCACAAGCCAATAAGAGAGGGCAAGCAGGCTCTGTGTCTAGTGCTGGTCATGGAGATGGTGCATCCTCATCAGCATGTGGCCGTGGGACATGCTTGGGCTTTTTTTCGGCAGCTGGCCGTGTTGAGCTGCAACATGCGGAAGACTTGGTCAAGTGGATGACCAAGCCGTCCTCATCCTCCTCATCCTCTCTCACCCATGCCCAGGGTACTTTGTCTGGCAAAGCAGCGGCCTCTTCCCCCGGCTCAATGTCATCAGTGACTCCTTCCCTAGCCCCACCATGTCCTCCTGAGGAGTCCCTCGAACTGTTTGACCACAGTGTTGAGTACATGCTCCAGGAGGATGCCCAGCGTTTGGAAGGCTCTGATGATGATACTGAGCTAGATGAAGGCAGTAACGTGAGCATGGACAGAGAGGGTGCCCAAGAAGGACAGCAATCTGGCAGTCATGCTCCCCCTGCTGCAGCATACTGCCAGGTTTGCTCCAGTGATGAGGAGGGAGGGGATGATGAGGTCACTGACTCAACGTGGGTGCCTGATAGGAGAGAGGAGGAGGAGGAGGAGGCGGCACATCACCAACGAGGCAGGATGCCCTCCAGGGGCCAGCCTAAGGGCAGCACATTGACTGCATCACACCCCAAAGCTCCACATGTGCAGGGCGCTGCAGTCTCTGCGCGTTATTCAAAAAGTTCTTTGGTGTGGGCTTTTTTGAGATGAGTGCATCAGATCGCACCGCTGCTATTTGCAACATATGTCTCAAGCGTATCTCGCGTGGCCAAAACATCTCCCGCTTGGGTACCACATGCTTGACCAGACATATGTTGACCTGCCATGCAGTTCGTTGGCAAGCGTATCTAAAAGACCCACACCAAAGAACAAAGAGGACCTCTCCTTGCTCCTCATCAGCTGAGATCTCCAACCCCACTATACCTTCAGTCCTCTCTGAGACCTGCACTGAGAGGAATGAAGGTGTAGAATTAGGTGTGTCACAGCCAAGTACTTGTGGGCAATCTTCTTTTGGTACACCGACGTCAGATTGTACCAGGCAAATTTCCCTGCCCCAGCTGCTGCACCGCCGAAAGAAGTTTGCTCCCAGCCATCCACATGCGCAGCGGTTGAATGCTAGCTTGGCAAAATTGCTAGCACTTCCAACTGCTGCCTTTTCAGTTGGTAGACTCTGCCCCCTTCCGTGAGTTTGTGGAATGTGCGGTTCCTCAGTGGCAGGTACCTAAACGCCACTTTTTCTCACGGAAGGCGATTCCGGCTCTCTACCGGCATGTGGAAGGCAATGTCCATGCCTCGCTGGACAGGGCGGTCAGCGGTAAGGTGCATATTACCGCTGACTCATGGTCCAGCAGGCATGGACAGGGACGTTACTTAAGTTTCACGGCGCATTGGGTGACTCTGCTGGCAGCTGGGAAGGATGCAGAACAAGGTTCAGTAGTGCTGGAGGTTGTTCCGCCACCACGCCTCCAAAATGCTAATGCTTGGGACACACCTCTCTCCTCCACCCCCTCCTCTTCTTCTTCCTCCATGGCCTCTTCCTGTGCTTTGTCCTCGGAACCAGCGGTGCTCCGTAGCCATTCAAGGGGCTACGCAAGTACGCAGGCCAAAAGATGCCATGTGGTGCTTGAGCTGGTGTGCTTGGGGGACAGGAGCCACACTGGGGCAGAGGTTCTGTCAGCTCTGCAGGGGCAGGTTCAGAGGTGGTTGACGCCACGCCAACTTAAGGCAGGAATGGTGGTTTGCGACAATGGCACCAACCTCCTCTCTGCCCTCCGACAGGGACAAATGACCCATGTGCCCTGTTTGGCTCACGTCCTTAACTTGGTGGTGCAGCGGTTCTTGGGCAGGTACCCAGGCTTACAGGATGTCCTGAGGCAGGCCAGGAAAGTCTGTGTGCATTTCTGCCGGTCATATAATGCCAGTGCTCGACTGACGGACCTCCAAAAGGAGTTTAACCTGCCCAAGAACCGCCTAATCTGTGACATGCCCACCAGGTGGAACTCAACGTTGGCCATGCTGCAGCGGCTGCACACGCAGCAGAGGGCCATCAATGAGTACCTGTGCGACTATGGCACCAGGACAGGGTCAGGGGAGCTTGGTTTTTTTTCCCCACGCCAGTGGGCCATGATCAGGGATGCATGCACTGTCCTTTCACCATTTGAGGAGGCCACGAGGATGGTGAGCAGTGACAGTGCATGCATCAGTGACACTGTCCCCCTTGTCCACCTGTTGGAGCACACGCTGCATGGAATAATGGACAGGGCACTTGAGGCAGAACAGAGGCAGGAAGAGGAGGACTTCTTTAGCTCTCAAGGCCCCCTTTATCCAGACAGTGTTTCTGCATGCCCGCCGATCACACAGGAAGAGGACGAGGAGGAGGAGGAGGAGGAGGAGGAAGATTGTGTCAGTATGGAGGTGGAGCCTGGCACTCAGCATCAGCAGCAGTCTTTAAGGGATCAGTCCCAAGAAACACATGGACTTGTATGTGGCTGGGAGGAGGTGGCTGCGGACCATGTCGTCCTTAGTGACCCAAAGGACTCCAGACCGAATGCCTCAGCAAACCTACGCTGCATGGCCTCCCTGATCCTGCAAAGCCTGCGTAAGGATCCTCGTATTCGTGGTATCAAGGAGAAGGACCAATACTGGCTGGCAACCCTCCTTGATCCACGTTACAAGGGTAAGGTTGCGGACCTCATCTTGCCATCGCAGAGGGAGCAGAGGATGAAACATCTTCGGGAGGCCTTGCAGAAAGGTCTGTGCAACGTGTTCCCAGAGACTGGGAGGGTACAAACTCCTGTTTCTGGACAACGTGTTGCTGAGGCTTCGGTCAGTCAAAGAAGGAGCAGTGGAGAAGGTGGCCGTCTGACCGATGCGTTCAGACAATTTTTCGGTCCGCAGCCCCAAGGTATGATCAGTTCCAGCAACCATCGCCAGCGTCTGTTTTACATGGTGCAGGAATACCTAGGGGCAAGATCAGACTTGGACACCTTTCCCACCGAAAATCCTCTGGGTTACTGGGTCTTGAGGATGGATCACTGGCCAGAGCTTGCACAGTATGCAATTGAGCTACTGGCCTGTCCTGCATCCAGCGTTCTTTCGGAACGCACATTCAGTGCTGCTGGAGGCTTTGTAACCGATCACAGGGTGCGTCTGTCCACCGACTCGGTCGATCGACTGACCTTCATAAAAATGAATCAGTCTTGGATCACCACCAGCTACCAAGCACCTGATGCTGATGTAACCGAATAATTTTTTTTTAAATCTCAGATCCCTTCAAAGACTGCCTATGCTGATGCTGAGTGACTATCCCTGAGTAATTATCCTCTTCCTCCTCAATCATCACGCTGATAGCTTGAAAGAACATTTTTGGTTCTGGGCGCCACCACCAATGCCTAAGGCACAATTTTTCAGCCCCTGTTTAACAGTGGTGTGTGATTACAATTTTCCATGCAATACTTTGCAGCAGGGCTCGTTCCTGCGTTCCAACTAGAGTGTCTGTGAGGGGCTGCAGTGTTGTGGCACCAGCACCAGTGCCTAAGGCCCAATTTTTCTGCCCCTGTTTAACAGGGGCGTGTAATTACAATTTTTGATGCAATACTTTGCAGCAGGGCTCGTTCCTGCGTTCCAACTAGAGTGTCTGTGAGGGGTTGCAGTGTTGTAGCACCAGCACCAGTGCCTAAGGCACAATTTTTCTGCCCCTGTTTAACAGGGGCGTGTAATTACAATTTTTGATGCAATACTTTGCAGCAGGGCTCGTTCCTGCGTTCCAACTAGAGTGTCTGTGAGGGGTTGCAGTGTTGTAGCACCAGCACCAGTGCCTAAGGCCCAATTTTTCTGCCCCTGTTTAACAGGGGCGTGTAATTACAATTTTTGATGCAATACTTTGCAGCAGGGCTCGTTCCTGCGTTCCAACTAGAGTGTCTGTGAGGGGTTGCAGTGTTGTAGCACCAGCGCCAGTGCCTAAGGCCCAATTTTTCTGCCCCTGTTTAACAGGGGCGTGTAATTACAATTTTTTATGCAATAGTTTGCAGCAGGGCTCGTTCCTGCGTTCCAACTAGAGTGTCTGTGAGGGGTTGCAGTGTTGTGGCACCAGCACCACCACCACCACCACCAAAGGCCCAATTTTTCTGCCCCTGTTCAACAGGGGCATGTAATTACAATTCTTGATCTAATATTTCACAGCAGGGCCCTGTGAGGGCTTACGTTGTTGTGGCCACAACAACACCTAAGGGCCAAATTTATGCTGAGTATATACTTTCAAACATCTAACTTACAAACAACTCCTACTTGCAAACGGAAGGAGACAACAGGAAGTGAGATGAAATCTACCCCTAGGAAGGGAAATTCTCTCCTGTAAGAGTTAATATGGGAAAAACATTTCTCCTTTCCACTGATGCTTTCCAATCCTTGTTCCACAAAAAAACCCAAATTTTCAAAAAACATTTGTCATTGGGACAAAAAGTGAGGTGAAATCTTCTAAAGAGGAGGAAAGACAGCAAAACAAATGTCACAGGGGTGATAACCCTTCCCTATGTTTTCCAAAAAGCTTAAAAAAGATTTTTTGGCTGGAGCTAAACACGTTAAAAATGTACCCAAAATGACAAACAGATTCTACTTAACAACAAACCTACAGTCCCTGTCTTGTTTGCACCGCCTGTATACTGCTGTTCAGAGTATATAGAGCCTTGTGGCCCCACACTTTCCTTATTTTAATTTGGGTGCGGGGTTCCCCTTAATATCCATAAAAAGACCCAAAGGGCCTGGTAATGGACTGGGGGGTACCCATGCCGTTTGTCTCACTGATTTTCATCCATATTGCCAGGACCCGACATTACATTAAACCCGCAAGCAGTTTTAAATGAGATTTTTTCCTTTAAAAATGACATTTGGTGCAGGGACTGTTCTAAACACGGGAAACACGCGCCACTTTACAGGCATAGTATAGACACCCCCCAGGTACGATATTTAAAGGAATATTTCACTTTTTTTTTTACTTTAACCATCATTAAAATCACTGCTCCCGAAAAAACGGCCGTTTTTAAAAGTTTTTTTTGCATTGATACATGTCCCCTGGGGTAGGACCCGGGTCCCCAAATCCTTTTTAGGACAATACCATGCAAATTAGCCTTTAAAATGAGTTTTGATTTCGAACGTTCGAGTCCCATAGACGTCAATGGGGTTCTAACGTTCGTGCGAATTTTCGGTCTGTTCGCAGGTTCTGGTGCGAACCGAACCGGGGGGGGTGTTCGGCTCATCCCTACTGTGCAGAGGTCTCACTACACTAATTGTAGCTTTAGCTGAACACTGTGCAGAGATAGCACTACACTAACTTGTAGTTTTAGCTGAACACTGTGAGCAGGACGCACTACACTAACTTGTAGCTTTAGCTGAACACTGTGCAGAGGTCTCACTACACTAACTGTAGTTTTAGCTGAACACTATGAGGAGGACGCACTACACTAACTTGTAGCTGTAGCTGAACACTGTGCAGAGGTTGCACTACACTAACTTGTAGTTTCCACTGAACACTGTGAGGAGGACACACTGCACCAACTTGTAGCTTTAGCTGAACACTGTGCAGAGGTCTCACTACACTAACTTGTAGTTTCCGCTGAACACTGTGAGGAGGACACACTACACTAACTTATAGCTTTAGCTGAACACTGTGCAGAGGTCTCACTACACTAACTTGTAGTTTTCGCTGAACACTGTGAGGAGGACACACTACACTAACTTGCAGCTTTTGCTGAACACTGTGCAGAGGTCTCACTACACTAACTTGTAGCTTTAGCTGAACACTGTGCAGAGGTCGCACTACACTAACTTGTAGTTTTAGCTGAAAAATGTGAGCAGGACGCTCTACACTAACTTGTAGCTTTAGCTGAACACTGTGCAGAGGTCTCACTACAGTAACTTGTAGTTTTAGCTGAACACTGTGAGGAGGACGCACTACACTAACTTGTAACTTTAGCTGAACACTGTGCAGAGGTCGCACTACACTAACTTGTAGTTTTAGCTGAACACTGTGAGGAGGATGCACTACACTAACTTGTAGCTTTAGCTGAACACTGTGCAGAGGTCGCACTACACTAACTTGTAGTTTTCGCTGAACACTGTGAGAAGGACACACTACACCAACTTGTAGCTTTAGCTGAAAACTGTGAGGAGGACGCACTACACTAACTTGTAGCTTTAGCTGAACACTGTGCAGAGGTCTCACTACACTAACTAGTAGTTTTAGCTGAACACTGTGAGAAGGACGCACTACACTAACTTGTAGCTTTAGCTGAACACTGTGCAGAGGTCGCACTACACTAACTTGTATTTTTCGCTGAACACTGTGAGGAGGACACACTACACTAACTTGTAGCTTTAGCTGAACACTGTGAGGAGGACGCACCACCCTAACTTTTAGCTTTAGAGGAGGACGCACTACACTAACTTGTAGCTTTAGCTGAACACTGTGCAGAGGTCGCACTACACTAACTTGTAGTTTTAACTTAACACTGTGAGCAGGATTCACTACACTAACTTGTAGCTTTAGCTGAACACTGTGCAGAGGTCTCACTACACTAATTGTAGCTTTAGCTGAACACTGTGCAGAGGTCGCACTACACTAACTTGTAGTTTTCGCTGAACAGTGTGAGGAGGACACACTACACCAACTTGTAGCTTTAGCTGAACACTGTGCAGAGATCGCACTACACTAACTTGTAGTTTTCGCTGAACACTGTGTGGAGGACACACTACACCAACTTGTAACTTCAGATGAACACTGTGCAGAGGTCTCACTACACTAACTGTAGTTTTAGTTGAACACTATGAGGAGGACACACTACACTAGTAGCTGTAGCTGAACACTGTGCAGAGGTCTCACTACACTAACTTGTAGTTTTCGCTGAACACTGTGAGGAGGACACACTACACCAACTTGTAGCTTTAGCTGAACAATGTGCAGAGGTCTCACTACACTAACTTGTAGTTTTAGCTGAACACTGTGAGCAGGATGCACTACACTAACTTGTAGCTTTAGCTGAACACTGTGCAGAGGTCTCACTACACTAATTGTAGCTTTAGCTGAACACTGTACAGAGGTAACACTACACTAACTTGTAGTTTTAGCTGAACACTGTGAGCAGGACGCACTACACTAACTTGTAGCTTTAGCTGAACACTGTGCAGAGGGCTCACTACGCTAACTGTAGTTTTCGCTGAACACTGTGAGGAGGACACACTACACCAACTTGTAGCTTTAGCTGAACACTGTGAGGAGGACACACTACCCTAACTTTTAGCTTTAGAGGAGGACGCACTACACTAACTTGTAGCTTTTGCTGAACACTGTGCAGAGGTCGCACTACACTAACTTGTAGTTTTAGCTGAACACCGTGAGCAAGATTCACTACACTAACTTGTAGCTTTAGCTGAACACTGTGCAGAGGTCTCACTACACTAACTTGTAGTTTTCGCTGAACAGTGTGAGGAGGACACACTACACCAACTTGTAGCTTTAGCTGAACACTGTGCAGAGATCGCACTACACTAACTTGTAGTTTTAGCTGAACACCGTGAGCAAGATTCACTACACTAACTTGTAGCTTTAGCTGAACACTGTGCAGAGGTCGCACTACACTAACTTGTAGTTTTCGCTGAACAGTGTGAGGAGGACACACTACACCAACTTGTAGCTTTAGCTGAACACTGTGCAGAGATCGCACTACACTAACTTGTAATTTTCGCTGAACACTGTGTGGAGGACACACTACACCAACTTGTAACTTTAGATGAACACTGCGCAGAGGTCTCACTACACTAACTGTAGTTTTAGTTAAACACTATGAGGAGGACACACTACACTAACTTGTAGCTGTAGCTGAACACTGTGCAGAGGTCTCACTACACTAACTTGTAGCTTTAGCTGAACACTGTGCAGAGGTCTCACTACAGTAACTTGTAGTTTTAGCTGAACACTGTGAGCAGGACGCACTACACTAACTTGTAGCTTTAGCTGAGCACTGTGCAGAGGGCTCACTACGCTAACTGTAGTTTTAGCTGAACACTATGAGGAGGACGCACTACACTAACTTGTAGCTGTAGCTGAACACTGTGCAGAGTTTGCACTACACTAACTTGTAGTTTCCACTGAACACTGTAAGGAGGACACACTGCACCAACTTGTAGCTTTAGCTGAACACTGTGCAGAGGTCTCACTACACTAACTTGTAGTTTCCGCTGAACACTGTGAGGAGGACACACTACACTAACTTATAGCTTTAGCTGAACACTGTGCAGTGGTCTCACTACACTAACTTGTAGTTTTCGCTGAACACTGTAAGGAGGACACACTACACTAACTTGCAGCTTTTGCTGAACACTGTGCAGAGGTCTCACTACACTAACTTGTAGCTTTAGCTGAACACTGTGCAGAGGTCGCACTACACTAACTTGTAGTTTTAGCTGAAAAATGTGAGCAGGACGCTCTACACTAACTTGTAGCTTTAGCTGAACACTGTGCAGAGGTCTCACTACAGTAACTTGTAGTTTTAGCTGAACACTGTGAGGAGGACGCACTACACTAACTTGTAACTTTAGCTGAACCCTGTGCAGAGGTCGCACTACACTAACTTGTAGTTTTAGCTGAACACTGTGAGGAGGACGCACTACACTAACTTGTAGCTTTAGCTGAACACTGTGCAGAGGTCGCACTACACTAACTTGTAGTTTTCGCTGAACACTGTGAGAAGGACACACTGCACCAACTTGTAGCTTTAGCTGAACACTGTGAGGAGGATGCACTACACTAACTTGTAGCTTTAGCTGAACACTGTGCAGAGGTCTCACTACACTAACTTGTAGTTTTAGCTGACCACTGTGAGGAGGACGCACTACACTAACTTGTAGCTTTAGCTGAACACTGTGCAGAGGTCGCACTACACTAACTTGTAGTTTTCGCTGAACACTGTGAGGAGGACACACTACACCAACTTGTAGCTTTAGCTGAACACTGTGAGGAGGACGCACCACCCTAACTTTTAGCTTTAGAGGAGGACGCACTACACTAACTTGTAGCTTTAGCTGAACACTGTGCAGAGGTCGCACTACACTAACTTGTAGTTTTAGCTGAACACTGTGAGCAGGATTCACTACACTAACTTGTAGCTTTAGCTGAACACTGTGCAGAGGTCTCACTACACTAATTGTAGCTTTAGCTGAACACTGTGCAGAGGTCGCACTACACTAACTTGTAGTTTTCGCTGAACAGTGTGAGGAGGACACACTACACCAACTTATAGCTTTAGCTGAACACTGTGCAGAGATCGCACTACACTAACTTGTAGTTTTCGCTGAACACTGTGTGGAGGACACACTACACCAACTTGTAACTTCAGATGAACACTGTGCAGAGGTCTCACTACACTAACTGTAGTTTTAGTTGAACACTATGAGGAGGACACACTACACTAGTAGCTGTAGCTGAACACTGTGCAGAGGTCTCACTACACTAACTTGTAGTTTTCGCTGAACACTGTGAGGAGGACACACTACACCAACTTGTAGCTTTAGCTGAACAATGTGCAGAGGTCTCACTACACTAACTTGTAGTTTTAGCTGAACACTGTGAGCAGGATGCACTACACTAACTTGTAGCTTTAGCTGAACACTGTGCAGAGGTCTCACTACACTAATTGTAGCTTTAGCTGAACACTGTACAGAGGTAGCATTACACTAACTTGTAGTTTTAGCTGAACACTGTGAGCAGGACGCACTACACTAACTTGTAGCTTTAGCTGAGCACTGTGCAGAGGGCTCACTACGCTAACTGTAGTTTTAGCTGGACACTATGAGGAGGACGCACTACACTAACTTGTAGCTGTAGCTGAACACTGTGCAGAGGTTGCACTACACTAACTTGTAGTTTCTGCTGAACACTGTGAGGAGGACACACTGCACCAACTTGTAGCTTTAGCTGAACATTGTGCAGAGGTCTCACTACACTAACTTGTAGTTTCCGCTGAACACTGTGAGGAGGACACACTGCACTAACTTGTAGCTTTAGCTGAACACTGTGCAGAGGTCTCACTACACTAACTTGTAGTTTTCGCTGAACACTGTGAGGAGGACACACTACACTAACTTGCAGCTTTAGCTGAACACTGTGCAGAGGTCTCACTACACTAACTTGTAGCTTTAGCTGAACACTGTGCAGAGGTCGCACTACACTAACTTGTAGTTTTAGCTGAAAAATGTGAGCAGGACGCACTACACTAACTTGTAGCTTTAGCTGAACACTGTGCAGAGGTCTCACTACAATTACTTGTAGTTTTAGCTGAACACTGTGAGGAGGACGCACTACACTAACTTGTAGCTTTAGCTAAACACTGTGCAGAGGTTGCACTACACTAACTTGTAGTTTTAGCTGAACACTGTGAGGAGGACGCACTACACTAACTTGTAGCTTTAGCTGAACACTGTGCAGAGGTCGCACTACACTAACTTGTAGTTTTCGCTGAACACTGTGAGGAGGACACACTACACCAACTTGTAGCTTTAGCTGAACACTGTGAGGAGGACCCACTACACTAACTTGTAGCTTTAGCTGAACAATGTGCAGAGGTCGCACTACACTAACTTGTAGTTTTAGCTGAACACTGTGAGGAGGACGCATTACACTAACTTGTAGCTTTAGCTGAACACTGTGCAGAGGTTGCACTACACTAACTTGTAGTTTTCGCTGAACACTGTGAGGAGGACACACTACACCAACTTGTAGCTTTAGCTGAACACTGTGAGGAGGACACACTACCCTAACTTTTAGCTTTAGAGGAGGACGCACTACACTAACTTGTAGCTTTAGCTGAACACTGTGCAGAGGTCGCACTACACTAACTTGTAGTTTTAGCTGAACACTGTGAGCAAGATTCACTACACTAACTTGTAGCTTTAACTGAACACTGTGCAGAGGTCTCACTACACTAATTGTAGCTTTAGCTGAACACTGTGTAGAGGTCGCACTACACTAACTTGTAGTTTTCGCTGAACAGTGTGAGGAGGACACACTACACCAACTTGTAGCTTTAGCTGAACACTGTGCAGAGATCGCACTACACTAACTTGTAATTTTCGCTGAACACTGTGTGGAGGACACACTACACCAACTTGTAACTTTAGATGAACACTGTGCAGAGGTCTCACTACACTAACTGTAGTTTTAGTTAAACACTATGAGGAGGACACACTACACTAACTTGTAGCTGTAGCTGTAGCTGAACACTGTGCAGAGGTCTCACTACACTAACTTGTAGCTTTAGCTGAACACTGTGCAGAGGTCGCACTACACTAACTTGTAGTTTTAGCTGAACAATGTGCAGAGGTCTCACTACACTAACTTGTAGCTTTAGCTGAACATGTGCAGAGGTCGCACTACACAAACTTGTAGTTTTAGCTGAACACTGTGAGCAGGATGCACTACACTAACTTGTAGCTTTAGCTGAATACTGTGCAGAGGTCTCACTACACTAACTTGTAGTTTTAGCTGAACACTGTGCAGAGGTCACACTACACTAACTTGTAGTTTTAGCTGAACACTGTGAGCAGGACGCACTACACTAACTTGTAGCTTTTAGCTGAACACTGTGCAGAGGTCACACTAAACTAACTTGTAGCTTTAGCTGAACACTGTGAGGAGGATGCACTACCCTAACTTGTAGCTTTAGCTGAACACTGTGCACTACACTAACTTGTAGTTTTAGCTGAACACTGTGTAGAGGTCACACTAAACTAACTTGTAGCTTTAACTGAACACTGTGAGGAGGACGCACTACACTAACTGTAAACAGTCTAGCTGCCTGACTGTGGTACTAATAGGATCAAAAGAACACCAGCAATTTTTCTTCAGGTAGCTGTAAATACTGTAACAAGACAAGCCTGCCTGTCATTAGGAAGATAACAGGAACGGATCTAGCTAAGCTGAATACAGTATATATATATATATATATATATATATATATATATATATATATATATATATAGATATGCAACACCTGGGATGCATATATTTATATACACATGTGAGCTAACTCACTGACTGTCCTGCCTAATCTAGCTAACGCAAATGAAGTGACCCTGTCTCTCTTTCTCTCTAAGCATGCCGGAACACACTACACAGGGCCGCCGTGCCTCTACTGACGGCACTGTGATTGGCCAAGCATGTGGGTCATTGTGCATGCTTGGCCAATCATCAGCCAGCAATGCACTGCGATGCCGCAGTGAATTATGGGCCGTGATGTGCCACACGAATTTGGTGCGAACGGCCCATATTGTTCGCAATTCGATGAACGATCGAACAGCCGATGTTTGAGTCGAACATGGGTTCGATTTGAACACGAAGCTCATCCCTAGTGGCAACTAGCCTCTGCTCCAGAGTGATGGCTTGCCTCATGCAGGTATCCTGCCTGCTGATATAGGGGTTCAGCAAAGCCAACAAACGGTGAAATACGGGAACCTACAGTGTGGACACAGAGAAGATGGGAGGGAAAGCTGAAGGCAGGATCAACCAGTATATGTCATTCTACACAAAACAAATGCTTTAGTGGCTTTGTGAGTATGAATACTCTATTATATTATATTATAATTATATTTATAATCTATTATATTATAATTATAATATATTATAATTATAATCTATTATATACTCTATTATGTAATAGGAGTTTAATTACACTTTATGAGCTCTTTCACACTGGCAGCTAGGGGGTGGTAAAAACCAGTGGTTGAACCATGGCTTTTGTAAACAATCCCCCCCACACACACACACACAAACACACACCATAATTCTAAAATTCTAAAATTACAGTCTGACAGTGCTGTTCACATGGCAATTTTATCTCAGGCTGCAGAGTTTGATAGGTGACACTACAAATCAATCTTGCCCATTGAGATCTCTACAACCACAAGTTAAACATTTGGCTTGCAGTTGTGTAGAAGTGCCACAATGTAACATTCAGTAATAAAAAAAAACAGTTGTCAGGGGGCAGCAGTAGTACCTTCTGTAAGCCTGACAGCTGCTGCTATGCTACCTTCTGATAGCTTTTCAGAGGGCGGTAAACATTACTGCCTGTCTAGAAGAGCCCTAAAAATGTCTTTACTGTGAAAGGGACATTTGGTTGGTTTGTTCCTAGGCAAAAGGGTTTACAGTCCTTCCCTGGATTTTAATTAAGCTTTGACAATAAAACCTGGAAGCTAATTGGTTTCTACGCAGAGCTGCACCAGATTTTGCACGCTCCAGTTTTAGTAATTTCCCCCTACATTTTTTGTCAAATTTTTACACCCACAGAGTGATAGAGATGGTGAATCAAACACATTGCCAGAAAAGAGGATCAATACATATTTGCTTATTTATGACATTCGTCATCAATCCATATGCATTAATTTAGTGATAATAAGGAGTAATGCAGCAATGACAAATTTAAGAATGCAGGTCACCTGATGTACACAAGTGGTAGTAATAATAATCAAAATGTGCATGGGGCATACATTATCCATACGTCAAGCTCTCCCCAATAGAAAACTATGCCAAACCTAAAGAGGAAAAAAATTGTAGTGAACTGTATTTATCAAAAAATGTACATGGATAAATGAAATACTAATGCAAAATGTTATGCATCTCATTACAATGTATGTGTTATGCAGAGCTGTCAAGGTGCCAAACTCATTTTGCATAAGGCTGACACTTTGACTCTAATGAGATTTGCATGACACTACATAGTTTGGCATTCAGCTGGCTCTGGACTTATTTAAAAAAAAAATGGATAGACAGACATATAAAGGTTTACTGATGATAACAGGGGGCTACTCTTATGGGAGGAGTTATTGAAAAGCAAGTACAATGAATAGACAAGCCCAAATTAAACAAGGCAACTGAAACTTAAGCTTTTATTGAAAGGATATTTGGGCATGTCAAGCAATGATATTAGGCTCTTTAAAAAGAGATTTTATTTTCACTGATTTATGGTCCAGCTTACCTGTTTCTACAGTTTTTATAACATTTTTATAACGTCCACTGTGCATGAGGCCTTAATCACAAACTATATTACCCCTTGTTGTTACTGCTTAGATATTCTGAAAGACTTAAAGAGACCTGGGCTCTTCAAATTCGTATGTGGGACTGTATAGCTTGCTTGGGTTTACAAATGTAAATTATAGCTGCCGACAATTATTTGAACTGTTCCATTGTCAGCAATGGGGTGTGACTTGTCATACGATTTTGAACTGTCAAATCGCATGACAAATTGCACTGGTGTGAACTAGGGATAAATATATTTGTTCATTTTAAACAGCGTAAATATCTTCATGTGACCTGGTATCAGCTACTTGCAGTTTCTGTACAGCAGAACAGTATTGTGAGAGGAAGAAGCAGCACAAGAAACCAATCATTTCATGTGCTGTCAAGAAGCATGGTGAAAGGAAGAGAAAGTAGAGTGATGGAGACATGAGGTCATTGCTATACTTCTTCTTTCACTGCCCAAACACAGGCACAGTAGGGTCTTGGATAAAATAGGCTCAGATCAAATTGGTTTAAGCATATGTGTACACAAATGGTGGGAGGCACAAGAGCTCTAGCATAAAACTCCCAGCAGTTTTCTATGCCCAGAAAACTTCACGTGGTGTGCACAGCTGATCAAAGAAATTAATGGGTGTATGCTACGCCTAGGCACCCTCCTCATGTTGAGGGCCTGTGGCCTGGTACGGTTCAGGAGGGGGGCACCTCCTCTTTTCCTGCGGCCTACCAGGTTGTGGATAAGGGTCTGGTATGAATTCTGGGAGACCCCTATGCCATTTTTTTAAATTTTGGCGCAGGGTTCCCCTTAAAAGCCATACCAGACCTCAAGGGCCTGGTTTGGATTTTGGGGGGACCCTACAGAATTATTTTCCTTCATTTTTGGTTCGGGGTTCGCCTTTTTATTCATACCAGACCCAAAGGGCCTGGTAATGGACTGGGGGGGACCCATGCCATTTTTTTCAATGAGTTTTATCTATATTGCCGAGACCCGACAATTCATTACAGTTTTAAATTACTTTTTTCCTTTAGAAATGTCATTTTGCTGTGGTATCGTTATAAACATGGGAAAAATTAGTTAATTTACCTGCATACTATAGACAGCCCCCAGGCACAATATTTAAAGGAATCATTAATTTTTATTGTTTAACTTTAAACATTATTAAAATCACTGTTCCTGAAAAAACAGCAGTTTTTAAAACTTTTTTTTGCATTGATACATGTCCCCTGGGGCAGGACCCTGGGTCCCCAAACACTTTTTATGACAATAACTTGCATATAAGCCTTTAAAATGAGCACTTTTGATTTTTCATGTTCCATAGTGTCCCATAGACTTTAACGGTGTTCTGGCAGCTTTTGAATTTGCACCAAACACCGCATATTGTTCGGTGTTCGCCGAACGTACGAACAACCAAAGTTCGAACTTATGCTCGGGCCGAACTGTTAGTCCATCCCTACTGCCTATGTAAACAAGGCAGATCCCCTTTCTGACAGGGGAGTACAGTGAGATCGTCTGTTCCTAGTGATTAGGAACAGCAATCTCTCTCTACTCCTAGTCAATCTGTCCCCCTGACAGTTAAAAAGCACCTCCCTAGGGAACACGTAACCCTTTGATCACCCCTAGTGTTAACACCTTCCCTGCCAGTGCCAATTATACAGTGATCCGTGCATTTTTATAGCACTGATCACTGTATTGGTGTCACTGGTCACCAAAAAGTGTCATTTAGTTTCAGATTTGTCTGCCGCAATGTCACAGTCCCGCTAAAAATCGCTGATCCCCACGATTACTAGTACAAAAAACAAAAAACCCCCAAAAAGTCCCTAAATCTTGCCCTTATTTTGAAGATGCTATAACTTTTGCACAAACCAATCAATATATGCTTATTGGGATTTTTTCACCAAAAATATGTAGAAGAATACATATTCACTTAAACTGATGAAAAAAATTTGTTTTTTTACATTTTTTATTGGATATGTATCGTAGCAAAAGGTAAAAAACAGTTTTTTTTTCAAAATTGTCGCTCTTTTTTTGTTTATAGCGCAAAAAATAAAAACCGCATAAGTGATCAAATACCACCAAAAGAAAGCTCAATTTGTTGGAAAAAAGGACATCAATTTTATTGGGGCACAGCATTACACGTTTGTGCAACTGTGGTTTAAAGTAACGCAGTGCCGTATCGCAAAAAATGGCCTGGTCATTTAAGGGGATAAATCCTTCTGGGGCTGAAGTGGTTAATAAGGTAATTGGGAAATATTGCACATTAATATTTCATATTTACTACTTGCAGTCAGCAGTTCCTAATTGTAAAGCTAATTCCAAGAGGGTTGCAAAGTGATTATTTACTTATGTGTTGTGAATGCAACTAAATAGCCTCTCAATGACCGCTAAAAGAAATGACGGTTGTCTGGACATTCTATCTGCAGCAGCAATCAACAAGTATAAAGCAGGTAATATGATAATATGAAATTTAATTTTTTTTTTCTTCAAATGCTTTTATAGAGGCATAGTTAAAAGGTAACTTGCATTTTAGAAAAAAGTGTTCTCAATGCAATGGGTGAGAAAAGATAATAGGGTATCATTGAAGGGCAAAACAAAACAAAAAACTAGGAAACTGTATATGCTTTATACCACTGTTAAATAGAAACTAATCAGATGTCTGCTTGTTAGAAAGGGACTTTAGTGTACATACAGTATACTAATTATAATCTGACCAATAAGAAGGATCCTACATTTTTTAAGCAGTAATACGAAACAAAATGAAAGTTATACTACATAATCACAATAACCCTATATCTGTCAGTGTCAACTCATAGAAGCAGGGATTTCCATTTGAAAGCAATATGAATCCTGGCTGAAGCTGCAACATGTCCATTTCACCCATGGGATGGAAAAAATATAAAGAGAGGCTGCCCAGGAGTAGCACTAATGAATCTTTAGTGACAGGTCCATCACGAAGACTAAAGTCTTGTTATTCACAAATAAAAATGTATTTCTTTGGGATATGTCCACAGTAGTGGAACTCTTAGAATTTTTAATGACTTTTATACCATATGGATGGGATTTCAAGATTGTAGAGCCGGTTCCCGACTGGCTCATGCAGATATACTGCGGCAGAATGGCTCTCCTGGGTGAAATCCTGTAGGGGGACATCCTTCCCCTTTTCGGCCACCAGAGGGCATGTGTGGGACATGGTGCGTATGGCCGGGGGTCACGATCGGCACCGGCCACGCGGGATCGCGTACATGAGGGCCAGCACAGGAATTTGTGTGTGTAAACACATAAATCCCTGTGCTGTCAGAGGAGAAGAGACATGTTGTTTGTAGGAACAGTGATATGTCTCCTCTCCTACTCAGTCCTATCCCCATTCCCCATACAGTTGGAACACACATTTAACCCCTTGATCAGCCCCTAGTGTTAACCCCTTCCCTGCCAGTGACATTTACACAGTGCATTTTTATAGCACTGATCGGTGTATAATTGTCAATGGTCCCAAAGATGTGTCAAAAGTGTCCAATCTGTCCGTTGAAATGTCACAATACTGCTAAAAATCGCAGATCACCACCATTACTAGTAAAAAAAAAAAAAAATAATAAAAAGGCCATAAATCTTTCCCATAGTTTGTAGACGCTATAAATTTTGCGCTAACCAATCAATATATGCTCATTGCTATTTTTTTACCAAGAATATGTAGAAGAATATATCAGCCTAAACTGATGAAGAAATTTGTTTTTTCAAAAAAATTGGGGGGGTATTTATTATAGCAAAAAGTAAAAAATATTGTTTTTTTTTTTTTGCGAAAAATTGTCGCTCTTTTTTTATTTATAGCGGAAAAGATAAAAACCGCAGAGGTGATCAAATAGCACTAAAAGAAAGGTCTATTTGTGAGAAAAAAAGGACGCAAATGCCGTTTGGGTAAAGCATTGCATGACCATGCAATAAAGCAATGCAGTGCCAAAATGTAAAAAGTGCTCTGGTCAGGAAGGGGGTAAAATCTTCCGGGGCTGAAGTAGATAGCTTGGAAAGAACCAGGTGGACCTTATGTATTAGACATGTGCATTCGTTTTCGTCCGAATGCATTTTCGTCCGAATTTCAGGTATTTTCGTTATCGTTTTAACAAACGATAACGAAAGTGCAGAGTCCGAAAAACGAAAGATCCGACATAAACAAATGCTTTATTTTCGTTTTTGTTGCTACAACAGTTCGATATAGATAGGAGATTCGACATGATGATGACAATAACAATCTGTGTCCATCAAACCTGTGGTCGAATGTGCCTAACCTTAGCTCTATTAGTCCAAGATTATTCTACATAGAGAGAAAAGATTCGACGTAGAGAGAAAAGATTTGACGTAGGGGAGGAAAGATTCGACGTAGGGGAGAAAAGATTCGACATAGGGGAGAAAAGATAAATAAAAATAATGATGATGATGAATGTTATTGGCTGATTGTAACCAAAGAGGAGGGGCAGTAAAATAGCTAGAACTAAGTACACACGTACTTTGGCTTATGGTGTCTGTTGAAAGTTCTAAGAAGATTCGACGGAGCAGGTAAACTATACGGCATTGTACAGTTTAGCTGCTCCGTCGAATCTTCTTTGAACATTCGACAGACACCATAAGCCTTCAATGACAGATTCGACCTTAATTTGGATTTTCGGACGAATGCAATTTTTAACGAAAAACGAAATAAATAAAAACGAATTTCGGGAGTAACTAAATAAATTTATTTTTCAGATGAAAACGAAATTCCGAAATGAAATATTTCAGTGTGCACATGTCTATTATGTATGATGTTCAGAAAATGTTCAGTAATAATTGCTTGGTAACTACCTTTCTCAGATTGATAAAATAAAGGTGTCCTTTTAGAGGAAAGAAATGTTAAGGTCAGAATCTCTTTGTGATATAAATTTTAATTCAACATTAGTCACAGGCTGGTTTATTATTTTTTTTTAAGTTTAACAAGGTACAGGTTTTATAGTACAAGGAACTGGTCATTTTATTAATTCTTTATTCATTTCTTTTTTCAACCTCTGATAGCACAAAGAGCATAGTTCCTACTAAAAATGCACGTTTAGCTTTTAGCAGCTTTAATGATAGAAAGGGATTGCAGAGAATGTGAAATCCAAGCAATCATTCTAATTCAGGAGACTTATCACCTATCATCATTGCCTGAGCTGCACAAAATAGCACAGGACATATGGAGGGTTTCCTTCACCAAGATCAATTTGGAGACTGTATGAGACAGAAGGTCACAAGCAGCAGACACTTATGCGCAGGATCCCATTACTCATACGTAACATTTACCAACGTACATTTCTCAGAAAATAAAGTTCTTCTTTTTAATTTGCCACATCCTTGAAGGTGAGTTTAATACCATTCATACATTCTCATTTACAAATTTGTCAGTAATAAGAATGCTGGCACATGGGGGGAAAAAACTTACACGCTTGTCTTGCTGAAAAAGTGCTTTGCTCAGACATCCCTCGCTTCTGTGCGTCATGCATGAAATTGCAAATAGAATTTAATTTGCTCTTGCATCCTGTAGGATCAGCTTCAAATGATTAATGCAGGAAGTAATATTGTCAAGATTTTATTCATTACAAATTCGTAGGACTCAAGTTCAAAATCATCATGTACAAACATAACAGTATATCACATGTGCGCACCTTGCAAAGGCAAACAATCACATTTTTGCTGGATGATTCCAAAGAGCTAAAGTAAATGGATTTGACTGTAAATATTCCATCATAATCTCTGGTGAAATAAGGAATATTAAAATGACAGATGGCTTGGAATCTATACATTAATCTCTACAGGAGCATTGCATTTATGCCAAAACAGTCATGTACAATATTTTGTGATGCATTAAGATACAGTGCTTTGATTGTGCTCAGCCCTCACTAGCTTTGTACAGTATAGCTAAAGTTTTAGTGGGTTACGCTAACTGTTAGCAGAACAGTGGGGTGTCAAATGTATTTTAGAAACAAGTTAAATGCAAAAATGGATAGTCTTTGAGTTTGAGTTGAATGTGAGTTCAAGGTGAACCCAATGGCTGAAAACAGTGACCTAATGCAGCTGTTCACTGCTAAAGCAAAAATTTACCAATATTGTACTTCCTGACCTTTCAACTGATGTGCTTTTGAAGGACCATTATTGCGAGTTTGCCTATTTGCCAGCCTTCTCACTATATAAGACAAGGTTCCCAGCAGCCTTTTGTCAGTGTTTGTTGTAGTAGATAGTGAGAGCTGAGTGCTTGCAAGGAAAAATAGTTGAGCTATACAGTACACTATAGCACTATACAGTGCTCTGCAGTGTTATACAAAATGCTGTATTGTGCTATATTACTGTGAATTGCACTGTGGGGAGCTACACAGACACCATATTACCAAAAGTATTGGGACACCTGCCTTTATACGCACAAGAACTTTAACCACTTGCCTACTGGGCACTTACACCCCCTTCCTGCCCAAGCCATTTTTCAGCTTTCAGCGCCGTCACACTTTGAATGACAATTGCACGGTCATGCAACACTGTACTCAAAGCAAATTTTTATCATTTTCATCACACAAAAATATCTTCTTTTGGTGGTATTTAATCACTGCTGAGTTTTTTTATTTTTTACAAAAAAAAGACCAAAAATTTTGAAAAAAAAAAATGTTTACTTTTTTCTGTCAGTAAATTTTGTAACTAAGATATTTTTTACCTTCACAGACGTGCATTGATGAGGCAGCACTGATGGGCACTGATAGGCTGAACTAGTGAGCATTGATGAGGTGGCACTTATGAGCACTGATGAGGCGGCACTTATGGGCACTGATGAGGAGGCACTAATATGCTGCACTTATGGGCACTGATAGGTGGCACTGATATGCGGCACTGATGAGCATTGATAGGCAGCACTGATGGGCACTAATATATGGCACTGGTGGGCACTGATAGGTGGCATGGATAGGTGGTATTGATGGGCACTGATGGGCATTGATGGGTGGCACTGATGGGCATTACTGATAGGCATTGATTGACAGTACTGATGGGCATTGATGTGCAGCACTGATAGGCTGCACTGATTGCCAGCATTGGCTGGCATCGCTAATGGGCACTGATTGGTGGCACTTGTGGGCAGTGGTGGGCACTGATTGCTGCCACTGGTGGGCACTGATAGCTGGCATTGGTGGGCAATGGTGGGCACTGATTTGTGACACTATATTGCAATATTGTAATCGGGGCACTGATGATCAGTGCCCCGATTACATTCCTAGATGTCCCCCTGTGTGGAGATGCCGCTGATTGGCTCTCCTTGCCACACACTCTGTCATTGTGAGGCGAGGAGAGACAAATACCGGCACTTCCTTGTTTACATGTGACTGGCTGTGATTGGACACAGCCGATCACATGGTTAAAGAGCCGTGGACACGGCACTCGACTAGGTATGAGCCTGATCGGGTGTTCACCTGTTCGCCGAATATCGAACAATTTGGGGTGTTCGCGGCAAATTCGAAAGCCGTGGAACAGCCCTTAAAAATCTATGGGAGAAATCAAAAGTGCTAATTTTAGAGGTTAATATGCAAGTTATTGTCATAAAAAGTGTTTGGGGACCTGGGTCCTGCCCCAGGGGACATGTATGAATGCAGAAAAAAGTTTTAAAAACGGTAGTTTTTACGGGAGAAGTGATTTTAATAATGCTTAAACAATAAAAGTGAAATGTTCCTTTAAATTTCGTACCTCGGGGGTGTCTATAGTATGCCTGTAAAGTGGCACATTTTTCCCGTGTCTAGAACAGTCCCTGCACAAAATGTAATTTCTAAAGGAAAAATGTCATTAAAAACTACTTGCGGCTATAATGAATTGTCTATGGGAGAAGGAAAAAAAGTCATTTAAAAGTAATAGCGGCTATAGTGACCCGGTGGCCCCGCCCCCTCTGACACCCCGGGAAAGCTATGGGGAAGTCCCCGTGTGTCAGAGGAGGGCGAGGTCACCCAGGAATGTCACTTTTTTTGTGAAATGGTAGGGGTACCATTTCACACAGGGTGGGAGGCCGGGATCTGGGGGTCCCCTTCTTAAAGGGGGCTTCCAGATTCTGATAAACCCCCACCCGTAGACCCCCACAACCACCGGGCAAGGGTTGTGGGGATGAGGCCCTTGTCCCCATCAACATGGGGACAAGGTGCTTTGGAGGGATACCCCAAAGCACCGTCCCCATGTTGAGGGCATGTGGCCTGGTACGGTTCAGGGGGGCTCTCTCATCCCCCCTCTTTTTCTGCGGCCTGCCAGGTTGCGTACTCAGATAAGGGTCTGGTATGGAATTTGGGGGGACCCCCACGCAATTTTTTTTTAATTTTGGTTTGGGGTTCCCCTTAATATTCACATCAGAACCAAAGGGCCTGGTAATGGACTGGGAAGATCCCATGCCATTTTTTTCAATGACTTTTATCTGTTTTGTTAAGACCAGACAATTCACTATAGCCGCTATTACTTTTAAATTACTTTTTTTCCTTTAGAAATGTCATTTCGTGCAGGGACTGTTCTAAACACGGGAAAAATGTGCCACTTTACAGGCATACTATAGACACCCCCCAGGTACGAAATTTAAAGAAATATTTCACTTTTATTGTTTCACTTTAAGCATTATTAAAACCACTGCTCCCGAAAAAACGGCAGTTTTTCAAACTTTATTTTGCATTGATACATGTCCCCTGGGGCTGGACCCGGGTCCCCAAACACTTTTTATGAAAATAACTTGCATATTTACCCTTAAAATTAGCACTTTTGATTTTTCACGTTCGTGTCCCATAGACTTTAATGGTGTTTGTGTGTTCGAACAAATTTTGTGCCTGTTTGCATGTTCTGCTGCGAACTGAACCGGGGACTGTTTGGCTCACCCCTACTCTTTACAGAGATCGGGGTCGCGCCGTGTTGCCATCATATGACGATGTCCAAGAACGAGGCTCGCACCGCCCCACTGTCATTTGACGGTGGGCGGGCGGCAAGCAGTTAATGGCATTCAAGTCTTTGTCCATAGGGTTAAATATTGAGTTGGCCCACCCTTTGCAGCTATACCAGCTTCAGCTCTTCTGGGAAGGCTAGCCACAAGGTTTAGGAGTGTTTCTTTGGCAATGCTTGACCATTGTTCCAGAAGCGCATTTGTGAGGTCAGGCACTAATGTGGACAAGAAGGCCTGGCTCTCAGTCTTCACTCTAATTCATCTCAAAGGTGTTCTATTGGGTAGATGTCAGGACTGTGTGCAGGCCAGTAGAGTTCCTCCACTCCCAAACTCGCTCATCCATGTCTTTATGGACCTTGCTTTGTGCGCTGGTCCAAATCATTTGGTGGAGGGGGATTATAGTGTGAGGTTGTTTTTCAGGGTTTGGCCCCTTAGTTTCATTGAAAGAAATCTTAAGGCTTCAGCATACCAAGATATTTTGGACAATTTCATGCTCTCAACTTTGCGGGAACAGTTTGAGAATGGCCCTTTCCTGTTCCAACATAACTGCGCACCAGTGCACAAAGCAAGGTCTATAATGACATGAGCAAGTTTGGGGTGGAGGAACTTGACTGGCTTGCACAGAGTCCTGACCTCAGCCCAATTAGACTGCGAGCCAGGCCTTCTCGTCCACATCAGTGCCTGACCTCACAAAAGCGCTTCTGGAAGAATGGTCAAACATTCCCATAGACACACTCCTAAACCTTGTGGACAGCTTTCCTAGAAGAATTGAAGCTATTATAGCTGCAAAGGGTGATCCAACTCAATATTAAACCCTATGTATTAAGTATGGTATGCCAGTAAAGTTCATGTGTGTGTAAAGGCAGGCATCCCAATACTTTTGGTAATATAGTGTATATAGAGTAGTTGTGAATTATTACTATTTTTTTTATTTTTAGGCAGATTTGATTCCAATATCATTTTACTGGGTCTATTTTTATTTCAGCATTACCAGCATGAACTTATGACTGTAAAACCTGGCCTTTGTTTGCAGCACATCACTGAATACATCCATATTACCCCTATTTTCATAGATGATTTTTACTATAGGAACTTGCCTAACCTTATTAGGTTAGGAAATCTCCTGTATTCATGATTTCAGGCAGGCCTAAAGAGAAAGCAAAGGTTCAGCATATGGATATAGTATGGGGCAAACAGGTTCTGCATCTGCGGAACAAGCTGTGGTTGGGACATACTTTTGAAAGGCAGGGAACATCTGCCTTTTCTTTCTGGCAGTGCCCATTTCATATAGAGTACGTGAAGGAGATAGTTGAGTGGCTCATCACATTTTCCCTCATATTCCTCCTCTCAGGCACATAGCAGCCAGTTTTATCTCTAAAATTTAAAACACCATTTATTGGTCAGCTGGCCATCCCTGCCCTCCACCAGTGTGTGGAGAGTAAAGAGAGGTATTGATATCCCTGGACTATACAGTAAATGGCACACATGAACACAGACACATGGTTCAGCAATGGGCAGGGAGGTAATATCTCCTTTATGACCCACTCAATTTGATGGTGGCTGGGAAGGATTCAGGATGTGATATATGCTGGAGCTAGTGGTTCTGCTTGGGAGTTTGGATGAAGTACAAACTTTTGCTTGTTTGTCCCCCTGTTTATTGGGAGTCAAAAATCATTTATGGAAGTAGTATTTCTAACACTTCTATATATGACAGCATCCTGTTGTTACAGGTTACTAAGGAAAGCAGTAGGTGCTTGTACCCGCTGTGTCCCTAGAAACCGTTGATGTCACTTGGAATTCTCAGGCACATAATAAAAGAGGCTGAGACAGCGGTGACATCACTACCAAAATATGGCCACTGGCTAAGTGTGAGCAAATGTTCATATCCACACGCCTCTGACGCAGCTGGCGGTGACCAATTAAACTGGTTAGGCTCCATTTCTTTGTCCACCTTGACCCTGTGACTGGAGGATATGAACATTTGCTCGTGCTTGGCGGACCTCACTGGAAATTGGAACTGTTACTGGCACTGAGGACTTTTTCCTTCCATCATCACATATTAAGTATCCATTTACTTTTTCTCAACTTGGGACTTTATGCTTTGGTCCATGCACAGTCTTCCATGGACCAGAACTGTCAGCTTGTATACATATTCTCACTAAGGTTTGCAGTGAGAGGGAGGCTACAGGACAATCCTTGGCGTTATATGCCACACACATATTGTGATTGCACCTTCCAACCCTGCATGCCTCCTCTAGACCACTGTTGAACTAGTGTGCCCCCCCCCCCCCTTTATACCTCAGCATCTCTCTTTTTGAATACACCAAGGAACCAACACTCACCACAGTATGCCAATGTGCCTCTTTCCCAGGATCCAGGTCTGAACCTCCTAGGATCCATCTCCTGTTGGGAGCCAACCTAGCACCACATTCTATCCACATGCATGCAATTTTTATGTTTAATTTCATTATTGCTGCTCAGGATTGAGGATATTGTATACTTATATTCCTTGCTATATACTGGATGGGGGCAAGTATGGTGGACATTGAGTTTTTATCACAGTATGATTGACACGTTGCGAATGACTCCATTTTATTAATGGCTATTCCATTTATGTTTTTATGTGTTTTTGATACAATAAATATTTTGACTCTATATTTGCACAGTGGGCTGTGTTTTTCACTTTATTTCTTTCATTCCCCTTTACCCCATTTGAGTTGATTGAGCCCAAGCAGGGTTTTTATCATTAGTTTTTGATTATATGATACCGAGAGCTCCCACTCCAATCCTTTTCCTCCTCCCCCCTTTTTGCAGTTTTCAAAGTGTATAGGGGCCTTTTTTTATACATGCATTTATAGCTAGCACTGGCAGGAATTTGCACCTTGAGGGATCCTCATTTTTAGTTTTAGTTTTTTGTCATGTTATATGTCTAAACAGTAATGCCGCGTACACACAGTCAGATTTTCCGACAGGGAAATGTTCGGTGTGATCTTGTTGTCGGAAATTTCCGATCGTGTGTACACAAGTCCGTCGCACAAAAGTCCACACATGCTCTGAATCAAGCAGAAGGAGCCTCACTGGCTGCTGAACTTCCTTTTTCTCGGCTCATCGTACGTCACCGCATTCTCACGTTCGGAATTTTGGGCCAACACTTGTGTGACCATGTGTATGCAAGACAAGTTTGAGCCAACATCCTTCGGAAAAAAATCCACGGTTTTATTGTCGGAAAATCTGATTGTGTGTACGGGGCATAACATTTATAACAATATTCCAACATAATAGAGAATTCCCTCCTTTCTATGTCTACCAAGCTGATCGATTCCATATCTCAAAAAATTCTTATAGCTCATTTACAATAATTAACCACATGGGGTTACCTACCTTCTTAATTATCAAGAACATATATGTTTCTCATTGTTTGATGTTTTCCCCTCCCCTTTTTCTCATTTTCCTGATTATTGCTGATAAGGTTCAGCAATTATCATAGGCTGGCGTAGAAACGCATGCTTTCCTATGTAAATTTGTTCCTATTCAAGAGACGAAAACAACTTAATGCACAGGTTTTCAGGACTTCATTCCTGACTACTGGTTCATAATGTTTAACTTATTTTTGTTTGTGCTCTCATTGTTCAACAACTGTTTAATAATATTCGAAACACAAACTATTTTCTCTCTTTCCAACCATCCTTTATATCTCTGTCCTATCCTCTCTCTACACCAGTGTTTCACAAACTTTTTACCATGGAGGAACTCTTGGCAAAACGTTTGAGATCTCGGGGAACCCCTAAAAAAAAAAGATTTCAGATCTACAGCTCACGGATCATTGGATCTGATTAGCGACCTGTAGATATAACCACAATTATTGTAGAAATAGCTCTAAATAATAGAATAAGTATTAGAACTCTCCTGACACCAACATTATAGTGTGAACAGGGCACATAGAAACCATCTGTTTTCTTTATGTCCTTGCAGAGACCTATATATACACACAGGATGTCACCTCCTTTTCTCTGTTCTCTGCTCCACCCCCCCCCCTTTGCAGTCTACAGTTATCCTTTCTATACACAGGGACTCACATTCCTATCCAGCCATGTGCTCCTTTTCTCTGCTCCCCCCTCCACAGTGTGCATTACTGCTACCGTTCAGACAGGATCTTACCTTCTGATCTGGTGCTTCCTGCCTCCATTATTGGCTCTCATCGCGGCTCTCTCTATGCTCCCCACCTCCTCGGTCTTCATTCATGGCTCCCTCTCTGTGCTTCTGCCTCCATGGTTTTCAATCTCAGTTCCCTTCACGGTTCCCCGCCTCCACAGTCTTCATTCTTGGCTCCCACGGCTCTCTGCCTCCACAGTCTTCATTCTTGGCTCCCACGGTTCCCTGCCTCCACAGTCTTCATTCTTGGCTCCCACGGCTCACCGCCTTCATGCTCTGAAATTTCAGAACTCCTGCTCTCTGCATTCCTCTTGACTCCACCTTCTGAGTTCTCTGAGCCAGAACTACAGAGAAGGCATCGGGTATCAATGCGCGCTGATAGTACTCACTGTCAGTGTGCACTGGGAACAATGGAAACAACATTGGGTCCGATATACATCCACCACAGTTTTGAATTGCGGCAGAACCCCTTGCAAATTCCCGGTTGAGAAACACTGCTCTACACTCTCCTTCCCCATTTTTAGCCTCTCCCGAGAGGTCTGATTCCAAAGACTCGCTCTCTTCATTGGTCCCAAATGCAGATGGTGTAGACAATTAGCACATACCTTTGTGCAAAGATTCTACTCCCTATCTAAAAGAACTAAAGCATGTTTTCTACCATAATGTTTCATACCATAGGTCATGGTATGCTAGGAAGGGATACTAATTTACCTTTTGACCAAATTCTTGATAAACCAGATCTGAATGAATTAATAATGAAATACCCACCAAAACAAAGCCATAAAATAAAACAAGTACGACATCACTATGATCTAATCACTGAGAGAATGCAACCCCAACTCGCATTATTCTCAGGTACATAGGACATACTCATTAACTGATCACTTATTAACACTCTCCCCTGTACTTCCATTTGTTTCCTCAGCAAAGATCCTGGCAGTACCTTGGTCAGATCATTCTCCAGTCTCAAACCTTTGATCTAAACCCCATACAGCTCAATGGTGTATAAATGGGTTCCTGCTTAACAAACCCATAGTTTTTAAAGGAGAAGTATAGCCAAAATCTTTTTTTAGCTATTATTCTTCTATGGATCACAGGAGTGCAGTTAGTTCTGCACTCCTGTGACCCCTTTTTGCTGACAGTTAGCTGAAGCAAGCTGTTGGCTGACCAGGCTCAGTTCAGGCTCTGAAAAGAATCCAATCCTATGTCGGGATACACAAAGAAGCATGGATGAGCACCTGGCTCAGCCTTTCAGCAATCCACTGAGAGCCTAAGCCAGCCCCTCCCATCCCCTCCACAGCCCAGCGATCCAGTGAGAGTGCAAGGGGAAAGCAGAGAGCCACTGACTGACAGTCATGCTCAAAGCAGAGGGGGAGAACTGAGCAATCAGCAGTGTTTGATCACTGCAGAGGCGGCAGGGGACAGATGCTGCATCCACCTAGGTTAGTATAAATGTTGTCTTTTTTTTTTATAAAACCATATTTCTCTTTTAAGGATGTAGAAAAGGAACTTCATTTTTTTTCAGTGTAATCTTCCTGAAGATATCTCCCAAGCTTTTAGCTTGGTGGCTCATAAAGTGACAATAGCGATAAATTTATACAGATTAGCACTAAACACAATAGCAAAAGGACTAATAAACACAACTTATGCCTACACATTTGGGGACAAGCAGAACAACCTTTTGGCTATAAAACTATCTCTCAGAAATTATAATATGGCACTGTTTAAACTGTGGCTATTTAATCGCACAGTGACACATAACCCTTAACTCATCATATGTGAATTTTTACACAAAACTTCTTCTATGTCAGGCACTTTTCTAAAGAACTGGCTAAACTGTTCTTTAATGAAATTCAATTTCCTAAGCTTATTCAAACACAAAGGATTTTAACAGAAGATGATTTCATAATAAAATAAATCAATGTTGCTATAAAGCACCTGAAATAAAAGCCCCGGACCTAATAGATTCCCAGGACATTATTACACAAAGAAAATTGTTGACATTCTAGTTTCCCATTTCTGTAGCCTTTTTGATAGTATTAGAAATGGCCAGAGTCTACTTTCACAAGAAAATATTATTATTATTATTATTATACAGGATTTATATAGCGCCAATAGTTTGTGCAGCACTTTACAACATGAGGACAGACAGTGCAGTTTCAATATAATTCACTACAGTAGGAATCAGAGAGCCCTGCTTGTTAGAGCTTACAATCTAGAAGGGAGGGTCAAGTGATACAAAGGGTAATTGTAACTGTGGGGGACGATCTGATGGAGAAAATAAATGTACAGTTGTTAAGCGAGGGCAGAATAGGCTTCTCTGAATAGAAGGATTTTCAGGGATCGTCTAAAAGCAAGCAGATCTTATATTTGTGACACTTCCAATAAGAATTCAAAGATCTGATTATTTTTTTTCCCAAAAGAAAATATTCAAATATATCAGGGACAATAAGAGACTGAGAACAAATAGACAGACTCTTTATAATGCCAAAAAACAGTGAGGGTTGTGTATGCCAGACTTATTAAAGCAGAACTCCACCCTAAAAGAGAAGTTCCACTTTAATACCTCCTTCCTCCCTCAGCTCCCTTCCTCCCCACTTTTGTAAGTTTTTTTTTTTTTTTTGGGGTGGGTACCTAGTCTTAGCAGGTACCCGCTCAGACGCCTAGGTGATCGGTGCCTATGTTCTCCCTCTCTCCCTGCGTGCACCCTTCTGGGACACATCACAGGTCCCAGGAAGCTGAGGGACCATTCACAAAGTGCAGTGCAGCTCATGCATACACATGGGAAGCCCGCTTTGAAGCCACAAGGAGTCACCGAAGGATTCCTTTAGTAAACATGCCAGTGCCAGGGACCTGAAGATTTGTGAAGAACCAACACAGGTGAGGACGGAGCTGGATTCTTGGACCGGTAAGTGTCTTTCTTTGTTACTGAGATTTATAGTGATCTGGGCTTCTGCGGTGAGTAATTATTATTATTATTATTATACAGGATTTATATAGCGCCGACAGTTTACGCAGCGCTTTACAACATTAGGGCAGACAATACAAGTACAATACAATTCAATACAGGAGGAATCAGAGGGCCCTGCTCGTTAGAGCTTACAATCTAGGAGGGAGGGTCAAGTTATACAAAAGGGTAATAGCTGTGGGGGATGAGCTAATGGAGAAAATAGTGCAGTTATTAGATGGAGGCAGGATAAGCTTCTCTGAAGAGGAAAGTTTTCAGGGATCGCCTAAAAGTGGATACATTTGGAGACAGTCTGACAGATTGGGGTAGGGAATTCCAGAGGATGGGCGAGGCACGGGAGAAGTCCTGGAGGTGGATATGGGAGGAGGTGATGTGGGAGCTAGAGAGCAGGAGGTCTTGGGAGGAACGGAGATGGCGATTAGGTTTGTATTTTGAGACTAGGTTAGTGATGTAGCTGGGGGCAGAGTTGTGGATGGCTTTGTAACTTATTGTTAGTATTTTGAATTTAATTCGTTGGGCGAGTGGCAGCCAATGGAGGGATTGGCAGAGAGGGGTAGCAGACACTGAGCGGTTTGTAAGGTGGATAAGTCTGGCAGCCTCATTCATGATGGACTGCAGGGGGGATAGTCTGTTTAAAGGTAAGCCAATGAGGAGTGAGTTGCAGTAGTCAAGGTGAGAGATAACCAGGGAGTGAATCAGGAGCTTTGTGGTTTCATTGGTTAGAAAGGGACGTAGTTTAGAGATGTTGCGGAGGTTGAGGCGGCAAGCTTTGGAAAGTGATTGGATGTGGGGCTGAAAGGAGAGTTCAGAATCCAGGATAACACCTAGCACCCTGACATGTGGGGACGGGTGGATGGTTGTGCCATTGCTCTTGACAGAGAAGTCAAGGGAAGAGGCACGTGGGGGAGGAAATATTATAAGCTCGGTTTTGGACAAGTTGAGTTTGAGGAAGTGATGTGACATCCATACAGATATGTCGGTTAGTAAGTTAGTGATGCGTGAAGAGACTGATGGAGTGAGTTGAGGGGTGGAGAGATAGATTTGTGTGTCATCAGCGTAGAAATGATATTGAAAGCCGTGAGAGGCTATCAGCTGACCCAGGGATGAGGTGTAGATTGAAAATAAAAGAGGTCCAAGAACAGAACCTTGGGGGACCCCGACAGAGAAGGGAAGAGGAGTGGAGGAAGTAGAATTGTAAGTGACACTGAAGGTGCGTTGGGATAGGTAGGATGAGAGCCACTGAAGAGCACAGTCACGGAGACTGAGGAAGTAAAGTTTTTTGAGGAGGAGGGGGTGGTCAACCGTGTCAAAGGCAGCTGAAAGATCCAGAAGTAGGAGTACAGAATAGTGTCCATTGGTTTTTGCAGTTAGTAGGTCATTTGTGAGTTTTAAAAGAGCAGTTTCTGTGGAGTGTTGAGGGTGAAATCCAGATTGAAGGGGATCAAGAAGGTTGTTTTTAATAAGGTGGTCACTTAGTTGGTTGTAAACCAGGCGTTCAAGGAGTTTTGAGGAAAAGGGGAGCAAGGAGATAGGGCGTAGGTTGTTAAGATTGGTAGGGTCCAAGGATGGCTTTTTGAGTATGGGGGTGACCAGTGCATGTTTTAGAGCGTCGGGGAAGATGCCAGAGGTGAGGGAGAGATTGAAGATGTGGGTTAGAGAGTGTAGAATGGAGTCAGAGGGCGACTAGAGCATTTGAGAGGGAATAGGGTCCAGGGGACAAGTGGTTAGGTGGGCGATAGAGAGTTTAGCAACTTCATCTGTAGTAGCAGATTTGAATAGGGGGAGTGTCAGTTGTACCTGTTGACATGGGGTCTTAGCTGGGGGAGATACCTGTAGAATGGAGATTTCATCACAGATTGTATCAATCTTGTTTTTGAAGTGATTAGCAATCTCCTGGGCAGTGAGTGAGTCAGTGGGTGGAGGCAGTGGAGGACAAAGTAGAGAGTTGAAGGTAGAGAAGAGTTTATGGGGATTGGATGAATAGGTGTTAATAAGAGTTGTAAAATAGGTTTGCTTGGCAGTGTGGAGGAAAGAATAGTATTTTTGGAGGGCAGATTTGTATTGGTTGAAGTCTTTGAGAGACTTAGTCTTGTGCCACAGATGCTCAAGAGCACGACTACGTTTTTTGAGACTTTTAGTGTCATCTGTTTGCCAGGGTTGTAGGGGTCGAGGCCTTAATCTGCGTGTAGTGAGGGGAGCGAGCTTGTCCAGGGTGGAGGACAGAGATTTAATGTAGATGGACGTGGCTTGGTTGGGGCAGGACAGGGGAGAGATTTTGTCATAGAGGTGGTCAGTAGCAGAATAGAGGCGAGAGGAGTTGAAGTTGCGAAAGTTTCTACGGGTGATGGTTAGGCGATTGGAGGGAAAGGTTGTGGAAGACAGGGGGAGAGAGAAACTAATAAGATGGTGGTCGAAGAGAGGAAAAGGATTGTTTGAGAAGTTGCATGGAGTGCATAGGTAGGAGAATACAAGGTCAAGGGTATTGCCATCAGAGTGAGTAGAAGCCTGTACCCATTGCTTCAGGTCAAATGAAGAGGTTAGACTAAGAAGTTTAGAAGTAGCAGGAGTGTTTGTATTAGCAGGGATGTTGAAATCACCGAGAAGGATTGTTGGAATATCCGAAGAGAGAAAGTAGGGTAGCCAGGCAGAAAACTCATCAAGGAAAGTCGATAATGGTCCAGGGGGCCGGTAAATCACAGCAATTCTTAGTGAAGTAGGAGAGAATAGACGTATACAGTGGGCTTCGAATGATGAGAGTGAAAAAGAGGGAGGAGGGTGAATAACCTGGAAGGTGCTCTGGGGGGATAGGAGGAATCCCACTCCACCTCCCTTGCATCCATTAGGCCTAGGGGAGTGAGTCCAGTGAAGGCCACCCTGGGAGAGGGAAGCAAGAGAAGGGGTGTCATATTCGTGGAGCCAGGTTTCAGTGAGAGCAAGTAGATTGAAGGAATTAGTGACAAAGAGGTCATGAACAGCATTGAGTTTGTTGCAGACAGAGCGGGCGTTCCAGAGGGCGCAGGAGAGAGGGAGGCTGGTGTTGGGAAGAAGAGGAATGGAGACTAAATTGTGTAGATTGCGACTACTGCCAGGGGGTGTAGGGTGATGGTGATGGGTGTGTTGGGTACAGTTAAATAAGGGAGGCCCATGGTTTGGGGAAACATCTCCAGCGATTAGGAGAAGCAGAAGAGTGAGGGAGGTAATATGAGAATATGATTTGTATGAGGGGACATGCTTCAGTATCCTGGGGGGTATGTTAGCAAGTGGGCTTAGAGTTAGAAAGAGGTGATGAGTGCAGTAAAAGGGGGAGGGGAGAAGTGAGGGTGATATGTACAGATTGTGTGGTGGAGCAGAGGGATGTAGAAAAGAGAGCTTGAGGAGAGAGGCTGCAATTGTGAAGAGGAGGAGAGATAAAGAGTGCATGTTTCAGAGATGGTGAGATAATATGAAAATGAGGTCACCTGCAGTCGTTTATAGTTTGCTTTGTGCAAATTGCTGAAGTGCAAGAGCAGAAGTGCCACTTATTTAAAGAACGCCACTTCTTTGGAAGAAACCCCTGTATGTGCAGCCCCCTGTATGTGCTCCCCCGTAAAGAAAGCCTTGTTATATACTGTGTTGGGTGTGGATGGAATCTGGCAATTAATCAATTAGGAGGGCATATTAGGAACACAGCAAGCAGGGCATAACTTTCCCACCACAATCAAACTGCAAGGGGAGTAAAAGGCCAAAATTGTAAAGATAAGGAAACCCATAATTTAGGTAAGACTTAATGGCTAAATAAACATTGAAATAATGTGAGCATGGCTACAGATGTAGTTGAGACAGCGGTGACAAACAGATTACCAAAAATGTATGTAAGCGGTCAGTCAATTTTCAGTTTGCAGGACATGGGAATATAATCGCAGATTACCAAAAATGTATGTAAGCGGTCAGTCAATTTTCAGTTTGCAGGACATGGGAATATAAACGCAGATTACCAAAAATGTATGTAAGCGATCAGTCAATTTTCAGTTTGCAGGACATGGGAATATAAACGCAGATTACCAAAAATGTATGTAAGCGGTCAGTCAATTTTCAGTTTGCAGGACATGGGAATATAAACACAGATTACCAAAAATGTATGTAAGCGGTCAGTCAATTTTCAGTTTGCAGGACATGGGAATATAAACGCAGATTACCAAAAATGTGTGTAAGCGGTCAGTCAATTTTCAGTTTGCAGGACATGGGAATATAAACGCAGATTACCTGTGAAGAGAGAAGAAAATGTTCAGATGGATGGTGCAAGAGCAGAAGTGCCACTTATTTAAAGAACGCCACTTCTTTGGAAGAACCCCTGTATGTGCAGCCCCCTGTATGCTACTAATTGCTACTGATGTTGCTAATGATAATCCCCCCTTTCCCTTTCTTTAGGTCTTAGCACTATTTAGTGGTTTTATTTTGTTTCCTATAGCAGGACTATTGGGCCATTTTCCCTGGGGTTTACCTTCAGTCATATTAGGGAAGATCTGTCTATAGCGCTGAAGACCTTTGGGCTACTCTGCCTGTGGCCTATGGATGGTAGTGTCAAGGAAGATCAGGCCTCCTTCCCATTTAGTGAATCATCTGGGAGATGTGTGAAGTTGAATTGTGTGTGCTACATTCATATATGCATTCAATAAGATTGTAATAGTAAGTGTTATGAAGGGAAGAATAGATTTGATTATGTTGATATGCATTTCCCCTGTTGGGGATTACTTAAAAGACTAGTCTAAATCTGGCTATATATTTATAAGACAATTTTGCTATTTATTTGCAGGCAGTCCTTATATTTGTGGTCCCTCCATTGGGTGTTCATCCTTTACTCCCCGTGCAAGTTCCCTGATGGTTCCATACAGCCTGGTAAAATGCAGCCAGTATACTGCAAATAGTATGTGTTTGGGTAATTCTATGTTATTATTTAGATTT